>NC_142175.1:16583807-17203807 GCF_029865625.1 Vigna umbellata | reverse complement strand
ATTTGTGTTTTAACATCTTATTTTAAAATATATGCTTTCTTTCATCATTAGTTAGGGTTTTTCCTCTTTGCTTAAAGCTTGCTTTGTTTAACTCATTCAATGCCATGATTATTGATTTTGTCAATATGGGAACGTACGGGGAAATCTAGATCCGGGGAAATTCTCCCAATAGCATATTGCCTAGACATTGGAATATGAGGGTTGGTTGCCGTTAAGCTTCTCCACTTCAGAATTAATTATTAGGGATGCTAGGAATTGTATGAACTCGTAATTAAGTATAGGCCTTTTTGCAAGGTGATTTAGAGAGTGGCATTAGCAATTGATGAAAAGAATGATGAATTCCTATAGTATATGAGAATGGATAAGATGAAATTGATAACCCCAACAGCATACTCATCCATCTAATTCATTAAAGTGTTTGTATTCCTCTTTTCCATTGATCAAATTCATGCATACATGTTTACTTATTGTCTTTTGCATTTGAAACTTATAACAATTTGTTAACAAGTCTTAAATAATCAACAAATCATATAGCTAACAAGGCCGTGAGTCCTTTGGGAAAACGATACTTGGTCTTACCTAGTTTTATTACTTGATACGATTCGGTCACACTTCCCGATTGTTAAACAAGTTTGTGGCGTCGTTTTTCGGTGTTCATAAATTTGTCATCAAGATTTTGGCGCCGTTGCCGGGGACTCGTGGTTTAACTAGTTCATTTGTGTGATTATTGATTATCTTTGACTAGAATTTTGAATTTTGAAATTTGAATTTCTGTTTTTATTTTTTTCTGTATTTATTTTTATTTTATTTTATTTTTATTTTTTGTTTTATTTTTATTTTTATTTTCTGTTTTTATTTTTTCTGTTTTTATCTTTTTATCTCTGAATCTTATATCTTCTTTTATATATTTTTGTGCTAATGATGCACAAATTTATGATCACCAAAATATGATGTCACAAACTTGTTTAACAATCGGCAAGTATGACCGAATCGTTTCAAGTAATAAACTCGGTAAGACCAAGTATCGTTCTCCCAAAGGACTCACGACCTAGTTTAGTTATGTGATTTGTTGATTAGCTAAGACTTAAGAACAAAATAATTGGATTTTACTATGCAAAAGACGAAAATAAACATGTATGCATGAGGTTGATCAATGGCTAAAACAAAAGACAGACACTTTCAATGAAATATATTGATGAATATGTTGTTGGGGGTCAATTTCATCTTATCCACTCTCATATATTTTAGGAATTCAACATTCAAGTCATCATTGTTAATGCCACTCTCTAAATTACCTTTCAAGAAGGCTTCTCCCTAATTACGAGTTCATACGATTCCTAGCATTCCTAATAATTAGTTTTTTTAGCACAGGAGCTTAAGGCAACCAATATACTATTGGGAGAAATTCCCCGGATCTAGACTTCCCCGTACGTTCCCGTATCGACAAAACCAATAATCATGCATTGAATGAGTTGAACAAAGCAAGCATTGAGCAAAGAGGAAAAACCCTAACTAATGATGAAAGAAAGCATAAGTCTTAGATTAAGATGCAAGCACAAATTCCATGTATGAGAGCTTCAAAAGATTACATTGATTCCCCAACAAACATACAAGGTTTAGTTCACCATCATCTAGATGAACAATAATGAAAGAATGAAAGGCAAAACCCTAGAAAGGTGAAGAGGTAGCCTGAGCATCCAAGATCCTCCTTCAAAGGGGTGGAAGAGAGAGTGTTTGCTTCGTTTCTGCCAAAGATACAAACCCTAGGACGTCCTAAAGCTTATATACTATTCTAAAATTACAGAAAATCTAGGTCCAAGCCCATAAGTGTGCCGCTCAGCAGTAAAGTGCCGCTCAGCGGTGAGTGCGTGAGTAGTTTCTTCCCCTCAGCGGCCATTTTGCCCCTCAGCGGTTCCAACGTGAAGTCCTGAGTGCCGCTCAACGGTAAACTGCCGTTGAGCGGCAGTTGCGGCTTCTCCTTTTGCACTTTTTGATGTCTTTTCTGATTCCATCTCTCTCCTTCTTCACTTCTTTCACCAAATTCACCTTAAAACCTGCACAAAAACACTGAAATCAAGCATAAACCTGTCCAGCTCTCTTATTTATGAAAATATGACTAAATGCATGTTTCAAGCTAGTTTCTAAGTGTTAAAGGTTGCTTTTAATATCAATTTAAGCATGAAAATAACAGTTTTTCAACTGTTATCAGCTAACTAATTCTTCTAGGGATTTGTTTTCTTGTGTATGTAGGAAGCAATCCGAACTAGAAGCAAGAAAACTGTAGAACCTCTTCTTGAAGGTTTAGACGAGAGTAGACGGAGGAGAAGAATCCGTACATCTAGAGAACTTTTTCCTTCTCCGGAAACTCTATTTCAACCATGACCACAAGGTTCTGACCATAGCACTGAGAATATGGAGAATAATAATGCTAGAAGAACTCTTGCAGATTACACTAATATAGCTGGACCTCAGCATTTCAATAGCATAGCAAGACCAAGAGCCAATGCAGCTAATATGGAGGCGAAACCGGCATTAATCCAACTGGTGAAGAGTAATCAATTTAATGGGTTGTCTCACGAAAGCCCATATGAGCACCTCACAACTTTTAATGAGATTTGCAACACGGTGAAAATAAATGGGGTGCTGGACGAAGCAATCAAACTTAGCCTGTTTCCATTCTCATTAGGAGGCAACGCTAAGCTTTGGTTGAATTCTTTTTCCAGAAGGAAGCTTTACAGAGTGGGAAGAAGTGGTGACAAAGTTCCTAAACAAATACTTTCCACAATCAAAGGTAAATAAAGGAAAGCAAGAGATTTCATCATTCAGGCAAGGCATGGAGGAATCACTGGGTCATGCATGGGACATATATAAAAGCTTATTAAGAAAGACTCCTACGCATGGATTTGACGAAGTGGAAGTAGTCCTAATCTTCCTTGGAGGTCTTGGTTCACAAACCAAGATGATGCTTGATGCCTCAGCAAGAGGAAATATCAAATGGAAAACTCCAGAGGAAGCTACTAAAATCATTGAAAATATGGCTACTAGTGATAATGAGCTGAATAGTGAAAGAGGAGCTCCTATTCAACAAAAAGGAGTTCTACAGTTACCAACTAATGATGCCTTGCTAGCACAGAACAAGATACTAACTCAACAACTGGAGACTCTTACAAAAACACTTGCACAACTGCCAAAAGAGTTAAAGACTGTTGCACAGGTTCAATCACAGTTGTGTGAATTATGTGGGGGTGACCATATTAATGGTCAATGCGCCTTTCCAGTAGAAGCCTTAGAGGATGTTAACTTCATGGCGAATCAATACCGTCAGGGGAATTTTAATCAAGGGTGGAAACCACACCCAAGCATTGGTCAAGGACAAAGTGGGCAAGCTGGACAAACTGGGCAATTTAACAAGCAACAGCAACAACCAACCTTATGGCAACAAATTTCTATACTTAATGAAAGATCAATAAGGATGGAAGAAACTCTTCATCAGCTCATACAGAAAACTGAGTCTACTCAAAAGAGCACTGAAGCTGCTATTAAGAATTTGGATATTCAAATGGGTCAGATTACCAAGCAGTTGGAAGAGAGGCCAAACAAAAATTTTGGGGCTAATATTGAGGTTAACCCCAGGAAAGAATGTAAAATGTTGGAGAGTACAAATGATGAGATAGTTGAGTTAGAAAAAGGGGAGACAGAAAAAGAAGAGAGAGAAAAGAGAGAAAAAGAAAAAGAAGAGAGAAAAGAGAAAGGAGAGAGAAGAGAGATAAAGAGTAAAGATATTTTTCCTTTTCCAATGAATCAAGAGAAACAATTTGATTTTACAGAATTATTCAAGATGGTGGACAATGATGTACCTTGGAAGGAGATATTACAACAAATTTCAGTTTATACTAAACCTGAGGAAGAAGTCTCTACAAAGAAAAGACAAAGAGATGATGATACAATGAAGTATAAAGTTGTTAAAAAGGAGCCATTGCCTCCAAAAGCAAAAGATCCAGGAGGCTTTTCCATTCCATGAACTATAGGGAAGAAAAGGATAAAAAAAGCTTTACTTGATTTAGGATCAAGTGTTAACTTGATACCTTATTCTTTACTGGAGCAGATCGATGATGTTGATGTGAAGCCTATAAAGGTTAACTTAGTAAGGGCAGATGGATCTTCAAAGGAACCCAATGGAATAGCAGAGGATATTATAGTTTGTGTAGGCAAACTCCAGTTCTTGGTAGACTTTGTGGTGATGGAGATGGAGACTGAAAAGATACCCATTATTCTCGGAAGACCGTTTATGAAAACGGCCAAAGCCATCATTGATGTGAACGAAGGTATAGTGGTGCTCCAAGACCGAGAAGAGAGAGTTGTTGTAGATGTCTTCAAAGAAGAGAGGCAGATGCAGGAGGAAGAAGCTAGTCATAAAGTTGCATATCAAGATGTACTCATGGCTAGCCCTGAAGATGAAAAGCCCAAGGTTAGAGGTAAACATTGTTTGTTGTTTCAGGAAAAAGAAAAGATTGGAAGAGGAAGAAAAGTTCCTGATGACTGGATGAAAGAACGACTCCAACTTGGTACACCTGTGAGATTCAAAAACAAGTTATGGGTTGTGAAAGGCTACAAAGAAAAGGAGATGATAGAGATAGAGTCTCCACATTCTAGAAGAGTCAAAACTGTTACCAATAAGGAGTATTGGTAAAACCTGAAGATGTGTTTTGATGATGTTGCAACTTATAGATTTTGGATGTAGTAGGAAAATATTTAAAAAAAGCAACTTGTAGATTTTGAATGTAGTAGGAAAATGTTAAACATTGTAATTTTTACTTGAATAATCGATTATCACTTCATATAATCGATTATCACTTTTTTGAAAACTCTGTAATGGACTTGAATAATCGATTATCACTTACAATAATCGATTATTCATGGCAGTTGGGAGCTGACCTTTGGCATTTAGTGTACTTGGCTATATAATTTGATTTGGAGAAATCAGAAGGTAACATTTTTTTTTGGAACTGAGAAAGCTTAGAACATTGTGTGTCAGAGGAACGTTCTTAGAGAGCTTTTTGTTCATTGTTCCCTTGCTTGGTCTTGTGAAAGGAGAGGCTCGCGTATCGTGTGTCGATAGTCGGAGCAGACTCTCTTCAAGTTAGCAAGGTACTCTACCTGGTCTTGTGAAAGGAAAAGCTTGCGAATCGTTGGTCGATTGCCGGAGCAGTTCGCTTCAAGTTGGTAGAGTGGTTCTTTTCGTTTTATTCCTGTTCATTTGATTGTAATCTGTTAAACCATTTTTAGTGGAACTGTTAATCACTATTTATAGTGATTAACGACTGGACGTAGATTCTGTTGAATCGAACCAGTATAAAAATATCTGTGTGATTTTTCTATTCCCTACACTCATATTATTTTACGTATATCAACTGTTTGATTAATTTTCTGAAAGAAAATTATTTTTACTAAAAGGACCAAATTAATTTTAATTGTGATTGATCACGCTTTCCGCTCTCTGAGTTTTAATTCCGCTGCGCTATACTTTTCGAAAAATACCCCCTCCGATACCAACAATTGGTATCAGAGCTTGCTTTGATAGTTTTTCAAAAAAAAAAAATATTTGCGAAAATGGCCGGTCACAATCAAAACCATGTATATGCTGAGGGTGCTTCCATTAACAGACCTCCATGTATATGCACCGGTAGCTAGGTTAGAAGCAATTAGATTATTACTTGCATATGCATCTTTGATGAAATTTAAACTATATCAAATGGATGTAAAAAGTGCTTTCTTAAATGGTTTTATAAAAGAAGTGTATGTTAGTCAACCTCCTGGCTTTGAAGATTTTAAATTTCCTGATCATGTTTACAAGTTGAAAAAGGCCCTTTATGGTCTTAAACAAGCACCTAGGTCTTGGTATGAAAGACTTAGTACCTTTTTAATTGAAAATGAATTTCCTAGAGGAAAGGTTGATTCAACCTTATTCATTAAGAAAGTAGGAAAACACATTTTAATCGTGCAAGTTTATGTAGATGATATCATTTTTGGGTCAACTGATGATTCTTTGTGTGAAGAGTTTGCAAAAATAATGCAAGGTGAATTTGAGATGTCTATGATGGGTGAGTTAAACTTTTTCTTAGGACTACAGATAAAACAAATGAATGGTGGAACATTCATCTCCCAAACTAAATACTGTAGAGAAATTCTTAGGAAATTTGGTATGGATAGCTGTAAGAAAGCTAGTACACCCATGGGTACTTCATGTTATTTAGATAAGGATGAAATTGGAAAAGGAGTGAATGAAACCATGTTTAGAGGCATGATAGGATCCTTGCTATACTTAACTGCTAGTAGACCAGATATTATGCAGAGTGTTTGTGTATGTGCTAGATACCAAGAATCCTAAAGAATCTCATTTGACTGCAGTTAAGAGAATTCTAAAATATCTTAAGGGAACTACTTCATTTGGACTTTGGTATCCCTCTGATGCCTCACCTAGTTTAATAGGATACTCTGATGCAGATTATGGTGGCTGTAAAATTGATAGAAAAAGTACTAGTGGAACCTGTCATTTCTTGGGATGTTCTTTAGTGTCATGGCACTCAAAGAAACAAGCATGTGTAGCTTTGTCTACCACCAAAGCTGAATATATTACAGCTGGAAACTGTTGTGCCCAAATTTTGTGGATGAAACAACAATTGGAAGACTTTGATATCTTCCTTGACAAAATTCCTCTAAAATGTGACAATACTAGTGCGATAAATTTGACCAAGAACCCCATAATGCATTCAAGAACTAAGCATATAGAAATTAGGCACCATTTCTTAAGAGATCATATTCAAAAGGGGGATTGTCAAATTGAATATGTTGATACCTTACATCAATTAGCTGATATCTTTACCAAGGCTCTACCTAAAGATAGATTTTTTGAGCTTAGAAGAGAGTTAGGAGTGTTAGACATATCTTAGAATCAAAATCTATGCAAATTTTTGCATTTTTTGTAAACTTAACGCTTCATAATCGATTATCACTAAGTTATAATCGATTATTCATGCATAAAATTCAATTCTGGAAAATCTTGAGCAGATAATCGATTATCATTATGCATAATCGATTATCATGCAATTCTGGGCAGTAATTATTGAACTGATAATCGATTATCACGAGCCATAATCGATTATCGCGCTGACAGTTTCAAAAATAGAGCCGTTGGAGCATCCCATAACGGCTATAAACGGCCATAAATGGCTAGTTTTTCCATTTTTCTTATAAATAGCCCCCCATAATCGATTATTAGACACTCCTTTGCACCCAAATACTGCTGAAATCAAATCTAGAGCTCAAATCTTCTTCATTTCTCTTCACCTTCTCAAAATCTCATTTTCCCATTCTTCCTCCATTGCTGACTCAAGAAGGCACCGTCGCAGAACAGTTGGAGCCTCCTCTTCTTCTCAACCACGTCTTGCAAACATAGATGGATGGATTTCAGATCAAGGGAAACATGCAGACTTTGTTAATTCTTGGCAAGAAAGGAAGATCATGGCGGTAAAGTTTATTCGTCTTGACTCTTTCCGCTTCTATGGCTTTCAATTTCCAAACACTTTTGCTGAGCAGGGGTTAACGCATCTGTTAGAACAAAAAGGATGCATTTATCCTGATCTTATAAGAGTCTTCTACTTCAACTTGCACTATCGAGATGGGATAATATCTACTAAGGTCAAGGGAGTACACATCATTTTAGTTGATGACGTATGGACCAATGTTGCTCAACTTCCCATCTGGGATGATGCTGTCAAAGTCCATGTAGAACTTGAAGATTTCAACAGGATGATGACTTTTCAATCCTTCCTGCGTCATCCTGAACGGCAAACCAATAGAAGGCAATTACTGGTTGGAGGTTTTAAAGTTGAAGAAAGGATGATCCACTACTTGATTGTCTGGATTTTATGTCCTAGAGCAACCAACCATGCTCAATGCTCTGAGTAGGATTTACTTCTGTTGTATGGGATTCTAAATCACATACACATCGACTGGCCTGCTCTCATTGCTGACACAATGGTAAAAGCCAAGAAATCTCATTCATATCAATTTCCCTATGCTCTTCTTATTTCTAGGATTTTAGAATTCAAAGGTGTACCTGTTGAAGGAGACCTCGTTCAAACTATTGAAGCTGTGGGATCAGAAATTGGAGATACTACCTTTCGTCAAATGGGATTCATTACTAGAGGCAGAGTCCTTATTCACAAAGATGATGACCATCCTGATGTAGATGAAGATGATGACATGGACACTCATATGGCTGACCTAGTAAGTGTTGCTGCTCTATCTAATGCTGGACCATCCACCATACCCTCCTCTTCCTCAACTTCTATGGAAGAACATTTTGCAAGGTTATCTAAACAGTAGGAGGATATGAGTCTTGCACAAAAGACTCACTTTAAGGAGATTTATGAGTGGCAACGATCTGTTGGTGAGTACATGGTTGATCAATTTCTTGATCTTGATGTTTGCCTATCTAACTGATGGACAAATTTATGAACACCAAATTATGATGTCACAAACTTGTTTTCAATCGGCAAGTATGACCGAATCGTTCAAGTAATAAACTTGGTTAGACCAAGTATCGTTCTTCCCAAAGGACTCACGGCCTAGTTTAGTTATGTGGTTTCTTGATTAACTAAGACTTACAAA
Source organism: Vigna umbellata (assembly GCF_029865625.1). Lineage (NCBI taxonomy): Eukaryota > Viridiplantae > Streptophyta > Magnoliopsida > Fabales > Fabaceae > Vigna > Vigna umbellata. The sequence continues at coordinate 17,195,134 of NC_142175.1, read as the reverse complement.
CGAAATATTTGGGTTTAATATGCAAGACAGAAAATAAACATGTATGCATGAATTTTGATCAATGGCAAAAAGCAAAAGATAAACACTTTCAATGAAATATAGATATGAATATGTTGTTGGGGGTCAATTTCATCTTATCCACTCTCATATATTTTAGGAATTCAACATTCAAATCATCATTGTTAATGTCACTCTCTAAAGTACCTTTCTAGAAGGCTTCTCCCTAATCACGAGTTCATACAATTCCTAGCATTCCTAATGATCAGTTCATAAGTGCAGGAGCTTAACGACAACCAATATCATATTGGGAGAAATTCCCCGGATCTAGACTTCCCCGTACGTGCCCGTATCGACAAAACCAATAATCATGCATCGAATGAGTTAAACAATGCAAGCATTAAGCAAAGAGGAAAAACCCTAACTAATGATGAAAGAAAGCATAAGTCTTAATTAAAAGATGTAAAAACAGATTCCATATATGAGAGTTTCACAAGATTACATTGATTCCCTAACAAACATACAGAGTTTAGTTCACCATATTCATGGTGAACCTAAATGAATTACAATGAAAGAATGAAAGAATAAACTCGAGAAAGAGAAGAGGAGAGCTGTCACCATCTCCCAATCTACCCCAAGGGGTGGAAGAGAGAGTGTTTGCTTCATTTCTGCCAAAGATGCCTAACCCTAGGAAACCCTAAAGCTTATATATCATTCGTAAATTACAAAAAGTCAAATCCAAGCCCATTAAAGTGCCGCTCAACGGTAAAATACCGCTCAGCGGTGAGTGCGTGACTTGTTTGCTCCCCTCAGCGGCCATTTTGCCCCTCAGCGGACCTCCCGCAAGCTCCTGCGTGCCGCTCAGCGGTAAACTGCCGCTGAGCAGTGACTTCGGCTTCTCCTTTTGCACTTTTTATTGTCTTTTCTGATTTCATCTCTCTCCTTCTTCACTTCTTTCACTAAATTCACCTTAAAACCTGCACAAAAACACTGAAATCAAGCATAAACCTGTCCAACTCTCTTATTTCTAAAAACATGAGGAAAAACATGATTTCAAGCTAGTTTCTAAGTGTAAAGGTTGCTTTTAGTGTCAATTTTAATCATGAAAATAACAGTTTTTCAACTGTTATCACAACCCCAAACTTAAAACTTTGCTTGTCCTCAAGCAAATAAGATGTAACTCCATCTTTAAACCAATTCATATGATGGTTCACTTCATTCAAAAATCTTCTTTTCAAGATAAGTAAAAACTTCACTCAAACTTATGACCAAGAGTTTAATCAAGATGTGCACATGCTTTAGTGTTCACAAAGTCATTTAAATTCCAACAAATGCTATTTTCATGAATGATCAATCAATTAAGCATGGATGTTCATGTGTTCATGTGATATTTCCTCACTAAGTCAAGTGTTTCACTCACACTCAAGTGTATAAGAGATGATCACTCATTCACTCTACTATCACAATGTTACATGAATCAACTTTGCCTTTCATTTTACCACAATCAAAAACATTCACAAGCATGCATCATCACAAGGACTTTTCTATGGCTTATAATGTGGCTGGGCTAACAAGAAAATTGGTTTTTCTGGATCACAAAATCCTTGAGTTAAGAGAATCATGACAACACAATCATCTTATTCTTTCCCAACTTTCTTTTGCCTTTGCATTGAGCTTTGCTTCTTTTTCTTTTCTTTTCTTTTTCTTTGCATATTCTTACTTTTTAGCTCTTAGCTCAATGCTTTTCATGTTTTCCCAACAACCCCAAACTTGAATATTTAACAATACCACACAAGATTTTCTACTTAACTCAAGGTAAAGATTTTTCAATCAAAGGTTTCAGTGTATATTCAACGCTAAGGGTTCAAAAGGATTGAACACAAAGTGTTCTCTTTTAGTGGGCTAACTTCTACAAATTTGGCCAATAAAAAGGTTTCCAACAAACGGCCTTGATCATATGATGCAAAACAAGCAATTGATTCACTCATAGAAAACCTGGGCAAAATCATTCATGGTTTCAAAGTAATAGCATTCAACAATAACAACTCTGGAGCTCAAAATCTCACATATAAGCTCATTCACATTTGACATACACATCCTGCTTAATTTCACAATCACAATCATGATATCATGCATTTGTTCACAAAGCTTGTGAATCACCTGTATAAGCATTTTAATGTGCACATCATCTCAACATCAATTAATCATAAGCATCATTCAGTATTACTTATCACACAATCACAGTTAATAGCAAACCATCACCAGAAACCAGGTTTCAAATAGAGTACATCAAACCCTAATCTAAAAAACAGAAACAAATAAGTTCAGAAAACTTAAACCACAAAACATAAGCACATGATAGCATTCATCAGTAAATGCTATCTCAGCTCCTCATCAATCTGAGCTGTCCTCTGTATCTTCCTCTTCCTCCTCATCTTCATCATCTTCAAATGCATCATCCTCATCAGCTTCATCTTCTTCCATATCTCTAGCTGAAGCTTCAGCTGCTTCAGCTCCTCCTCCATGCACTGGTTCCTCTGGCCATGCTACCACATTATGGAATTCATCCATAGTCCACCTGTGGGCTGGAGGTGTATCATACATCCCCACAATCATCTCAGCAGTAGCCACCTGCCCTCTGTGAATGGACTGCAACTGAGCCCCTATAAGAGACATATACATGTCCCTCATCTGGAATGGCTCTGCTTCATGTGTCTCAGCAGATGTCTGGCTCTGTGCTGGCCCTCTCTCTCTACGAGCACGGCGTGGTGGAACTGGCTGAGCTGCATCATCACCTCCACAGTACTGTCTATAGTAGGCCTCATCAATAGCTTTTCTTGGCCTCTCAAAAGGTGGAGCAGAAGTGTCCACCCCAGCTATCTTGCAAAGGTGCGTGATCAAAGAAGGATGTTCTAGTGGTGCTTTGTTGTTTGAAGTATTGGCGCACACACTAATCTCATCAGCTATCACCTGCCCAATATTAACATTCAAGTTTCTGATAGCACAGTAGATGAAGAATGCCCTGCTGAGAGTAATATCTGACACATGTGAACATGGCTGAATGTTGGCATGAGAAAACGCCATCCAATACTTTGCAAGAGGAGTCAAATCTGTCCTCCTAATGTTAACCACTGAGCCAGATCGATTCCTTTGGAAGTGTCCTCCAGGTATACACAGTACTCTCTCCACATCCTCATAATCAGCACCTTCCTCCATGCAAAGAGCAAACTGGCACTGCTCACCAGCCCATACAGTGTCCAGAAAGTTATTAATTGAATCAGGATCATACCTGATAGCATGTCCTCTGACATAGCCCAAATAATTCTCAGCTGGATAATCACCAATCTTCTTTGCATTGGTGTAAAATTCCTTAACCACAGCTATGTTGGCAGGTGCAGGATAAGTGGCTAGCTTTCCCCAGTCATTCTCTAAAACTTGCTCTCCAAATTGAGGAGCAAGGTTAGGTATCATTCCAACCTTTCTCTCCATCAGAAGTCTCCTGTCCTGAACCACTTTAAAGTGCTTCTCATGTTTCCTAGAGAGGAACCTGCTAGAGTGGGGTTGCTCTGGTTCCTTTTCCTTTCTCTTGGTTGCCATGGTTTTCAATCTTTTTCTTGAAGATGATGTCATTCCTACATTCAAAACAAATACAAAACCACAGAACATGATGTTAATCATTAGTAAAACAAAGAACACAACTCCTTTCGAAGCTAAACCATCGCTGAGGGCCAGAATTTCCCCTCAGCGCCACCAGTACCACATTCCAGATCACACAAAAACAAAAAAAATCAAATCTGGCAGAGTGCCGCTCAGCGGCAGTTTACCCCTCAGCGGTAACTCTGCAGATTTTTGAAAAACCTGTTTTAAAGCTTTCCTAACTCCACCCAAATGCAATTTTCAGTTTTCCAGTTCATAATCATGCAGTTTAATCGGTTCAAACATCAAATATATCATCAAATCATGCCAAGAAATCAAAACCCCTAAATCTTCATGCTTTAACCATCATATTCAAAATCAAAACCCTAGGATGAACAAAATGCATTTTACTTACTTGGGTGGAGATACTAGATGCAATGAGAATGCTTCCAAGCTAGAATGCTTTCTTCCAACCCCAAACTTTGATGGCACACTAGTGAAAAAGTGAGTGGAAGAGAAATTTTCTTAAGAGGGAAGAGTGAAAAGATATGGAAAACCTTGGAGAAGGTATGTGGGAGTGTTTGTGCAAAGAAAAGTCTGAAAGTGTGAAAGAATGCGCAGCTTAGGGTTTAAAAATACCCTAATGGGCTCGGGTCCCGCTAAGGGGAACTAAAACCCTATTCTGCGAGAGTACCGCTCAGCGGTAAAGTACCGCTCAGCGGCACTTTCGTGAAGTGCTCTTTTCCTTCTTTTCTTAACCTACGTGCCTCCCATATGTGCCCCTCACTGGTTCCCTGCAATTCAATATTCACAATGCTTATGCAAACCCTAAAAATAAACAAACAGAAATATTCAATCAACTGGGTTGCCTCCCAGGTAGCGCTTGTTTAACGTCACGAGCCTGACCCAAAATCCTCCTGCACCCTTCAGTAAGTGCAAAATTTTCTTACCAACACCCATCAGTAGGTGTTACAGCCATTGTATCCTTCAGTAGATACTTAACCACCTAGCATCCTTCAGTAGATGCTATATCCAACAAAATAAATACAAAATTAATGTTCACAAATTAAAAATTACAAAACCAAATCAAAAGTTTTTAAATTCACTGGGTTGCCTCCCAGCAAGCGCTCTTTTAATGTCATTAGCTTGACCCAATAAAGTTCAAGTTCCATCTTCTTTGTAGTTGATGTTGCCATTCCACCAACTCCTCAGCTGTTTCCTTTGAACTATTTTGGTTCTTCTAGAATATGGAGACTCTATCTCTATCATCTCCTTCTCTTTAAAGCCCTTCACAACCCACAACTTGTTTTTGATTCTAACAGGTGTGCCAAGTTGGAGTCTTCTTTTCTTCCAGTCTCTAGGAATTTCTTCTCCTCTTCCAATCTCTTCTTCCTGGGGTACCTGAAACAACAAACAATGGTTACCTGAAACCTCAAGATTTTCTTCTTTACGGCTAGTCATGGGTGCATCTCGAAATGCAGCTTTATAACTAGCTTCTTCCTCCTTTGCTTGCATCTCATCTTTGAAAACATCTACCACCACTCTCTCCTCTCTATCCTGGAGCACCACTATACCTTCATTTACATCTATGATAGCCCTGGCCGTTTTCATAAACGGTCTTCCAAGTATGATAGGTATCTTCTCAGTCTCCATCTTCATCACCACAAAGTCTGCCAAGAACTGAAGTTTGCCAACACAAACTATAATGTCCTCTACAATCCCACATGGCTCCTTTGAAGATCCATCGGCCATTACTATTTTAACCTTTGCAGGTTTCATTTTAACATTGCCGATTTGCTCCAGTAAAGAATAAGGCATCAAGTTAACACTTGAACCTAAATCAAGGAGAGTTTTCTTTACCTTTTTCTTCCCTATAGTACAAGGGATAGAAAAACTGCCTGGATCTGACGCTTTAGGAGGGAATGACTCTTTCTTAACAGTTATACATTCTTTTGCCTCATCATCTCTACGTCTCTTCTTTGTAGAGATTTCTTCATCAGATTTTGTGTAAACTGCAATTTTCTGTAAAATCTGTTCCCAAGGTGCTTTATTATCCACCATTCTGAATAATTCTGTGAAGTCCATTTGTTTCTCTTGATTTATTGGAAAAGGAAAATTGTTTTTGCTCTCTATTTCTCTTCTTTCTTCTGTTTCTCCTTCTTCTAACTCAATTATCTCTTTATTCACACTCTTTACCACTTTGCACTCTTCTCTAGGGTTAACCTCAGTATTAGCCCCAAAATTTCTATTTGGCCTTTCTTCCAATTGCTTGGTAATCTGACCCATTTGAATCTCCAAATTCTTTATAGCAGCTTCAGTGCTCTTTTGAGAAGATTCGGTTTTCTGTATGAATTGCTGAAGAGTTTCTTCCAACCTTGTTGATTTTTCATTAAGCATAGATAACTGTTGCCAAAAGGTTGGTTGCTGCTGCTGCTTATTATATTGATTTGCTTGCCCAGTTTGTCCTTGACCAATGCTTGGATGTGGTTTCCACCCTTGATTGTAATTCCCTTGACGGTATGGAAATTGATTAGCCATGAAATTAACATCCTCCAAGGCTTCCACTGGAAAAGCACATTGACCATTGATATGATCACCTCCACATAATTCGCACAACTGGGTTTGTACCTGTGCAGCAGTTTTCAACTCTTTAGGTAATTGTGCAAGAGTTTTAGTCAGAGTCTCCAGCTGTTGAGTTAGAATTTTATTTTGAGATAGCAAGGCATCATGTGTCTGTAATTGGAGAACCCCTTTTTGTTGCATAGGAGCTCCTCTTTCACTGTTGAGCTCATTATCACTAGTAGCTGATGGACAAATTTGTAAGCACCAAAATATGATGTCACAAACTTGTTTCACAATCGGCAAGTATGACCGAATCGTTTCAAGTAATAAACTTGGTAAGACCAAGTATCGTTCTCCCAAAGGACTCACGGCCTAGTTTAGTTATGTGATTTGTTGATTAGCTAAGACTTAAGAACACAATAATTGAAGTTTAATATGCAAAGACGAAAATTAAATATGTATGCATGAATTGATCAATGACAAAGACAAAAGATAAACACTTTCAAGGAAATATATGAATGAATATGTTGTTGGGGGTCAATTTCATCTCATCCACTCTCATATATTTTAGGAATTCAACATTCAAATCATCATTGTTAATGCCACTCTCTAATGTACCATTCTAGATGGCTTCTCCCTAATCAAATAGTTCATACAATTCCTAGCATTCCTAATGATTAGTTCATGAGTGCAGGAGCTTAAAGGCAACCAATATAATATTGTCAGTATAATATTGGGAGAAATTCCCCGGATCTAGATTTCCCCGTACGTGTCCGTATCAACAAAACCAATAATCATGCATTAGAATGAGTTAAACAATGCAAGCATTGAGCAAAGAGGAAAAACCCTAACTAATGATGAAAGAAAGCATATGTCTTAATTCAAAGATGTACTCAACAAATCCATATATGAGAGCTTCAAGAGATTACTTTGACTCCCCAACAAACATACAAGGTTTAGTTCACCATATTCATGGTGAACCTAGATGAATTACAATGAAAGTATGAAAGAATAAACCCAATAAAGGTGAAGAGGTAGCCTGAGCATCCAAGATCCTCCTTCAAAGGGGTGAAAGAGAGAGTGTTTGCCTCGTTTCTGCCAAAGATGCCTAACTATAGGACGTGCAAGCCCTTATATACTAATCTAGAGTTACAAAAGATTACAAAAGTCCAAGCCCAAAAAGTGCCGCTCAGCGGTATTTACCGCTCAGCGGTGATTGCGCGTCTTCTTTCTTCCCCTCAGCGGCCATTTTGCCCCTCAGCGGTTCCAACGTCACCTCTTGAGTGCCGCTCAGCGGTAGTTTGCCGCTGAGCGGTGCCTTCGACTTCTCCTTTTTGCACTCTTTCTTGTCTTTTCTAATGTCCTCTCTCTTATTCTTCACTTCTTTCACCAAATTCACCTCAAAACCTGCACAAGAACACTTAAATCAAGCATAAACCTGTCCAGCTCTCTTATTTCTAAAAATATAAACAAAAGGCATGATTTCAAGCTAGTTTCTAAGTCTAAAGGTTGCTTTTAGTATCAACTTTAAGCATGAAAATAACAGTTTTTCAACTGTTATCACAACCCCAAACTTAGAACTTTGCTTGTCCTCAAGCAAATAAAATGTAACTCCATCTCCAACCAATTCATATGATGGTTCACTCATTCAAAATCCTCTTTTCAAGATAAGTAATAACTTCACTCAAACTTAAGACCAAGAGTTCAATCAAGATGTGCACATGCTTTAGTGTTCACAAAGTCATTTAAATTCCAACAAATGCTATTTTTCATGAATGATCAATCAATTAAACATGGATGTTCATGTGCTTATGGAATATTTCCTCACTAGGTAAAGTGTTTCACTCAACACACCAGTGTATAAGAGGTAAAGTGTTTCACTCATTCACTCCACTATCACAATGTCACATGAATCAACTTTGCCTTTCATTTAACCACAATCAAATACATTCACAAGCATGCATCATCACAAGGACTTTTCAATGGCTTATAATGTGGCTGGGCTAACAAGAAAATTGGTTTTTCTGGATCACAAAATCCTTGAGTTAAGAGAATCATAACAACACAATCTTCTTATTCATTCCCAACTTTCTTTTGCCTTTTGATAGGCTGTCGTTGAAGCTATCAAATTAATACTACTTTTCAAGGCAACTTCAGTATTGCCAAGTAGTATTCAAGAAGGTAGATAGGGCTAAAGTAACCCTGAGTCGTCTCCCAACGAACACGGAATTGCTTTTGAATATCTGACTCTTATGCTATGCAATGCTTATGAATAAAAATGATGTTTGGAGAATGTTTAAAGAACAAATAATAAACTTAAAAACAGTTATGATTAAATAGGCTAATTCCACTGCTTTTCCAAGATAGATTCATCATCGGTTATTCACGGATAATTGTTCAATTGATTATTGTTTAAGTTTCAAATTAATTAAAGTACATTCTTAATTAATTTGAGGGCGATCATGCATTTAACCAAAGTAAATTCTCAATCAAATGCAAAACCTTTCTAGATTATTCACAATAAATTCAACCAAAGTACATTCTCAATCAAATTCTATTGTGTTTAATCATGTCTATTCTTAAATCTCCTAACCAAATTAAAAGCTAATCAATCAAAGTAAATTCTCAATTGATTATAGTTGAAATTATTACTAATCAATCAAAGTACATTCTCAATTGAAAGTAAAAACCATTTAATCATATGAAAGTTTCTAAATTAAATCAAAGTAGATTCTCAATTAAACCTAGAAACCCTAGAACTCATATAATCAATATGCATGTAGATTCAAACACATTATGATGGAAAAATCTTTGCTTTTAATTTGGTAGAGAGATGAAAGACATAGAGAAAACAACTTAAATCAATAATCAAAATAAACAATTGCATTAACTCAATCTAACCTCAGAATCCATAATGGAATTACAGCAGAATTAGCCCTAAAATGCTTAGCTCTCCATGAATGGAGTTGAATACAAGATGAAAGAAAAGTGAGAGGAGTATGAGAGAGAATGAATGTATGAAGTGAAGTCCCCTTTTCTGCCTCCCTTGGGTCTCTTTATATAGGCTTGATTGGGCTTGGACTTTGAATAGTTTGTTGATAAGATATTTTCTGTTGATATATTATATCTTTCAAATATTCATTAGATTAAATCAGTTTCAAAGAATATTTGATAGATATTAACTTAATTATCTTATATCCTATATCTTCCAAATAACTAAAAGATTTAGATAATGATAAAATTATTTGGAAGATATTTTCTATTGATATTCCCAAATTAAATTCAACAACTGAATTTTATCTTTTAGATTTTCTGACTTTCCAAAATTGCACAAATACCCTGAAATTTCCTCTATCTGCACTTTAGCCCCTTCTGAATTTTCCAAATAAAATCTGACTTTGGGCCTTGAATTGCCATTTGGACCAATAAAACTTATATTCTCAGCTGCACAAATAAACATTAGAAAATCCAAGAATAATTTATGCATTAAAACTCACTTTTTACGTCTCTTTATTTTCCAAAGCCAATAATTCCAATCATCACAAATTCACTTAAAATAAACCATTTAAACACAATTATCCCATCAAAATTTTAATTTTCAAACATAAATGTGGGCATAAATATGCACTCATCACACCCCCACACTTATCCTTTTGCACTCCTGGGCAAAATTGATTAATTCCAAGACTTTGTTCTGAGTCATTTTATTTCATATTTGCACTTGGATCAAAAGAATGAGTAGCACTAGACATAGATCAATCATTTAGGCATTACTTTGTCATGGACATGCAAATGGAATCACTTTATTCTTCACACATGAGTTAACCTTTTTGAATTCCCAAGAAAATCAAATATGAAAGACAACACTCAAGTCAACATGTATCTATTTCTCCTGAACTGTCTCAAGTGTTCTTTGCTTGTGTTTACACTCAAAATACCCATGTAAGTAGACACCCTTGATATTTAGCAAGACTCTAACATTCACACACTTCAGTAAACATGCAATTATTGATCATGAGGGCTTTTTAAGGTTTTATTGAGGCCAAGGCAAAGGTAGGAAATTTTCTTGGGAATCTGAGCTTTTGAAATTGACATAGAAAGAGTAATGACACTTGATTTCAAAAACAACTCTATTTCTTGCTCTTTTAAGGAAGATTTTTTTTTTCTTCTTTTTTTTTTCTCTTTTGTTTTAAAACTTCAACTTTTTCATCTTCCTTTTTACCCTTTTTATTGTTTTGTGGGTGAGGTACTCACCCACACACTTATTCATCACTTTACTTTTAACAGAATCCATTACTCTTTCTTCTTTCCTAAGGAAAGGAACATATGATTTTTCTTCTTTTCTCATTTGACAATGACTGGAAACAAGAAAAATAGGCTTAAGGCTCAAAGAGGGTTCCAATGGATTAATGTTAGGACAAGTTTATTTGGCCAAGTAGCTAAAACAAGAAATGCCTCAATCATATCAAATCATGCATATTCACCTCTGTTGCACAACATAGAATCAAGCTAACTATTAGAGTATCAACAAAACATGGGCAAATCACACAAAAAAAAAAAAATAGGTATGGCACATGGTGGTCCATCCTTAACATTAAGCCCAAAACTCACATGGTTTCAAATTTCTTTCACAAAAGATTTAATCAGGAAATTCTCAAGTCAACTCAATCAGCAAATCATAGAAGCAATCCACTCATATCAACATGACTCATATTTTTTCTTGAATTCATGATCATTCCAGTTACCGATTCAAACTCTCAAATCCAATGCAAATATTTATTAAAAACAAACAAAATAGACAAACAAAATAGGGAACAAAATTAATTGTTTCCCCACACCCCCACACTTAAACTATGCATTGTCCTCAATGTATGCCTTATATATAAAATGCAAAGAAAAAGTATGAGGGAACTTACCTCCTTCATGGTGGAAGGAATGCTAGTAGGACTTCATTGGAAAAGTCATCCTGGATAGGAATGCTATATTTTCCCTTTTCAATCCTACTAAGATGGTCAACTACTACATTATGTGTCCCACTTCTGTCTTGAATAAGAGTCAACTTGTCCTTGTCGTTCTTGACCATTGTGATTCCATATTTCTCGGGAACCACATGTATAGGGCCCACCCAAGTGCTGTCAGAATTTGAATATATAAGACCTGTTTGTAGCAACTTGGTGTCCTTTTTCTTTACAACCCCCATCAGTTGAGGATTCAGTCTTCCTTGAGGTTGTCTCACTGGTTTAGCATCCTTCTCCAAAATGGGTGGCTGTACCACAGATGGCAACATCTTACTGCCTAAGGTATTCTCAGCCACCTCAACATCACACTCGGACGCCACAAAGGTATCATCTATTAATACTGCGTCCTCAATATCACCTGCTTTACTGTTTCCTTTTTCGTCTAAAATTAGGGACGACATATTTGAAAAAGAAAAATTGTTTACAACATCTCTTGATAAGTCAATACAAAACAAAGAATGATCTTTAATCTGGTGCTTCCCAGCTTCCAACACGTTGAACCGCACCTTCTCGTCTCCTATCTCCATTGTCAATGATCCTGCATGCACATCTATCTTGGTTCGTGCTGTCATCATGAAGGGTCTTCCCAAGATAATAGTTGTTGGACTGATTCCTTCATCATCCTTCATGTCCAAGATATAAAAATCTGCAGGAAAAATTAATTTGTCTACTTGGACAAGAACGTCCTCAAGCACACCTGCAGGGTTAACTGTGCTACGGTTGGCCAGTTGAATGACCACACCAGTAGTCTTAAGAGGTCCCAGAGATAGAGAAGTAAACACTGATAAAGGCATTACATTTATGGAAGCCCCTAAATCTAGCATGGCATTGTCAAACTTTGAATTTCCAATAACACATGGAACAGAAAACATACCTGGATCTTTGCATTTTCGTGGTATTTCAATATGCTTCTTAATCAAGCTTGACACATTCCTTCCCAAATTCACAACCTCATTATCCCTAAAACGCCTTCTATTTGTACAAATTTCTTTCAAAAACTTGGCATATTTAGGGATTTGTTGAACAGCATCTAGCAAGGGAATATTGATCTCCACCTTTTTGAAAGTATTTAAGATCTCTTGATCTAATTCCTCCATTTTTTTGTTTCTCGGCTTCAACCGATTTGGATATGGAGGAGGTGGAGAATAAGATGAAGAAGAATTTTTAGAAGAAGAGTTAGAAGATACTAACCTGGATTTATCAATGGTAGTCTCAGGTGATGGTTCACTCGGTCCTCCATTGTCATCAATTTGTGCTCCTTCTTTCTCCTTATCTTCATCCTCTTGGACTCCTTCAGAGCTTTCTACTTGCTTACCCGTTCTCAAAGTAATAGCACTTACATTTTGCGGGTTGATCACTGTTTGTGCAGGTAGTTTGTTTGATTCCTTAGCCTCTAATTTTTCCACCCTCTGAGTCAAATCTACAATTGATTTCTTGATTTCTGAATTTTGCTCAAGTATTGTTTTCATGAAATCTTGTAGTGACATTTCAGGCTGAGATTGCTGCCTTTGTTGAGGTGGAACATAAGGTTGTCTGTTCTGCTGATATCTATTGGAGGATGAATCATGATAATTCTGGTATGGTCTATTTCCTCCAATCATGTTTGCAGCAAAAGCTTGAGATGGGTTTTCCACAGTGGTCTCCACCAAGCTAGGACATTCATCAGTATAATGGTTAGTTGAAATGCAAATTCCACACTTCTTAGCAATTTGTGGAGTTGAGGTTTTAAACAAATTTGCAATCTCGTCAAGTTTGCTTTCTAGCTTATTTAATCTTTCATCTATCTTCTTCCCATCAACTGCACCATTTTCAATTTCATGCACTCCCTTCAGCAAAGTCACTGAATTTTCTCTTGTGCCATACTGTTGATTGTCTACTGCCTTCCGTTCTATTAGATCTATACCATCTTCTGGTGACCTGTCTAAGAAAGATCCTCCACTTGCAGCATCTGCCCATGACCTATCAGTAGGACTTAAGCCTTCATAAAAGCTTAGAATAAAATCTTCCATTTGGAGTTGAGGGCATGAAGAACATAATTTCTTGAATCTTTCCCAATATTCACTAAGATTCTCTCTATCTCTCTGTCTTATATCTTGAATTTCTCTGCGGATAGCTGATAATCTGGATGCAGGAAAATACTTCTCAAGAAAGAGTCTTTCAATAGTTTCCCAATTTGTAATCCGTGCAGAGAGATAATACCACCAATCTTGAGCTGCGCCTTGAAGAGTAAAAGGAAAAGCTCTCATTTTAAGGCTCTCTATTGTGATCCTGGGAGATCTAAAGTTTTCACACAACATGTGAAATTGTCTCAAGTGCTTGTGTGGATTCTCCCTTGATAACCCATTGAACTTTGGTAAGGCATTTAACAGGTCAGGTCTCAGCTCCCACTCCTCATTAGGATATTCAATGTTACTTCGGATAGCTGTATTGTGGGAGGTGGCTAATTGTCTGATGGTTCTTTGTGCCATATTGTTTGGGTTAGGATCAGGTAAAGGATTGGATGGTATGTTTGTGATTGGAGATAATGAAGGTGGAATAACTTCAGATGTAAGAAGTGTTCCCTCAGTAGAACACCCAAATTTCAATCTTTTCCGCAGCTTACGCAAATTCCTTTCAACTTCCGGGTTAATTTGATAAAATTCTCCCGGGTTAGCTCTGGTCATGCACTACGTAATCTGCTTGATGTTGTTTCTCTTGACTTCTCTTTTTCTTTTGTTCTTGCTTTAGAGAAAGATTTCAAATAAGAGATAAGAGAGACTTGTTGGATCCACTCCCAGGAAAGAGAGGTGCGTCACACTGGACAACTTAAGTACCAAGTCTTTCCTAGCCAGAGTGTATTCAAACTAGCCTCAAGTATTTCTCAAAAGAAATTCTTAATAAAAACAAGAACAAAGATTTTTTCCTAAAATAAGAATGACTAAAGGCTACAAAATAACTCAAATTAAATTAAATGTATGTGTGTTAAAAAAAATAAAATAAAGATAAAAAAAAATAAAAAATAAAAAATAAAATAAAATAAAATAAGAATCAAAATATTTAAAATACTAACCGTGTTCCCCGGCAACGGCGCCAAATTTGATAGGCTGTCGTTGAAGCTATCAAATTAATACTACTTTTCAAGGCAACTTCAGTATTGCCAAGTAGTATTCAAGAAGGTAGATAGGGCTAAAGTAACCCTGAGTCGTCTCCCAACGAACACGGAATTGCTTTTGAATATCTGACTCTTATGCTATGCAATGCTTATGAATAAAAATGATGTTTGGAGAATGTTTAAAGAACAAATAATAAACTTAAAAACAGTTATGATTAAATAGGCTAATTCCACTGCTTTTCCAAGATAGATTCATCATCGGTTATTCACGGATAATTGTTCAATTGATTATTGTTTAAGTTTCAAATTAATTAAAGTACATTCTTAATTAATTTGAGGGCGATCATGCATTTAACCAAAGTAAATTCTCAATCAAATGCAAAACCTTTCTAGATTATTCACAATAAATTCAACCAAAGTACATTCTCAATCAAATTCTATTGTGTTTAATCATGTCTATTCTTAAATCTCCTAACCAAATTAAAAGCTAATCAATCAAAGTAAATTCTCAATTGATTATAGTTGAAATTATTACTAATCAATCAAAGTACATTCTCAATTGAAAGTAAAAACCATTTAATCATATGAAAGTTTCTAAATTAAATCAAAGTAGATTCTCAATTAAACCTAGAAACCCTAGAACTCATATAATCAATATGCATGTAGATTCAAACACATTATGATGGAAAAATCTTTGCTTTTAATTTGGTAGAGAGATGAAAGACATAGAGAAAACAACTTAAATCAATAATCAAAATAAACAATTGCATTAACTCAATCTAACCTCAGAATCCATAATGGAATTACAGCAGAATTAGCCCTAAAATGCTTAGCTCTCCATGAATGGAGTTGAATACAAGATGAAAGAAAAGTGAGAGGAGTATGAGAGAGAATGAATGTATGAAGTGAAGTCCCCTTTTCTGCCTCCCTTGGGTCTCTTTATATAGGCTTGATTGGGCTTGGACTTTGAATAGTTTGTTGATAAGATATTTTCTGTTGATATATTATATCTTTCAAATATTCATTAGATTAAATCAGTTTCAAAGAATATTTGATAGATATTAACTTAATTATCTTATATCCTATATCTTCCAAATAACTAAAAGATTTAGATAATGATAAAATTATTTGGAAGATATTTTCTATTGATATTCCCAAATTAAATTCAACAACTGAATTTTATCTTTTAGATTTTCTGACTTTCCAAAATTGCACAAATACCCTGAAATTTCCTCTATCTGCACTTTAGCCCCTTCTGAATTTTCCAAATAAAATCTGACTTTGGGCCTTGAATTGCCATTTGGACCAATAAAACTTATATTCTCAGCTGCACAAATAAACATTAGAAAATCCAAGAATAATTTATGCATTAAAACTCACTTTTTACGTCTCTTTATTTTCCAAAGCCAATAATTCCAATCATCACAAATTCACTTAAAATAAACCATTTAAACACAATTATCCCATCAAAATTTTAATTTTCAAACATAAATGTGGGCATAAATATGCACTCATCACCTTTGCTTTTGCATTTGCATTGAGCTTTGCTTCTTTTTCTTTTCTTTTCTTTGCATATTCTTACTTTTTAGCTCTTAGCTCAATGCTTTTTCCTTTTTCATGTTTCCCCAATAACCCCAAACTTGAACATTTAACAATACCACACAAGATCTTCTACTTAACTCAAGGTAAAGATTTTCAATCAAGGGTGTTCAGTGTATATTTAAGGCTAAGGGTTCAAAGGATAGAACACAACGTGTTCTCTTTTAGAAGGCTAACTTTATGAATTTGGCCAATAAAAAGGGTTTCAAAAACACGGCCTTTGATCATATGATGCAAAACAAGCAATTGATTCAATCATAGAAAACCTGGGCAAAGTCATTCATGCTTTCAAAGTAACAGCATTCAACAATAACAACTCTGGAGCTCAAAACCTCACATATAAGCTCATTCACATTTGACATGCACATCCTGCTTAATTTCACAATCACAATCATGATATTATGCATTTGTTCACAAAGCTTGTGAATCACCTGTATAAGCATTTTAATGTGCACATCATCTCAACATCAATCAATCAATAAGCATCATCAAACATTACTTATCACACAATCACAGTTAATAGCAAACCATCATAACAAACCAGGTGTTCAATAGAGTACATCAAACCCTAATCTAAAAACAAAAACAAATAAGTTCAGAAAACTTAAACCACAAAAGCATAATCATATGATAGCATTCATCAGTAAATGCTATCTCAGCTCCTCATCAGTCCGAGCTCTCTGTATCTTCCTCTTCCTCTTCATCATCATCTTCATCAAATGCATCCTCCTCCTCAGCTTCATCTTCATCCATGTCTCGGGCTGAAGCTTCAGCTGCTTCAGCTCCTCCATGCCATGGTTCTTCTGGCCAAGCTACCACATTATGGAATTCATCCATAGTCCACCTGTGTGCTGGAGGGGTATCATACATCCCCACTATCATCTCAGCCGTGGCCACCTGCCCTCTGTGGATGGACTGCAACTGAGCACCTATAAGAGACATATACATGTCCCTCATCTGGAATGGTTCTGCCTCATGAGTATCAGCAGAAGTCCTGCTCTGTGCTGGCCTTCTCTCTCTACGAGCCTGGCGTGGTGGCACTGGCTGGGCTGCCTCCTCACCTCCACAGTACTGTCTGTAATAGGCCTCATCTATAGCTTTTCTTGGCCTCTCAAATGGTGGAACAGAAGTGTCCACCCCAGCTAGCTTGCAAAGGTGAGTGATCAAAGAAGGATGTCCCAGTGGTGCTTTGTTGTTTGAGGTGTTAGCACACACACTAATCTCATCAGCTATCACCTGCCCAATATTAACATTCAAGTTTCTGATAGCACAGTAGATGAAGAGTGCCCTGCTGAGAGTAATATCTGACACATGTGAACATGGCTGAATGTTGGCATGAGAAAATGCCATCCAATACTTTGCAAGAGGAGTCAAATCTGTCCTCCTAATATTAACCACTGAGCCAGATCTATTCCTTTGGAAGTGTCCTCCAGGTATGCACAATACTCTCTCAACATCCTCAAAGTCAGCACCTTCCTCCATGCTAAGAGCAAACTGGCATTGCTCACCAGCCCACACAGTATCCAGAAAGTTATTGATGGAGTCAGGATCATACCTGATAGCATGGCCTCTAACATAGCCCAAATAATTCTCAGCTGGATAATCACCAATCTTCTTTGCATTGGTGTAGAATTCTTTCACCACAGCTATGTTGGCAGGTGATGGATAAGTGGCTAGCTTCCCCCAATCATTCCCTAACACTTGCTCTCCAAATTGAGGAGCAAAGTTAGGTATCATTCCAACCTTTCTCTCCATTAGAAGTCTCCTGTCCTGAACCACCCTAAAGTGCTTCTCATGTTTCCTAGAGAGGAACCTGCCATTATGGGGCTGCTCTGGTTCCTTTTCCTTTCTCTTGGTTGCCATGGTTTTCAATCTCTTTCCTGAAGAGGATGCCATTCCTGCATTCAAACATAAATCCAAAACCACAGAACACGATGTTAATCATTAGTAAACACAAAACAAAACTCCTTTTGAAGCTAAACCACCGCTGAGGGCCAGAATTTCCCCTCAGCGCCACCAGTGCCACATCCAAACACGCAACAAACCAGAAAAAACAAATCTGGCAGAGTGCCGCTCAGCGGTGATCTGCAGATTTTTGCAAATCTTGTTTTTAAACTGTCCTAACTCCACCCAAATGCAATTTTCAGTTTTCCAGTTCATAATCAAGCAGTTTAATCGGTTCAAACATTAAATATATCATCAAATCATGCATAGAAATCAAAACCCCTAAATATTCATGCTTTGACAATCACAGTCAATTTCAAGAACCCTAGAATGAACAAAATGCATTTTACTTACTTGGGTGGAGATGCTAGATGATATGAGAATGCTTCCAAACTAGAATGCTCTCTTCCAACCCCAAACTTTGATAGCACACTAGTGTAAAAGTGAGTGGAAGAGAAATTTTCTAAAGAGGGAAGAGTAAAAAGATGTGGGAAACCTAAGAGGAGATATGTGGGAGTCTTAGTGCAGAGAAGAGCTTGAAAGAATATAAAAACGCGCAGCTTAGGGTTTAAAAATACCCCAATGGGCTCGGGTTCCGCTAAGGGGAACTTAAGCCCATCTGCGATAGTACCGCTCAGCGGTAATTGCCGCTCAGCGGCACTTTCGTGATGTGCCCTTCTCCTTCTTTTCTTGACCTACGTGCCTTCCTAGCATACCCCTCATAGGTTCCCTGCAATTCAATGTTAAAAATGCTTATGCAAATCCTAAAAATAAACAAACAGAAAACAATCAATCAACTGGGTTGCCTCCCAGGTAGCGCTTGTTTAACGTCACGAGCCTGACCCAAAATCCACCAACACCCATCAGTAGGTGTTTCAAACTTACCAGCACCCATCAGTAGGTGCAAAATCTTCTCACCAACACCCATCAGTAGGTGTTACAAACTTAGTATCCTTCAGTAGATACTTAACCACCTAGCATCCTTCAGTAGATGCTAAATCCAACAAAATAATGTCCAGAATAATGTTCACAAATTACAAATTATAAAACCAAATCAAAAGTTTGTAAATCTACTGGGTTGCCTCCCAGCAAGCGCTCTTTTAACGTCATTAGCTTGACCCAGTAAGCTCAAGTTCCTTCTTCTTTTTTTTTTTTTTCTTTCTACTGAACTTCTTCAGAAATTTGATCAAACCGGGAACCTGTTGCAGTGTCTCAATCATAGGAACTTTAATCTCCAATTTCTTGAAGATTTCCATAAAGCACTTGAATTTCTTTTCCTTCCTATGATTCTTCTTTAGATGAGGATGTGATTTTTCATGTGATTTCTTCTTCTTTCCTCTCATCTTCTTTTTCTTCCTTTTTCTCTCCCTAAATTTTCTGTTTTTCCTTTCTCTTTTTCTCCTCAACTTCTTTATTTTCACACAAATTTTCTTT
Source organism: Vigna umbellata (assembly GCF_029865625.1). Taxonomy (NCBI): domain Eukaryota; kingdom Viridiplantae; phylum Streptophyta; class Magnoliopsida; order Fabales; family Fabaceae; genus Vigna; species Vigna umbellata. Next base: position 17,175,853 of record NC_142175.1, on the reverse strand, counting down.
CTCTCTTCTCTCTCAACTACTTCTTTTTCTTTTTCATCATCTTTATCTTTCTCACTCAACTCTTCTTTTTCTTCTCTCTCTATCTTTTCCTCATCTCTCTCTATTTCTTTCTCAGCAAAAATCTTGTCACTTTCAGTGACAATGACTTGACCTTCCTCCTTAAGGTTAACTTCAGTATTAACCTTAACATTCAATTTTTGACTAATGAAACTAAGGTGCATCTCCAAATTTTTCAAAAATTGTTGGGTGTCATCCAAATTTACTGATGGAGAGGGTTGTTGCTGCCATTGTTGTGGTGGCAGCCTATCAAATTCTTCGGCAGCTTGAGTGGTTTTGTGATGACGATCAGGTATCTGTATGTACTGTTGAACTGCCTCCTCCAACGTTATCCTTCTTCCCGATAGAGAGGGTTTTTTCTGCCTTTGTTGTGGTGGTAGATTCTTAAATTGTTCGACAGCTTGCCAAAATTGATCATCATCCATGCTTGAGTGAGATCCCACCAGTGATTGAAATTACCTTAGTAGAATTGAGTGCCTATTAAATTCTTGTTCGAATTGCATCCTGCAAACATTAGGCACAAAACTCTAGAAAATATTTGTTAGCACAAAAAGATAGAGAAGAAGATATAGATTCAAAAGATAAAAGATTCAGAAGATAAGATAGAATAAGATAGAATAAAATAAAATAAAATAAAATAAAATCTAACCTAATCTAAAAAGATAAAATAAAATCTAACCTAACCTAAAAGATAAAATAAAATAAAATCTAATCTAACCTAAAAGATAAAATAAAATCTAACCAAATAAAATCTAATCCTAAAAGATAAAATCTAATCTAAAAAATAACAGAAAAACAGAAAAATAAAACAGAAATTCAAAATTAAAGTCAAAGATAATCAATAATCACACAAATTAACCAGTTAAACCACGAGTCCCCGGCAACGGCGCCAAAAACTTGATGGACAAATTTGTAAGCACCAAAATATGATGTCACAAACTTGTTTCACAATCGGCAAGTATGACCGAATCGTTTCAAGTAATAAACTTGGTAAGACCAAGTATCGTTCTCCCAAAGGACTCACGGCCTAGTTTAGTTATGTGATTTGTTGATTAGCTAAGACTTAAGAACACAATAATTGAAGTTTAATATGCAAAGACGAAAATTAAATATGTATGCATGAATTGATCAATGACAAAGACAAAAGATAAACACTTTCAAGGAAATATATGAATGAATATGTTGTTGGGGGTCAATTTCATCTCATCCACTCTCATATATTTTAGGAATTCAACATTCAAATCATCATTGTTAATGCCACTCTCTAATGTACCATTCTAGATGGCTTCTCCCTAATCAAATAGTTCATACAATTCCTAGCATTCCTAATGATTAGTTCATGAGTGCAAGAGCTTAAAGGCAACCAATATAATATTGTCAGTATAATATTGGGAGAAATTCCCCGGATCTAGATTTCCCCGTACGTGTCCGTATCAACAAAACCAATAATCATGCATTAGAATGAGTTAAACAATGCAAGCATTGAGCAAAGAGGAAAAACCCTAACTAATGATGAAAGAAAGCATATGTCTTAATTCAAAGATGTACTCAACAAATCCATATATGAGAGCTTCAAGAGATTACTTTGACTCCCCAACAAACATACAAGGTTTAGTTCACCATATTCATGGTGAACCTAGATGAATTACAATGAAAGTATGAAAGAATAAACCCAATAAAGGTGAAGAGGTAGCCTGAGCATCCAAGATCCTCCTTCAAAGGGGTGAAAGAGAGAGTGTTTGCCTCGTTTCTGCCAAAGATGCCTAACTATAGGACGTGCAAGCCCTTATATACTAATCTAGAGTTACAAAAGATTACAAAAGTCCAAGCCCAAAAAGTGCCGCTCAGCGGTATTTACCGCTCAGCGGTGATTGCGCGTCTTCTTTCTTCCCCTCAGCGGCCATTTTGCCCCTCAGCGGTTCCAACGTCACCTCTTGAGTGCCGCTGAGCGGTAGTTTGCCGCTGAGCGGTGCCTTCGACTTCTCCTTTTTGCACTCTTTCTTGTCTTTTCTAATGTCCTCTCTCTTATTCTTCACTTCTTTCACCAAATTCACCTCAAAACCTGCACAAGAACACTTAAATCAAGCATAAACCTGTCCAGCTCTCTTATTTCTGAAAATATAAACAAAAGGCATGATTTCAAGCTAGTTTCTAAGTCTAAAGGTTGCTTTTAGTATCAACTTTAAGCATGAAAATAACAGTTTTTCAACTGTTATCAGTAGCCATGTTATCAATGATTTCTATAGCTTCCTCTGGAGTTTTCCATTTAATATTGCCTCTTGCTGAGGCATCAAGCATCATCTTGGTTTGTGAACCAAGCCCTCCAAGGAAAGTTAAGACTACTTCCTGTTCTTCAAAGCCATGCGTAGGTGTTTTTCTTAGCAGACTTTTGTATCTATCCCATGCATGCCCCAGTGATTCTTCCATGCCCTGCTTAAATGAAGATATCTCTTGCCTGCCTTTTGTCACCTTTGATTGTGGAAAGTACTTGTTCAAAAACTTTGTTACCACTGCTTCCCACTCTGTGAAACTTCCTTCTGGAAAAGAGTTCAACCAAAGCTTAGCATTGCCTCCCAATGAGAAAGGAAACAAACTAAGTTTGATTGCTTCGTCTGGCACCCCATTGATTTTCACTGTGTTGCAAATTTCATTAAATGTAGTAAGGTGCTCATATGGGCTTTCATGAGATAACCCATTAAATTGATTACTCTTCACCAGTTGGATCAGTGCTGGTTTGACCTCCATATTGGCTGCATTGACTCTAGGTCTAGCTATGCTGTTAAAGTGTTGAGGTCCAGCTATGTTGGTGTAATCAGCAAGAGTTCTTCTGATATTATTATTCTCCATATTTTCTGTGCTATTGTCAGAACCTTGTGGTGATGGTTGCAACAGAGTTTCCGGAGGAGGGAAAAGTTCTCTAGATGTTCTGATTCTTCTCCTCCGTCTACTGTCTTCTAATCCTTCAAGCAGAGGTTCTGTTGTTTTCTTGCTCCTAGTTCGAATTGCCTCCTGCATACACAAGAACACAAAACCCTAGAAAAGATTTGGTTAGCACAAAAAGATATAAGAGAAGATATAATATTCAGAAAATAAAAAAAAAATAAAAAACAGAAAAATAAAATAAAAATTCGAAATTTAAAAATAAAATAAAAAAAATAAGTCAAAGATAATCAATAATCACACAAATTAACCAGTTAAACCACGAGTCCCCGGCAGCGGCGCCAAAAACTTGATGGACAAATTTATGAACACCAAATTATGATGTCACAAACTTGTTTTCAATCGGCAAGTATGACCGAATCGTTCAAGTAATAAACTTGGTTAGACCAAGTATCGTTCTTCCCAAAGGACTCACGGCCTAGTTTAGTTATGTGGTTTCTTGATTAACTAAGACTTACAAACGAAATATTTGGGTTTAATATGCAAGACAGAAAATAAACATGTATGCATGAATTTTGATCAATGGCAAAAAGCAAAAGATAAACACTTTCAATGAAATATAGATATGAATATGTTGTTGGGGGTCAATTTCATCTTATCCACTCTCATATATTTTAGGAATTCAACATTCAAATCATCATTGTTAATGCCACTCTCTAAAGTACCTTTCTAGAAGGCTTCTCCCTAATCACGAGTTCATACAATTCCTAGCATTCCTAATGATCAGTTCATAAGTGCAGGAGCTTAACGACAACCAATATCATATTGGGAGAAATTCCCCGGATCTAGGCTTCCCCGTACGTGCCTGTATCGACAAAACCAATAATCATGCATCGAATGAGTTAAACAATGCAAGCATTAAGCAAAGAGGAAAAACCCTAACTAATGATGAAAGAAAGCATAAGTCTTAATTAAAAGATGTAAAAACAGATTCCATATATGAGAGTTTCACAAGATTACATTGATTCCCTAACAAACATACAGAGTTTAGTTCACCATATTCATGGTGAACCTAAATGAATTACAATGAAAGAATGAAATAATAAACCCGAGAAAGAGAAGAGGAGAGCTGTCACCATCTCCCAATCTACCCCAAGGGGTGGAAGAGAGAGTGTTTGCTTCGTTTCTGCCAAAGATGCCTAACCCTAGGAAACCCTAAAGCTTATATATCATTCGTAAATTACAAAAAGTCAAATCCAAGCCCATTAAAGTGCCGCTCAACGGTAAAATACCGCTCAGCGGTGAGTGCGTGACTTGTTTGCTCCCCTCAGCGGACCTCCCGCAAGCTCCTGAGTGCCGCTCAGCGGTAAACTGCCGCTGAGCGGTGACTTCGGCTTCTCCTTTTGCACTTTTTATTGTCTTTTCTGATTTCATCTCTCTCCTTCTTCACTTCTTTCACCAAATTCACCTTAAAACCTGCACAAAAACACTGAAATCAAGCATAAACCTGTCCAGCTCTCTTATTTCTAAAAACATGAGGAAAAACATGATTTCAAGCTAGTTTCTAAGTGTAAAGGTTGCTTTTAGTGTCAATTTTAATCATGAAAATAACAGTTTTTCAACTGTTATCACTAACATCGAGGGTCATCTTAATATCCCACCTCCTGAACGTTCTCCTAGTCCTGAATTCTAGGTTTTAGGCCTCTAAGTTTGATTGTTATGTTATTTTCTTTATGGTATTTAGTTTCTTAATCTTTATGAATTTCATGTAATTCCTTTCTGTTCTTAATATAATGAGCTTTTATTTTGTGCATATATTCCATTTTTGACGGGGAGCTCATATTAAGGGGGAGGTTATTACATTATTCTTTTTGCTTATGATAAAAAAGGGAGAGAAGAAATATAAGGGGAGGATTAAAGAAAAAAATAGTTTTTAATTGTACAGGTACTGCTAACTCTGTGGTTGTCCATTAGTTTATATATGTTACAGGTAAACCTGAGCTGCTTTTAAAAAGAGAGTTTTTGATCATCATCAAAAAGGGGGAGATTGTTACCAATAAGGAGTATTGGTAAATGCTGAAGATGTGTTTTGATGATGCTGCAACTTATAGATTTTGGATGTAGTAGGAAATTATTTAAAAAAAGCAACTTGTAGATTTTGAATGTAGTAGGAAAATGTTAAACATTGTAATTTTTACTAGTATAATCGATATGGTTAAGCAATAATCGATTATCACAGGTCATACATGAATAATCGATTATCACTTCATATAATCGATTATCACTTTTTTGAAAACTCTGTAATGGACTTGAATAATCGATTATCACTTACAATAATCGATTATTCATGGCAGTTGAGAGCTGACCTTTGGCATTCAGTGTACTTGGCTATATAATTTGATTTGGAGAAATCAGAAGGTAACGTTTTTTTTTTTTGAACTGAGAAAGCTTAGAACACTGTGTGTCAGAGGAACGTTCTTAGAGAGCTTTTTGTTCATTGTTCCCTTCCTTGGTCTTGTGAAAGGAGAGCTCGCGTATCGTGTGTCGATAGTCGGAGCAGACTCTCTTCAAGTTAGCAAGGTACTCTGCTTGGTCTTGTGAAAGGAGAAGTTTGCGAATCGTTGGTCGATTGCCGGAGCGGTTCTCTTCAAGTTGGTAGAGTGGTTCTTTTCGTTTTATTCCTGTTCATTTGATTGTAATCTGTTAAACCATTTTTAGTGGAACTGTTAATCACTATTTATAGTGATTAACGACTGGACGTAGATTCTGGTGAATCAAACCAATATAAAAATATCTGTGTGATTTTTCTATTCCCTACACTCATATTATTTTACGTATATCAACTGTTTGATTAATTTTCTGAAAGAAAATTATTTTTACTAAAAGGACCAAATTAATTTTAATTGTGATCGAACACGCTTTCCGCTCTCTGAGTTTTAATTCCGCTGCGTTATACTCTTCGAAAAATACCCCCTCCGATACCAACAAAAACAGTACACCGAAAGCAGTTGAGGAGTTGGTGGGATATGGACATCAACCATGAAGAAGGAACTTGAACTTTATTTGGTCAAGCTAATGACGTTAAAAGAGCGCTTGCTGGAAGGCATTCTAGTGATTTGAGGACAATATTTCTTTTGATTTTATTTTGGTTTTTTAATTTTTAATCAGTTGGACATTATTTCTGTAAGTATTTTTTTGGATATAGCATCTACTGAAGGATGCTAGGTGGTTAAGTATCTACTGAAGGACACTAGGTTTGTTACACCTATTGATGGGTATTGGTAAGAAATTTTTGCACCTACTGATGGGTGTTAGTGGATTTTGGGTCAGGCTCGTGACGTTAAACAAGTGCTTACTGGGAGGCAACCCAGTGTTTTGAACTTATTTGCTTTAGTTTTACAATAGGGTTTGATGTACTTGATGACAAATTTATGAACACCGAAAAACGGCGCCACAAACTTGTTTAACAATCGGCAAGTGTGACCGAATCGTATCAAGTAATAAAACAAGGTAAGACAAAGTATCATTTTCCCAAAGGACTCACGACCTAGTTTAGCTATGTGATTTGTTGATTATTTAAGACTTAAGAACAAATTGATTGTAGGTTTAAATGCAAGAGACAGTAATTAAATATGTATGCATGAATTTGACCAGTGGAGAAAAACAGAATACAAACACTTCAATGAATTAGATGGATGAGTATGTTGTTGGGGTTATCAATTTTATCTTATCCACTCTCATATATTTTTAGGAATTCATCATTCTTATCATCAATGCTAATGCCACTCTCTAAATCACCTTGCAAGAAGGCCTATCCGTAATTACAAGTTCATAATATTCCTAGCATTCCTAGTAATTAGTTCTTAAAGTGCAGGAGCTTAAAGGCAACCAATATGCTATTGGGAGAAATTCCCCAGATCTAGACTTCCCCGTACGTTCCCGTATCGACAAAATCACTAATCATGGCAATGAATGAGTTAAACAAAGCAAGCAATAAGCAAAGAGGAAAAACCCTAGCTAAAGATGAAAGAAAGCATATATCTTAAGATAAGACATTAAATCAAATTCCATATAAGAGAGTTCCACAAGACTACATTGATTCCCCAACAACAATACAAGGTTTAGTTCACCATATTCATGGTGAAACTAGATGAACAATAATGAAAGAATGAAAGATAAAACCCTAGAAAGAGGAGGAGGTAGCCTGAGCATCCAAGATCCTCCTTCAAGGGGTGGAAAAGAGAGTGTTTGCTTCGTCTCTGCCAAAGATACAAACCCTAGGACGTCCTAAAGCTTATATATTATTCTAAAATTACAGAAAATTAGGCCCAAGCCCAAAAATAGTGCCGCTCAGCGATAAACTACCGCTCAACGGTAAGTGCGTGAGTTGTTTTTCTCCCCTCAGCGGCCTTTTCACCCCTCAGTAGATCCAACGTGACTGCCTGAGTGCGGCTCAGCGGTAAACTGCCGCTGACCGGCAGTTGCGGCTTCTCCTTTTGCACTTTTTGATGTCTTTTCTGATTCCATCTCTGTCCTTCTTCACTTCTTTCACCAAATTCACCTTAAAACCTGCACAAAAACACTGAAATCAATCATAAACCTGTCCAGCTCTCTTATTTCTAAAAATATGACCAAAAGCATGATTTCAAGCTAGTTTCTAAGTGTTAAAGGTTGCTTTTAGTATCAATTTTAAGCATGAAAATAACAGTTTTTCAAGTGTTATAACAACCCCAAACTTAGAACTTTGCTTGTCCTCAAGCAAACAAGATGTAACTCAATCTTCTACCAAACCTTATAATGGTTCACTCATTCAAAAATCCTCTTTTCAAGGTAAGTAAACTTCAATCAAACTCATGACAAAGATTTCAATCAAGATGTACACATGCTTTGGTGTTCACAAAGTCACTTAATATCCAACAAATGCTATTTTTCATGAATGATCAATCAACTAAACATGGATGTTCATGTGCTCAATGAATATTTCCTCACTAGGTAAGTTGTTTCACTCAAACACAAGTGTATAAGAGGTAATCACTCATTCACTCTACTATCACAATGTCACATAAATTGTCTTTGCCTTTCATTTAACCACAATCAAATAAATTCACAAGCATGCATCATCACAAGGACTTTTTCAATGGCTTATAATGTGGCTGGGCTAACAAGAAAATTTGTTTTTCTGGATCACAAAACCCTTGAGTTAAGAGAATCATATCCACACAATCATTCTTACTTTTCCCAACTTTCCTTTGCATTGAGCTTTGCTTTTTCTTTTCTTTTCTTTTCTTTCTCTTTCACATTCTTATTCTTAGCTCTTAGCTCAATGCTTTCAATTTCCCTTTTTATTTTCCAACGGCCCCAAACTTGAACATTTATCAATAGCACAAAATATTTTCTACTTAACTCAAGGTAAAGCTTTTCAACAAGGGTTTTTCAAATTATGTTCAAGGCTACGGGTTCAAATGATAGAACACATAGTGCTCTCTTTTAGTGGGCTAAATTTATGAATTTGGCTAATAAAAGGGTTACCAACAAATGGCCTTGATCATATGATGCAATACACGCAAGTAATTCAATCATAGAAAACCTGGGCAAAGTCATTCATGTTTCCAAAGGAATAGCATTCAATCACAAAAACTCTGAAGCTCAAAACCTCACATATAAGTTCATTCATATTTAACATAAACATCCTGCATAATATCACAATCACATTCATAATATCATGCATTTGTTCACAAAGCTTGTGAATCACCTGTATAAACATGTAATGTGCACATCTCACATCAATTCATATCACAGCATCATCAAGCATTACTTATCAAACAATCACAATCATAAGCACACCATCATAACAGACAAAGTTTCCAATTGAGTACATCAAACACTATTCTAAAACAAAAGTAAATAAAACAAATCCTGCTCTAGTGCTTCGAAAAACTCAGCCCCATCAATGATGCTCTCTCCCAACCCCAAACTTAGATGGAAAGCTAGTGAGAAAGTGAGTGGAAGGGAGACTTTCTAAAGAGGAATGAAAGGAAAAATGTAGAGAACCTTTGGAAAAGTGTTTAGGAGTGTGTGTGTGTGTGTGTGTAGAGAAGAATCTGAAAATAAAGGCTAAAGCGTGACTTAGGGTATAAAAATACCCTAATGGGCTCGAGTTCCGCTGAGGGGCAACCTAAGCCCATTCTGCGACACTACCGCTCAGCGGTAGTTTGCCGCTCAGCGGCACTTTCGTGAAGTGCTCTTCTTCTTCCTAGCTTAACCTAGGTGCCTCCTACTCATGCCCCTCACTTGCTCCCTGTAATTAAGTTCTCAGATCACTCAAACATTCAATCCCTATCATGCAACTAAAGCAGAATCAAAACAAATAATACAGATAAAATCAATCAACTGGGTTGCCTCCCAGGTAGCGCTTGTTTAACGTCACGAGCCTGACCCAATATCCACCAGCATCCATCAGTAGGTGCAAAATTTTCTTACCAACACCCATCAGTAGCTGTAACAAACCTAGTATCCTTCAGTGGATACTTAACCACCTAGCATCCTTCAGTAGATGCTATATCCCAACAAAATATTTACAGAAGTAATGTCTAAAAGTTCAAAATTACATCACCAAAACAAAAATTAAAAGTCCTTAAATCACTAGGTTGTCTCCCAACAAGCGCTCTTTTAACGTCATTAGCTTGACCCAATAAAGTTCAAGTTCCTTCTTCCTGGTTGATGTCCAAATTCCACCAACTCCTCAACTGCTTCCGGTGTACTGTTTTGACTCTTCTAGAATATGGAGACTCTATCTTTATCATCTCCTTTTCTTTATAGCCTTTCACAACCCACAACTTGTTTTTGACTCGCACAGGTGTACCCAGTTGGAGTTGTTCTTTCATCCAGTCATCAGGAACTTTCCTTCCTCTTCCAATCTTCTCTTTTTCCGATACCTGAAACAATAAACTATGCTTACCTTTAACCTTGGGCTTTTCATCTTGAGAGCTAGTCATGAGTACATCTTGAAATGCAGCTTTATGACTAGCTTCTTCCGCCTGCATCTGCCTCTCATCTTTGAAGACATCTACAACAAAACTCTCTTCTCTGTCTTGGAGCACCACTATACCTTCGTTCACATCAATGATAGCTTTGGTCGTTTTCATAAACGGTCTTCCAAGAATAATGGGTATCTTTTCAGTCTCCATCTTCATCACCACAAAGTCTACCAAGAACTGGAGTTTGCCCACACAAACTATAATATCTTCTGCTATTCCACAGGGTTCCTTTGAAGATCCATCTGCCATTACTAAGTTAACCTTTACAAGTTTCACATCAACATCACCGATCTGCTCCAGTAAAGAATAAGGTATCAAGTTAACACTTGATCCTAAATCGAGTAAGGCTTTGTTTATCCTCTTCTTTCCTATTGTGCATGGAATGGAGAAACCTCCTGGATCTTTTGTCCTTAGAGGAAATGGCTCCTTTTTAACAGCTTTATACTTTTTTGTATCTTCCTCTCTACGTCTTTTCCTTGTAGAGACTTCTTCTTCAGGTTTAGTATAAACTGCAATTTGTTGTAGTATCTGATTCCAAGGTACATCATTGTCCACCATCTTGAATAATTCTATAAAATCAAATTGCTTCTTTTGATTCATTGGAAAAGGAAAAATATCATTACTCTCTATCTCTCTTCTCTCTCCTTTCTCTTTTCTCTCTTTTTCTTTTTCTCTCTCTTCTTTTTCTTTTTCTCTCTTTTCTCTCTTTTATTTTTTCTTTCTTTTCTCTCTTTTCTTTTAACTCAACTCTCTCATCATTTGTACTCTCCACCACTTTGCATTCTTCCCTGGGGTTAACCTCAGTATTAGCCCCAAAATTTTTGTTTGGCCTCTCTTCCAATTGTTGGGTAATCTGACCCATTTGAGTCTCCCAATACTTAATAGAAGCCTTAGTGCTCTTTTGAGTAGACTCAGTTCTCTGTATGAACTGATTAAGAGTTTCTTCCATCCTTATTGACCTTTCATTTAGTATAGCCATCTGTTGCCATAAGGTTGGTTGTTGCTATTGCTTATTGAATTGCCCAGTTTGTCCAGCTTGCCCAGTTTGTCCGTGACCAATGCTTGGGTGTGGTTTCCACCCTTGATTAAAGTCCCTTGACGGTATTCATTGGCCATGAAGTTTACATCTTCTAATGCTTCTACTGGAAAAGCGCATTGACCATTGATATGGTCTCCTCCACATATTCACACAACTGTGATTGAGCCTGTGCAACAGTCTTTAACTCTTTTGGTAGTTGTGCAAGAGTTTTCGTAAGAGTCTCCAGTTGTTGAGTTAGTATCTTATTTTGTGCTAGCAAGGCATCATGGGTTTGTAATTGTAGAACTCCTTTTTGTTGTATAGGAGCTCCTCTTTCACTGTTGAGCTCATTGTCACTAGTAGCCATATTGTCAATGATTTCTGTAGCTTCCTCTGGAGTTTTCCATTTGATATTTCCTCCTGCTGAGGCGTCAAGCATCATCTTGGTTTGTGACCAAGACCTCCAAGGAAGGTTAGGACTACTTGCACATCATCAAAGCCATGCGTGGGTGTTTTCTTAATAAGCTTTTATACCTGTCCCATGCATGCCCCAGTGATTCTCCATGCCTTGCCTGAATGATGAAATCTCTTGCTTTCCTTTATTTACTTTTGATTGTGGAAAGTATTTGTTTAGGAACTTGGTCACCACTGCTTCCCACTCTGTAAAGCTTTCTTCTGGAAAAGAATTTAACCAAAGCTTAGCGTTGCCTCCTAGTGAGAATGGAAACAAGCTAAGTTTGATTGCTTCATCCGCACCCCATTTATTTTCACCGTGTTGCAGATCTCATTAAAAGTTGTGAGGTGCTCATATGGGCTTTCGTGAGACAACCCATTAAATTGATTACTCTTCACCAGTTGGATTAATGTTGGCTTAACCTCCATGTTGACTGCATTGACCCTTGGTCTTGCTATGCTGTTAAATGTTGAGGTCCAGCTATATTTGTATAATCTGCAAGAGTTCTTCTGGCATTATTATTCTCCATATTTTCATGCTATGGTTAGAACCTTGTGGTGATGGTTGTAACAGAGTTTCGGAGGAGGAAAAAGTTCTCTAGATGTACGGATTCTTCTCCTCCGTCTACTCTCGTCTAAACCTTCAAGAAGAGGTTCTGCAGTTTTCTTGCTTCTAGTTCGGATTGCTTCCTGCATACACAAGAAAACAAAACCCTAGAAAAATTGGTTAGCACAAAAAGATATAAAAGAAGATATAAGATCAGAGATAAGAAGATAAAATAAAAACAGAAAACAGAAAAAAATAAAAGAAAATAAATAAAATAAAATAAAATAAAAACAAAAATAAAATAAAATAAAATAAAAAAATAAAAAAAGAAAAAATAAAAACAAAATTCAAAATTCAAAATTCAAGTCAAAGATAATCAATAATCACACAAATGAAATAGTTAACCACGAGTCCCCGGCAACGACGCCAAAAACTTGATGACAAATTTATGAACACCGAAAAACGGCGCCACAAACTTGTTTAACAATCGCAAGTGTGACCGAATCGTATCAAGTAATAAACAAGGTAAGACCAAGTATCGTTTTCCCAAAGGACTCACGGCCTAGTTTAGCTATGTGATTTGTTGATTATTTAAGACTTAAGAACAAATTGATTGTAGGTTTAAATGCAAGAGACAGTAATTAAATATGTATGCATGAATTTGATCAGTGGAGAAAAACAGAATACAACACTTCAATGAATTAGATGGATGAGTATGTTGTTGGGGTTATCAATTTATCTTATCCACTCTCATATTTTTAGGAATTCATCATTCTTATCATCAATGCTAATGCCACTCTCTAAATCACCTTGCAAGAAGGCCTATCCGTAATTACGAGTTCATACAATTCCTAGCATTCCTAGTAATTAGTTCTTAAAGTGCAGGAGCTTAAAGGCAACCAATATGCTATTGGGAGAAATTCCCCGGATCTAGACTCCCCGTACGTTCCCGTATCGACAAAATCAATAATCATGGCAATGAATGAGTTAAACAAAGCAAGCAATAAGCAAAGAGGAAAAACCCTAGCTAAAGATGAAAGAAAGCATATATCTTAAGATAAGACATTAAATCAAATTCCATATAGAGAGTTTCACAAGACTACATTGATTCCCCAACAACAATACAAGGTTTAGTTCACCATATTCATGGTGAAACTAGATGAACAATAATGAAAGAATGAAAGATAGCCCTAGAAAGAGGAGGAGGTAGCCTGAGCATCCAAGATCTTCCTTCAAGGGGGGAAAAGAGAGTGTTTGCTTCGTCTCTGCCAAAGATACAAACCCTAGGACGTCCTAAAGCTTATATACTATTCTAAAATTACAGAAAATTAGGCCCAAGCCCAAAAATAGTGCCGCTCAGCGGTAAGTGCGTGAGTTGTTTTTCTCCCCTCAGCGGCCTTTTCACCCTCAGCGGATCCAACGTGACTGCCTGAGTGCCGCTCAGCGGTAAACCGCCGCTGACCGGCAGTTGCGGCTTCTCCTTTTGCACTTTTTGATGTCTTTTCTGATTCCATCTCTGTCCTTCTTCACTTCTTTCACCAAATTCACCTTAAAACCTGCACAAAAACATTGAAATCAAGCATAAACCTGTCCAGCTCTCTTATTTCTAAAAATATGACCAAAAGCATGATTTCAAGCTAGTTTCTAAGTGTTAAAGGTTGGTTTTGGTATCAATTTTAAGCATGAAAATAACAGTTTTTCAACTGTTATCAGTACTCAATTTGAAACTTTGTTTGTTATGATGGTTTGCTTATGATTGTGATTGTTTGATAAGTAAGGCTTGATGATGGTTTGATATGGATTGATGTTGAGATGTACACATTATATGCTTATATAGGTGGTTCACAAGCTTTGTGAACAAATACATGATGTTGTGATTGTGATTGTGATATTAAGCAGGATGTGTATGTCAAATATGAATGAGCTTATATGTGAGGTTTTGAGCTTCAGAGTTTGTGTGAATGAATGTTATTACTTTGGAAGCATGAATAACTTTTCCCAAGTTTTCTATGATTAAATTACTTGCTTGTTTGCATCATATGATCAAGGCCATTTGTTGGTAACCCTTGTATTAGCCAATTTCATGAAATTAGCCACTAAAAGAGAACACTTTGTGTTCTATCCTTTGAACCCTTAGCCTTGAACGTGATTTGAAAACCCTTGTTGAAAAGCTTTACCTTGAGTTAAGTAGAAAATATTTTGTGGTATTGATAAATGTTCAAGTTTGGGGTTGTTGGAAAATAGAAAGGGAAATTGAAAGCATTGAGCTAAGAATTAAGTATGTGAAAAGAAAAAGAAAAAGAAAAAGAAAAGAGAAGAAAAAGCAAAGCTCAATGCAAAGGAAAGGGGAATAAGTAAGAATGGTTGTGTTTATATGATTCTCTTAACTCAAGGGTTTTGTGATCTAGAAAAACCAATTTTCTTGTTAGCCCAGCCACATTATAAGCCATAGAAAAGTCCTTGTGATGATGCTTGCTTGTAAGTGTTTTTGATTGTGGTTAAATGAAAGGCAAAGTTGGTTCATGCGACATTGTGATAGTAGAGTGAATGAGTGATTACCTCTGATACACTTGCGTGTTTAAGTGAAACACTTTATCTAGCGAGGAAAGATTCCATGAACATATAAGAACATCTTTGCTTAGTTATTGATCATTCATGAAAAGTAGCATTTGTTGGATAGTATGTGATTGTGTGAACACTAAAGCATGTGCTTGTCTTGATTGAAATCTTTGCAATGAGCTGAATTGAGCACTTACTTATCTTAAAAAGGGAGTTTTGAATGTGGTGAACCATTATATGGATTGATGGAAGGCTGAGTTACATCTTGTTTGCTTGAGGACAAGCAAAGTTTTAAGTTTGGGGTTGTGATAACGGTTGAAAAACCGTTACTTTTATGCTTAAAATTGATAGCAAAAGCAACCTTTAAGACTTAGAAACTAGCTTGAAATCATATTTTTGCTTTAGTTTATTGAATAAGAAAGTTAAAAGTGAATTTAATGGTTTTGTACAAGATTCCCTTGATTTTGTAGGCTAATTGAATGATTTGAAAGAAGAATTGAAGTACCGAATGATTGGAATGCTGAAAAGTCAACCAGAAACAAGAAAAGTCAACCAGTCAACAAGAAAAGTCAACCAATCAACCAGAAAAGTCAACCAGTCAACCAGAAAAGTCAACCAGTCAACCAGAATGCTTAAAAGTCAACCAGAATACAGAAAAAGTTCTGCTGAGCAGTAAAATACCGCTGAGCGGCACTTTTCAGGTGCCAAAATCACCGCTGAGGGGCAAAAACAGCAACTGGGGGCAAAATGGATCATGCGGCATTACCGCTCAGTTGTAAAATACCGCTGAGCGCCATTCTAAGTGGGCTTGGACCGGTTTTCTTTTGTTTTTATGGGCTTGGGCCTCATTTTCTGTATTTTTAGAATAGTATATAAGCTTTAGAACGTCCTAGGGTTTGTATCTTTGGCTGGGAGGAAGCAGAAACACACTTTTCACCCCTTTGGGGTAGATTGGGAGATGGTGACGGCTCTAATCTTCTCTTTCTAGGGTTTTTCTATCTCTTTCATTCTTTCATTATTGTTCATCTAGTTTCACCATGAATATGGTGAACTAAACTTTGTATTGTTGTTTGGGAATCAATGTAGTCTTGTGAAACTCTCATATATGGAATTTGTGTTTTAACATCTTATTTTAAGATACATGCTTTCTTTCATCATTAGTTAGGGTTTTTCCTCTTTGCCTAAAGCTTGCATTGTTTAAATCATTCAATGCCATGATTATTGATTTTGTCGATATGGGAACGTACGGGGAAATCTAGATCCGGGGAAATTCTCCCAATAGCATATTGCCTAGACATAGGAATATGAGGGTTGGTTGCCGTTAAGCTTCTACACTTCAAAATTAATTATTAGGAATGCTAGGAATTGTATGAACTCGTAATTAAAGATATGCCTTCTTGCAAGGTGATTTAGAGAGTGGCATTAGCAATTGATGAAAAGAATGATGAATTCCTAAAAGTATATGAGAGTGGATAAGATGAAATTGATAACCCCAACAACATACTCATCCATCTAATTCATTAAAGTGTGTGTATTCCTCTTTTCCATTGATCAAATTCATGCATACATATTTAATTATTGTCTTTTGCATTTAAACCTTACAAAAAATTGTTCACAAGTCTTAAATAATCAACAAATCATATACTAACTAGGTCGTGAGTCCTTTGGGAGAACGATACTTGGTCTTACCGAGTTTTATTACTTGATACGATTCGGTCATACTTGCCGTGGGTTAAACAAGTTTGTGGCGCCGTTTTTCGGTGTTCATAAATTTGTCATCAAGTTTTTGGCGTCGTTGCTGATAACAGTTGAAAAACTGTTATTTTCATGATTAAAATTGACACTAAAAGCAACCTTTACACTTAGAAACTAGCTTGAAATCATGCTTTTCTATATATTTTTGGAAATAAGAGAGCTGGACAGGTTTATGCTTGATTTCAGTGTTTTTGTGCAGGTTTTAAGGTGAATTTGGTAAAAGAAGTGAAGAAGGAGAGAGATGAAATCAGAAAAGACAATAAAAAGTGCAAAAGGAGAAGCCGAAGTCACCGCTCAGCGGCAGTTTACCGCTGAGCGGCACTCAGGAGTTTGCGGGAGGTCCGCTGAGGGGCAAAATGGCCGCTGAGGGGAGAAAACAAGTCACGCAATCACCGCTGAGCGGTAGTTTACCGCTGAGCGGCACTTTAATGGGCTTGGACTTGACTTTTTGTAATTTACGAATGATACATAAGCTTTAGGGTTTCCTAGGGTTAGGTATCTTTGGCAGAAACGAAGCAAACACTCTCTCTTCCACCCCTTGGGGTAGATTGGGAGATGGTGACAACTCTCCTCTTCTCTTTCTCGGGTTTATTCTTTCATTCTTTCATTGTAATTCATCTAGGTTCACCATGAATATGGTGAACTAACCTCTTTATGATTGTTGGGGAATCAATGTAGTCTTGTGAAACTCTCATATATGGAATCTGTTTTTACATCTTTTAATTAAGACTTATGCTTTCTTTCATCATTAGTTAGGGTTTTTCCTCTTTGTTTAATGCTTGCATGGTTTAACTCATTCGATGCATGATTATTGGTTTTGTCGATACGGGAACGTACGGGGAAGTCTAGATCCGGGGAATTTCTCCCAATTTTATATTGGTTGTCGTTAAGCTCCTGTACTTATGAACTAATCATTAGGAATGCTAGGAATTGTATGAACTCGTTATTAGGGAGAAGCCTTCTGGAAAGGTACATTAGAGAGTGGCATTAACAATGGTGATTTGATCGTTGAATTCCTAAAATATATGAGAGTGGATAAGATGAAATTGAACCCCAACAACATATCCATACATAAATTTCATTGAAAGTGTTTATCTTTTGCTTTTTGCCATTGATCACAATTCATGCATACATGTTTATTTTTTGTCTTGCATTTTAAACCCAATTAATTCGTTTGTAAGTCTTAGTTAATTAAGAAATCACATAACTAAACTAGGCCGTGAGTCCTTTGGGAAGAACGATACTTGGTCTTACCAAGTTTTATTACTTGAACGATTCGGTCATACTTGCCGATTGAAAACAAGTTTGTGACATCATAATTTGGTGTTCATAAATTTGTCCATCAGTTGCCGGGGTTCATAAATTTGTCATCATCATCCCATTGTGTGTGCTTGCTTTTTCTTACCAAAATAATTTCCTGTGGCTTGTGGTCCCTCCAATGTGGTGTCCGTGTGCTTATCCTTTTTTGCTGATGTCCTCTTGTTTTCCCCACATTGCCATGCACCAATATTTTAAAAGAAAGAAAACATGGTGCTCAGCCCACTTCTTCATTCCATGAAGTTTTATCCCCTAGCACTTTTTGACTTCCTTCAATTAATTAATCACCACAAGAATGCACCTCCTAGACGTACCAAAAGTAAGCAAAGGGCCCTCCATTCTCATCACCACTTCCTTCTCAAGCAATTGGCTATTCTCTTCTCTTCCATGGATCAACGTGCCTTTCTCCATGCCTCCAACGCACCATGTGCTGCTACTGCTCTCCAAATGGAATGACCGCTTCAGCTTGTGCACACCACTGCTCCTTGCTGCTTCATTCTCCCCTGCCGTGACACCTCCTCTTCCGTTTCCAACACTGGACGTGAGCGCACATACCAACACTGCCTCCTCTTCTTTTCTCTGCGTGAATCCAAGCTGAACCAGCTGTTGCACCCACAAGCTTCTACCCACGCTGGACGATGTTGTTGGACGATGTTGCTGGACGTAGAAGGCTGCTGGACGCTTGAAGGACCGAGGACTCCCACCATGGTGGCGGCTGCACCAGCTCCAGGCCGAGACACCGTGCAGCTCTCTCTCCCGTTGGTGGCTGCTCCAACACATCCCAGCTCTTTGCTTGCTGGACGTTGCTGCACTCTTCTTCTTTTACGTGCAGCCAGCTAACAGAAAGGTGACAAGCACCTCACACACCAACGTGCTGCTGCTTCTTATTTCAGGACGTGGCAGCTGTGATGTAATCCTGCCCGACGTAGTCCTTGTTTAGTATTTTTATCTTTTATAGGTTAGCTTGTAAGGAGCATGGGTTACTATAAATACCCGTCTCCATCACTGTATCATTCATTTTTGAGATTAATGAGAATTGAATTTTCTGAAATCAAAAATTATTCTCTCTTGAAAGTCATAGGCTAGAGAGTCCAAAGACTATCTCTAGCCACCTTCCAAGCACACTCTCTCACTTCCATTTTCCATTTCCACGGTGCTTATATTTTCTCTGATCCACTAAACATTACTCTGCTGCCATATCTTCGGCTTCTTGTTCACGCCTTAGCCACGTCTCCACCTCGCATGCGTCAGTGCGCTCCATTTCCTCCTTCAGCCACGCGTTCTCTGTCACATCATCGTTAACGCATCACTTCCCACTTTTCCACTCGCGCATCCTCACTACTCACATTTCCACTTTGAAGAAACCTCATCTGCTAGGGTTTCTCCCTCTCAAACGCATCATCATCACAATAAGCCTCTACTCCATTTCTCTCTTCATAGATTCATCTCTTCATCATCTATAAGCATCATTCTCTTCACAGATTCCACATCCTTTTCACCATTTCTTCATTTCACCGTTTGATCTAGCTTTTGGATCGATTAAAAAACCTCTCCTCACCTTGTTTTTCATTTTCCACCGATTATACACCTTTCTCACCGTTTAAAAATCCATTTTCCACCGTTTAAACCTAGGTCTAGGGTTTCGTTGTGTTCACTCTCGGTTTCCTTAGATTTCATTCGAGTCATTCTTCAATTTCGAGTTCCTCAACATTCCGCTGCATCCTTCTTCGTCGGAGAAGCTTCAAGGAGGTCAGGTTCGTGCTTGCACAGCTTCTATCGTCATCTCCTTGGACGCTCGTCCATCAAGCTGCTTGACCAAAGAGTGTGTTTTCTTTTAGTGGTGGCTGCATCTTCCATTCCTTTTCTCTGGACCGTGTGCTTTTCCATTCACCAATTAATCACCACTTTTCCTTAAAGAAAGAAAGAGAATGGATACTAGAACTAAACGTTAAATGTAATTCAATATTGCAAAAAGCACACTTAATAGTAAAAGCTTTAATAGTAAAAGCATTGAACCAAATTGTTCTTTGGACGTGACAGCTACGGCCTTTGTGCTATTAAAATGCAAATTGAATTAGTGTGCTTCTAAAGGCAAGGTTGGACGTGAAATCAACATCTTCTCTCAACATTAAATCACTAAGGATGTGTGATTGCTTCTCATGAGCCTTCTCTTCTTTTCCAATAAATGAAGTCCCAAGACGTATGCACAGCAAGAAAATGAATTTCACTTTGTTTCTCATTTTAGTTTAAAATATAATTGATGAGAAATTTCTCTTTAAGTCCCAAAATATTATCCAACAATTTTTCTTCAATTAATAATGCAAATAATTAGCCCAGATAATT
The DNA here is from genome assembly GCF_029865625.1 of Vigna umbellata. Taxonomy (NCBI): domain Eukaryota; kingdom Viridiplantae; phylum Streptophyta; class Magnoliopsida; order Fabales; family Fabaceae; genus Vigna; species Vigna umbellata. Next base: position 17,155,887 of record NC_142175.1, on the reverse strand, counting down.
CAAATTAATTAAAATTAGAATTTCTAGTCAAATTAAGCACAATTAGTAAAAACGGAAAAATACCGGACATTTAAGCACAATTCCCCGACTAATTCTAGCACAATAAACTAAGTGAAGTGAAGAAAATATTGACTCATCAAAATAGACCACACTTAGTCTTTTGCACTCCTGGGCAAAATCAAGATGCAAATCAAGGAATAGTTCAAAGGACATCAAGGAAGTGACACAAACTCAGCACACAGAAAACAAAGACTCACGAGAAAACAAACTGAATTATAGAGTCCTCAAGAAATCTGGACAAAGAAAAGATGTAGACAATATCCAACACATAATCAAGGAAATCAGATACTCATGAAATCATCCAAACATTTCAAAGTATGGCAAAATAATCAATTAGCTTAAGAGGTGAATTAAAAATAACAGAACCTCACAGATGCACTAACAGTGTTTCTCTCAAGTGTCTAGGGTAAATAATATCAGCTCGATGCACTCAAGAAAACAAGCAACAACAGACTTGGCAAGCCTCTAATATCAACACTCAAAATATATATACATGTTCAAATCAAAAGGTCTTTTCAGGGTTGTAATGGAGCCAAGGACAAGGGAGGATAAATATGGATGAGAAGCTACAAACCAAAAGAAATAGAGGAGCAATGGGGAATAAGTGTAAATACAGTCAAATCACACCTAAACCTCTAATTCAATCCTCTTCTTGACTCCTTTATTTACAAATTTTATTTTTTTGTCTTTTCTCATTTTCTTTTCTCATTTTTCTCTATTTTTTTTTCATCCTGTCTCTTTTCTTTTCTCTCTTTAGCACACAACTGTGAGAGACAAGATATAAAACAAAACAAGAAAAGGAACCAACTAGCCAATTCATTAGAATCCCCTGGGAGACCACACTTGTTCCCAAGACACTTCCAAAGCTCCAAAATTCCCTAAGGTTAAGGTAATCATGGTTTTTCACTTAGGGCTTAGTGTATGAGCTTCAAAACAAAGAAATGAGGAAAGTGTACGCTCAAAATGGGTTATCAAAGGATTACAGCAAGGTAGGCTTCTTTGGCTAGAGAGGCTCAAGAACAAAATTGCCTTTATCACTTCTAAACATGCATATCCATCAAGAGTTATCAAAAAGAGTCAAGCCAAGGCATATGCGCAAGCAATCAAGAGACATATCACACACACGAAAGAACATCAAGTGGCTCAAATTCTCACACAGGGTATTTGTCACAATCAAATCAACCTCTAAAACATCATAATCATCTTCCAAGCAGAGAAAAGCAAGAGTTTCAAACTAATCAGAGTATCAATGAGGTGAAGGAAAAATCTACAACCTAAACAAAGTCCAGAGATCAAGAGAAACATGTAAAATTGCACACAAGACACGACAAAAACAACCTAGAAAAGAAAAAATTTAACACACAAAACAAAAACTAACAAAGAAAAATCAGAAACTCCCCCAATAGACCACACTTAAACTACACAGTGTCCTCAATGTGTCATAAGCATAAGATCAGAAATCAGAACAATCAACAGATCATGGACAAGTGCAATAAAGTAGGGAAAGAGGGAGAAGGAAAAAGAAAACTCCCCTAGGTTAGGGTGGAAGCTGCCAATTTTGAACTATCAGGGAGATGTCTTCCACCACAGGATCCAGCAAGGAAGTTTTGACGAAGAACTGCTTCATCCTCTAGATTTGATCAAGCAAGTGATGACAAATTTATGAACACCGAAAAACGGCCACAAACTTGTTTAACAATCGGCAAGTGTGACCGAATCGTATCAAGTAATAAAACAAGGTAAGACCAAGTATCGTTTTCCCAAAGGACTCACGGCCTAGTTTAGCTATATGATTTGTTGATTATTTAACACTTAAGAACAAATTGATTGTAGGTTTAAATGCAAAAGAAAGTAATTAAATATGTATGCATGAATTTGATCAATGGAGAAAAACAGAATACAAACACTTCAATGAATTAGATGGATGAGTATGTTATTGGGGTTATCAATTTCATCTTATCCACTCTCATATATTTTTAGGAATTCATCATTTTTATCATCAATGCTAATGCCACTCTCGAAATCACCTTGCAAGAAGGCCTATCCTTAACTACGAGTTCATACAATTCCTAGCATTCCTAGTAATTAGTTCTTAAAGTGCAGGAGCTTAAAGGCAACCAATATGCTATTAGGAGAAATTCCCCGGATCTAGACTTCCCCGTACGTTCCCGTATCGACAAAATCAATAATCATGGAAATGAATGAGTTAAACAAAGCACGCATTAAGCAAAGAGGAAAAACCCTAGCTAAAGATGAAAGAAAGCATATATCTTAATATAAGACGTTAAAACACAAATTCCATATATGAGAGTTTCAAAAGACTACATTGATTCCCCAACAACAATACAAGGTTTAGTTCACCATATCCATGGTGAAACTAGATGAACAATAATGAAAGAATAAAAGATAGAACCCTAGAAAGAGGAGGAGGTAGCCTGAGCATCCAAGATCTTTCTTCAAGGGGTGGAAAAGTGAGTGTTTGCTTTGTCTCTGCCAAAGATACAAACCCTAGGACGTCCTAAAGCTTATATACTATTCTAAAAATATAGAAAATTAGGCCCAAGCCTAAAATAGTGCCGCTCAGTGGTAAACTACCGCTCAACGGTAAGTGCGTGAGTTGTTTTTCTCCCCTCAACGGCCTTTTCACCCCTCAGCGGAGCCAACGTGACTGCCTGAGTGCCGCTCAGCGGTAAACTGCCGCTGAGCGGCAGTTGCGGCTTCTCCTTTTGCACTTTTTGATGTCTTTTCTGATTCCATCTCTATCCTTCTTCACTTCTTTCACCAAATTCACCTTAAAACCTGCATAAAAACACTGAAATCAAGCATAAACCTGTCCAGCTCTCTTATTTCTGAAAATATAACCAAAAGCATGATTTCAAGCTAGTTTCTAAGTGTTAAAGGTTGCTTTTAGTATCAATTTTAAGCATGAAAATAACAGTTTTTCAACTGTTATCACAACCCCAAACTTAGAACTTTGCTTGTCCTCAAGCAAACAAGATGTAACTCAATCTTCTACCAATCTGTATAATGGTTCACTCATTCAAAAATCTTCTTTTCAAGATAAGTAAAGACTTCAATCAAACTCATGACAAAGATTTTAATCAAGACGTACACATGCTTTGGTGTTCACAAAGTCACTTATTATCCAACAAATGCTATTTTTCATGAATGATCAATTTACTAAACATGGATGTTCATGTGCTCAATGAATATTTCCTCACTAGGTAAAGTGTTTCACTCAAACACAAGTGTATAAGAGGTAATCACTCATTCACTCTACTATCATAATGTCACATGAATTGTCTTTGCCTTTCATTTAATCATAATCAAATAAATTCACAAGCATGCATCATCACAAGGACTTTTTCAATGGCTTATAATGTGGCTGGGCTAACAAGAAAATTGGTTTTTCTGGATCACAAAACCCTTGAGTTAAGAGAATCATATCAACACAGTCATTCTTACTTTTCCCAACTTTCCTTTGCATTGAGCTTTGCTTTTTCTTTTCTTTTCTTTCTCTTTTTCCTTTTCTTTTCATATTCTTATTTCTTAGCTCTTAGCTCAATGCTTTCAATTTCCCTTTCTATTTTACAACAACCCCAAACTTGAACATTTATCAATACCACAAAATATTTTCTACTTAACTCAAGGTAAAGCTTTTCAACAAGGGTTTCCAAATCATGTTCAAGGCTAAGGGTTCAAAGGATAAAACACATAGTGTTCTCTTTTAGTGGCTAATCATGAAATTGGCTAATATAAGGGTTACCAACAAATGGCCTTGATCATATGATGCAAACAAGCAAGTAATTCAATCATATAAAACCTGGGCAAAGTCATTCATATTTCCAAAGGAATAACATTCAATCACAAAAACTCTGAAGCTCAAAACCTCACATATAAGCTCATTCATATTTGACATAAACATCCTACTTAATATCACAATCACAATCATAATATCATGCAATTGTTCACAAAGCTTGTGAATCACCTGTATAAGCATATAACGTACATCTCAACATCAATCCATATCAAAGTATCATCAAGCATCACTTATCAAACAATCACAATCATAAGCAAACCATCATACCAGACAAAGTTTCCAATTGAGTACATCAACTCTATTCTAAAACAACAGTAATTAAGTTCAGAACACAAAACCAACTAAAAGCATAAGTCCTGCTCTAGTTATGATAGCATTCATCAGTAAATGCTATCTCAGCTCCTCATCAATCTAAGCTGTCATTTGTATCCTCCTCTTCTTGTTCATCTTCAGCATCCTCAAATGCATCATCATCATTAGCTTCAACATCATCTTCCTTGTAACTATGCACCTATAAGAGACATGTACATGTCCCTCATTTGGAACGGTTCTGCTTCATGTGTCTTAGCAGATGCCCGACTCTGTGCTTGCCCTTTTTCTCTGCGAGTACGGCGTGGTGGAACTGGTTAAGCTGCTTCCTCACCTCCATAGTATTGTCTATAATAGGCCTCATCAATTGCTTTCCTTTGCCTTTCAAAGGGTGGAGCTGAAGTATCCACCCCAGCTATTGATAACAGTTGAAAAACTGTTATTTTCATGCTTGAAATTGATACTAAAAGCAACCTTTAACACTTAGAAACTAGCTTGAAATCATGCTTTTATTCATATTTTCAGAAATAAGAGAGCTGGACAGGTTTATGCTTGATTTCAGTGTTTTTGTGCAGGTTTTAAGGTGAATTTGGTGAAAGAAGTGAAGAAGGAGAGAGATGAAATCAGAAAAGACATCAAAAAGTGTAAAAAATGGCCGCTGAGGGGAAGAAACCAACTCACGCACTTACCGTTGAGCGGTACTTTACCGCTGAGCGGCACACTTATGGGCTTGGGCCTAAATTTTCTGTAATTTTAGAATAATATATAAGCTTTAGGACGTCCTAGGGTTTGTATCTTTGGTAGAAACGAAGCAAACACTCTCTCTTCCACCCCTTTGAAGGAGGATCTTGGATGCTCAGGTTACCTCTTCACCTTTCTAGGGTTTTATCTTTCATTCTTTCATTATTATTCATCTAGTTTCACCATGAATATGGTGAACTAAACCTTGTATTGTTGTTGGGGAATCAATGTAGTCTTGTGAAACTCTCATATATGGAATTTGTTTTTACATCTTATATTTAAGACCTATGCTTTCTTTCATCATTAGTTAGGGTTTTTCCTCTTTGCTCAATGCTTGCTTTGTTTAACTCATTCAATGCATGATTATTGATTTTGTCGATACGGGAACGTACGGGGAAGTCTAGATCCGGGGAATTTCTCCCAATAGTATATTGGTTGCCGTTAAGCTCCTGCACTAAAAGAACTAATTATTAGGAATGCTAGGAATCGTATGAACTCGTAATTAGGGATAGGCCTTCTTGTAAGGTAATTTAGAGAGTGGCATTAACAATGATGAAAAGAATGTTGAATTCCTAAAGTATATGAGAGTGGATAAGATGAAATTGATAACCCCAACAACATACTCATCCATATATTCCATTGAAGTCTTTGTATTTTGTTTTAGCCATTGATCAAATTCATGCATACATGTTTATTTTCTGTTTTGCATATTAAACTCCACTTATTTCGTTCTTAAGTCTTAAATAATCAACGAATCACATAACTAAACTAGGTCGTGAGTCCTTTGGGAGAACGATACTTGGTCTTACCGAGTTTATTACTTGAAACGATTCGATCACACTTGCCGATTGTTAAACAAGTTTGTGGCGCCGTTTTTCGGTGTTCATAAATTTGTCTCAGCAGATGCCCGACTTTGTGCTTGCTCTCTTTCTCTGTGAGTACGGCGTGGTGGAACTGGTTGAGCTGCTTCCTCACCTCCACAGTATTGTCTATAATAGGCCTCATCAATTGTTTTCCTTTGCCTTTCAAAGGGTGGCCTTCTTGCAAGGAATTTCTCCCAGTAGCATATTGGTTGCCTTCAAGCTCCTGCACTTTAGAACTAATTACTAGGAATGCTAGGAATTGTATGAACTCATAATTAAGGATAAGCCTTCTTGCAAGGTGATTTAGAGAGTGGCATTAGCATTGATGAAAAGAATGATGAATTCCTAACCGTATATGAGAGTGAACAAGATGAAATTGATAACCCCAACAACATACTCATTCATCTAATTCGTTGAAGTGTTTGTATTCAGTTTTTCTCCATTGATCAAATTCATGCATACATATTTAATTACTGTCTCTTGCATTTAAACCTATAATCAAATTGTCAACAAGTCTTAAATAATCAACAAATCATATAGCTAACTAGGCCGTGAGTCCTTTGGGAGAACGATACTTGGTCTTACCGAGTTTTATTACTTGATACGATTCGGTCACACTTGCCAATTGTTAAACAAGTTTGTGACGCCGTTTTTCGGTGTTCATAAATTTGTCATCAGCCTCCCATTCTCCGTGAAGCCCCCACCTTTGCTAGACTCAACCCCTCTTACGTGGGCTCCCACTCGTGTACTTCTTGTTGGACGTGTGATTTCTTTAAAAGAAAGATGCCTTCTTCCTTAGGTGGCAGCTGCTGCTTCCTTTTGTGTGCAAGCTGGACTACCTCCGCGTGCTCACCAAAATTCCATCACCGTGCACCCCTTCTCATGCTGCTGGGCCACGTATGCTTTCGAAAAGGCCGTGACATCTTCCAACTCAAAATGGAATTAGCAGCTGCAATGTGTCCAGCCCATCTCCGTGTGCACCTCCCTCCACGCGTGATGCTCTCCAAGCGCAATTTGAATGCAGCCGTGCGAAGGTTGGATGCGTCAGCTACTGGACCGTTAGTGCCTCTCCAATTTTTGTTGGACGTGAATGCAGCCCAAATGAATGAAATGCTAGACGGATGCTGCACTTGTGGAAGCACCCCTGGACGTCCCTACTTGCATCCAATAAAGAAACCAAAAACCTTTTCATTTTGTGGGCCGTCACATGCTGCTCCAGCCTTCAAAAATGTGGCATCCCACTTCTTCCAAACACAACATCTTGCAACACATAACCCCTTAAAAATCCATCATGAGCCTTTCACACTTCATTTCCAATTGAATTTAGAAATTACTATCTTCCTGGCGGTTATACCATTCCAGCCCTCCGTGTGCACCCGTTTCTCATTAGCCCAAAAATTAAAATCATCATAACCCTCTTTATTGTCCATACTTCTTTTGTGGAGACTCTAGAAATATGTGACAACCCTTCAAATGTTCCAAAATATTATCCAACAGTTTCCCTGCAATTAATAATGCAAATAATTAGTCTTAGATAATTCAAATTAATCACAATTAGGAAAAATGGGAAAATACTGGACATTCAAGCACAATTCCCTGATTAAATCTAGCACAATAAGTTAAGTGAAGTGAAGAAAATATTGACTCATCAGTAGCCTTAGCATCCAAGATCTTCCTCCAAGGGGTGGAAAGGTGTGTGTTTGCTTCGTACTCTACCAAAGTTACAAATCCTAGGACATCCTAAAGCTTATATACTATTCTAAAAAATACAGAAAATTACGCCCAAGCCCATAAAAGTAACAGAAAACTGGTTCAAGCCCATTTAGAATGGGGCTCAGTGGTATTTTACCGCTGAGCGGTACTAGCGTGTGTTGAATTCTTCCCCTCAGCTTCACTTTCACCACTCAGCGGTGCCAACGAGTGTTAAGTAGTGCCGCTCAGCGGTAAATTGGCGTTGAGCGGTACTTGCGGCTTCTCTTCTTTTGCACTTTTTGAGTTCTTTTTTATTCCATCTCTATCCTTCTTCACTTCTTTCATCAAATTCACCTTAAAACCTGCATAAAACACTGAAATCAAGCATAAACCTGTCCAGCTCTCTTATTTCCCAAATATAAACAAAAGCATGATTCCAAGCTAGTTTCTAAGTGTTAAAGATTGCTTTTAGTATCAATTTTAAGCATGAAAATAACAGTTTTTCAACTGTTATCAGTGTCCATATCGACAAAATCAATAATCATGACATCGAATGAGTTAAACAATGCAAGCTTAGAGCAAAGAGGAAAAACCCTAACAATTAATGAAATAAAGCATGTATCTTTAAAAGGTCTTAAAGAACAAATTTAATACATGAGAGCTTCAAAGGATTACATTGATTCCCCAACAACAATAAAGGTTTAGTTCACCATAATATGGTAAAACCAGATGAAATACAATGAAAGAGTGAAAGATAAAACCCTAGAAAGGTGAGAAAGGAGATGTAGCATCCAAAATCCTCCTCCAAGGGGTGAAAGAGTGTGTTTCTGCTTCGTTCCAGCCAAAGATCCTTGACCTAGGTTAACTAAAACCTTATATAGTATTCTAAAAATTACAGAAAAGTAAGTCCAAGCCCATAAAAGTGCCGCTCAGCGGTAAGTGCGTGACTTCTATTCTGCCCCTCAGCAGTGAGTGCGCGTCTTCAAAGTGCCACTCAGCGGTAAATGACGCTGAGCGGTACTTGTGACTTCTTCCTTTTATGCATTTTTTCTCCCTTTTCTGAATTCAACTCTTAGCTCCTTCACTTCTTTCACTCAATTCATCTTCAAAACCTGCAAAAAATAAGGAAATCAAGCATAAAACCTGTCCAACTCTCTTATTTCCAAAACTTCAACAAAAACATGATTCTAAGCTAGTTTCTAAGTCAAAAAGGTTGTGTTTAAGGTCAAATTTAAGTATAAAAATAACAGTTTTTCAACTCTTATCACAACCCCATTCTTAGAACTTTGCTTGTCCTCAAGCAAACAAGATGTAACTCAATCTTCTACACATCCATACAATGGTTCACCAATTTCAAAACTTCTTTTCTCAAGACAAGTAATACTCAAATCAACTCATCACAAAGAATTTAGTTAAGATGCACACATGCTTTAGTGTTCACATAATTCCATAAAATCCAACAAATGTTATTCTCATGAATGATCAATCAGCTAAGCAAAGATGAAATTATGTGCTCATGGAATTTGTCCTCACCAGAAAAATTGTTTCACTCAAACACACAAGTGTATAAGAGGTCACTCATTCACTCTACTATCACAATGTCACATGAATTAACTTTGACTTTCATTTAATCACAATCAAACTCATTCACAAGTAAGTGTCATCACAAGGACTTTTCAATGGCTTATAATATGGCTGGGCTAACAAGAAAATTGGTTTTTTCTAGATTACAAAATCCTTTAGTCAAGTGAATCATCTAAACAAAACCATTCTTCCTTCTTCCCAACTTTCTTTTGCATTGAGCCTTTCTCTTTTTCTTTCTTTTCTTCCTTTTTATTTTGATTTTCACATGCTTAGCTCTTGGCTCAATGCTTGTTATTTTCCCTTTCTAGACTTCCTAACAACCCCAAACCTGAACATTTATCAATACCACTATACATCTTCAACTCAACTCAAGGTAAACCTTTTTCAAACTGGGTTTTTTAATCATGTTAAAGGCTAAGGGTTCAAAGGATAGAACACATAGTGTTCTCTTTTAATGGGCTAGAATCATGCATTTTGACTAAAAAAGGTTACCAACAAATGGCCTTGATCATATGACACATAAAAGCAATTAATTCAATCATAGAAAATTTGGGCAAAGTCATTCATACTTTCAATGTAATAGCATCCAATCAAAACTCTGGATCTCAAAACCTCACATATAGGCTCATTCAACCATTCCACATACCCATCCTACTTAGCATCATAATGACAATCACAACATCATGCATTTGTTCACAAAGCTTGTGAACCACCTGTATCTCAGCATATAATGTGCATATTCTCAACATCAATCAATATCAAAGCATCATCAAGCATTACTTATCACACAAAAGTCACAAGCAACCCATCATAACAGACAAAGTTTCAAATTGAGTACATCAAACACTATTCTAAAAACCAAAGCAATAAGTTCAATATTACAAAACAAAAGATAGAAAAGATCCTGCTCTAGTGCTGATAGCATCCATCAGTAAATTCTATCTCAGCTCCTCATCAACTTGTGCTGTCATCTGTGTCTTCCTGCTCTTCATCATCCTTAGCATCTTCAAATGCGTCCTCCTCATCATCATCTTCATCATTCTCCATAGCTGAAGCTTTAGCTGCTCCAGCACTACTGCCCTAGGCGTGCTCCTCTGGCCATGCCACCACGTTATGAAATTCATCCACGGTCCACTTGTGTGCTGGGGGTGTAAAATTCTTTTATCACTGCTATGTTAGTTGGTGCAGGGGGTGTGGCTAATCTCTTCGAACTCCTGCTCACCAATTGCTCTCCAAACTAGGGAGCAAAATTAGGAATCAGTCAATCTTTCCTTTCCATTAGGAGCCTCCTATCTTGGACAATCTTGAAGTGCTTCTCATGCTTGTGAGAAAGGAACATGCTAGAATGGGTGTGTTCTGGTTCCCTATCCTTCCTCTTGGAAGTAGCAGTCTTGAATCTCTTGCTTAAAGAGGAGGCCATCCCTACATCAAACATAATTCATAAAACCAAAAGACATGTTAATCATAAGTAAACCACAAACAATACCCCAAAACCATGCCAAACCACCGCTGAGGGTAAACGGAGCCCCTCAACGCAACCTGCACATCCAACCAACAAGCAAAAGAGCCATAAAAGCAACTATGCCAGAATCGCGGTCAGGGGAAATTTCCGCTGAGCGACGATTTTGAAGATTTTTCAAAATCTCTTTTTGAAAGTCCTATTCTCCATCCACATGCAATCTTCTTAGTTCTAGACCCAAATCAAGCATTTTAATCGGTTCAAACAGTAATTAATTCATCAAATCATGCATAAAAATCAAAATCCCTAAAGAATCATGCATAAACTACTATGTTCATATAAATTCATGCTTTCAAGAATCCTAGAATTAAAAATGCTTGAACTTACTTGGGTGGAGATGCTAGATGAATGAAAAATGCTTTAGGAATTTGAAGAAAACAACCCCCAATTGCAGTGCTCTCATAAACCCCAAACTTGAATGGATCCCTAGTGAGAAAGTGAGTGAAAGTGAGATTTTATAAAGGGGGAAGAGGGAAAACTGGAGAGAACTCTTAGAAAAATACTTGAGAGTGTGTGTGAAGAGGTAGATCTGAAAATAGAAGCAAAACCGCACCCTAGGATATAAAAATACCCTAATGGGCCCTACTCCCGCTAAGCCAATATGGACCAAACAGTAAAACCCCAAGTCTGCAGTGTTACCGCTTAGCGGAAATTACTACTGAGCGGCATTTGCGTGACTTGCTTTCCTTCTTCCTAGCTTGCCCTAGGTGTCCTATACTCTTCCCTCTTACTCACTCCAAGCATTTAGTCTCTTACCTCACTCAAACATTCAATCCCTATCATGCAACTAAAGCAGAATCAAAACAAACAAAAATAAAGTCAATCAACTGGGTTGCCTCCCAGGTAGCACTTGTTTAACGTCACGAGCCTGACCAAAAACCCACCAACAGCCATCAGTAGGTGCAAACCTTTCTTACCAACACCCATGAGTAGGTGTAACACATCTAGTATCCTTCAATAGATACTTAACCACCTAGCATCCATCAGTAGATTCTATAACCAAAAGTCTCAACATACAAAAATGTCCAAAGTTTATAAAATTACCACTAGTGCAGAATTGGCCTGTAACGTCACCCAATAGACGTCCGTCCACAAAAATACCAACGTAAATAATTGACCGGTGGCATATTCGTAAATAAGTGGGACTGTAGACGTCCGTTCTGGAGGGGGCCGGACGTCTATAATATTATAGACGTCGGGGCCCCTCTAACGGACGTTTAAGAGGCTGAAGCAATGAACTCTTCAACTTCCCTGGTAGCCGCTTAAACGTCCGTTCTTCGGGGGGCGGACGTCTATAATATTATAGACGTCCGGCCCCTCCAGAACAGACGTCTAAGTTGATGACAAGGTAGTTGAAGAGTTAATGGTGTTCAGCCTCTAAACGTTCGTTGTGGGGGGGGGGGGGCGGACGTCTATAATATTATACACGTCGGGGCCCCTGCAATGGACGTTTAAGAGGCTGATAAAGTTAACTCTTAGAACCGCTACTTAAACGTCCGTTGGAGGGGCCCCGACGTGTATAATATTATAGACGTCCGCCCCCCCCCCCCCACAACGAACGTTTAGAGGCTGAACACCATTAACTCTTCAACTACCTTGTCATCAACTTAGACGTCTGTTCTGGAGGGGCCGGACGTCTATAATATTATAGACGTCCGCCCCCCGAAGAACGGACGTTTAAGCGGCTACCAGGGAAGTTGAAGAGTTCATTGCTTCAGCCTCTTAAACGTCCGTTAGAGGGGCCCCGACGTCTATAATATTATAGACGTCCGGCCCCCTCCAGAACGGACGTCTAAGTTGCTGACAGGGTAGTTGAAGAGTTAATGGTGTTCAGCCTCTTAAACGTCCATTGTGGGGGGCGGGGGGCAGACGTCTATAATATTGTACACGTCGGTTTAGTGTATGCATGTTTTTGACTTTAAGGTCTGCATGTGTTATTGGCTTTTGAATATGCATGTATTAGTTGTGTTATTATAATTTTCATGTTAGATTATAGGTATTAAATCATTGAGTGACCCTTAGTTCCCGTTTTAAATTTAACACAAACGATTAATCTTTTAATCGTTTGTGTTAAATTTTGAATTGTCCGATTGGACAGTTTGAGAAAATTAATTTTCATAATTTGCAATAACATGTAAGTTGGAGTCTATGGATAAGATTGATAAAATTTCGGTTCAGTATTTGTGTTGTTCTCCAGATGCATATTTGATTGTGGTCATCGTTGACTACTCTCATTTCGTGTATTTCGGAGACCAATGCGAAATGCTGCCGAAATTTTATCAAATTTATGATGTAGACTTCTTTGCACATGTCTTAGCAAATTATGAAAATTAATTTTTTTGAATGGGTAGGGCCTAACCTTGTGAGAGTTAAAAACTTAAACTGATGATTTTACGAACATAGAATGGATCGAAGCTGGATGAATGAACGACGCATCAGTGAAGAATATGATAAGGGTGTTTCGGAGTTCTTGCAATACGTTCAACAAAATGCTAAGTCTGTGAACGGGACATATTTTTGTCCTTGTGTGCATTGTCTTAATCACTTACGGCAAGACTCAGGCAATGTGCGTGACCATCTATTAATTTTTGGCATCATGAGGACTTATACTGTTGGGACTTGGCATGGAGAAGTATTGGACCAGCCTACCACGTCACGAGGAACGGATTATGTGGAAGAATGGATGAGTGATCATTTAGAGGACATGATACATGATGTCGGTGAAGATAATTTTGGAAGAGCTAATTTGTATGATTCTCTTATAAATGATTCAGAGCAACTGTTGTTCCCCGGATGCTCGAACTTTACACGTCTGTCTGCAACTTTAAAGTTGTTTAGTTTAAAAGCAAGGAATGGATGGACCGATAAAATTTTCACCGAGTTGTTGGAGTTGTTAAAGGAGATGCTTCCAGAAAATAATACTCTACCTATTCGTAATTACGAGGCAAATTTTTTTTTATGTCCAATGGGTCTTGAATATCAAAAGATACATGCTTGTCCTAATGATTGTGTTTTGTACACAAAGGAGTTTGCTTCGCTAAAGTATTGTCCAACATGTGGTTTATCCCGTTTTAAAAAGAAATCTGACAGTAGAAACACTGCTGATGAAGGTAATGATGGTGCACCTGCTAAGGTGATGTGGTATTTGCCTATAATACCTAGGTTCAAACGTATGTTTTCTGTTAAAGAAGATGCAAAGAACCATAAATGGTACTTTGACGAAAGAAAGTGCGATAATCTTCTTCGACACCCTGCTGATTCACCCCAATGGAAAAAGATTGATGAAAAATTTCTAGAGTTTGGTGCAGATCCAAGAAACTTAAGACTTGCACTTGCAACTGATGGTATGAATCCTTATGGAAACTTAAGTAGCAAACACAGTTCATGGCCAGTTATGTTGATGATTTACAATCTTTCTCCTATGTTGTGCATGAAGAGAACATATGTGATGTTGTCCATGATGATATTGGGTCCTAGACAACCTGGAAATGACATTGATGTTTACTTAAAACCTTTATTTAAAGATTTGAAATTGTTGTGGGAAGAAGGGGTCGACGTGTTTGATTCACATGTTCAGGAACAGTTCCGTTTGCGTGCAACGTTGTTTTGCACTATAAATGATTTCACAGCGTATGGAAACTTGAGCGGTTATAGTATTAAAGGTCATTTTGCATGTCCCATATGTGAAGAAAACACTAGTTACCTTCAATTGAAGCATGGACAGAAGACGGTATATACAAGACATCGAAAATTCCTTCCTCGTAATCACCCTTATCGTAGATTGAAAAAAGCATTTAATGGAAGTGCTGAGGATGAGGTTGTGTGCAGACCCCGGAATGGTGAAGAGGTGTACAACGAAGTCAAAAACATTGACATTGTGTTTGGAAAACATCATAAAAGTACCCTTGCAAAAAACATTTGGAAGAAACGATCAATATTTTTTAAGCTTCCATATTGGTGTCAACTTGATGTTAGACATTGTATTGATGTGATGCACGTTGAAAAAAATGTTTGTGACAGTGTCATCGGAACTTTATTAAACGTCAAAGGGAAGAGCAAAGATGGAATAAAAGCACGACAAGATTTGGATGACATGGGAATCCGATCTGAGTTACATCCACAGATAATAGGAAGATGCACCTATCTGCCCCTAGCCTGTCACACACTTTCTAAAAAAGAAAAACAAAGTTTTTGTAACTGTTTAAGTGTGAAGGTTCCACAAGGTTATTCTTCAAATATTAGTAACCTTGTTTCTATGCAAGAGTTAAAGTTAGTTGGTTTAAAGTCCCACGATTGTCATGTATTGATGCAACAATTGTTACCTGTTGTTATTCGAGGCATATTACGTCCTTCTGTTAGGGGTATTCTAACACGCCTGAGTTTTTTCTTTAATGATTTGCAAGAAAGTTGTTGACCCTCGAGGCTTAGATGAATTGGAAAATGAAGGAATAAGACTACTATGTCAATTGAAGATGTATTTTCCACTTTTTTTTTTTATATCATGGTACATTCGATTGTTCATCTAGTCAAAGAAATTTGAATATGTGGGTCGGTCTTCTTAAGGTGGATGTACCCAGTTGAGAGATACATGAAGATCTTAAAGGGATATGTCAAGAATCAGTATAGACTAGAAGCTTCAATCATAGAGCGATACATTGTAGAGGAAGCCATTGAATTTTGTTCAAGTTATATGTCATCTTGTGAACCAGTGGGTCTTCCCAAGAGCATACATGAAGGAAAATGTGAAGGTAAGGGTGTTCGAGGTGTGAGAATTCAAAGTGTTAGCAGAAAAGAAGTTGACCAAGCTCATTTGTACATCTTAAACAACACTGTTGATGTGATTCCTTACATTTCTGACCACGTTAATGAAATAAAGGCAGCAAACCCAAGAATGAGTGAAAAATGGCATCTTAGTGAACATGTGAAAACCTTCTTACAATGGTTTAAGAAAAAGATTTATGCGACTCCACATGTTTCTGAAAGTTTATTGAGGTTATCTCGTGGACCGAACGCAGATGTCATTACATATGGTGGGTACTATATAAACAATATTTCTTTTCAGACAAAGGTAGAAGATGACAAAAGTAGAGTTCAAAATAGTGGCGTCACACTACAAGCTGAGGCTGTCCACTTTGCTAGTTCTAAAGACAAAAATCCAATCACAACATCGATGAGTTATTTTGGAATAATACAAGAAATATGGGAAGTTGATTATGTCACTTTTAGAGTCCCAGTTTTCAAGTGTAAATGGGTTGATATAAATTCTGGTGTCATGATAGGTGACTTTGGTTTCACATTGGTAGACTTGAACAAGATGAATTACACTGATGAACCATTTATCATGGCTAGTCAAGCAAGACAAATATTTTACGTAAATGATGCAGCGAATAAAAAATGGTCAGTGGTTTTAGAAGGAAAAAACATGCATGGACATGATGATGACGATTCTCTTGATATACTTGAGACAACATCTGTTGCATCTAGACCCATTGAAGACCCAGTTGATGACGTTGCCGATGTCATTCAGGCAATTCGTAGTGATCACAATGAAGGGATTTGGGAGAAAACAATATCTTAATAGGTTGTGATATTTTTGTATTGACTTTATATTTATGTTCATCAAAATTGAATTATCACTACAAGAAATAATGAAATTACATACGGAAAATTATATACGGATTTACATCCGTATATAAATGAGGAATTATGTACGAAAGTTATATACGGATACCAGAAAAAGCTTTATATACGGATATTATATATGGATATTTATATACGGAATTTTCCGTATATAAATTCCGTATATAAAATTTGCGCGTGGTGGCGGGAAAATTATCGAAGGATATATCTGTATATAACCCGTAGTATCCGTATGCAGTTAAAATGAAATTGTTAACTGCGGATATTATATACGGATATGGGAAATTATTTTTTTTAAAATTTTATTTTTCTGATTAATTGGATGCTGGCTGAAGAAGCGTTTTTCCCTTTCTCGAACCCTAACTATGTTCTCTCTCTCTCGAACTCTAGAACTTTCTTCTCTCTCTCGAACTCTAGAACTTTGTTCTCTCTCGAACTCTCTTACTCTCCAACCCTCTTCTCTGTGGAGTCATCTTCATCAATCCTTCATCAACCATTGATTCAGCTCTCCTCTCCAACCTTCAATCAGCTCTCGTGTCAAACCTTCGTCTCAAACCTTCAGTCACCTCCCCTCTGGATCGTCTGGAGCCCTCCTCTCAGCAGCTGTAAATCATTCTTCTCTGGAGCCCTAAATCTGGTAAGTGATTCTTGTTTTCGTTCATGTTAATGGTAATCTGTAATGGGTAGAAATCTTTAAAATTGAAACCTAATGTGTGTTGATTTTATTTTCATTGCCCCATTTTTGGTTCGTCTAGAAGACGTAGTTGGATTTTGACGAGGCATCGATTGAGGCTGCTGTGTTGCAGTTTAACCTGAGACATTGAACTTAGTGCTGCGAAGGCCGAAGGAACCACAAAAAGGTGTTTTTAATTTCCTCTCTTGCTCGGTTTTGTATGCAATGTAGTTGGGTTTTTAATTTCCCTCCATGAATGAGTTTTCTTCAAAGTAATTCCAGCATGGTAATGGGCGACCAATTGCTGCTGAACAGTAATATGTGGATGTAAGATTTATAATTGAGGGGAAAAGAATAATTGTATTGATAATAAAAAAAGAACTAAAGGACATATCATAAGCATAAGGTAACAGAGTACAATGGGGCAATTCGGCTTGCTTCATAATTCATTTTTTCCTTCATATCATAAGCTTTGTTTCATATGAATGATACTATAAAGGATTCTTTCTTGTAAATTCCTATGATGGGGTTTGATAAATGATGATCTTACCAAGGAGGGGTTGTCCTTTTTTCTTTGGGGTGCATATCATCTCCAACATCAGACTACCTAATGGAGTTTCAACCAGTGAAAGCGCATGGAAATATCCCACAACACTTTTTCACTTTAGATCATTGAAAAGGTGCAACATTGCCATCAAAGGCAAGACAAAAGTTTAGGACACTAACAAAAGGGGAAGTTAAATAAAACATTTACTTATTGACGTTCAAGTTCAGGTTAGGTGGTTGACTTTAGATAACACCAACCAAATAAAATAAAATAATATAATAGGTTATGATCAGTGAGTTGGTTCCACCCCTAAGATCCTCCTTTTTGCTGGGAAAAATAAAAGCAAAAACTAAGTACCTTGTGTTCACCAGGAGGGACATAGATGTTTTAGGCCAGGGGTTTGCTCTCCTTGTTCTTGTAATGGAAATTAGCTTTTATAAATGTGATTCTAGTTTAGGTATGACATGAAAACTTGTTAGTATCATAATAGTATTTGAGTGTTAGCTTTGATGTTTTATAAGAAAATCTAGTACTGAAACATTTTGGCTGTGGCATTTCTGTTTTGCATGATAGGTTTCTGATGTCTAATTTTGTTTGTAGTATACTGTCAGAAACTACTCTGGTGCTATTTATGGACAGTGAAATGTTTTTAACAGTATTGGTTCTTCTCTGTGGAATGTGCATGGCCTTGGTAATATTATAGCATTCTGATTTCATTTTGGGGTTTGTCTTGTCACCAAGGTAGCTGATCCTTTCAGCAGTGAAGAAGATGGCTTTAGCATCCATCATTTTCTTGTGTTTCTTATTACTTATGGGTGTCCAGTACACACATTCACTGTCCCTCATTTCTGAATCAATAATAGGGAGATATATGATTCCATCATATCTTGTGTTTCCTATCACTTCCTTTGCCACTACCATTTCCACCTTTTTTTTACTATTCACTTCAAATTTTATTGCAGATGAGAGGAGAAACCATCTACTTCAATCTTTTTTAGTTTGAAAGTAGTCACTATAATACTAAAAGTTCAACTCCTCACTCCTTTAAACAAGCCCTCTTAGTTTATCAATTTATGCAGAGATTTTCATTTTTTTTATATATTTTCTTAAATTATTTTATTGTAAAAGGTCCTTTAAGTTCTAAAAATATTTTAAAAACATTTAAAAAGTAATTAAATAATAAAATAATTTGACTGTTGTTATATGATGTCCCCTCCTTGCCAGATCAAATAAGTTGTCAAATGGAGGGCCCATAAGTATATAATTCCTGATATTTAGCCTGTCAAAGTGGCAGAGTAAGTTTCTTGCTATAGCATCCGATACCCCAAAAAGATGTACTAGGACAGTACTCCGCTTCTGCCATAGTGAAGCAACATTCCAAGTTCTTCTAGGTCTGTGACAACCTTTCTAGGATTTACTTCTGTAAAACAATAATCAAACCATTTTAAACTACTCAAAGGTTGCTTTTCCAAAATATTGAAGTCCATATATCTTTTCTCAAGTAATTTAGAATCAGGTGCAGTAGTTTTCCCATAGTTTACTCCATCATCTCTGTAAGAAACACTTAATGCTCTCTCATGCAGAAATTTTGTGTATATATTGAAGTAACCCTGAGATAAAATAAACTTAATGTTCTCTTTAAAATCATTTTACTACCATTATTGTTTTCATTATCACCTCTCGTACCTATCAACATCACTTCAGCTTAAGCTAATTACAGTATGATGATGATGATGATTGCTACAACTGGTTGTTGTTTTATTTGAC
Organism: Vigna umbellata; assembly: GCF_029865625.1. Classification (NCBI taxonomy): domain Eukaryota; kingdom Viridiplantae; phylum Streptophyta; class Magnoliopsida; order Fabales; family Fabaceae; genus Vigna; species Vigna umbellata. The sequence goes on along the minus strand of NC_142175.1, from coordinate 17,136,672 downwards.
TATACTTGATCGAAAGGTTGATGATGATTGTTGTAGTTGGTTGTTGATGATTGATTGTAGTTGGTTGAATGATAAAATATCGTACATAAAGGGTCCACAGTTTCTTAAACATATAAAACACCACGGGAGAGGTGATTTTTTGCATTTATAACTATAGCTAGGCTAGTTAGTTCAATAATCCAATAACAGCCTAAAACACAGTATATATATACTAGTCTGTTACAGTTGCAGGAGGTTTTAACTACCTCCTTTATTTATTTATCCTAGTATAGACTTCTCCAGTGAACCTATCATATATCTAGAAACAATTGCTGCATACTAGAAACACCACTCAATTGCTATGAAGGGTAGTGATTTGATATGGTCCGAAGATCCTGCCAAAAGGGTTTGGACATGATCCTTAGCTTTTTCTCCCCTGAAGTCCTTTCTTCTAATCTCCTAAATAGGGCATCCTCTTCCTTCTTTTCTTGTTGTGCTAATGTTACTGGACGACCCTTGGAAAAAAACAATTGACGTGGGAAGTACGTCATTTGGAATAGTTAGATTTACTAATTCCTTCAGGCCTGCCTTCCTTATACCCTCTTTTACCTCAGCAAATACACAATGAAGAGATTGAGAAGAAACTTGTTGGTATGAAATATTTTATTCTAGCCTCTTTTGGTTAATTTGTATTAGTGTCTTCTGAATGTGTGGATTCTGTTTCTTGTTTTTCTTTTCTAGCTGTCAAGTATTTTAAAGATGTTTACAGAAATGGTGCTTGCATTTTACATTGTAGGTGTTGTGAAAAGATCATATCCAATACTGCCGTCTGCAAGTTAGGGTGCAGTTAAGGGCTTGCGGTACTTTCTATCTCTCTCTCATATTTTTATTCCATTTTGTATCCTCTGCATCTGTTATAAATGCTTTCTATCAGCATTTTTCATATTTACATTTAAAACTTTATTGTATGTTTTTGTCTTTATCATCCATGGAATGCACATAAGGTTGTACTGGTGCAGAGAGGCACTTTTCTTTAACTATGTTTGGTTGTACATGGATCTATGTAAGATATTAATCACTTGCACTTAAAGTTATAAATCTCTGAGTTATGTTAAAAGTCACGCATTAATAAACTGCTCTAAATTAGTACTAAAAGTTGTACAACCTTCTATATTAAAATATAAAAATCTTAGTCATTCTAAGTTGTGTTAAAATATGAGTAACCCTTTATATAAAAAGTTTAATAACTCTAAGTTATATAAAAAGTTGAACAATGATCTATATTGAAACCTTAATTAATCACTCTAAGTTATACTAGAACTTGTACATTGATACATATTATATATTAAAAGTTTACGGCATGCAATGAATATTGTAAGTAGGAAATATAGTTGGTTTTAGGGTGGAGATGATTCCAGGGGTCATAGTGAGTTTAAGGGTAAATTATTTGGGAAGAATAATGGTGGTATAGGGGTATAAGGGATTATAGAAGGGTTGAACAGGGAATGGGTATACACATTCATTAGATTGTACTAACTAACCCTAAACATATATATAACTAAGCTTAATTAGTTGTATAACCAGTGACGAGAGGGTCGCACTGTGTTTGGAAATTGGAAAACCGAAAACTTGCTATTGGAAAAGGAAGAGAAAGAGGCCAGAGCCTCCTCCCAGGATCGTCTACCCTCTGGAACTCTATTGAAACTCTCCTCCTCTAAGACTCCTTTCTAGTTGGAACTCTGGAAAAACTCTCTGTGACTTCTCCTGGAAGAGAGACTCCTCTAACAGGCCCGTCTCCTCTCTATACTACTGCCACTCTCTTATAGCCAAAAATCCGACCAGCCATTATGTCCTTCCCTCTTTCCAGCGTAAGTTTTTTTTTGTCTCTAACTAGTAGAGAAAATTTCTTCCAGCAAATTTGACGTTTGGTGGACAGCACACTTGAATTCACAAATTCAGGTTCCTCTCCACTTCCTAAGATGCTACCTTGGTAGGGAAAGGGTTCTGCAACTTGAATGCTCCAATTGGACTTCACAACACCATTGCAATCATCCAAAACACTGACCAAACAGATTAAAAATCTGCACCAGTTTCAACACCAAAATTTGACTTGAACTTGACAATTTAAGAGGCCAAAAGCTCAAAAGCAATAAAAATAGGTTTACAACAGAAGTAGGCACTCAAATGGATCCTAAAAAAGGTGCTAGAACAGATTGCTGCAAGCCAAATTGGATTTCAAAGTACATTCATCAAAACAGATTCAGTTTTCAACACTGCACCAGAAAATTGGCTTGGTTTTGGTGGTTTGAAACTCAAATTTGCACACAAGTGGCTTAAACTCGAAATGAATCACTTCAGCAACTTTAATTAGTGATTTGAAACGTGTTAAAACTCTAAAATGAGTTAAAAACAGATTGCTACTCAAATTGACCTTGCCACTTCCTAATATAACTCAAAATATGATGGTTTAAGACACAAGTCTGCACTTAGGCCAAGATATTACTAATTGAAATCTGCTAGCAACTTTTAAACACCATTTTAAACTTGTTCAAGCTATCAAATAGCTCAGAATTAGCCGAAATCAAAATCAGACTTTGTTATGTCCAATTTGTGCAGAAAAATACCCCAACAATCCCCCAAAAACACTAGTTTTGACTAGTTAGCTCTCAAATTTGGTATCACCACTGATTTAACATTTCTCTTATTCCAGTACTGTTTAGTGCATTTTATTATCTTTCTTTAATGATGTCTGAACCCCGAATTACCCCATTCCATGCACATTTTAGCCTACCTAGACTTAAGAATTTTTTAGGTTATTGTTTAGGAAGCCATTTGATACGGCACGTGTCCTACTATGGAGACGTGTATTAACCATTGGCTAATTGTTTTGTAATCGATTTATGTACAGAACATGGATGATGCTCAACCAAATCGTTCATGGATGTACGATAGGTGTCATAGAGGAAGAGGTGCTTTGAAAGAGTCTTTTGTATTGGGTGTTGAAGAGTTTATAAGTAAAGCTTGTGAACAAGAACGTTATCGTAGAGACGGGGGTCTTCGATGTCCATGTTTAAAGTGCGATTGTACAAAAATTCTGCACGAAAGAGTTGTAAAGGTTCACCTTTACAAGAACGGTTTCAAGCCTAATTATTTCATTTGGGAGGATCATGGGGAAAGATTGCCAGAAGATCATGTACAGAATCATGAAAGTTCGATGGCTGTAGAGACGGAAGGTGGTCAAATTAACCAATTTCAAACAATGGAAGACATGGTGCATGATGCTCTTAGGCAAAATGAGTCGTGCCAAGCATCTACTTCTAATAACATTGAAGAGGCTCCAAATGAAGAGACACAAAGGTTTTTTAATTTTTTGTTGGATGCAAACCAGCCGTTGTATGAAGGAGCATCAGACTCGAAATTATCGATGTGTGTCAGACTATTAGCTTGCAAGTCAAATTGGAATATTCCTAACCAATGCATAGATTTTATTGCAAAAATGGTTATGGATGCAACACCCATCAAATCAGGTTTGCCTAAAACATACTACGATGCAAAAAAGTGTGTATCAAAGTTGGGATTACAATCGCAGAGGATTGATTGTTGCGTGGATGGTTGCATGCTCTTCTATGATAATGAATATGGTAAGAATGATGGCGCATTGCTTGAATGCAAATTTTGTGGAAAGCCAAGATATCAACCACGTAACACGGGAGCAACTACTAGCAAACAAGTTCCTATGAAATCAATGTTCTATTTGCCATTAATTCCCAGACTACAAAGAATGTATGCCTCAACACAAACTGCAGGACAAATGACATGGCACTATCAGAACATGTCGACGAATGGTGTTTTGCGTCATCCATGCGATGGAGAGGCTTGGAAGCACTTTGATAGAGTATATCCTGACTTTGGTATCGAGCCACGCAACGTTCGACTCGGTTTATGCTCTGACGGTTTTAACCCATATGTACAGGCATCAAATATACCATATTCATGTTGGCCAGTTATTGTCACTCCTTATAATCTTCCTCCAGAAATGTGCATGTCTAAACCTTACATGTTCTTAACATGTCTCATTCCTGGGCCATTCAATCCAAAGGTTGGCATAGATGTGTACTTAGAGCCCTTGATAGACGAATTGAAGAAGCTGTGGACGGGTGTGATAACATATGATATTTCAAGGAAACAAAACTTTATTTTGAGGGCCATGCTAATGTGGACAATTAATGATTTTCCTGCTTATGGTATGTTGTCCGGCTGGAGCACTCATGGTAAACTGGCATGCCCACATTGCATGGAGCATACAAACGCTTTTAGATTATATCATGGGGCAAAAAATTCGTGGTTTGACTCCCATCGGAGGTTTTTACCGAATGACCATGCCTTTAGGAGGAATAGGAATGCTTTCAAGAAGGGGGAAGTGGAGATGGATGACGCACCACCATATCTTACGGGAGCAGAAGTTTGGAATATAATCAATGGTTATCCTAAAATAACTGAAAATGGTGCACCAAGAATTGATGGATACGGTGAGTGGCATAATTGGACAAAAAAAAGCATCTTTTGGGATCTACCCTATTGGAAGGATAATTTGTTAAGGCATAATCTTGATTTCATGCACATTGAAAAAAAATTCTTTGACAACATCTTTAATACTGTGATGAATGTTGTGGGGAAGACAAAAGACAATGAGAAGGCAAGAATGGATATAGCTTTGTACTGTAGACGAAAAGATTTGGAGCTAAAAAGGCATACCAATGGAAACATGTATAAGCCAAAAGCAAATTATACACTTTCAGCAGATCAAACAAAAGAAGTCTGTCATTGGGTAAAAGCTCTTAGGATGCCTGATGGATATTCTTCTAACTTGTCAAGGTGTGTTGATGTGAATAGGGGAAAGCTCATTGGGATGAAAAGCCATGACTGCCATGTGTTTATGGAATGCTTACTTCCTATTGCGTTTAGTTCTTTACCGTCTCATGTTCTCAATCCCATTACAGAGATAAGTCATTTCTTTAGAGATTTGTGTTGTACTACATTGAACAAGGATGACCTAGCGAAGATGGAAGAAAACATTCCTCTCATTCTGTGCAAGATGGAGAGAATATTTCCTCCTTCATTCTTTGATTCTATGGAACATCTCCCTATCCATCTTCCATATGAGGCACGACTTGGTGGACTAGTCCACTATAGGTGGATGTACCCATTTGAAAGGTGACAATATGACATCTTATCGTTCAATTTAGTAGGCATAATTCAAAAATCCTAACATATCAGTTTCAAATTTGTAGGTTCATGGGATATGCTAAACGTTCAGTAAAGAATAAAGCTAGGGTTGAAGGATCTATTTGCGCATCATACTTGCACAGAGAAACAACTCATTTTTGTTCCCACTATTTCAAACACTTCATGTTAACACCACAAACCAGTAGAAATGAAGTAGACATTCAAATAGAAAGCCTAACGACAACATTATCAGTGTTTGACCAACCTAGCCGTCATTCTGGGAGGGAATCAACACATTGGCTAAGTGATGAAGAATTGAGATCAGCTCATGTTCATGTATTGATCAATTGCAATGAAGTTGAACCTTACCTTCAGTAAGCCTCCAAAATCAATTATATTACCCATCGGAGGTTATTTCATTTGATTACATGCATTGTCTTTGATCTAATCTCGTCATACATGTCAACAGGTCATTCTTACATACCTATCAACTATCTGAGTCAAACAGTTCGACATACATACATGCTAATTTCCCATTGTGGTTCAGGCAAAAAGTACGACTTCCTATCATTCTAACACATTCATTTCTTCCTTAATTCTTTAATCATTACATTGTTGAATAGGTTGATATCCTGAATGGTTTTAGGTTCATAACGATCCTTTAAGTGTGAGGAACCAACATCTTAGAGATTTATCACTTGGTCCTTTAAGGTGTGTAAAGGAATGGCATACATTCTTTGCTAATGGATACAAATTTCATACCCATGCATGGAGTCAGGGCAAGAAGACAATAAATAGTGGGGTTCATGTTAAAGGGCTAACAGAAGGAGGTCAAGATGATTTCTATGGTGTCATTAAACACATTTTTGAGTTGGAATACAATTCAACAACCACAGAAAAGAAAATTGTATTATTTTATTGTGATTGGTTTGATCCATCCAGAGTAGGTACAAGGGTGGATTCAAAGTATGGCATTGTGGATATTCGAATGGATAAAAGATATGTGTTGTTTGATCCTTTTATAATTTCACATAATGTACAACAAGTGTATTATGTACCATATCCTACATCACGCACGGACAAACGAGGTTGGTGTGTTGCGATAAAAACCAAGCCTAGAGGTCGCATTGATTCGAATGATGTAGAAGCCGATGTGCCATACCAAGTGGAGGAAATGTCACATGTTAATGATGTCATTGATGTTGAAGAAGTAGTCCGATTACAAGATGTAGACGCTGGTCTTGAAGAAGTGAACCCTAACAATATTTCATCATTTCAAGGGCAGATAGATGAAGAAACAACGGAATCAGAAGAATGCAATGCAGAGGAACAAGGTGAAGATGACAATGAAGATGAATTTCATAGTTCTAGCACTGAATAGAGTTAGGGTGTGTTCCTCCTTATTTTTGTTGCATTTATAATGTTGTCCACAATCTTAAGTTCTTATGAATGTAAGTCTTTACATTAAACATTTACTAATAGAGTTTTATTGCAAATACCTCAGTTTTATTGCAAAAACCTCAGTCTTAACATTAAACGAAATTGGTATAGTGAAAATGAAATTAAAGCAACATGAAACAATAAAAACAATTCTGGAACAGAAAACAGAAAATACAGAAAAACGAAAATACAAAAAACGAAAATACAGTAAACAGTAAAAACAGAAAACAGAAAAAATTCAAATATGGAAACAGAATTAAAATTACAGCAACAAAATACAAGAAACTAAAATACAGAATGTTGGTAGCTGCTGTAGTAGATTGATTAACAACAGATGAATTTAACTTCTTTCTTGCATGTTGGAATTTCTGGTGAATAGTTTAGATGGGATCTGATTTTTACCATTGTTTGCCCTCAAAACGTTCAGTAAGGGTGTCTTTTGGTGGAGTGGAGGGGAAGGATGGAGAAGGAGGGGGAAGAATTTTGAGCGTTTGATAGAGGGAAAGGAGAAAAGAAATAAATTCGGGGACCACTATATTATTTGTTGCATACATATATTCACCCCCTCTATCTCTTCCTATTTTCTATCAAATTATAGAACTTTCAAAAGGTTATGTCTCTATTTCTCTCCCATTTCTACTCTATCAAATCACTGAACATTCAATTTTATCTTTTACTTATTTCTCTCTTTTTCAACTTGTTTCTGTCCTATTTCCATTCACTTTATTTCTCTTTTCAGAAACCAAACACAATATAAACAATTAAAGTTAGTCGAGTATCACCTTCTATAGTGTTCTTAAGAAGTTATAATCTCCGAAATGTCTATGAATCCAACATATTTTAGTACTTTTGGGTTTCCTTTTTGGGGCTGTGGTTGATTTTCATTCGGTGCCTCCTTGTAAATCATGTTTTATGGTATTTTCGGAGAAGAGGAGGGTGGGGATGAGGAGCCTTCCAGTGAAATGATAAATAAAACGAAAAAGAACATTAAATTTCGAGTGCCATAAAATTACTTTATGTTCATCATGAATAGTCTCCCGTTATAATGCTGAGCTGAAAACCAAAGTAGAGCCTAACTGACAATGCCCTTCTGCAATAATTTTACGTCATTGTTGATCTGTTATGAATTGATTATGATGTCGCTGAGGATCCTAGCATCAACCTAAACAGTGAAGTAATCATCATATGTTGTCATAGTACCTGTTTGGATACAAACCAGCGTTGTATGCAATAGACTCTTACTCTCCTGTTCAGTCCTAGAGTTAAGAACCAAACACTTGCAGGTTTGAGTGTTGCAGTAGAGCAGTAAACTACAGTTCTCTTGAAGTAAAATACTCAAAGTAAAAGGAACAAACAAGTGGTAGCTGCTGCCTCTTGGCTGTGTGCTTCCTTCCCAAACATAACATCAGTTTGCTTCCTTCTTCCAGCTCTCTGAATGTGGTATTTTTCTACTTAGGATCATCTCTAAATTTTCTTCTGCCAAGCCTCTCACCCCTGCACCATTTCTTCTTTCATTCTCCACCCATGTTCTCTGCACTCTTGCGTTTTTCTCTCATAGAAGAAGATGAAAAGATGGAACACTCAGAACTGTTGAGAGCCCAAAATGACCAATTTAACAGTTCCATTTTCTAATTACCATTCTTGATCATTTTTCTATTAATAACAACTTTATAATATCATGTTAGTAGTTAGAATTCTTTTTTATTTGTCTTAGATCCTTCACGTGGAGAAGTCAACTCAGTTTCCAACTAATCCAAATTAAAGCCAGTGGACTCACAAGCTATACTACCACTTACTCTCTTTACAACACTTAGTCACCCCTAAAAGTTCATTTAAGAAAAACAATCTTGTTATCTTACCACTTGGATTAAGTTATATACTTCTCCATTTTCTTTGAGAAATAAATTTAACTATCATGGCAGCAAAAATAATCAATTGGGTAACCTCAAATGTAATAAAAGCCCAAGACTTGAGTTTCAGTGTTTAGCATTTGAGTTAATCCAAAGTATTAGTTTCCTGTCAATTGCCAAAGATGTCTATTAGTTACTTGTCAATCTGAACTTAGAGATTCTAAGTTGAATTTCAATTTGGCTGGTTATTCGGATATGTCTCTTTTTGGTGGTTGAGAATATTAATCGTTCATAAATAAATCTCACATAACTAATTCCAAATCTTGCTGAAAATTTCTTGGCAAATACTTTACCTGCGAAAACTACTGTGAAAAACTATTCACGTGATTCCATATGTTCTACCAAGTTCCACACATCACAATCACAATATTATATTATGTTGCTGAAAAATTCTTGCCAAATACCTTTATCACAATCACAATATTATATTATCTCACAAGTTGGTTACAGAATAGATTTTTATTGCATTTATCTTTGATTGTACTATTTCTAAATTTTCTTTTCTTCTATTGTATAAAAATATATATTATGTTCAAGAATATGGCATCAGGTCCTTCTGGCCCTCCTATTCCACCTTCAGGAAATTCTGATAAGGGCAAGGGGAAGAAATCTTACGTAGTGAAGTTGATGACACGTTTCAATAATGAAATTGCTTCAACCAGTCAACCAACTACACCTACCTCTACCTCTACTGGTAGATCTGTTCCACCTCCATTAGTTGTTCCTGCCTTCACTCCCACTCCACATCAAGTTCCTACATCTTCACCTACCTCTATTGGTACATCTCTTCCACCTCCAATACAAGTGCCTGGCTTGACACCCACTCCATACCAAGTGCCTCCTTATCTTCAGGCTTCACTCTCTCCCAATGTTGGTTCTAACCCATCAACTCCCAGAAATATTGCAGCATCACCTGGTGTAGAGGATGCAGATCCACATTCTAGTTCAGCCGCCAATAACATGGAAGAATGTTCCAATAGTCGTCCAATGATTACACCCGTTGGAGGAGGGTAAGAAAAAAAATAACTCAATTAATATATACACAATTCATTGTTGTATTATTGTAATGTTTGAGTTTAATTTTGTTTTAGGTTTTATCCTACAAAAACTGCATCCAAGGCAATCACAGCAACCACCAAGGAACAGTTTGATGACCCATGGCTAACATGGGGTGCAATCCCTAAGTCAACCAGAGATGTCTTCTTCGAACGTTTTAAGGTAAACACTTTTCATTCCTAATCCTGTTGTTACAAGTCAATAGTTGGTGTCCTGCATTTAATTTATACTTTGAACTTGTATACTTATTCAAACCTATTATTTCTATTATAACAACAGAGAAAGGTTTCATGGAAGCCTGAAGATGAGGAAAAGGTCAAAAAAAATTATCACACCAAGGCATCTCATAGACTCTCAGAGATGTATAAAAAAGCTAGAACTCTAGGAAAAAGACCTGATTGGCTGGGGGACGATACTTGGAATGCTCTTTTGGAAAAGTGGAACATGCCACTTTATAGACAAAAGTGTGAAACGGCAAAGAAGAATCGGACATCTGAAAAGGGTGGATGTTTGCACACTGGAGGATCTATAAGCGTGCATGAGCATGCTATTCGTTTGGTATATAACTTGTACATTTTTTTTCTTATATTTTTAATCATAAACTTTACAAATATTTATTAACAACTCCTTTTGTTTGCAGTCACAAGAGCTTGGTCGGTCTATGCATGTTGATGAAATATTTCAGCAGACACATATTCGTCAATCAACGGGAGAATTTGTGGACGAAAGGTCTAGGCGGACCCATGTAAGTTTGTACTAACTCTATCACATTATAAATTTTCGTTTTTTAAACCTCATGTGTAATGATAATATTTATTCATTTAACAGGAACAATTTGTTGCAAAATTTTCTCAAATTAGATCTGAGACTGCATCTGTTGGTGTCTCAACATCTTCTCCTCTAGACCCTGTAGAGGAGGAAAGATTGAGAAACCGATGTTGGTTAGAGGCTGCTGGTGGAAAATACAAGGGACGCGTATACGGCATTGGAAATGTCACTTCCCAAGATGACTGTGTTGATAGTTACATCCAACAGACACAGGCATCTTCTACTGCTCAACCTCAAAATTCAGAAGAAATTGTTAACCTGAAATCGCAGTTAGAACAATATGGTCAGCAGCTTCAAAAGTTTGAAGGCTTTATTGGCGTCCTCCTGCCATTCCTTCCGCCTTCAGCAGCCGCGGCTGCACAACAATTTTTAAACCTTCAAAATCCTCAAGTTCAAAATGACGTACCCAATACAGTCCAACCAGAACAGCAACCTCCAGAACAGCAACCACCACACCAGCAACCACCACATGAACAACCAGAAGATGGAAATGATGATTACATGCATTATTAGGAATTTTATAGAACTTATTTCCATTACTGTTGAACTTATTTAGAACCATAACTACAATCTGTTTATGAACTTACCAAATGTTGCAGTTATAATTACATTATACAATATTTATGTATTCATATACAATGTTTTCTTTGTGGATTAAGTGTATATGAAAACCTTATTAAATTTATATGTCAATGTGCAATGTATAATGTCCAGGTCTGCTTGTATATTGTGCATGGAGAACTGCTATATACATAGAATTTATTTAGCTCTTGTTAAACCATTATATACGGAAAAATCCATATATAATTTCCGTATATAAGTTATATACGGATTTATCCGTATATAAGCTATATACGGAAATATCCGTATATAACTTATATACGGAAATTATATACGGATATATCCGTATATAACTTATATACGAAAAAATCCGTATATAATTTCCGTATATAAATTATATACGGATATTTCCGTATATAAGTTATATACGGATAAATCCATATATAATTTTCGTATATAAGTTATATACGGATAAATCCGTATGTAAACTTAGCTACGATGGTATTATATACGGATATTTGTCCGTATGTAATCCGTAAATAAACACAGATTATATACGGATTTTTGGTCTTATATACGGATTTTTGTTGTATGTAATACACTTTTTTCTTGTAGTGTATTACTAACCTTGTATAATTTTTTAGGTATGTCGGCCTCAGACTCAGGATCGGGACAGACCAGACGTGGTCGAGGCATCACACGATTGGCAGATGTGACAGCCGGACGTGTTGATGGGCAGAGGAGACATGTCGACATTGACCCAGATCAGGTCAGGCATTAGGGCCAAATGCTGATAGGTTTAGGAGTTATCTGGGTAAGTTAGCAAAAACCCATGTGTCTATCCTTCATGCAACTTGGGATGACGTCCCAGAGGTCGACAAGAACCTCTTATGGCAAGATATTCAGGTATGTTTACTTACAACACTGTTGATATACTTATTTCTTTCATCTTTTCAAATCAATAACATGTGTTTTGTTTTAAACAGCAACATTATGATATTCCAAACACGATACGAATTAGAAAGAAAGTGTTATCGCATATAGCGAAAAGATGGAGGGATTTCAAGACAAGGCTGACACGACTATATGTCTTTAGAGACAGACAAGATCAAAATCCATGTCAGCAGTATACCTTCACAGAGGAGGACTGGATACAGTTTCGTGCATCTAGAGAGTATGAGGAATGGAAGGTTTGTTTCTTAACAACTTCAAACCTTTCATTGAGTTCTTATGATTTTACACTTATTTATATACATGGTTTCACAGGGTAAAAGGTTAGCCGCCCAAGAAAGACAAAGGCTAAACGATGCACCACACTTGTTATCACGAGGTGGTTATGCAAAATTGGAGAAAAAACTTAGAAAGTCTAGAGAGGATGCCTTGAGACTTGACTCACCGGACCCTGCACCTGCACCTGCTTGGTACAAGCTGTGGAAGGCTGCTCGGACTAAATCTGATCCTCAACAGCATTGATCTCACAAAGAATTATAAGTTCAAATTCTAAACATTGTTTGATTGTGTATCTATCACAGCATGTCTTCTAAGTATCTTCGTTTTTTTATGTGCAGGATGAGTTGGTTGAGCAGCAGACTCAGGGAACATTTATTGGCCAAGGTAGGGACGACATTCTAACAACAGCCATTGGAAAGCCCGAGCACCCAGGACGTGTACGTGGAGTTCCTGGGGCGATTGGTCTTCGTGACTACTTTGGCCCCACACAGAAAACCACTCAATCAATGAGTCAGGAGGCACTAAGGCAGATGGATCTTCAATGGGAGGAAAGACTCAACCAAAGCATGAGATCAATCGAGCAACGATGAATGGAGCAGCTACAAGAACAAAAAGAAATAGAAAGAGCGCTTGAAGAGAACCTGCATTCCATGAAGCAGGGCAACACGGGACCCGATGAAACTCCCACGCCACCTCGTGTCAGCACTAGAGGATCATGCTCTGCTGTAGAACCTACTCAGTACAGCAGTCAATATGAGTTGTTGGTTGATGGGGATCCCCCACGCATTGTGGCTGTCGAACGAGTGCTTGAGGGAGGGCTCACTATTCATGGTGTTCCCATTTACCCCACCACGTGCGTGTGACGATTGACGAGATTCGGGATCCCCTGGCTCAGGTGCCTGTACCCACTCCAGAAATTAATTTTATGGGGGAGGCCATAGGCTCATTTATAGCTTGACCTCGAGCATTGATCATGTCACACATCGCTACTCCACAGGTATAATGTCTTTGTTATTAGTATTTCTATGTTAAGTTTAAAAATATTTGTTGATAACTCTTTGATGAAATTCTTATCTTCAGTTCACACGTCCTCAGAAGCAGTCAATTCATGATAAAGTCATACATGAAGATGATGACATGGCTGAAGTAGAGGATGATCCTCTATCAAAGCTAATGACAAGATTACCCAGGTTGAAGAGAGCACCATTAGAACTATACTAGGATTTGAGAGTATTTGGTCTGCCCCGCCATGTGCCAGTATATATCACATTGCCTGATGCATTGGAGGTGATTGGGGGAGACAGGATGTTGAATATTTCCATCATTCAACTGTGGTGCATGTAAGATAGTTAATTTTGTCTTCCATATCTCTTTTTCTTTCATTCCTATAGTTTCTAACAACTTAACTTTGTTGTTTTAGGTACATGGACACAATCGTTGTAGACCAAGGTCGGTCTTCCATGTACGGATTTGATGAACCTCAGACCATTCAACCTTCTGGTAACACACTTGAAAACAGACAACATTATTTGCAAACATGGATGGATGAGTAAAAAAGAGACGTATACCTTGTGCCATACATTGATGGGTAGGTGTTGTTATATGTAAAAGTGCATTATTAAAGTTTCCTTAATTACTTAGTTAAATAACTATTTGTCCTTCGTGATAGGTCGCACTGGCAGCTGATGGTCATCATTCCCAAACAATGTAAAATTATATGGTTTTGTTCGTTGCACAGGAAGATGAAAAATGACTTGAGAACCATGCTTCAAGGGTAAGTGTTTCTCCAAAAATGACTTTGAATTTGATGTTCTCCTTAAACTTTTATGATAAATATAGTTATGATAATTTTACTTTGTGTTTTCAATCTGTACAGAGTTATTGGTAAATCTCGAGGTCAATTAGTTCAAATTTTATATCCAAAGGTTGTAAATCATTTATAGTTCTAATTCATTTTCTATGTTATTGAATGATCTAAATTCTTGACTATTTAGTTTGTCATTTTAGTGTAACCAGCAACAGGATTCATGGGAATGTGGCTTCTATGTCATGTGTTGGATTAAGACCATCATTCGAACTGTCATTACAGATGACTGGAATGAGGTAATGATGCATACCTTGAATACATTACAAATCAAATTCATCTTTAAACATATATGAAACCATAATGAATCTTTCTTCAATTTTGCAGCGCTTCAAGAGTACATCTCCTATACCAGAGGACACGATTAGGCAAATAAGGCAGGAGTGGACAACTTATCTTCTGCAAAGATGGAGTTAGGAACAATTTTATTTGTTGTTGAACATTGCTTAATTTTAGTTTTATAAGTTTATATATTGATAGTTTTGGTATTGGATTATTTTGTACATTAAGTAGAACTTTCTTTATATGAAATGCAAATATACTATACTATATATTGTTCTGGGACGATTTTCTGCTTTTCAGGTGTGGTTTTAATGCAAAAATAAATTGATTTTTAAAAAAAAAATGCCCAGTAGACGTCGGTTAGTGCACTGACAGACGTCTGGCAGTGCACAAACGGACGTCCAAACCCCCTAATCCCTAAACAACTCGTTCAGGCATATAGACGTCCGGGGTGGCTTCAACGGACGTCTATATAGACGTCTGGCCTGACATAACGGACGTCTATATAGACGTCTGTTGTGTCAGGCCGGACGTCTGACTAACGTCACCCACAAAGACGTTGGGTATAGGTCGGACGTTAAAAAGCCAAAATAACAGACGTTTAAAGCCCTTTCTGCACTAATGTACATTAACCAAAAATAAAAACTAAAGAAATCAATGTTTTTAAATCACTGGGATGCCTCCCAGCAAGTGCTCTTTTAACGTCACTAGCTTGACCCAGTAAAGTTCAAGTTCCATCTTCAATGTTGGTGTTCATCTTTTTGTCATCACACCAACTCATCAACTGCTTTCGGTCCACCTCTTTGACTCTTCTTGAATATGGAGATTCTATCTCTATCACTCCATTCTCTTTATAGTCTTTCACAACCCATAACTTGTTCTTGAATCTTACATGTTTACCAAGTGTGGGTTGTGCTTGCATTAAGTCATCATGAACTGTCCTTCCTTTGCCATCTTTTTCTTTTTCCCTAACCTGTGACAAGAAACAATTTTTACCTTTGAAGTCTGGCTTTGCATCTTTAGAGCTAGTCATGGGTACATCTTGACATGTAGCTTTATGACTAGCCTCCTCCTTTTGCATCTGCTACTCTTCTTTGAAGACATCAACAACCACCCTTTTTTCTTGATCCTGAAGCACTATAATTCCTTCATCTACATCAATGATGACCTTTGCCATTTTCATAAACGGTCTTCCAAGAATAACAGGAATCCTTTCATCCTCCATCTCCATCACCACAAAATCCACCAAGAATTGTATTTTGCCTACACAAACCATAACATCTTCCACTACACCATAAGGCTCCTTTGAAGATCCATCTGCTATTTGCAAATTCATCTCTGTTGGCTTAACTTTAAGATCTCCAATTCGCTCAAGTATAGATAAAGGCATTAAATTGACACTTAACCCTAAATCAAGTAGGGCTTTCCTTATCTTTTCCTTCCCTATAATGCAAGGAATGGTAAAACTTCCTGGATCTTTAATTTTTGGAGGATATAGTTTCTTCTTTACAGCTTTGCACTCATTAATCTCCTCATCAATATATCTTTTTCTTTTGGAGATTTGATTCATATGATTTACCTAAGCTGAAAATTGTTAACATGCTTCATTCACAAGTAGATCAACATCCATTTGATTGAAGAAATCTTTACAATGCCCATATTGTCTCACTTTGTCTATTCTCTCACAATCTTTTGGATAAGGAAGAATTTTTTCAATTTTTTTCTCTTCTCTCTTCTCTTCTTTTTCTTTTCTCTCATCCTCCTCTTTTCTCTCTTCTTTTCTCTCTTCCTTTCTCTCTACTCTCTCTTCTTTTTCTTCTTTTCTCTCATACTCAACTTTTTCAACATCCACACTCACTAAAACTTTACACTCTTCCTTAGGGTTAACCTCAGTATTAGCCTCAAAATTCTTATCAGTCATATATTCCAATTTCTTAGCTATTTGGCCTACTTGCATCTCCAAGTTTCTAATGGTCGTTTTAGTGCTCTTGTGGTTGGAAATAGTTACCTGCATAAATTGTTGAAAAGTTTCTTCCAACTTTGTTGATCTTTCATTGAGTGTAGACACTTGTTGCCATAATGATGGTTGCTGTTGTGGCCTATTGAATTGCCCTGATTGCCCAGTTTGTCCAGCTTGTCCTTGACCTTGACCCATGCTAGGGTGAGGTTTCCACCCTTGGTTGTAATTACCTTGGCGATATGGAAATTGATTGGCCATGAAATTTACATCTTCCAAAGCCTCCACTGGAAAAGCGCATTGATCATTGATATGGGCACCACCACATAATTCACACATCTGTTGAACCTCTGCAACTCCCTTAGCTCCTTTGGCAATTGTGTAAGTGTCTTTGTTAAATTCTCCAACTATTGACTTATGATTTTATTCTGAGCGAGCAAGGCATCACTGGATTACAATTGTAGAACCTTTTTTTGTTGAATTGGAGTTCCTCTTTCACTATGCAACTCGTTATCATTAGTATCCATATTATCTATCAACTCGGTTGCTGCCTCTAGAGTCTTCCATTTAATATTACCTCCAGCTCAGGCATGTAAAATCAACTTGGTTTGTGAACCAAGACCTCCAAGGAAAAGTAGGACTACTGCTGCTTCATCAAAGCCAAGCGTGGGAGTTTTTCTCAACAAACTTTTATACCGATCCCATGCTTGACCTAATGTCTCCTCCATGCCTTGTCTGAAAGAAGATATATCTTGCTTCCCTTTGTTGACTTTAGATTGTGGGAAGTACTTGTTTAAAAACTTTGCAACCACAACTTCCCATACAGTGAAACTATCGTCTAGAAAAGAGTTCAACCATAGCTTAGCATTGCCTCCTACTTGATGGACAAATTTATGAACACCAAAATATGATGTCACAAACTTGTTTGTCAATCGACAAGTATGACCGAATCGTTCAAGTAATAAACTTGGTAAGACCAAGTATCGTTCTTCCCAAAGGACTCACGGCCTAGTTTAGTTGTGTGGTTTATTGATTAGCTAAGACTTAAAGACAAAATATTTGGATTTTATATGCAAAAGACGAAAATTAAATATGTATGCATGAAGTTTTGATCAATGGCAAAAGCAAAAGATAAACACTTTCAATGAAATATATGTATGAATATGTTGTTGGGGTTCAATTTCATCTTATCCACTCTCATATATTTTAGGAATTCAACATTCAAATCATCAATGTTAATGCCACTCTCTAAAGTACCTTTCAAGAAGGCTTCTCCCTAATCACGAGTTCATACAATTCCTAGCATTCCTAATGATCAGTTCATAAGTGCAGAAGCTTAACGACAACAAATATGATATTGGGAGAAATTCCCCGGATCTAGACTTCCCCGTACGCGCCCGTATCGACAAAACCAATAATCATGCATCGAATGAGTTAAACAATGCAAGCATTACGCAAAGAGGAAAAACCCTAACTAATGATGAAAGAAAGCATAGATCTTAAATAAAATATGTAAAAACAAATTCCATATATGACAGCTTCAAAAGATTACATTGATTCCCCAACAAACATATAGGGTTTAGTTCACCATATTCATGGTGAACCTAGATGAATAACAATGAAAGAATGAAAGATAAAACCCTAAAAAGGTGAAGAGGAAGCCTCAGCATCCAAGATCCTCCTTCAAAGGGGTGGAAGAGAGAGTGTTTGCTTCGTTCCAGCCAGAGATACCTAACCCTAGGAAACCCTAAAGCTTATATATTATTCGTAAATTACAGAAAATTAGGTCCAAGCCCATAAAAGTGCCGCTCAGCGGTAAAGTACCGCTCAGCGGTAAGTGCGTGAGTCATTTCTTCCCCTCAGCGGCCATTTTGCCCCTCAACGGATCTCGCGTAAGCTCCTGAGTGCCGCTCAGCGGTAAACTGCCGCTGAGCGGTGACTTCGGCTTCTCCTTTTGCACTTTTTGATGTCTTTTCTGATTCCATCTCTCTCCTTCTTCACTTCTTTCACCAAATTCACCTTAAAACCTGCACAAAAACACTGAAATCAAGCATAAACCTGTCCAGCTCTCTTATTTCTGAAAATATGAAGAAAAGCATGATTTCAAGCTAGTTTCTAAGTATAAAGGTTGCTTTTAGTATCAATTTTAAGCATGAAAATAACAGTTTTTCAACTGTTATCACAACCCCAAACTTAGAACTTTGCTTGTCCTCAAGCAAACAAGATGTAACTCAATCTCCAACCAATTCATATGATGGTTCACTCATTCAAAAATCCTCTTTTTAGATAAGTAAAAACTTCAATCAAACTTATGACCAAGAGTTCAATCAAGATGTGTACATGCTTTAGTGTTTTACAAAGTCAGTTAATACCCAACAAATGCTCTTTTTCATGAATGACCAATCAATTAAGCATGGATGTTCATGTGCTAATGGAATATTTCCTCACTAGGTAAAGTATTTCACTCAACACACAAGTGTATAAAAGGTGATCACTCATTCACTCTACTATCACAATGTCACATGAAGCAACTTTGCCTTTCATTTTACCACAATCAAAAACATTCACAAGCATGCATCATCACAAGGACTATTCAATGGCTTATAATGTGGCTGGGCTAACAAGAAAATTGGTTTTTCTGGATCACAAAATCCTTGAGTTAAGATAATCATAACAACACAATTATTCTTATTTTTCCCAACTTGCCTTTGCATTTGCATTGAGCTTTACTTCTTTTTCTTTTCTTTTCTTTTTCTTTGCCTATACTTCCTTTTTGGCTCTTAGCTCAATGCTTTTCCTTTTTCATGTTTTCCCAACAACCCCAAACTTGAACATTTAACAATACCACACAAGATCTTCTACTTAACTCAAGGTAAAGATTTTCAATCAAGGGTTTCAGTGTATGTTCAAGGCTAAGGGTTCAAAGGATAGAACAATAAGTGTTCTCTTTTAGTGGGCTAACTTTATGAATTTGGCCAATAAAAAGGGTTCCAACAAACGGCCTTGATCATATGATGCAAAACAAGCAATTGATTCAATCATAGAAAACCTGGGCAAAGTCATTCATGCTTTCAAAGTAATAGCATTTAACAATAACAACTCTAGAGCTCAAAACCTCACATATAAGCTCATTCACATTTGGCATACACATCCTGCTTAATTTCACAATCACAATCATCATATAATGCATTTGTTTACAAAGCTTGTGAATCACCTGTATAAGCATTTTAATGTGCACATCATCTCAACATCGATCAATCAATAAGCATCATTCAGCATTACTTATCACACAATCACAGTTAATAGCAAACCATCATAACAAACCAGGTGTTCAATAGAGTACATCAAACCCTAATCTAAAAACAAAAACAAATAAGTTCAGAAAACTTAAACCACAAAAGCAGAATCATATGATAGCATTTATCAGTAAATGCTATCTCAGCTCCTTCTTCAGTCTGAGCTGTCCTCTGTATCTTCCTCTTCCTCCTCATCTTCATCCTCTTCAAATGCATCATCATCATCAGCTTCATCTTCTTCCATCTCTCTAGCTGAAGCTTCAGCTGCTCCAGCCCCTCCTCCATGCACTGGTTCCTCTGGCCAAGCTACCACATTATGGAATTCATCCATAGTCCACCTGTGGGCTGGAGGTGTATCATACATCCCCACAATCATCTCAACAGTAGCCACCTGCCCTCTGTGAATGGATTGCAACTGAGCACCTATAAGAGACATATACATGTCCCTCATCTGGAATGGTTCTGCTTCATGTGTCTCGGCAGATGTCTGGCTCTATGCTGGCCCTCTCTCTCTACGAGCACGGCGTGGTGGAACTGGCTGAGCTGCTTCCTCACCTCCACAGTACTGCCTGTAATAAGCCTCATCAATAGCTTTTCTTGGCCTCTCAAATGGTGGAGCAGAAGTGTCCACCCCAGTTATCTTGCAAAGGTGCGTGATCAAAGAGGGATGTCCTAGTGGTGCTTTGTTGTTTGAGGTATTAGCACACACACTAATCTCATCAGCTATCACCTGCCCAATATTAACATTCAAGTTTCTGATAGCACAGTAGATGAATAGTGCCCTGCTGAGAGTAATATCTGACACATGTGAACATGGCTGAATGTTGGCATGAGAAAACGCCATCCAATACTTTGCAAGAGGAGTCAAATCCGTCCTCCTAATATTAACCACTGAGCCAGATCTATTCCTTTGGAAGTGTCCTCCAGGTATGCATAGTACTCTCTCCACATCCTCATAATTAGCACCTTCCTCCATGCAAAGAGCAAACTTGCACTGCTCACCAGCCCATACAGTGTCCAGGAAGTTATTAATAGAATCAGGATCATACCTGATAGCATGGCCTCTGACATAGCCCAAATAATTCTCAGCTGCATAATCACCAATCTTCTTAGCATTGGTGTAAAATTCCTTTACCACAGCTATGTTGGCAGGTGCAGGATAAGTGGCTAGCTTTCCCCAGTCATTCCCTAACACTTGCTCTCCAAATTGAGGAGCAAAGTTAGGTATTATTCCAACCTTTCTCTCCATCAGAAGTCTCCTGTCCTGAACCACCCTAAAGTGTTTCTCATGTTTTCTAGAGAGGAACCTGCTAGAGTGGGGTTGCTCTGGTTCCTTTTCCTTTCTCTATGTTGCCATGGTTTTCAATCTTTTTCCTGAAGAGGATGCCATTCCTACATTCAAACACAAACACAAAACCACAGAACATGATGTTAATCATTAGTAAAACACAGAACACAACTCCTTTCGAAGCTAAACCACCACTGAGGGCCAGAATTTCCCCTCAGCGCCACCAGTGCCACATTCCAACACGCAAAAATTCAGAAAAACCAAATTTGGCAAAGTGCCGCTCAGCGGCAGTTTACCCTTCAGCGGTAACTTTGCAGATTTTTGAAAATGTTGTTTTAAAGCTGTCCTAACTCCACCCAAATGCAATTTTCAGTTTTCCAGTTCATAATCATACAGTTTAATCGGTTCAAACATCAAATATATCATCAAATCATGCATAGAAATCAAAACCCCTAATTATTCATGCTTTGACAATCACATTCAAAATCAAAAACCCTAGAATGAACAAAATACATTTTACTTACTTGGGTGGAGATACTAGATGCAATGAGAATGTTTCCAACCTAAGATACTCTCTTCCAACCCCAAACTTGAATGGAACACTAGTGAGCAAGTGAGTGGAAGAGAAATTTTCAAGAGGAAAGAATGAAAAGATGTGGAAAACCTTGGAAAAGGTATGTGGAAGTGTTTGTGCAGAGAAGAGCCTGGATAGAAAACCTAAAACGCAGCTTGGGGTATAAAACCCTAATGGGCTCGGGTCCCGCTAAGGGGAAACTAAAGCCCATCTGCGAGAGTACCGCTCAGCGGTAATTTGCCGCTCAGCGGCACTTTCGTGATGTGCTATTCTCCTTCTTTTCTTAACTTACGTGCCTCCCATACATGCCTCTCACTGGTTCCCTGCAAGTCAATGTTTAAAATGCTTATGCAAACCCTAACTAAAATAAACAAACAAAAATATTCAATCAACTGGGTTGCCTCCCAGGTAGCGCTTGTTTAACGTCACGAGCCTGACCCAAAATCCACCAACACCCATCAGTAGGTGCAAAATTTTCTTACCAACACCCATCAGTAGGTGTTACAAACATAGTATCCTTCAGTAGATACTTAACCACCTAGCATCCTTCAGTAGATGCTATCTCCAACCAAATACTTACAAAAATAAAGTCCACAAATTAAAAATTACACAACCAAAATAAAATCAAAAGTTCTTAAATCACTGGGTTGCCTCCTAGCAAGCGCTCTTTTAACGTCACTAGCTTTACCCAAGCTCAAGTTCCTTCTTCTTTTTCTTCTTTCTACTGAACTTCTTCAGAAATTTGATCAAACCAGGAACCTGTTGCAATGTCTCAATCATAGGAACTTTAATCTCCAATTTCTTGAAGATTTCCATAAAGCACTTGAATTTCTTTTCCTTCCTATGATTCTTCTTTAGATGAGGATGTGATTTTTCATATGATTTCTTCTTCTTTCCTTTCATCTTCTTTTTCTTCCTTTTTCTCTCCCTAAATGTTCTCTTTTTCTTTTCTTTTATTTTTTTCTTCCCTTTTCTTTTTCTTTTCAACTTCTTTATTTTCACACAAATTTTCTTTCTCTCTTCTCTCTCAACCACTTATTTTTCTTTTTCTTCATCTTTATCTTTCTCACTCAACTCTTCTTTCTCTTTTCTCTCTACCCTTTCCTCATCTCCCTCTAATTTTTCCTCATCAAGAATCTTGTCACTTTCAGTGATAATGACTTGCCCTTCCTCCTTAAGGTTAACTTCAGTATTAACATCATCATTCAATCTCTGATTGATGTAACGAAGTTGCATCTCCATTCTTTTACATGATTCTTCAATGCTTTTCTGAGTAGAGTCGGAATTTTTCAAAAATCGTTGAAGGGTGTCCTCCAACCTATCCAAACTTCCTGATAGAAAGGGTTGTTGCTGCCATTGTTGTTGTGGTTGGTTCTCAAATTGTCCAGCAAGCTTGCCAAAATTGGCTTTGATCCATGCTTGAGTGAGGTTCCCACCAGTGGTTGAGATTACTTTGGTAGAATTGAGTGCCCATATAGTTAAATTCTTGACCAAATTGCATTCTGCAGACATTAGGCACAAAACTCTAGAAAATATTTGTTAGCACAAAAAGATATAAAAGAAGATATAAGATCAGAGATAAGAAGATAAGTAAAAACAGAAAAATAAAAATAAAAACAGAAAAATACAAACAGAAAACAGAAAAAATAAAAACAGAAAATAAAATAAAATAAAATAAAATAAAAATAAAAACAGAAAAATAAAAACAGAAATTCAAAATTAAAGTCAAAGATAATCAACAATCACACAAATTAACCAGTTAAACCACGAGTCCCCGGCAACGGCGCCAAAAACTTGATGGACAAATTTATGAACACCAAAATATGATGTCACAAACTTGTTTGTCAATCGGCAAGTATGACCGAATCGTTCAAGTAATAAACTTGGTAAGACCAAGTATCGTTCTTCCCAAAGGACTCACGACCTAGTTTAGTTGTGTGGTTTATTGATTAGCTAAGACTTAAAGACAAAATATTTGGATCATTGAAATTAAAACTTGAAATTAAATACAACTAAACATACTTGAAAACATTGACAGAAATGAACAAAGCATGAAGACCGACGGTCCAACCGATGACCGAACGGTTCTACATTGAGACCAAACGACCTCTAAAGCAAGTGGAGAAATTGGAATTGTAAGAAGTTAAAGAACCCGAACAGAGCAAACAACATAGAGGACGAAAACAGGAAACTAAATGGTCCTAACAAGATGTGGGAATTAATTAAAACAGAAAAATTAGAAACACGCATAAATGCACATTGGTTGCTGAATCAAATGATGAGCTTAGATAAGAATTGCAAGAGTGAAACATCATTATAAAATAAAATCAAATATTTATAATCAAATTTTAATGCAAAGAAATGCTTAGACCAATTAAATGCAGCGGAGGAATCATCAATTGCAATTGTCCTATTAAAATGCAGCTATTAAACTAGAGAAACAATAAAATGCTCATTGTGGTCCCACAGCACCAACGCACATCCATTCACTATGTAATATAAAAATAGCTTTAGTTAAATTTGAAGACACTTCTGGACAAAATCATGGGCACAATCCAATTAAATAAAATAAATTTCCATCACCGAGTCAATCTTCTACATGTGTTGGAATAATAAAAACCTAGAGCACTTCTTCCTCCAATTCGCATGCCTCCCATCTCAACTCCGTGGCGGCTCTCCCTCATACAAATCACACGTGCTGCCACCTACTAAATTAAATTCAAATGCTATAAAGGAAAACTGAGCTACTACTCTAAAGAAAGAAACACTCGTTTCTTGCTGCTGTGACCGAGAGATTAAAACGAAAACATGTGTCTCTTCCTTTGTTCCAAAATTGAAATCAGTGCCAGTAAAATGAAAGCAAACATTTTTTTTTCTTTTATCCAAAGCCAACAAGAGTGAATATGAATGTATCAGCGTGCACAAGTAAAGCAAAAATGAGAAAAGAAAGTGTGGAGGCTGCTGCTCACAACGTGCTGGATGCAGCAGCTCAAGCCAAGAAAAGGAAAAATGAATCTCTCTCTCCAGGATGCAGCGTGTGCTGCTTCCCTTCTCCTCCTCCAGCCGTGTGTTTCTCTCCCTCCGTGACAACACACTACCTAACGTGCTGCTGCTGCTCTCTATTCAACAACCATCCTATCCTCCGTGGTGGCTACAGCTAGTGCGTTCCTGCTGCTACCCATAGCCCTCCATTCTCCGTGTCTTTTTTTTTTTCTCCAGTTCTTCCCCTACTAGGTCACACCAACTTTCTCCCGCGTGGGCCGCTGCACCTCCATCCTTTTTCTGATGCCTCCATGTGCACACCAAAGCTACTGGAAGCGTGAAGAAGTGTGGGCCTGTTGTACCAATTCAAAGCTGCTGGCTTGGAGCTCTCCAACGTGCATCCGCTTGCTGCTGGACTTCTAAGCTGCTGGACAGCTTCTTCTTTTTGCCACCACATGCTTGCTGGACGTGGATACCCCTTGCTGGATGCCACCTCCTAAGTGTGGGCCGTGTGCTTCAATTCCCGTGGAGACCTAGTTCCGTGTGTGTTCTTCTCTTCTTGCTGGATCAAGGCCGTAAGTGCCTCTTCCCAAATGAATCCAGCTTCTATGTGCACCCCTTGCTGCCAGCGTGTGGGCTGTGACACTTCCAAGAAAACGTGGCAGCACCTCCAATTCATTTTCTCGGCTGGACCATGTGCTTCTATGTGGGCCCTTCCATTTTGCTTCTTAAAATTCAAGAATTAAAGGACTTGGTTAAGAGTGTTGGGAGGTCTTAGCATCATCCAATGATCAATTCCAGCCACCACAATTACTAAACAACAAGCAAACAATGCAACAGATTAGAAATCACTCAAACAGCAAGCATTGGAATGACATAGGGGAGTAAAAAAAATACTGGGAACAACACAGAACGAATTTGAACAAAATAAAAACTATACGTGAAAATAGACATCCATACGAAACTATGAAAAAAAATTGCATGGAAAACGGATAAGAATTGAACTCAAACGAAGACACACAAGTTGACACAAACAGCAGTAATCACTGGACTGACATATGAGAGTAAAATAAATACTGGGAACAGCACAGAATGAATTTGAACAAAGTAAAAACTATATGTTAAAATAGACATCCAGACGAAACTATGAAAAAAAATTGCATGGAAAACGGATAAGAATTGAACTCAAACGAAGACACACAAGTTGACACAACATTCACGCGGCAGCCAGCGAAAATAAAAATGGCTAAGATGCATTGGCTCAATTGCCATTTCTCATTTAGCTTTCAAATGTCCCAAAAAGTTATCCAAAATTTTCCCGTAATTAATAATGCAAAATAATAAGCTCAGATAATTCAAATTAGTTAAAATAAGAATTTCCGATCAAATTAAGCACAATTAGGAAAAACAGGGAAATACCGGACGTTTAAGCATAATTCCCCAACTAATTCTAGCACATTAAACTAAGTGAAGTGAGGAAAATATTGGTTCATCAAAATAGACCACACTTAGTCTTTTGCACTCCTGGGCAAAATCAAGACGCAAATCAGGGAATAGGTCAAAGGATGTTTAAGAAGGTGACACAACGTCGACACACAGAAAATAAAGACTCACAAGGAAACAAACAAAATTACACATTCCTCAAGAAATCTGGACAAAGAAAAGAGGTAGACAATATCCAACTCAGAATCAGAGAAAGCAGATACTCATGAAATTATCCAAGCAATTCAAATCATGACAAAATGATCAATCAGCTCAAGAGGTGAATCAAAAGTAACAAAACCTCACAGATGCACTATCAGTGTTTCTCTCAAGTGTTTAAGGTAAATCAATGTCACTCAATGCACTCAAGAAAGCAAACACAAATAGACTTGACAAGCCTCTAATATCAAAACTCAAGCACATACGCATGTTCAAATCAAAAGGTCTTTTCATGGTTGTAATGGGGCCAAGGACAAGGGAGGATATATCTGGATAAGAAGCTACAAACCATAAGGAACAGAGGAGCAATGGGGAACAAGTGTAAACACATTCAAACACACCCACAACCTCTACTTCAATCCTCTTCTTGACTCCATTATTCACAATTATTCACAATTTTTTTTTTCATTTTTTCTGTATTTTTTTTTCATCTTGTCTCTTTCTTTTCTCTCTGTTTAGGACACAACTATAAGAGACAAGATACACAACATATTTACAAACACAAAACAAGAAGAGGAACCAACCAGCCAATTCATCAGAAACCCCTAGGAGACCACACTTGTTCCCAAAACACTTCCAAAGCTCCAAAATTCCCTAAGGTTAAGGTAATCATGGTTTTTCACTTAGGGCTAGTGTATGAGCTTCAAAACAAAGAAATGAGGAAAGTATAGGCTCAAAAGGGGTTATCAAAGGATCAGAACAAGGTAAGCTTATTTGGCTAGAGAGGCTCAAAAACAAAACTGCCTTTATCACTTCCAAACATGCATATCAATCAAGAATTATCAACAAGAGTCAAGCCAAGGCATATGCGCAAGCAATCAAGAGACGTATCACACACAAGAAAGAACATAAAGTGGCTCAAATCTCACACAGGGTAATTCTGTCACAATCAATTCAACTCTCAAAAATCATAACCATCTTCCCAAGCAAAGAAAAGCAAGGATTCCAACATCTCAGAGTATCAATGAAGTGAAGGAAATGATAAGTCTACAACCCAAACAAGGTTCAGAAATGAAGAGAATCATGCACAACTGTATACAAGACACGACAAAAATAACCTAGAAAAGAAAAAAAATTTAACCAAGAAATCAAAAACTAACAAAGAAAAATAAAAAATCTCCCCCAATAGACCACACTTAAACTACACAGTGTCCTCAATGTGTCATAAGCATAAGATCAGAAATCAGAACAATCAACACATCATGGACAAGTGCAATAAAAGTAGGAAAAGGAGGAGAAGAGAAAAGAAAAACTCCCCTGATCATGGTGGCAGTTGCCAATTTTGGACTTGCAGGGAGATGTCTTCCACCATTGGATCCAGCAAGGAAGTTTTGAGGAAGAATTGCTTCATCCTCCAGATTTGATCTAGCAGGGAGATATCATCCACAGCTGGATCTAAGAAGCAAAGATTGTTGATGAGCAGGTTCAGCTGGTGCCTATTGATCTTGAAGCTTTTGTCAGTGTTAGCACCTTTATTTTCCACTGTGGGTGTTTGTTGATCAAATTCATTTGTACCTCCTGCAATAGGGTTAGTGCAATGTGGCTCTACAGAAATTTCATGCAGGGGTATAACACCCAATCCCAATTTATCAGACTGAACCTCAGATACATCCTCAGAACATGAATCAATTTCAAAATCACAAGCAATATCAACTACAGACTCAGATTCATGTTCAATGCATGGAGAATAAACATTCGGATGCGACAGCAAAAATTGGTTCTCATCATGCATAGAGGGAAAATTAAAATCAGACTCAACAACAATATAATCATCAGCATACCTCTCAACAACATAATCATCAATATAATCAAATTGAGGTATGCTCACCTCCTCTTCCTTGAAGATTGCTAAAGTGTGGGAAGATGAAGGTGGTCTACCTGGTTCAGGATTACTGCTTATTTCTGCCTGCTCTTCAAAATACTCATCACTCTCCTCAGGTGCAAGGGTATGGACATAGGATGATGGGAAAGTAGATGGCACAGTAGTAAGCTCATGACTCTTCTCCCAATCTTCTATGTTGATGCCACTATCATCATCATCTGGAATCTGAACAGTCTGAAATGGTAACTCTGAATCTTGAGACTGTTCCTCAGTGAGTTGAGTGGCCATCTGCCCTATCTGATCAGTCATACTCTGAATGGCAGCTCCTATTTCTTGCTGGAACTGCATGTTCTCTTGTTGGAACTGAAAGTTCTGCATGGTCATCTGCTCCAACAACTCCTTCAATGTAGGCTCAGAAGTAGAAGGCTGAGGAGCTATTTCGGCAGGAGCATTATACTGCTGACTCTCGTATTGCTGGACTGGTGGAGGCATAAAAGTACTCTGGAATGGTGGTTCTTGATATTGATGCTGTGGAGCATCATACCATCCCAAGGTAGGGTCATTCCATCCAAGACCGTTGCTGTAAGCATATTGCACAGGGGAAAATTTGCTCAGAAACTGATGCTCAAGATATCCCCAATCGGTAACGGATCTCAGAGGAAGAGAGTCTTTCCAATCCTTAGCTGCTCCTTGTAGTGAATGCGGAAATGCGCTCAGGAAAATGTAATCAAGAGGGACATCTGGAGGTTTCATTGAAGAGCACATGATGTGGAGCTCCTCCAAATGTCTGTGTGGGCATTCTCCTGCAAAACCATGAAACTTAGGCAGCAAATGTATCAGTCCAGGGGTGAGATCGCAATGAAGATCATCCTCCTTAAGTGAAACCGGCTCACAAAGAGCACTCTCGGAAATTAAAGGATGAGTCATATTGTTCTCAACATAGAAATCAGCAGAATATGAATTACAATCAGAGTAACATGCAGAAGGAGAATCATAATCAGAGGCACTAGCAAAACAAGCAGTATTCACGAAATCAGAATAGGTAGACATGGAAAAAGAAAAATACTACAAATTACGAAATAAATAAAACACAACACATTTATACATGCAAACACGCACACACAAAACAGAACATCACATCACATCACATCACATCACAACACAAGACAAAACACAACACACACAAACACAACAAAAAGACCTAAGACCGAACCATTAGTCCCCAGCAACGGCGCCATTTTGATGGGAGGGTCGCACCTCCCACAAAAGTTGTGCATAAAAGAATGCAGTATAGTACTAGGAAGTGACTCCTAGGTCGTCTCTCAAGGACCAAATTTTGGTTCAGTCTCAGATCAAACACGTAGTGGGGGGTTTGTGACAATGTTTTTGTGATTTTAAATGAACTAAATTAAAACTTGAAATTAAATACAACTAAACATACTTGAAAACATTGACAGAAATGAACAAAGCATGAAGACCGACGGTCCAACCGATGACCGAACGGTTCTACATTGAGACCAAACGACCTCTAAAGCAAGTGGAGAAATTGGAATTGTAAGAAGTTAAAGAACCCGAACAGAGCAAACAACATAGAGGACGAAAACAGGAAACTAAATGGTCCTAACAAGATGTGGGAATTAATTAAAACAGAAAAATTAGAAACACGCATAAATGCACATTGGTTGCTGAATCAAATGATGAGCTTAGATAAGAATTGCAAGAGTGAAACATCATTATAAAATAAAATCAAATATTTATAATCAAATTTTAATGCAAAGAAATGCTTAGACCAATTAAATGCAGCGGAGGAATCATCAATTGCAATTGTCCTATTAAAATGCAGCTATTAAACTAGAGAAACAATAAAATGCTCATTGTGGTCCCACAGCACCAACGCACATCCATTCACTATGTAATATAAAAATAGCTTTAGTTAAATTTGAAGACACTTCTGGACAAAATCATGGGCACAATCCAATTAAATAAAATAAATTTCCATCACCGAGTCAATCTTCTACATGTGTTGGAATAATAAAAACCTAGAGCACTTCTTCCTCCAATTCACATGCCTCCCATCTCAACTCCGTGGCGGCTCTCCCTCATACAAATCACACGTGCTGCCACCTACTAAATTAAATTCAAATGCTATAAAGGAAAACTGAGCTACTACTCTAAAGAAAGAAACACTCGTTTCTTGCTGCTGTGACCGAGAGATTAAAACGAAAACATGTGTCTCTTCCTTTGTTCCAAAATTGAAATCAGTGCCAGTAAAATGAAAGCAAACATTTTTTTTTTCTTTTATCCAAAGCCAACAAGAGTGAATATGAATGTATCAGCGTGCACAAGTAAAGCAAAAATGAGAAAAGAAAGTGTGGAGGCTGCTGCTCACAACGTGCTGGATGCAGCAGCTCAAGCCAAGAAAAGGAAAAATGAATCTCTCTCTCCAGGATGCAGCGTGTGCTGCTTCCCTTCTCCTCCTCCAGCCGTGTGTTTCTCTCCCTCCGTGACAACACACTACCTAACGTGCTGCTGCTGCTCTCTATTCAACAACCATCCTATCCTCCGTGGTGGCTACAGCTAGTGCGTTCCTGCTGCTACCCATAGCCCTCCATTCTCCGTGTCTTTTTTTTTTTCTCCAATTCTTCCCCTACTAGGTCACACCAACTTTCTCCCGCGTGGGCCGCTGCACCTCCATCCTTTTTCTGATGCCTCCATGTGCACACCAAAGCTACTGGAAGCGTGAAGAAGTGTGGGCCTGTTGTACCAATTCAAAGCTGCTGGCTTGGAGCTCTCCAACGTGCATCCGCTTGCTGCTGGACTTCTAAGCTGCTGGACAGCTTCTTCTTTTTGCCACCACATGCTTGCTGGACGTGGATACCCCTTGCTGGATGCCACCTCCTAAGTGTGGGCCGTGTGCTTCAATTCCCGTGGAGACCTAGTTCCGTGTGTGTTCTTCTCTTCTTGCTGGATCAAGGCCGTAAGTGCCTCTTCCCAAATGAATCCAGCTTCTATGTGCACCCCTTGCTGCCAGCGTGTGGGCTGTGACACTTCCAAGAAAACGTGGCAGCACCTCCAATTCATTTTCTCGGCTGGACCATGTGCTTCTATGTGGGCCCTTCCATTTTGCTTCTTAAAATTCAAGAATTAAAGGACTTGGTTAAGAGTGTTGGGAGGTCTTAGCATCATCCAATGATCAATTCCAGCCACCACAATTACTAAACAACAAGCAAACAATGCAACAGATTAGAAATCACTCAAACAGCAAGCATTGGAATGACATAGGGGAGTAAAAAAAATACTGGGAACAACACAGAACGAATTTGAACAAAATAAAAACTATACGTGAAAATAGACATCCATACGAAACTATGAAAAAAAATTGCATGGAAAACGGATAAGAATTGAACTCAAACGAAGACACACAAGTTGACACAAACAGCAGTAATCACTGGACTGACATATGAGAGTAAAATAAATACTGGGAACAGAACAGAATGAATTTGAACAAAGTAAAAACTATATGTTAAAATAGACATCCAGACGAAACTATGAAAAAAAATTGCATGGAAAACGGATAAGAATTGAACTCAAACGAAGACACACAAGTTGACACAACATTCACGCGGCAGCCAGCGAAAATAAAAATGGCTAAGATGCATTGGCTCAATTGCCATTTCTCATTTAGCTTTCAAATGTCCCAAAAAGTTATCCAAAATTTTCCCGTAATTAATAATGCAAAATAATAAGCTCAGATAATTCAAATTAGTTAAAATAAGAATTTCCGATCAAATTAAGCACAATTAGGAAAAACAGGAAAATACCGGACGTTTAAGCATAATTCCCCAACTAATTCTAGCACATTAAACTAAGTGAAGTGAGGAAAATATTGGTTCATCACTTCTCCCTAATCACGAGTTCATACAATTCCTAGCATTCCTAATGATCAGTTCATAAGTGCAGGAGCTTAACGACAACCAATATGATATTGGGAGAAATTCCCCGGATCTAGACTTCCTCGTACGCGCCCGTATCGACAAAACCAATAATCATGCATCGAATGAGTTAAACAATGCAAGCATTACGCAAAGAGGAAAAACCCTAACTAATGATGAAAGAAAGCATAGATCTTAAATAAAAGATGTAAAAACAAATTCCATATATGAGAGCTTCAAAAGATTACATTGATTCCCCAACAAACATACAGAGTTTAGTTCACCATATTCATGGTGAACCTAGATGAATAACAATGAAAGAATGAAAGATAAAACCCTAAAAAGGTGAAGAGGAAGCCTCAGCATCCAAGATCCTCCTTCAAAGGGGTGGAAGAGAGAGTGTTTGCTTCGTTCCAGCCAGAGATACCTAACCCTAGCAAACCCTAAAGCTTATATATTATTCGTAAATTACAGAAAATTAGGTCCAAGCCCATAAAAGTGCTGCTCAGCGGGAAAGTACCGCTCAGCGGTAAGTGCGTGAGTCATTTCTTCCCCTCAGCGGCCATTTTGCCCCTCAGCGGATCTCCCGTAAGCTCCTGAGTGCCGCTCAGCGGTAAACTGCCGCTGAGCGGTGACTTCAGCTTCTCCTTTTGCACTTTTTGATGTCTTTTCTGATTCCATCTCTCTCCTTCTTCACTTCTTTCACCAAATTCACCTTAAAACCTGCACAAAAACACTGAAATCAAGCATAAACCTGTCCAGCTCTCTTATTTATGAAAATATGAAGAAAAGCATGATTTCAAGCTAGTTTCTAAGTATAAAGGTTGCTTTTAGTATCAATTTTAAGCATGAAAATAACAGTTTTTCAACTGTTATCACCTCCTAATGAGAAAGGAAACAAACTAAGCTTGATTGCTTCATTCGACACCCCATTAATCTTTACAGTGTTGCAAATTCCATTGAAGGCAGTGAGATGCTCATATGGACTTTTATGTGATAGCCCATTAAATTGGTTACTCTTGACCAACTGTATCAACGTCGGTTTCACATCCATGTTTGCAGCATTAACCCTCAGCCTTGCTATACTGTTAAAATGTTGAGGGCCAACCACAGTGGTGTAATCTGCAAGAGTGCATCTACCATTGTTCTCCTCTGCCATATTTTTAGTGCTTTGGTTGGACCTTTGTGGTGAAGGTTGTAAAAGTCTTTCTGGAGGAGGGAATAGTTCTCTAGATGTACAGATTCTTGATGACAAATTTATGAACACCGAAAAACGGCGCCAAAAACTTGTTTAACCCTCGGCAAGTGTGACCGAATCGTACCAAGTAATAAACTCGGTAAAACCAAGTATCGTTCTCCCAAAGGACTCACGGCCTAGTTAGTTATTTGATTTGTTGATTATTTAAGACTTGTGAACAAATTCTTGAGGTTTCAAATGCAAAAGACAATAAGCAAACATGTATGCATGAGTTTTGATCAATGGAAAAGAGGAACACAAACACTTGAACGAATTAGATAGATGAGTATGTTGTTGGGGTTATAAATTTCATCTTATCCACTCTCATATACTTTTAGAAATTCATCATTCTTTTCATCAATGTTAATGTCACTCTCTAAATCACCTTGCAAGAAAGCCTATCCTTAATTACGAGTTCATAAAATTCCTAGCATCTCTAATAATTAATTCTGAAGCACAGAAGCTTAAAGGAAACCAACCCTCATATCCCTATGTCTAGGCAATATGCTATTGGGAGAATTTCCCCGGATCTAGATTTCCCCGTATGTTCCCATATCGACAAAATCAATAATCATGACATCGAATGAGTTAAACAATGCATGCTTTAAACAAAGAGGAAAAACCCTAACTAATGATGAAAGAAAGCATGTATCATAAATATGATGTTTAAACACAAAATTCCATATATGAGAGCTTCAAAAGATTACATTAATTCCCCAACAACAATACAAAGTTTAGTTCACCATATTCATGGTGAAACTAGATGAACAATAATGAAAGAATGAAAGAGATAGAAAAACCCTAGAAAGAGAAGAGGAGAGCCGTCACCATCTCCCAATCTACCCCCAAGGGGTGAAAAGTGTGTTTCTGCTTCCTCCCAGCCAAAGATACAAACGCTAGGACATCCTAAAGCTTATATACTATTCTAAAAAATACAGAAAATTAGGCACAAGCCCATAAAATTAACAGAAAACCGGTCCAAGCCCATTTAGAATGGTGCTCAGCGTTATTTTACCGTTGAGCGTTATTTTGCCCCCAACTGCTGTTTTGCCCCTCAATGGTGATTTCGGCACCTGAAAATTGCCGCTCAGCGCCAAATTACCGCTCAGCCTCACTCGGTCACACTTTTTCTGCATTCTGGTTGACTTTTCAGCATTCTGGTTGACTGGTTGACTTTTTTGGTTGACTAGTTGACTTTTCTTGTTTCTGGTTGACTTTTCAGCACTCCAATCATTCGGTACTTCAATTCTTCTTTCAAATAATTCAATTAGCCTACAAAATCAAGGGAATCTTGCACAAAACCATTAAATTCACTTTCAACTCTCTTATTCACAAAACTAAAGCAAAAATATGAGTTTAAGCTAGTTTCTAAGTCTTAAAGGTTGCTTTTGGTATCAATTTTAAGCATAAAAATAACGATTTTTCAACCGTTATCAATTCTTCTCCTCCATCTACTCTCATCCAAGCCTTCAAGAAGAGGTTCTGAATTTTTCTTGCTTCTAGTCTGAATTGTTTCGTGCATGCACAAGAAGACAAGTTCTAGAAATAATTGTTAGCATAAAAAGATAGAAAAGATACATAAAAAGATAGAAAAGACAAATAAAAAGATAGAAGATAGAAAGAAATAACAAATAAAAACAAAAACAAAAAGATAAACTTACAGATACAAAGATAAAAAGATAAATCAAAAATATAAAAAAAATACAAATCAAGTCAAAGTTAATCAATAATCACACAAATAGACTAGTTAAACCACGAGTCCCTAGCAACGACGCCAAAAACTTGTTAGACCCTCGGCAAGTGTAACCGAATTGTATCAAGTAATAAAATTGGTAAGACCAAGTATCGTTCTCCCAAAGGACTCGCGACCTGGACAGTTATGTGATTTGTTGATTATCTAAGA
The DNA here is from genome assembly GCF_029865625.1 of Vigna umbellata. Taxonomy (NCBI): domain Eukaryota; kingdom Viridiplantae; phylum Streptophyta; class Magnoliopsida; order Fabales; family Fabaceae; genus Vigna; species Vigna umbellata. The sequence goes on along the minus strand of NC_142175.1, from coordinate 17,101,604 downwards.
CTTATGATCAAATTCTTGTAGGTTTAAATGCAAAATACTGAAAAGTAAATATGAATGCATGTATTGATCAATGGGCAAGAAGAAACAAAACACGTGGTTTGAAATATATGAATGAATATGTTGTTGGGGTTTATCAATTTCATCCTATCCACTCTTATGTATTCATGAATTCATCTTTCTTCATTAATTGTTAATGCCACTTTCTTAATTACCTTAAACTCAATGTCTCGGCGAAGAAAGCCTAATCATAATCACTAGTTTACAATGTCTGGTCTCCCTAGCAATTACTCATGCATTATAGAGCACTGAAGCATAAAGGCAACCAACCATCATACTCATATGTCTAAGTTTATACTACTATTGGCAGCGGAGATGCAGAGTGAAAAACAGTGGTGTAAGTGATGGTTGAAGAGCTTTTTGGGAGGTTGAGAGCTAGCTCAGGCGGCCTTCCACTGGAAGGAAGCTAGATGGAGAAGGAAAGCTCATTGGAATGACTTTTGGACAGAGTTTAGGGTGCTGAAAATGCATCAACAGAGTAAAACTCAATATTCTTCAAAAGTGTTTTTACAAAGGTAGCTGCCATGATTTTATAGGCTAACCATGGAGCTGCAGCGAGAAAGTAATGGACCGAGAATGATGGATCAGCTGCCATGTGGTGACCCATGTGTAAAATATGAAGGCCTTCTAGAAAGGCTTATTAAAGATGTGCTAAAAACCAAATCAGCACATGGTCTGTTGGTGTTGATGTTGCTATGGTGTGCTTAACAAAGAATGGTGGTGCAGCTAGCAACTTGGACATTCATATGGACAGATTTGCCCCTTCTCTTGGTATCTCCAAATTCCACTTAAAATGAAGGAAAAGAATTTGCCCTGTTGTATCCATATCTTCAAGCTCTTCTTGGATTCTTCTAGCCATACTTCTAGTAATGGGTCCCTGCCTTAAGTCATCATTTAGAGAGTGACATTAAAAATTTAATGAAAAAGATCAGTTCTCATATGCATGAAAGTAAAAAAGGTGAAATCTAAACTTCAACAACATAATCATCTCATACTATCAACACTATCCATTCATTTGTGTTTTAGCCTCAATTGATCAATTTATATTCATATTCACTTTTGTTGCATTTGCATTTAAAAACCAACAAAATAGTTTTTCAATCTTAATTAGTTAAGTAATTACACAATTGTTTAGTGCCGTAAGTCTTCTAGGATACTATACTTGGTCTTACAATTTTATATTACTTGATACGATTTGGTACATTTTCCAATGAGTTAACATATTTCCACTTCTTTTATTTACTTTATTTCGGGATGATTTTTTTGTCTAACAGGGTATGAATAAATACACGTGGTGTGGAGAAGGATATGAAGAAGAAATATGTTGTAGTTCATGGAATTATTTTTAGGACAAAAATAACAACGTTGTGGTAAAGCGACCACGTATGTGAGAGAATTGTTTGGAAGAGGACGTGTGTTAGAGGTGAACAAGTGGCAGAGGAGGTAGAAAATAAAAATATTCTATATAAGAATTGTTTGTTATCTTCATTTATTTTGTATATTATTTCTCTTATAATTTGGCAGCAGTATGTACAAGTACAACCATATAATTGGCATGTGACTTGTTTCAGGCTAAAGCAAAGTTTGGATATCTTCTAAAAGCACTTGACATGGGAGCTCCACCACATGGTATGATGATTCTGAAAACAGTTTATAGAATGACTTAGTTAGTTAGTTAATTAATTCATTAATAACTTTTGTGTAGGTGGCCTTACTTATGGTTTGATTGTTCATTGTTGCTTCTAACATGTAAGCATATGAGTTTGTATTGTATATATAGTTCATATACTCACTTTCCTCTATTGAAAACAAATACGTTAGCTTAATGGCATCATGTGTCCGATCTCTTCTGATTATTCAGTGTTGCTGATATATATGTTGGGCATTGTAATGATTCAATTTATTTTGTTTTGGTCCGATCTCTTCCTCCTTTGTTTTGGTTTGATGCTTACTGTTAATGATTCAATTTATTTTGTTCACTGTTATCAATACTGGAAATGATGTCTGTAATGTTTTTCTGAGAACTTAAAATTGGGATGAATTTGATGTGATTAGTCTCAAAATCTTCTATTACAATCTTAAAAAATAAACCTATAGCCATATTTTTAACACGTCCTATAATTTTGGTAATATCATAATTTTCTGCATGTTGGTCATATTTCTAACTAATTCAACCTGAATTTTGAAGCTTGAGGGAACCAAATTTGAGAATGTTGACTTGTCAAGTGGAGAATATGCTGACTATGACGAGAAGGGAGAATGCCCAATCATGATATCCGATCGTCGAGTTACTTTTGAAGTGATGACAAAGTAGAAAACTGGTTCTTCAAAGAGAAAAAAACAACTTCAAGTTTCATGTGATTGATGAAGTTTACTTTTCATTGGGATCACTGGACATGACACCACAACACCACGCTAAATATTAAATTTTAAATTTGATTATTAATATGTTTATTTTATTTTATTTAGCATATGCTTAATGCTTAATCTAACGTTGTTATTCCTGTCAGAATTGTCACTGTATGATATTTGCTAAAAGTATTAGGTATAATAAATAGTTTGATTTGATATTTGAGTATTAAATTTATTTTATTGGCTAGTCTTTTTTTTATTGAATTTTCCAAGATACTGCCTCGGTTCAAAAGAGAATCGAGGCAAAAAGTCCTTTAAAAGAAGGGGCAAGATCCTACTGCCTCGGTTACTTTTGAACCGAGGAAAAATCCTACTCCTTTTGCCTCGGTCCACAACCGAGGTAAAAAGGGGTAGACTTTTTGCCTCGTCTGTATATGTGTCGGTTCCAGGACCGTTGTCTATGGGCCAAAATAATCGTTGTCGTTTCCCTTGACTGCACTAATGTGTATATACAGACTAAATTATATCCATAAAGTCCTTCAAAGAAATTCGACAATATCATCAATAGTTTTATATTATTTTATGTTAAATTAAATAAAAGCAATATGTTAATCTCATTTTATTTGTCATGTAATAATTTTTTTTTCTTTATGAATATTTTCCTAAACATGATGGTGAGAATGACGTTTGGACCAAAGTGATAATTAAGTAAAAAATTGTGTTTAAATATATAATTTATACCAATAAGTGTGAGAATGTAAAAAATAAGGTATTATAAGTGATAACATGTTCAAATAATGAGACTCAGTTATTTTAATATTAAAAGTGTAATGTATAAATAAAATTTCTATTAATGAATGTTATTATCAAAAAACCATATTATTTCTCTAAAACATATTCTCTGAGACTGATTTACTGTCTCTCTAAGCTTTCTTATCTCTTGTTCATTTGTTTGAAGATCAAAGAATGACTAAGTAATATCCGACCAGTTCTTGCATAAAAGTAAGTTTGTTTATATTCTTTTTTTATAGTTTGTGTGATTTTGCATGCATCTGAGTGTTGTTTTATTGCATGTGTCATTTGAGTCTTCTATAAGATTATATACTGATCAATTGTACTAACAATATACCCTAATCATGATTTTGTGGTTTGTAGGAGCAAATAAAGATCCTTGAGCTGAGGGAGTCGTTCTATGTTCCATAAAGTAGTTTGACCTTCTAACAAATAAGGGAATCTAACTATCATATTTTAAGTTAATGATACATTTCTAGTCTTTGATGCATGTGGAATTTAATCTGAAATTGCAGTTTGGATGGGAATTTTGTTTGGATGACTTGTTGACTGTAATTTGACTTTTGGTTCTCTCGAATGGATGAAACTATTGTCTGGAATTGGTTAAATTGTGTGTTGAAATTTGTTTGTGTAATATGATTGTGTGTTTTTTTGAATTGATTTGGGTTAGTGTTGAATTGATAAACTAAGTCTATAGTCATTTGAGAAAATTGGTATTTAATCTAACACTTAAACATATTTTTGGACCAAATAGTGAGTTAGGAATACCAATTTGGTCAATTGAATAGGACTTTAGTTCATTAGATCAGAGTTGTGTAGTTGCAAGTTTCTGGTATAGTGCTCAACCCTAGTTCTCAACATTCAACGACCAAAATGTTAATGGTCTGATGTTGAGTGGTAACATGGCACCGTTGAGCACCATTTACCATTATAGGTTTGAAGGCGTTTTATGTCTTTTTGGTGTTGAGCACTCTCTTTTGCGAGATCTTCTGCATTGAGGATCAGTTTAAGCACTAGGGTGCTGTTATGTGATTCTCTGATTTTTGCTTATCTAAATTGGTTTCTTATGGATGTTATGAATGTTAAGTGTGAAGTTTGCAATGTCTTATGAGTTATATTATGACTGTATGTATGTATGTATAAAGTATAATGCGAAAAAAATTTCAAGGAGAAGTTTTTATATGGTTTTAAGTTGTGTGTGTATTGATGTAAGGATTTTGTATTGGAAGTTATCTTGATGCTTTAATAACTATCCAATCCTATGTAGAGAAGGATGGGGTATGTGGTGAGAGGAACATGAGGGTCTTAGTCTAGGGGCTTTACCTTGGCCTAAGGCGTTAAGGGACTAACCTTGTGTGTGATAGGGTGAAACTCATTGACAATGACTCTATAGAGTAGTAGAGACCACTATAAGTGCTAATTTGCCAAAGTTTGTCATCAATATATGTATCCGAATGGTCAAGTCTAGAACTAATGTTTGTATGTATTAGGATTTGTTTAATTTACTTGTGTTTAAGTGTTATATTCATAATTCAATTGTATATGTGTTTTTTGGTTAAATTAGCTTACCATTTCTTCTTTATGTGTATGTTACTTGTTTTCTTGTTTGTTATGATCACCTTAATGGTATGAGTAGATGAAGAGGTATCGCCAAATTTGATATGTGTCATTGACGCTATCAAATTATTATTACTTAACAAGACAAATTTAGTATTATCAAGTTAGTAGTTAACAAACTAGATAGAATTAAGTTAGTCCTAAATTGTTTTCCAACAATACAAAATCGTTTGTCAATACTTAATTCTTATGAGAGCCTATGAAAAGTTAGTAAAACAGACTACAATATTAAAATTCCATCCTAATGAAATTGATATTGAAGCTTAGTGACACAGTTAAGGCTTGAAGTAGAATTTTGATTTCTTTATAAAACTGACGTTTTAAAAACTCTAATATTACACTTGTAGAACAATATAATTCTCGTTAGTATATGTCTTTTTTAATTATATATATATATATATATTAATTAGTGTTATAATTATGTTTGCACAACAATAATAATATTTTATATATTTTATTATCTTCTTATTGAATATTTGATAATTTAAATAATAGTACTAATATTATTAAAATAGAGTTTTAAAATACACTTATAAAAAGTAATATATTTATTTTACCGATTGAATGAGAATTAAATAAGTAACCGAAAAGAAAAGAAAAAGCTAACCTTTCTCCTCTATTTTAGAAGTAAAACCATCTTGTTATAATTGAAAAATAGAATTTAAGAATAGTTTGATAAAAGGAAATATTTATATATATAAAAATAATTGTAATGTTATTAAATTATTTTTTTTTATTTTTCTTTTTCAAATAAATATATTAATAAGAAAAATAATTTATAATTTTAATCATTTCCTATATAAACTTTTAAGAAAATGACGAACTAATCATATAAATATTTACAAAATTACAAAAACGTATAAAAACCATCCAACATCACGTAAAATTACTTTAGGTTCTTAATATATAATTATTTTTATCATAAAAACTAAAATTAAGAATTCGATAATAAAAATAATTGAAACATATATAAAAAATCACTTAACATATATTAATAATTATGTTACCATTTACATAAGTGAAAGGTCAAATTTTCGGTGGAATGTGGAACAAGAAATAAATAAATAGACAAATAAAAAATAAAATAATAGTAAGAAAATGGAACATATAAAAACAAAAACGACAACCCCATCATCGTTTCCTTTCGATTCGCATAGGGTTTTGTAATTATACTAATTGTTTGTTTGTCAAGAACACGCTTTCGCTTTACTGAACCTCCACTTCATCTTCACTCTTCCTTCAAATTCCCAACAAGGTAACCCCAAATTAAATCTCAGATCTTTTTTTCTTTTGCTTGGCTAAGCTTCATTCTTTCGTGCCCACATGTTCTCTTCTCCAAAATCCATTTTTTTCTCTCTCCATAATTTAGGGTTTTTTTTTTTGTGATAGAGACACCAGAATTTCTGGGAATTTCTTGTGAGACGGGGTTGCTATAGAATTTTTGTTGTGTTTTGCTCTTGGGTTAGGATTGATTTATTCTTCTTTACCACATTGAAGCTATCCTCTCTCGTATTAATATTTCTGTTGCAATATCTAGGGTTCAAGGGTATTATGCTAGCTGGATTCATTCTCTTGCTGAAATGCAGTCTTTCTAGGTAGAAAACTCGTTCCCACAGTTTCATTTGTATACTGAATGGATGTCTTTTTTTCTATTTTTTACCTGAAGTTTTGGTTTTGGTTAGAATACTTGCAATTTGATGCTGTGCAATTGTGGAATGGTCAGTAGTTCAAGTAACTGAAATGGTGAGACATTGGATGTCTGTGTTAAAGGCTAGGGGCCATTTCTTTTATCTTTTGATTGGTTGAAAATTGTGCTTCTTCAATTGGCTTGTTTGAGAAAATTGGAATCATTATCTTTTTTATCTTAGAAGAAAAAAAAACAGAAATCTCATATAGCTGTTTCAGTTCTTCTGATAAGCAAATGACTGTAGCTTCTGAAAAACAAGGAGGTACTCTGATAAAATGATGTAGACCAGAAGTAGATCCCTGGTCATGTCTTCCAAGATTTCTGGAAGATGTAATGTAAGATGCAGAACAGCCAGAATTTGAACCTTCTTTTTTAAACATGCTGTATAAGAAACTATGGCCACAAAAGATTGGGATATTATCAGCTAAAGAAATTGTTTTGGGTAAAGCACTATTGTCCTGATATGGTAGTTGCTTATTGCTTACATGGTTTGTTCTTGATTTGTTATAACATATATCCTTTGTCAATAATGATGTAATTATTTGCTTCAGTGGTCATGTCTCCTTTTGGCTTAATGGACTTTAGTACAATATTATCTCTATTTTGTTGTATTAGGTTGCGTTAATGTCTTTGAAGGCTTTTGAAGTTGAACTTTTCGCATGTTCTAAGTCTGTTTAGTTCTCTTCACCTGTCTTTTGTAAACACTTCAGTTGCGAAATATGAATTCAACACTCATCCAATGTAGTAAAAAATGTTATTTCTGCACTAAGAGGGTTGATTTAAACTTCTTTGAAGGCTTGTGAGCTAAGTTAATTTCTGTTCTGTTGACAGAAAGTTTGTTCAACCATCTCTTTCTTGGCGTTAGCTATGCTACCCACTGGAGCAAAAGAGACCCAATTACGTGAGAGCAACAGCCAAAAGGTCCATCCTCAACCAATGGAAGAGGCCATGAATCAGAATCCAGAAGCAATGAAGACTCTAATATCTAAAATTTTTACAAACATCTCTTCCTTGAAGTCAGCTTATATCCAGCTACAAGCTGCTCATACTCCTTATGACCCTGATAAAATCCACACTGCAGATAAACTTGTTATTAGTGAGCTGAAAAATCTGTCTGAACTCAAGCATTTCTACAGGGAGAACAATCCAAAACCCATGTGTGTTTCTCCCCAAGACTCACGATTAGCTGCAGAAATTCAAGAACAACAGAATCTTCTGAAAACTTATGAGGTCATGGTGAAGAAATTCCAATCTGAAATCCAGAACAAAGACTCCGAGATCCATCAATTGCAGCAGCAGATTGAGGAGGCTAGCCAGAAGCGAGCAAAACTAGAGAAAAATCTGAAGCTTAGAGGTTTGTCTACCAAAGAATCTGAAGAAGAAAATGGCTTTTTCCCTGTTGATCTAACTCCAGATCTGTTCACCTCTGCTGTGGAAGCAGCTGCAAAAGCCATTCATGATTTTTCTAAACCTTTGATCAACATGATGAAAGCAGCTGGGTGGGACCTTGATGCTGCTGCAAACTCAATCGAACCTGATGTTGTTTATGCAAAGAGAGCTCATAAGAAATATGCATTTGAGTCTTACATATGCCAAAGAATGTTTAGTGGCTTTGAGCTAGAAAGCTTCTCTGTTAAATCAGACAATATTACTGTAACTAAAGAGAGCTTCTTCCACCAATTTCTTGCTTTAAGAGAGATGGATCCCTTGGACATGCTAGGGCAAAATCCAGATTCCATATTTGGGAAATTTTGCAGGAGCAAATACTTAGTGGTAGTTCATCCAAAGATGGAGGCATCATTCTTTGGAAATTTAGATCAGCGAAATTATGTGATGGGTGGAGGGCATCCAAGGACTCCCTTTTACCAGGCTTTTCTTAAACTGACCAAGGCAATCTGGCTTTTACACAGGTTGGCTTATTCTTTTGAGCCCAACGTTAAGGTATTCCAGGTTAAAGGAGGGAGTGAGTTCTCAGATGTTTATATGGAAAGCGTGGTCAAGAATCTGATAATGGATGACAATGATGAAAAACCCAAAGTTGGTTTGATGGTTATGCCTGGATTTTGGATTGGGGGAAGTGTGATTCAGAGTAAAGTCTATCTGTCTGGTATGAAGGTTGCTGAATGATTCCTGAATAGAGGCAAGGCTTTCAGCAAATGCATAGTTGATTGTACGTGGTTTGTTTGAATTGTTGTTTCTTTATCTTGAAAGATAATTCTGTTGTCTGTAATTTTTCATATCCCTTTTAGTGGTTGTAAGAGTAAATGAGCCTTTCATCCTTGTTTACATTCAAGCCCCTTGTATTGTGAAAGTTCCTGCACCAGAATTCCAGTTTTTGTGGAGGGGAACAGGAAGGCGTGGTATATAAAAAACGGGGATGATTAGGAGCAAATTGCTGTTGACTAAAATTTATTGAAAATTGCAAATTAGAACAGATAGTGTGTTTGAAAATACAATTAATTGCTCACTAAAAATAATCTCTGATGGGGGAAGTAATGTTCCTGGGGATGCATTTTTTCTTTAGTTTTAGTGTCATAATCAAGAAGTGATGCATCTTTACGTAAACGTCTTTGCTCGTGTTTTTATTTTTTATTTTATGGTTTTAAATATTTTATTGGAACTTATACTTCTATATCAAATTTAAGGGTGTCGCTTCCTGAGACTATCACATTTCTTCATCCACCCTATCAAAAAGTCGCCGGAATTTGTTGAGGCCTTCTTTCACTCCAACAATTTTTCCCTAAACTTCCAAATTTTGAAAAAAAATTCAAGATTATCCTTCTAAGTACATGTAAATGTTATTAAGGTATTTTTCTTTTACTCTTTTGTTAGAGTGGCAACATTTAGCGTGAATAACAAACTAAGAGGCTTTTAATACGAACGTGTGCTTTTTAATTTCTACTCAATTAAACTTATCAAACAAATAATAATAACAAATAAAGAAAGGTTGAGAGAAATTTGTACAAATGATTTTATCCTGGTTCATATCTTACAAATCCTAAATCCAGTCGCTTATCTCAAATCAAGATAAACAGTTCACTGCTCACAAAACAATTACAAATTACAATCACAAAGAAACAATTTGTAAAAGTTTAGAAATCGCCTCTCTTATTATCGCATGAGATGAAAGTCACTTCCCCTGTAACCCATTGACAAATAAAATTTTTGATCCCCATCAACGGCGCCAAAAACAAAATTCTGGATCACAAAATCCTTGAGTAAAGAGATTCATTCACAACCATTCTCACTTCTTCCCAACTTTCCCTTGCATTGAGCTTTTCTTTTCTTTCTTTTTTCTTTCCTTTTTCTTTTGCTTTTCATTTGCTCAACACTTAGCGCAATGATTATTTATTTTCCCTTTTCAAATTTCCCAACAACCCCAAACTTGAACTTTTGGTGAACTAAACCTTGTATTGTTGTTGGGGAATCAATGTAGTCTTGTGAAACTCTCATATATGGAATTTGTGTTTTAACATCTTATTTTAAGATATATGCTTTCTTTCATCATTAGTTAGGGTTTTTCCTCTTTGCTTAAAGCTTGCTTTGTTTAACTCATTCAATGCCATGATTATTGATTTTGTCGATATGGGAACGTACGGGGAAATCTAGATCTGGGGAAATTCTCCCAACAGCATATTGCCTAGACATAGGGATATGAGGATTGGTTGTCGTTAAGCTTCTGCACTTCAGAATTAATTATTAGGAATGCTAGGAATTGTATGAACTCGTAATTAAGGATAGGCCTTCTTGTAAGGTGATTTAGAGAGTGACATTAGCAATTGATGAAAAGAATGGTGAATTCCTAAAGTATATGAGAGTGGATAAGATGAAATTGATAACCCCAACAACATACTCATCCATCTAATTCATTAAAGTGTTTGTATTCCTCTTTTCCATTGATCAAATTCATGCATACATGTTTAATTATTGTCTTTTGCATTTAAACCCTACAATCAATTGTTCACAAGTCTTAAATAATCAAGAAATCATATAACTAACTAGGCCGTGAGTCCTTTGGGAGAACGATACTTGGTCTTACCCAGTTTATTACTTGATACGATTCGGTCACACTTGACGAGGGTTAAACAAGTTTTTGGCGCCGTTTTTCGGTGTTCATAAATTTGTCATCAGTCTTACATCGAATTATAATTCTAAATGACGTTTAATAATTGCACTTATTTACAAAATTGTCACCGGTCATTTTTAACGTTGTTTATTTAGTGGTTAGACGTTAAACACGTGACGTTATATGCTGTTTTTCCACTAGTGCTAAGGCCTCCCCCACGAATTGAATTTCAGATGTAGGCACTGGCACTCGAGCCTGGGGGCTCTTGGATCATCAATCATTACCCACACGTGAGTGGGCAATAAAGGAGCACCATGAATGGTTTGGCCTCTTGAAATTTGTCGTCCCACGCCACTACGCGCGAAGGATACTCAACAACCAAAAAATCATACTGAATATTGTAATCAGTATGATTTGCAGTAGAGCATGAGCCTTTGGTGCTCACACGAGGTGCAGTAGGATCATCTGTAGGGGCGTTCTCCTGCTGTGACTGTTATTGTTGCTGTTGTTGCTGTTGTTGTTGCTGTTGTTGTTGTTGGGTGATCATCGCAAGTTTTTCTTCGAGCATTCTAAAGCGTTCACCCATGCTTTCCTCTAATTCGACTTGCACTTGTTGCCTGATGCTACTAACCATTTTCTGAGTCACGACTTCTATGCTTCTTGGTTTAGGGCCAAAGTAGTCCTTCAATCCAATAGCTCCTTCAACACCACGCACACGACCTGGATGGTCTAGCCGACCTGTACCTGCTACTAAGAGGTCCTCCCTACCTTGTGACACAAATGTGTCTTGACTCTGTTGGTCAACCAAGTCATCGTGCATATAATAATGAAGCTAGACGCATTAAAAAGTTTGTTACATAATTTTTTTATGAACTATGGTAATCAGTTAAAAGTTTCCACTTACAATTCTCTAGGATATCTCTCCTGAGCAGACTGATATGTAAACTGGCCATTGAACTTTGTCCGTGAAGCCTTCCACAAGTCATGTCTGACTGGTGGAGGTGCTAGATCAGGTGACTCAAGACCTAACTCCTCAGCACGACGTTTTCTCATCTTCTTCTTTAATAACGCATAACCACCACGTGACAGTACGTGTGGTGTATCATTAAGCTTCTGCCTCTACTGGGCGGCTATCCTTTTCACCTATGAAAAAATGAAAATCATTAACCATAAGTCACAAATTAACATCTTGTGTGACTAGAGAAAAATATTAAAAAACATACCTGTCACTCAGGAGTAAGTCTAGATTCTTTAAACTGCACCCACTCCTCCTCAGTTATTTTATATTTTGTACAAGGAGTGTCGTTCTGTTTAGAGCCAAAGACGTATTGACGTGTCATTATCGTCTTGAAGTACCTCCACCGGAGTGTAATGTGGGATAAAATCTTCTTCCTTATCCTCTCATCATTAGGGATATTCCAATTTTCCTGTTAAAAACAAAATTAATGTTAAAGCATGATCAACAAAAATAAGTCAATGATGGAAGTAAAGCATCTTAAACATACCAAAATATCCTGCCATATGAACAAAAATATGAACAAAAACATGATTCCAAGCTAGTTTCTAAGTGTTAAAGGTTGCTTTTAGTATCAATTTTAAGCATAAAAATAACAGTTTTTCAACTGTTATCACAACACCAAACTTAGAACTTTGCTTGTCCTCAAGCAAACAAAATGTAACTCAATCTTCTACCAATCAATACAATGGTTTACTCCATTCAAAAATCCTCTTTTCAAGGTAAGTAAAAACTTCAATTAAGCTCACGACAAAGACTTCAATCAAGACATACACATGCTTTAGTGTTCACAAAGTCACTTAATATCCAACAAATGCTATTTTTCATGAATGATCAATCAACTAAGCATGGATGTTCATGTGCTCATGGAATATTTCCTCACTAGGTAAAGTGTTTCACTCAAACACAAGTGTATAAGAGGTAATCACTAATTCACTCTTCTATCACAATGTCACATAAATTGACTTTGCATTTCATTTAACCACAATCAAATAAATTCACAAGCATGCATCATCACAAGGACTTTTCAATGGCTTATACTGTGGCTGGGCTAACAAGAAAATTGGTTTTTCTAGATCACAAAACCCTTGAGTTAAGAGAATCATATAAACACAATCATTCTTACTTTTCCCCAACTTTCTTTTGCATTGAGCTTTGTTTTTCTTTTCTTTTCTTTCTCTTTTTGTTTCTCTTTTCACATACTGACTTCTTAGTTCTTAGCTCAATGCTTTCAATTTCTCTTTCTATTTTCCAACAACCCCAAACTTGAACATTTGTCAATACCACAAAATATTTTCTACTTAACTCAAGGTAAAGCTTTTCAACAAGGGTTTTCCAATCATGTTCAAGGCTAAGGGTTCAAAGGATAGAACACATAATGTTCTCTTTTAGTGGCTAATTTCATGAAATTGGCTAATACAAGGGTTACCAACAAATGGCCTTGATCATATGATGCGAACAAGCAAATAATTCAATCATAGAAAACCTGGGCAAAGTCATTCATGCTTCCAAAGTAATAACATTCATTCACACAAACTCTGGAGCTCAAAACCTCACATATAAGCTCATTCACATTTGACATACACATCCTGCTTAATATGATAATCACAATCACAACATCATGCATTTGTTCACAACTTGTGAACCACCTGTATAAGCATGTAATGTGCACATCTCAACATCAATCCATATCAAAGCATCATCAAGCATTACTTATCAAACAATCACAATCATAAGCAAACCATCATAATAGACAAAGTTTCCAATTGAGTACATCAAACCCTATTCTAAAACACGAGTAAATAAGTTCAGAACGTAAAACAAAAACATAAGTCATGCTCTAGTTATGATAGCATTCATCAGTAAATGCTATCTTAGCTCCTCATCAATTTGAGCTGTCATCTGTATCGTCCTCTTCTTCCTCATCTTCGGCATCCTTAAATGCATCATCCTCATCATCATCAGCATCATCTTCATCCATCTCCATAGCTGAAGCTTCAGCTGCTTGATGACAAATTTATGATCACCAAAATATGATGTCACAAACTTGTTTAACAATCGGCAAGTATGACCGAATCGTTTCAAGTAATAAACTCGGTAAGACCAAGTATCGTTCTCCCAAAGGACTCACGACCTAGTTTAGTTATGTGATTTGTTGATTAGCTAAGACTTAAGAACAAAATAATTGGAGTTTAATATGCAAAAGACGAAAATAAACATGTATGCATGAGGTTGATCAATGACTAAAACAAAAGACAAGCACTTTCAATGAAATATATTGATGAATATGTTGTTGGGGGTCAATTTCATCTTATCCACTCTCATATATTTTAGGAATTCAACATTCAAGTCATCATTGTTAATACCACTCTCTAAATTACCTTTCAAGAAGGCTTCTCCCTAATTACGAGTTCATACAATTCCTAGCATTCCTAATAATTAGTTTTTTTAGCACAGGAGCTTAAGGCAACCAATATACTATTGGGAGAAATTCCCCGGATCTAGACTTCCTCGTACGTTCCCGTATCGACAAAATCAATAATCATGCATTGAATGAGTTAAACAAAGCAAGCATTAAGCAAAGAGGAAAAACCCTAACTAATGATGAAAGAAAGCATAAATCTTAGATTAAGATGCAAACACAAATTCCATATATGAGAGCTTCAAAAGATGACATTGATTCCCCAACAAACATACAAGGTTTAGTTCACCATATTCATGGTGAACCTAGATGAACAATAATGAAAGAATGAAAGAGATAGAAAAACCCGAGAAAGAGAAGAGGAAAGCTGTCACCATCTCCCAATCTACCCCCAAGGGGTGAAAAGTGTGTTTCTGCTTCCTCCCAGCCAAAGATACCAACCCTAAGACATCCAGGTCTTTAAATAGGACATAAAAATAATAGAAAACGGGTCCAGGCCCAAACAGATCATAAAATCGCATAAAACTGGCCCAAAACTCGTCTGGTTGACTTTTTTTCGTATTCTGGTTGACTGGTTGACTTTTTGGTTGAGTTTTCTGGTTGACTGGTTGACTTTTCTGGTTTCTGGTTGACTTTTCTGATTCCATCTCTCTCCTTCTTCACTTCTTTCACTAAATTCACCTTAAAACCTGCACAAAAACACTGAAATCAAGCATAAACCTCTCCAGCTCTCTTATTTATGAAAATATGGATAAAAGCATGATTTCAAGCTAATTTTTAAGTGTAAAGGTTGCTTTTTGTGTCAATTTTAAGCATGAAAATAACAGTTTTTCAACTGTTATCACAACCCCAAACTTAGAACTTTGCTTGTCCTCAAGCAAACAAGATGTAACTCAATCTTCAACCAATTCATATGATGGTTCACTCATTCAAAAATCCTCTTTTTCAAGATAAGTAACAACTTCACTCAAACTTATGACCAAGAGTTCAATCAAGATGTGCACATGCTTTAGTGTTCACAAAGTCATTTAAATTCCAACAAATGCTATTTTTCATAAATGATCAATCAATTAAGCATGGATGTTCATGTGCTTATGGAATATTTCCTCACTAGGTAATGTGTTTCACTCAACACACAAGTGTATAAGAGGTAAAGTATTTCACTCATTCACTCCACTATCACAATGTTACATGAATCAACTTTGCCTTTCATTTTACCACAATCAAAAACATTCACAAGCATGCATCATCACAAGGACTTTTCAATGGCTTATAATGTGGCTGGGCTAACAAGAAAATTGGTTTTTCTGGATCACAAAATCCTTGAGTTAAGAGAATCATAACAACACAATTTTTCTTATTCTTCCCAACTTGCCTTTGCATTTGCATTGAGCTTTGCTTCCTTTTTTTTTTCTTTTTCTTTTTCTTTGCATATTCTTACTATTTTAGCTCTTAGCTCAATGCTTTTCCTTTTTCATTTTTTCCCAACAACCCCAAACTTGAACATTTAACAATACCACACAAGATCTTCTACTTAACTCAAGGTAAAGATTTTCAATCAAGGGTTTTCAGTGTATGTTCAAGGCTAAGGGTTCAAAGGATAGAACACAAAGTGTTCTCTTTTAGTGGGCTAACTTTATGAATTTGGCCAATAAAAAGGGTTCCAACAAACGGCCTTGATCACATGATGCAAAACAAGCAACTGATTCAATCATAGAAAACCTGGGCAAAGTCATTCATGCTTTCAAAGTAATAGCATTCAATCATACCAAAAACTCTGGAGCTCAAAACCTCACATATAAGCTCATTCACATTTGACATACACATCCTGCTTAATTTCACAATCACAATCGTGATATCCTCCATTTGTTCACAAAGCTTGTGAATCACCTGTATAAGCATTTTATGTGCACATATATCTCAACATCAATCAATCACTAATCATCATCAAGCATTACTTATCACACAATCACAGTTAATAGCAAACCATCATAACAAACCAGGTTTCCAATAGAGTACATCAAACCTTAATCTAAAACAAAAAATAAATAAGTTTAGAAAACTTAAACCAACAAAAGCATAAGCATATGATAACATTCATCCGTAAATGCTATCTCAACTCCTCATCAATCTGAGCTGTCCTCTGTATCTTCCTCTTCTTGGATCTTATAGTCTTGATTCCTTTTGCCCGATGAGGAGGCCATCCCTGCATCAAACATAATTCACAAAACCAAAAGATACATTGTTAAGCATTAGTAAACCATAATGAAGAAATCAGCCCCTTCAATGATGCTCTCTCCCAACCCCAAACTTAGATGGAAAACTAGTGAGCAAGTGAGTGGAAGGGAGATTTTCTAAAGAGGGATGAAGGAAAAGTTGTAAAGAACCTTTGAAAAGGTATGTAGGAGTGTGTGTGTAGAGAAGAGTCTGAAAAGAGAAACCAAAACGCAACTTAGGGTATAAAAATACCCTAATGGGCTCGTCTTCTGCATATAAAATCCAAATATTTCGTCTTTAAGTCTTAGCTAATCAATAAACCACACAACTAAACTAGGCCGTGAGTCCTTTGGGAAGAACGATACTTGGTCTTACCAAGTTTATTACTTGAACGATTCGGTCATACTTGCCGATTGAAAAACAAGTTTGTGACATCATATTTTGGTGTTCATAAATTTGTCCATCAGTAACCAAAGCCCACTCTGCGATAGTACCGCTCAGCGGTAATTTGCCGCTCAGCGGAACTTTCGTGATGTGCTCTTTTCCTTCTTTGCTTAACCTAAGTGCCTCCTAGACATGCCCCTCACTGGTTCCCTGCAATTCAATGTTTAGAATACTTATGCAAACCCTATTATGCAACTAAAATGAAACAAACAAAAATAATCAATCAACTGGGTTGCCTCCCAGGTAGCGCTTGTTTAACGTCACGAGCCTGACCCAAAGTCCACCAACACCCATCAGTAGGTGTTTAAAATCTCACCAACACCCATCAGTAGGTGTTAAAAACTTACCAACACCCGTCAGTAGGTGTTACACACTTAGTATCCTTCACCTAGCATCCATCAGTAGATGCTATGTTCAGCAAAATATTCACAAAATCATGTTCAACAGATTAAAAATTACAAACCAAAATAAAATTAAAAGTTTTTTAAATGACTGGGTTGCCTCCCAGCAAGCGCTCTTTTAACGTCATTAGCTTGACCCAGTAAAGCTCAGGTTCCTTCTTTATAGTTGATGTTGTCATCCCACCAACTCCTCAACTGTTTCCTGTGAACTGTTTTGGTCCTTCTAGAATGTGGAGACTCTATCTCTATCATCTCCTTCTCTTTAAAGCCCTTCACAACCCACAACTTGTTCTTGATTCTTACAGGTGTGCCAAGTTGGAGTCTTCTTTTCTCCCAGTCATCAGGAATTTCTTCTCCTCTTCCAATCTTTTCTTCCTTGTGCACCTGAAACAACAAACAATAGTTACCTGCAACCTTGAGATTTTCATATTTATGGCTAGTCATGTGTTCATCTTGAAATGCAGCTTTATAACTAGCTTCTTCCTCCTGTGCTTGCGTCTCATTTTTGAAGACGTCTACAACCACTCTCTCCTCTCTGTCCTGGAGCACTACTATGCCTTCATTTACATCAATGATAGCTCTGGCTGTTTTCATAAACGGTCTTCCAAGTATGATAGGTATCTTCTCTGTCTCCATCTTCATCACCACAAAGTCTGCCAGGAAGTGAAGTTTGCCAACACAAACTATAATGTCCTCTGCAATCCCACATGGCTCCTTTGAAGATCCATCGGCCATTACTAGATTAACCTTTACAGGTTTCACATTAACATTGCCGATTTGCTCCAGTAAAGAGTAAGGTATCAAGTTAACACTTGAACCTAGATCAAGAAGAGCTTTCTTCACCTTTTTCTTCCCTATGGTACAAGGGATAGAAAAACTGCCTGGATCTGTTGCTTTAGGAGGGAATGACTCTTTTTTAACAGTTATACACTCCTTTGCCTCATCATCTCTACGTCTTTTCTTTGTAGAGATTTCTTCATGAGATTTAGTGTAAACCGTAATCTGTTGTAGAATCTGTTCCCAAGGTGTATCATTATCCACCATTTTGAATAATTCTGTGAAGTCGAGTTCTTTCCCTTGATGGATTGGGAAAGGAAAAGTGCTTTTGCTCTCTATTTCTCTTCTCTCTTCTGTATCTAACTCAACTTTCTCATCATCAACACTCTCTACCACCTTGCACTCTTCTCTGGGGTTAACCTCAGTATTAGCCCCAAAATTTCTATTTTCAACTGTTATCACAACCCCAAACTTAAAACTTTGCTTGTCCTCAAGCAAATAAGATGTAACTCAATCTTCAACCAATTCATATGATGGTTCACTCATTCAAAAATCCTCTTTTTCAAGATAAGTAACAACTTCACTCAAACTTATGACCAAGAGTTTAATCAAGATGTGCACATGTTTTAGTGTTCACAAAGTCATTTAAATTCCAACAAATGCTATTCTCATGAATGATCAATCAATTAAGCATGGATGTTCATGTGTTCATGTAATATTTCCTCACTAAGTCAAGTGTTTCACTCACACTCAAGTGTATAAGAGATGATCACTCATTCACTCTACTATCACAATGTCACATGAATCAAATTTGCCTTTTATTTTACCACAATCAAAAACATTCACAAGCATGCATCATTACAAGCACTTTTCTATGGATTATAAGGTGGCTTGGCTAACAAGAAAATTGGTTTTTCTGGATCACAAAATCCTTGAGTTAAGAGAATCATACAACACAATCATCTTATTCTTTCCCAACTTTCTTTTGCCTTTGCATTGAGCTTTGCTTCTTTTTCTTTTCTTTTCTTTTTCTATGCATATTCTTACTTTTTAGCTCTTAGCTCAATGCTTTTCATGTTTTCCCAACAACCCCAAACTTGAACATTTAACAATACCACACAAGATCTTCTACTTAACTCAAGGTAAAGATTTTTCAATCAAAGGTTTCAGTGTATATTCAAGGCTAAGGGTTCAAAAGGATTGAACACAAAGTGTTCTCTTTTAGTGGGCTAACTTTTACAAATTTGGCCAATAAAAAGGTTTCCAACAAACGGCCTTGATCATATGATGCAAAACAAGCAATTGATTCAATCATAGAAAACCTAGGCAAAATCATTCATGCTTTCAAAGTAATAGCATTCATCAATAACAACTCTGGAGCTCAAAATCTCACATATAAGCTCATTCACATTTGACATACACATCCTGCTTAATTTCACAATCACAATCATGATATCATGCATTTGTTCACAAAGCTTGTGAATCATCTGTATAAGCATTTTAATGTACACATCATCTCAACATCAATTAATCATAAGCATCATTCAGCATTACTTATCACATCACAGTTAATAGGAAACCATCACAAGAAACCAGGTTTCAAATAGAGTACATCAAACCTTAATCTAAAAACAAAAACAAATAAGTTCAGAAAACTTAAACCACAAAAGCATAATCATATGATAGCATTTATCAGTAAATGCTATCTCAACTCCTCATCAGTCTGAGCTGTCCTCTGTATCTTCCTCTTCCTCTTCATCTTCATCATCTTCAAATGCATCATCATCATCAGCTTCATCTTCTTCCATCTCTCTAGCTGAAGCTTCAGCTGCTCCAGCTCCTCCTCCATGCACTGGCTCCTCTGGCCAAGCTACCACATTATGGAATTCATCCATAGTCCACCTGTAGGCTGGAGGTGTATCATACATCCCCACAATCATCTCAGCAGTGGCCACCTGCCCTCTGTGAATGGACTGAAACTGAGCCCCTATAAGAGACATGTACATGTCCCTCATCTGGAATGGTTCTGCTTCATGTGTATCAGCAGATGTCTGGCTCTGTGTTGGCCCTCTCTCTCTACGAGCCCGGCGTGGTGGAACTGGCTGAGCTGCATCATCACCTCCACAGTACTGTCTATAATAGGCCTCATGAATAGCTTTTCTTGGCCTCTCAAATGGTGGAACAGAAGTGTCCACCCCAGCTATCTTGCAAAGGTGCGTGATCAAAGAAGGATGTCCTAGTGGTGCTTTGTTGTTTGAAGTATTGGCGCACACACTAATCTCATCAGCTATCACCTGCCCAATATTAACATTCAAGTTTCTGATAGCACAGTAGATGAAGAATGCCCTGCTGAGAGTAATATCTGACACATGTGAACATGGCTGAATGTTGGCATGAGAAAATGCCATCCAATACTTTGCAAGAGGAGTCAAATCCGTCCTCCTAATGTTAACCACTGAGCCAGATCTATTCCTTTGTAAGTGTCCTCCAGGTATACACAATACTCTCTCCACATCCTCATAATCAGCACCTTCCTCCATGCAAAGAGCAAACTGGCACTGCTCACCAGCCCAGACAGTATCCAGGAAGTTATTGATAGAATCAGGATCATACCTGATAGCATGGCCTCTGACATAGCCCAAATAATTCTCAGCTGGATAATCACCAATCTTCTTTGCATTGGTGTAAAATTCCTTTACCACAGCTATGTTGGCAGGTGCAGGATAAGTGGCTAGCTTTCCCCAATCATTCCCTAACACTTGCTCTCCAAACTGAGGAGCAAAGTTAGGTATCATTCCAACCTTTCTCTCCATCAGAAGTCTCCTGTCCTGAACCACCCTAAAGTGCTTCTCATGTTTTCTAGAGAGGAACCTGCTAGATTGGGGTTGCTCTGGTTCCTTTTCCTTTCTCTTGGTTGCCATGGTTTTCAATCTTTTTCCTGATGAGGATGCCATTCTTGGGTGGAGATACTAGATGCAATGAGAATGCTTCCAAGCTAGAATACTCTCCTCCAACCCCAAACTTTGATGGCACACTAGTGAAAAAGTGAGTGGAAGAGAAATTTTCTTAAGAGGGAAGAGTGAAAAGATGTGGAAAACCTTGGAGGAGGTATGTGGGAGTGTTTGTGCAAAGAAAAGTCTGAAAGTGTGAAAGAATGCGCAGCTTAGGGTTTAAAAATACCCTAATGGGCTCGGGTCCCGCTAAGGGGAACTAAAACCCTATTCTGCGAGAGTACCGCTCAGCGGTAAAGTACCGCTCAGCGGTAAAGTACCGCTCAGCGGCACTTTCGTGAAGTGCTCTTCTCCTTCTTTTCTTAACCTACGTGCCTCCTAGACATGCCCCTCACTGGCTCCCTGCAATTCAATGTTCAAAAATGCTTATGCAAACCCTAACTAAAACAAATCAACAAAAATATTCAATCAACTGGGTTGTCTCCCAGGTAGCGCTTGTTTAACATCACGAGCCTGACCCAAAAGCCACCAACACCCATCAGTAGGTGTAAATCTTTCTTACCTTCACCCATCAGTAGGTGTAACAAACCTAGTATCTTTCAGTAGATACTTAACCACCTAGCATCCTTCAGTAGATGCTATACCCAAAAATTTTACAGAAATAATGTCCAACTAATTAAAAATTACAAAACCAAAATAAAATCAAAAGAAAAAATTGTCCTTAAATCACTGGAATGCCTTCCAGCAAGCGCTCTTTTAATGTTATTAGCTTGACCCAATAAAACTCAAGTTCCTTCTTCATGGTTGATGTTCATATCATACCAACTCATCAACTGCTTCCTGTCCACTTTTTTGACTCTTCTGGAATGTGGAGACTCTATCTCTATCATCTTATTTTCTTTGTAGCCTTTCATAACCCACAACTTGTTTTTAAATCTCACAGGTGTACCAAGTTGGAGTCGTTCTTTCATCTAGTCATCATGGACTTTTCTTCCTCTTTCAATCTTTTCTTTTTCCTGTACCTGAAACAACAAACAATGTTTACCTTTAACCTTGGGCTTTTCATCTTCAGGGCTAGTCATGAGTACATCTTGAAATGCAGCTTTATGACTAGCTTCTTCCTCCTGCATCTGCCTCTCTTCTTTGAAGACATATACAACAACTCTTTCTTCTCGGTCTTGGAGCACCACTATACCTTCATTCAGATCAATGATTTCTTTGGCCGTTTTCATAAAGGATCTTCCAAGAATAATGGGTATCTTTTCAGTCTCCATCTCCATCACCACAAAGTCTGCCAAGAACTGTAGTTTGGCTACACAAACTATAATATCTTCTGCTATTCCATAGGGTTTCTTCGAGGATCCATCTGCCATTACTAAATTAACCTTTATAGGTTTCACATCAACATCGACAATCTGCTCAAATAAAGAATAAGGTATCAAGTGAACACTTGATCCTAACTCAAGTAAAGCCTTCTTTATCCTTTTCTTCCCTATTGTGCATGGAATGGAGAAACCTCCTGGATCTTTTGCTTTTGGAGGGAATGGCTCCTTCTTAACAGCTTTATACTTCTTTGTATCATCATCTCGTCTTTTCTTTGTAGAGACTTCTTCCTCAGGTTTTGTATAAACTGCAATATGCTGTAAAATCTCCTTCCAATGTATATCATTCTCCACCACCTTGAATAATTCTGTAAAATCAAATTGTTTCTCTTGATTTATTGGAAAAGGAAAACTATCTTCACTCTTTATCTCTCTTTTCTCTCCTTTCTCTTTTCTCTCTTCTTTCTCTTTTCTCTCTTCTTTCTCTTTTCTCTCTTCTTTTTCTTTTTCTTTCTTTTCTCTCTCTTCTTTTTCTTTCTCTCTGTCTAACTCAACTGTTTCAACATTTGCACTCTCCAACAATTTACATTCCTCCCTGGGGTTAACCACAGTATTAACCCCAAAATTTTTGTCAGGCCTTTTTTCCAACTGCTTGGTAATCTGACCCATTTGAATCTCCAAGTTCTTAATAGCAGCTTCAATACTCTTTTGAGAAGATTCAGTTTTCTGTACGAATTGCTGAAGAGTTTCTTCCAACCTCGTTGATCTTTCATTAAGTATAGAAATTTGTTGCCATAAGGTTGGTTGTTGTTGTTGCTTGTTAAATTGCCCAGTTTGTCAAGCTTGCCCACTTTGTCCTTGACCAATGCTTGGGTATGGTTTCTACCCTTGATTGAAATTCCCCTGACGGTATGGATATTGATTGGCCATGAAGTTAACATCCTATAAAGCTTATGCTGGAAAGGCGCATTGACCATTGATATGGTCACTTCCACTGATGACAAATTTATGAACACCGAAAAACGGCGCAACAAACTTGTTTAACAATCGGCAAGTGT
Organism: Vigna umbellata; assembly: GCF_029865625.1. Classification (NCBI taxonomy): domain Eukaryota; kingdom Viridiplantae; phylum Streptophyta; class Magnoliopsida; order Fabales; family Fabaceae; genus Vigna; species Vigna umbellata. The sequence continues at coordinate 17,078,426 of NC_142175.1, read as the reverse complement.
GAACGAATCGTATCAAGTAATAAAACTAGGTAAGACTAAGTATCGTTTTCCAAAAGGACTCACGGCCTAGTTAGCTATATGATTTGTTGATTATTTAAGACTTGTTAACAATTGATTGTAGGGTTTAAATGCAAAAGACAGTAATTAAACATGTATGCATGAATTTGATCAATGGAAAAGAGGAATACAAACACTTTAATGAATGAGATGGATGAGTATGTTGTTGGGGTTATCAATTTCATCTTATCCACTCTCATATACTTTTAGGAATTCATCATTCTTTTCATCAATTGCTAATGCCACTCTCTAAATCACCTTTCAAGAAGGCCTATCCTTAATTACGAGTTCATACAATTCCTAGCATCCCTAATAATTAATTCTGAAGTGTAGAAGCTTAACGACAACCAATATGCTATTGGGAGAAATTCCCCGGATCTAGATTTCCCCGTACGTTCCCATATCGACAAAATCAATAATCATGGCAATGAATGAGTTAAACAAAGCAAGCTTTAAGCAAAGAGGAACAACCCTAACTAATGATGAAAGAAAGCATAAGTCTTAAAATAAGATGTTAAAACAAATTCCATATATGAGAGTTTCACAAGACTACATTGATTCCCCAACAACAATACAAGGTTTAGTTCACCATATTCATGGTGAAACTAGATGAACAATAATGAAAGAATGAAAGAGATAGAAAAACCCTAGAAAGAGAAGAGGAGAGCCGTCACCATCTCCCAATCTACCCCCAAGGGGTGAAAAGTGTGTTTCTGCTTCCTCCCAGCCAAAGATACAAACCGTAGGACGTCCTAAAGCTTATATACTATTCTAAAAATACAGAAAATTAGGCCCAAGCCCATAAAAACAAAAAAAAACCGATCCAAGCCCACTTAGAATGGCACTCAGCGGTATTTTACCGCTGAGCGGTAAAAGTGCATGATCCATTTTGCCCCCAGCTGCTGTTTTTACCCCTCAGCGGTGATTTTGGCACCCGAAAACTGGTTGACTTTTCAACATTCCGGTTGACTGGTTGATTGGTTGACTTTTCTGGTTGACTAGTTGACTTTTCTGGTTTCTGGTTGACTTTTTAGCATTCCAATCATTCGATACTTCAATTCTTCTTTCTAATAATTCAATTAGCCTACAAAATCAAGGGAATCTTGCACAAAACCATTAAATTCACTTTTAACTCTCTTATTCACAAAACTAAAGAAAAAATGAGTTCAAGCTAGTTTCTAAGTCTTAAAGGTTGCTTTTGGTATCAATTTTAAGCATAAAAATAATGGTTTTTCAACCGTTATCACCCACATAATTCACACAATTGTGATTGAACCTGTACAACAGTCTTTAACTCTTTTAGCAGTTGTGCAAGCGTTTTTGTGAGAGTCTCCAACTGTTGAGTTAGTATCTTGTTTTGTGCTAGCAAGGCATCATTGGTTTGTAACTGTAGAACTCCTTTTTGTTGAATAGGAGCCCCTCTTTCACTGTTCAGTTCATTATCACTAGTAGCCATATTTTCAATTATTTCTATAGCTTCCTTTGGAGTTTTCCATTTGATATTTCCTCTTGCTGAGGCGTCAAGCATCATCTTGGTTTGTGAACCAAGACCTCCAAGGAAGATCAGGACTACTTCCACTTCGTTAAAACCATGCGTGGGAGTTTTTCTTAATAAGCTTTTATATTTGTCCCATGCATGACCTAGTGATTCCTCCATGCCTTGCCTGAATGATGAAATCTCTTGCTTTCCTTTATTTACTTTTGATTGTGGAAAGTATTTATTTAAAAACTTTGTCACCACTGCTTCCCACTCTGTAAAGCTTCCTTCTAAAAAAGAATTCAACCAAAGCTTAGCGTTGCCTCCTAATGAGAATGGAAACAGGCTAAGTTTGATTGCTTCGTCCGGCACCCCATTTATCTTTACTGTGTTGCAAATCTCATTAAAAGTTGTGAGGTGCTCATATGGGCTTTCGTGAAACTCCTCAGTGTTATGGTCAGAACTTTGTGGTGATGGTTGTAACAGAGTTTCTAGAGGACGAAAAAGTTCTCTAGATGTACGGATTCTTCTCCTCCGTCTACTCTCGTCTAAGCCTTCAAGAAGAGGTTCTAAAGTTTTCTTGCTCCTAGTTCGGATTGCTTCCTGCATACACAAGAAAACAAATCCCTAGAAAAATTGGTTAGCACAAAAAGATATAGAAGAAGGTATAAGATCAAAGATAAGAAGATAAAATAAAAACAGAAAAAATAAAAACAGAAAAATAAAAACAAAAAACAGAATAAAATAAAAACAAAAAATAAAATAAAATAAAAATAAAAAATAAAAATAGAAAAAATAAAAACAGAAATTCAAATTTCAAAATTCAAAATTCAAGTCAAAGATAATCAATCATCACACAAATGAACTAGTTAAACCACGCGTCCCCGGCAACGGCGCCAAAAACTTGTTTAACCCTCGGCAAGTATGACCGAATCGTATCAAGTAATAAAACTCGATAAGACCAAGTATCCTTCACCCAAAGGACTCACGGCCTAGTTAGTTATATGATTTGTTGATTATTTAAGACTTGTGAACAATTGATTGTAGGTTTAAATGCAAAAGATAGTAATTAAATATGTATGCATGAATTTGATCAATGGAAAAGAGGAATACAAACACTTTAATGAATTAGATGGATGAGTATGTTGTTGGGGTTATCAATTTCATCTTATCCACTCTCATATACTTTTAGGAATTCATCATTCTTTTCATCAATTGGTAATGCCACTCTCTAAATCACCTTGCAAGAAGGCCTATCCTTAATTACGAGTTCATACAATTCCTAGCATCCCTAATAATTAATTCTGAAGTGTAGAAGCTTAACGACAACCAACCCTCATATTCCTATGTCTAGGCAATATGCTATTGGGAGAAATTCCCCAGATCTAGATTTCCCCGTACGTTCCCATATCGACAAAATCAATAATCATGGCATTGAATGAGTTAAACAATGCAAGCTTTAAGCAAAGAGGAAAAACCCTAACTAATGATGAAAGAAAGCATGTATCTTAAAATAAGATGTTAAAACACAAATTCCATATATGAGAGTTTCACAAGACTAGATTGATTCCCCAACAACCATAGAAGGTTTAGTTCACCATATTCATGGTGAAACTAAATGAACAATAATGATATAATGAAAAATAGAACCCTAGAAGGATGAGTAGGTAGCCTCAACATCCAAGATCTTCCTCCAAGGGGTGGAAAAGAGAGTGTTTGCTTCGTCTCCAGCCAAAGATACAAACCCTAGGAAGACCTAAAGCTTATATACTGTTCGTAATATTACAGAAAATTAGGCCCAAGCCCAAAATAGTGTCGCTCAGCGGTAAGTGCGTGAAGTTGATTATTCCCCTCAGCTGCATTTTCACCCCTCAATTGCATTTTCACCCCTCAGCGGAGCCAACGGCTGTTCCTGAGTGCCGCTCAGCGGTAAACTGCCGCTGAGCAGTACTTGCGACTTCTCCTTTTGCACTTTTTGAGTTCTTTTCTAGTTCCATCTCTATCCTTCTTCACTTCTATCACCAAATTCACCTTAAAACCTGCATAAAACCCTGAAATCAAGCATAAACCTGTCCAGCTCTCTTATTTCCAAAAATATGAACAAAAACATGATTCCAAGCTAGTTTCTAAGTGTTAAAGGTTGCTTTTAGTATCAATTTTAAGCATAAAAATAACAGTTTTTCAACTTTTATCAGGCGCTTCGTCTACTTCTTCTTCTTCTTCTTCTTCTTCTTCTTCTTCTTCGTCTTCTTCTTCTTCTACTTCTTCTTCTTCTTCTTCTTGTAATTCTTCTTCTTCTTCTTCTTCTTCTTCTTCTTCTTCTTCTTCTTCTTCTTCTTCTTCTGCTTCTTCTTCTTCTTCTAATTCTTCTTCTTCTTCTTCTTGTTGCACTTCCTCCACTTCCTCCACTTCCTCCGCTTCCTCCGCGTCCTCTTCTTCGCCTACTTCGTCCACTTCATCCCCTTCGTCCACATCGTCCACTTCGTCCACTTCGTCAATTTCATGCACTGCATTCACTTTGTCCACTTGGTCCACTTGGTCCACTTCGTCAAATTCGTGCACTTCTTCCTCTTCTTCTTGTTCTTGTTCTTCTTCTTCTTCTTCTTCCACTTCTTCCACTTCGTCCACTTCATCCATTTCGTCCACTTCGTCCACTTCGCCCACTTCGCCCACTTCGCCAACTTCTTCCACTTCTTCCACTTCTTCTTCTTCTTCTTCTTCTTCTTCTTCTTCTTCTTCTTCTCCTTCTTCTTTTGCATCTTCTTCTTATTCTTCTTCCTCTACTTTCTCCACTTCCTCCAGTTCGTCCCTTTCGTCCCCTTCGCCCCTTCGTCCCCTTCGTCCACTTCGTCCACTTCATCCACTTTGTCAACTTCGTCAACTTATTCAACCTCGTCCACTTCGTCCACTTTTTCTTCTTCTTTTTCCTCTTCTTCTTCTTCTTCTTCTTCTTCTTCTTCTTCTTCTTCTTCTTCTTCTTCGTGTTCATCTTCTTCATCATCTTCTTCTTCTTCCACTTCTTCCACATATTCCACTTGATCTTCTTCTTCTTCTTCTTCTTCTTCTTCTTCTTCTTCGACTTCTTCTTCTTCTTCATCATCTTTTTCTTCTTGTTGTTCTTCTGCCACTTCTTCCACTTTGTCCACTTCATCCACTTATTCCACTTATTCCTCTTCTTTTCCTCCTCCTTCTTCTTCTTCTTCTTTTTCTTCTTCTTCTTCTTCTTCTTCTTCTTCTGCTTCTGCTTCTTCTAGTTCTTGTTATTTTCCTCTTCCACTTCGTCCACTTCTTCTTCTTCTTCTTCTTCTTCTTCTTCTTCTTCTTCCACTTCTTCCACTAAGTCGACTTCATCCACTTCGTCTAGTTCGTCCACTTCGCCCACTTCGCCCACTTCGTCTACTTCGTCCATGATGAGTCAATATTTTCTTGACTTCACTTAGTTTATTGTATCGGATTTAATTCGGAAAATGTGCTTAATTGTCCAATATTTTCCCATTTTTGTTAATTGTGCTTAATTTGATCAGAAATTGTTATTTTAATTAATTTGAATTATTTGAGCTAATTATTTTCATCATTGATTGCAGGTAAAATTTTGGAAATACAATTTGGGACATTTAGGGGTTAAATGAGGTGTGTGCTTGGAGAGACCGTGAGGTGCATCCAGCAGCAGCGGGCTTGGATTGATTCATGTTTAGCATGGAGTGTGGTGTCACGAAGAAAGATTAGGAGGTGCAGCCTTCATTTTGGTGAGCACACGGAGCATCCATATTGAAGAAGGGGATGCGCTGTCCAGCACGGCCCACACTTGGAAGCAGCTAAGGGGTGCATCCACCAAAGCAGCTTCCGTTCTTCATTCATCACGGCCCGTGCAAGCAAGCTTCCAAGGGATTTGCTACGTCCAGTAAAGCAGCCCGTACGCACACCATGGAGAATTAAAGAAACGAACGTCTAGGGGTGTGTCCAGCAATCCTTGGTCCAGCAGCTCTCGGTTCAGAAGCACGAGAGGTGGGCGTCCATCTAGCAAATGGGAAGCACACTTGGCCTGGTCCAGGAGGCAACACGCGGGAGCAACGCATCCAGCACTTCACACGCACAAGCCATCCAACGTTGAAGAGCAGCTTTGAATTGCAGCAAGCCCAGCAGAGAGAAGACTTCACGCTCCCAGCTGATTCACGTAGCACATCCAGCAGCTTGAGAGGAGAGGAGCGGACAACAGGTCCAATAGAGGTGTGCTTGGACAGATCGCACACGAGGGTTCAAAAAACCCTTGGAGGAGAAAAAGGAGAAGGCTCTCGGCCTGGAGCTGTAGCGGCCACGGAGGAGGCTTTTCTTTTTCTCACTTAGGAGAATGTAGGAATTTTATGTTTTTGCTTTGAATCAGGGTAGCCGCCAACCAGAGAGAGAGATGGATTACGGCTGAATGGAGAGCACATCCAGCATTGAACCAGCACACAGTGCCTTGGGAGAGAGCTCTCGGTTCTACATTCCAGCAGCACCAGGGATTTGGTTTTTTTTTTCTTTCGTTTAAAATAGGCAACACAGTGATGATTCATTTTTCTTTCATTTGCTTTGGAGTGCTGATTTTTTTACTTTTTGCTATTGAAAAGAGTATTGTTGGAAAGAGAGCATGCTGTCACGGTGAGAAGAGACACACACGGACTGGAGTTTCATTTAAGTTTCATTTGAAAAGCACATTTAATTTTCATTTTGCTAGAAGCGGTGCACTCACACTATTCCATGAATTAATTGCATTTCAATGTGTCGTGCACTTTGGCATTTCGTTTATACCCAATGCGTTTAAATTTGAATTGAAGTTTATTAGCTAAGTGTGTTTCTTTATTTCCACTGCAATAAGCATTTTATTTATTAGCTAAACTTTGTTTCTTTTATTCCAGGGACTTTGTGTTTCAATTGGTTAACATCTCTGTTTCTTTGACTTTTTATTTCAAGTTGCAATGTGCATTTCATTTTTAGCTTTAGCGTTCCTTTTAAATAGCACGCCAATTGTTTCTGGATATTTATCTATCACAGTGCTCAGTTTGATATCTTCATTAACCTTAATATTTTAAATAATATTCGGTTGAGTTTAATTTTCATTTTTAATTTAGTTCATTTCTAAGCACGAAAACACTTCCCAAAACCCCCCACTACGTGTTTGACCTGAGACTCGAGCCACATTTGGTCCTTGAGAGACGAACTAGGAGTCGCTTCCTAGTTTATACTGCATTAATTTTGCAATCAATTTTTGTGTGAGGTGCGACCCTCTCAACAAAAATGACGCCGTTGCCGGGGACCAACAGTTCAGTCTTAGGTCTTTTGTTGTGTTAGTGTGTGTTGTGTTTTTGTCTTGTGTTGTGAGTGTGATGTTCTCTTTTGTGTGTTCATTATTGTGTGTGCGTGTCGCATGTTTAAATGTGTTGTGTTTTGTTTGTTTCGTAATTTTTAGTATTTACTTTCTACATTTTATTTTTCCATGTCTACCTATTTTGATTCAGTGAATAGTGCTTATTCTGCGAGTGCCTCTAATTATGATTCTCCTTCTGCATCTAACTCTGATATTGCTTCTCATGCATATTCTGCTGATATTTATGTTGAGAACTATATGGCTCATCCTCAATTTCTTGAGAGTTCTCCTTGTGAGCCGGTTCCACCTACAAAGGATGATATTCATTGTGTTCTAAGCATTGGACTGATATATTTGCTCCCTAAGTTTCATGGTTTTGCAGGAGAATGCCCACATAGACATTTGGAGGAGTTCCACATCATGTGCTCTTCAATGAAGCCTCCACATGTCCCTCTTGATCACATTTTCTTGGGGGCATTTCCGCATTCATTACAAGGAGCAGCTAAGGATTGGAAAGACTCTCTTCCTCTAGGATCCGTTACCGATTGGGGATATCTTGAGCATCAGTTTCTGAGCAAATTCTCCCCTGTGCAGTATGGTTACAACAATTATCCTGGATGGAATGACACTAACTTGGGATGGCAAGGTACCCCACAACAACATCATTATCCAGAACCACCATTCCAGAGTACTTTTATGTCTCCACCAGTCCAACAATACGAGAGTCAGCAGTATGATGCTCCTGCCCAAATAACTCCTCCGCCTTCTACTTCTGAGCCTACATTGCAGGAGTTGTTGGAGCAGTTGACCATGCAGAACCTGCAGTTTCAGCAAGAGACCAGAGCGTCCATTCAGAGCTTGAATGACCAGATAGGGCAGATGGCTACTCAATTAAATTAGGAACAGTCTCAAGATTCAGAGTTACCATTTCAGACTGTTTCAGATTCCAGATGATGATGATAGTGGCATCAACATAGAAGATGGGGAGAAGAGTCATGAGCTTACTATTGTGCCACCTACTTTCCCATCGTCCTATGTCCCTACCCTTGCACCTGAGGAGACTGATGAATATTTTGAGGAGCAGGCAGAAATAAGCAGTAATTCTAAACCAGGTAGACCACCTTCATTTTCCCACACTCTACCAATCTTCAAGGAAATGGACGTAAACATACCTAATTTTGACTATGCTGTTGATGATTATGCTTTTAATGATTATGCTGTTGATAGGTATGTTACTGATAATCATATTGTTGCTGAGCATGTTTTTAATTCTCCCTCTGTGCATGTTGAGAATCACTTTTTGATATCACATCCCAATGTTTATTCTCCATGCACTGAACATGAATCTAAGTTTGTTATTGATATTGCTTGTAATTTTGAAATTGATTCATGTTCTGAGGATATATCTGAGGTTCAGCCTGTTACACTAGGATTGGGTGTCATACCCCTGCATGTAATTTCTGTAGAGCCACATTGCACTATCCATGTTGCAGGAGGTACACATAAATTTAATCAACAAGCACCCACAATTGATGACAAAGGTGCAAGCCTAAAAAATGGTTTGAAGATCAATTGGCACCTACTGAACCCGCTCATCAACAATTACTGCTTAGATCCAGCTGTGGAAGACATTTCCCTGCTAGATCAAATCTGGAGGATGAAGCAATTCTTCCTCAAAACTTCCTGGCTAGATCCAATGGTGGAAGACATCTCCCTACAAGTCCAAAATTGGCAACTGCCACCATGATCAGGGGAGTTTTCCTTTTCTCTTCTCCTCCTTTTCCTACTTTTATTGCACTTGTCCATGATCTGTTGATTGTTCTGATTTATGATCTTATGCTTATGACACATTGACGACACTGTGTAGTTTAAGTGTGGTCTATTGGGGGAGATTTTTATTTTCTTCGTTAGTTTTTGTTTCCTTGGTTAAATTTTTTCTTTTCTAGGTTGTTTTTGTTGTGTCTTGTGTACACTTTTGCATGTTTCTCATAATTTCTAGATTTTGTTTAAGTTGTAGACTTGTCTTTCACTTCACTTGATTGATACTTATTGGTTTGAAATCCCTTGCTTTTCTTTGCTTGGGAAGATGATTATGATGTTTGAGAGTTTGAATTGATTGTGACAATTACCCTGTGTGAGATTTGAGCCACTTTATGTTCTTTCTTGTGTGATATGACTCTTGATTGCTTACACATATGCCTTGGCTTGACTCTTGTTGATATACTTGATTGATATGCATGTTTTGGAAGTGATAAAGGCATTTTTATTCTTGAGCCTCCTTAGCCAAATAAGCCTACCTTATTGTGATCCTTTGATAACCCCTTTTGAGCCTACACTTTCCCCATTTCTTTGTTTTGAAGCTCATACACTGGCCCTAAGTGAAAAACCATGATTACATTAACCTTAGGGAATTTTGGAGCTTTGGAAGTGTTTTGGGAAGAAGTGTGGTCTCCTTGGGGACTTTGATGAATTGGCTAGTTGGTTCCTCATCTTGTGTTGTTTTTGGAAATATGATCCTGTTGAGTGATTGATGACAAATTTATGAACACCGGAAAATGGCGCCAAAAACTTGTTTAACAATCGGCAAGTGTGACCGAATCGTATCAAGTAATAAAACTAGGTAAGACCAAGTATCGTTTTCACAAAGGACTCACGGCCTAGTTAGCTATATGATTTGTTGATTATTTAAGACTTGTAAACAATTGATTTTAGGTTTTTAATGCAAAAGACAGTAATTAAACATGTATGCATGAAGTTGATCAATGGAAAAGAGGAATACAAACACTTTAATGAATTAGATGGATGAGTATGTTGTTGGGGTTATCAATTTCATCTTATCCACTCTCATATACTTTTAGGAATTCATCATTCTTTTCATCAATGCTAATGCCACTCTCTAAATCACCTTGCAAGAAGGCCTATCCTTAATTACGAGTTCATACAATTCCTAGCATTCCTAGTAATTAATTCTGAAGTGTAGAAGCTTAAAGGCAACCAATATGCTATTGGGAGAAATTCCCCGGATCTAGATTTCCCCGTACGTTCCCATATCGACAAAATCAATAATCATGGCAATGAATGAGTTAAACAATGCAAGCTTTAAGCAAAGAGGAAAAACCGTAACTAATGATGAAAGAAAGCATAAGTCTTAAAATAAGATGTTAAAACAATTCCATATATGAGAATTTCACAAGACTACATTGATTCCCTAACAACAATACAAGGTTTATTTCACCATATTCATGGTGAAACTAGATGAACAATAATGAAAGAATGAAAGAGATAGAAAAACCCTAGAAAGAGAATAGGAGAGCCGTCACCATCTCCCAATCTACCCCCAAGGGGTGAAAAAGTGTAATTCTGCTTCCTCCCAGCCAAAGATACAAACCCTAAGACATCTAGGTCTTTAAATATGACATAAAAATAATAGAAAACGGGTACAGGCCCAAACAGATTATAAAATCGCAAAAAACTGGCCCAAAACTCGTCTGGTTGACTTTTTTCGTATTCTGTTTGACTGGTTGACTTTTCTGCATTCTATTTGACTTTTCTGCATTTTGGTTGACTGGTTGACTTTTCAGCATTCCAATCATTCGGTACTTCAATTCTTCTTTCAAATCATTCAATTAGCGTACAAAATCAAGGGAATCTTGCACAAAACAATTAAATTCACCTTCAACTCTCTTATTCACAAAACTAAAGCAAAAATGAGTTCAAGCTAATTTCTAAGTCTTAAAGGTTGCTTTTGGTATCAATTTTAAGCATAAAAATAACGGTTTTTCAACCATTATCACAACCCCAAACTTAAAACTTTGCTTGTCCTCAAGCAAACAAGATGTAACTCAATCTTCCACCAGTCACTATGATGGTTCAACACATTCAAAATCCTCTTTTCAATATAAGTAAGTACTCAATTAATCTCATGATAAAGACTTCAATCAAGATATGCACATGCTTTAGTGTTCACACAATCACCTAATATCCAACAAATGCTACTTTTCATGAATGATCAATCAACTAAGCATGGATGTTCTTATGTGTTCATGTAATCTTTCCTCACTAGGTAAAGTGTTTCACTCAAACACACAAGTGTATAAGAGGTATTCACTCATTCATTCTACTATCACAATGTCACAAGAATCAACTTTGCCTTTCATTTAACCACAATCAAAAACACTTACAAGCAAGCATCATCACAAGGACTTTTATATGGCTTATAATGTGGCTGGGCTAACAAGAAAATTGGTTTTTCTAGATCACAAAACCCTTGAGTTAAGAGAATCATATAAACACAACCATTCTCACTTATTCCTAACTTTCCTTTGCATTGAGCTTTGCTTTTTCTTCTCTTTTCTTTCTCTTTTTATTTTTCTTTTCACATACTTAATTCTTAGCTCTTAGCTCAATGCTTTCAATTTCCCTTTCATAACTTCCCAGCAACCCCAAAGTTGAACATTTGTCAATACCACAAAATATTTTCTACTTAACTCAAGGTAAAGCTTTTCACAAGGGATTTTCAAATTATGTTGAAGGCTATAGGTTCAAATGATAGCACACATAGTGCTCTCTTTTAGTGGGCTAAATTCATGAAATTGGCTAATAAAAGAGTTACCAACAAATGGCCTTGATCATATGATGCAAACAAGCAATTATTCAATCATAGAAAACCTGGGCAAAATCATTCATCCTTTCAAAGTAACTATTTTGGGCTTGGGCCTAATTTTCTATAATTTTAGAATAGTATATAAGCTTTACGACGTCCTCGGGTTTGTATCTTTGGCAGAGACGAAGCAAACACTCTCTTTTCCACCCCTTGAAGGAAGATCTTGGATGCTCAGGCTACCTCCTCCTCTTTCTACGGTTCTATCTTTCATTCTTTCATTATTGTTCATCTAGTTTCACCATGAATATGGTGAACTAAACCTTGTATTGTTGTTGGGGAATCAATGTAGTCTTGTGAAACTCTCATATATGGAATTTGTGTTTTAAAGTCTTATATTAAGATATATGCTTTCTTTCATCTTTAGCTAGGAATTTTCCTCTTTGCTTATTGCTTGCTTTGTTTAACTCATTCATTGCCATGATTATTGATTTTGTCGATACGGAAACGTACGGGGAAGTCTAGATCCGAGGAATTTCTCCCAATAATATATTGGTTGCCTTTAAGCTCCTGCACTTTAAGAACTAATTACTAGGAATGCTAGGAATTGTATGAACTCGTAATTAAGGATAGGCCTTCTTGCAAGGTGATTTAGAGAGTGGCATTAGCATTGATGATAAGAATGATGAATTCCTAAAAGTATATGAGAGTGGATAAGATGAAATCTATAACCCCAACAACATAATCATCCATCTAACTCATTCAAGTGTTTGTATTCTGTTTTTCTCCATTGATCAAATTCATGCATACATATTTAATTACTGTCTCTTGCATTAAAACCTAAAATCAATTTGTTCTTAAGTCTTAAATAATCAACAAATCATATAGCTAAACTAGGCCGTGAGTCCTTCGGGAAAACGATACTTGGTCTTACCTTGTTTTATTACTTGATACGATTCGGTCACACTTGCCGATTGTTAAACAAGTTTGTGGCACCGTTTTTCGGTGTTCATAAATTTGTCATCATGTTTTTGGCGCCGTTGCCGGGGACGCGTGGTTTAACTAGTTTATTTGTATGATTATTGATTATCTTTGACTTGAATTTTGAATTTTGAATTTCTGTTTTTATTTTTTCTGTTTTTATTTTTATTTTATTTTTATTTTATTTTATTTTCTGTTTATTTTCTGTTTTTATTTTTTTTGTTTTTATTTTTTCTGTTTTTATTTTATCTTCTTATCTCTTATCTTATATCTTCTTTTATATCTTTTTGTGCTAACCAATTTTTCTAGGGTTTTGTTTTCTTGTGTATGCAGGAAGCAATCCGAACTAGGAGAAAGAAAACTGCAGAACCTCTTCTTGAAGGTTTAGACGAGAGTAGACGGAGGAGAAGAATCCGTACATCTAGAGAACTTTTTCCTCCTCCGAAAACTCTGTTACAACCATCACCACAAGGTTCTGAACATAGCACTGAAAATATGGAGAATAATAATGCCAGAAGAACTCTTGCAGATTACACAAATATATAGCTGGACCTCAACACTTTAACAGCATAGCAAGACCAAGGGTCAATGCAGTCAACATGGAGGTTAAGCCAGCATTAATTCAACTGGTGAAGAGTAATCAATTTAATGGGTTGTCTCACGAAAGCCCATATGAGCACCTCATAACTTTTAATGAGATCTGTAACACGGTGAAAATAAATGGGGTGTCGGATGAAGCAATCAAACTTAGCTTGTTTCCATTCTCACAAGGAGGCAACGCTAAGCTTTGGTTAAATTCTTTTCCAGAAGAAAGCTTTACAGAGTGGGAAGCAGTGGTGACCAAGTTCCTAAACAAATACTTTCCACAATCAAAAGTAAATAAAGGAAAGCAAGAAGTTCAGTAGAAAGAAGAAAAAGAAGAAGGAACTTGAGCTTGGGTCAAGCTAATGACGTTAAAAGAGCGCTTGCTGGGAGGCAACCCAGTGATTTAAGAACTTTTGATTTTATTTTGGTTTTGTAATTTTTAATTTGTGGACTTTATTTTTGTAACTATTTTGTTGGAGATAGCATCTACTGAAGGATGCTAGGTGGTTAAGTATCTACTAAAGGATACTATGTTTGTAACACCTACTGATGGGTGTTGGTAAGAAAATTTTGCACCTACTGATGGGTGTTGGTAAGTTTGTTACACCTACTGATGGGTGTTGGTGGATTTTGGGTCAGGCTCGTGACGTTAAACAAGCGCTACCTGGGAGGCAACCCAGTTGATTGATTGTTTTTGTTTATTTTAGATAGGGTTTGCATAAGCGTTTTAAAACATTGAATTGCAGGGAACCAGTGAGGGGCATGTATGGGAGGCACGTAGGTTAAGAAAAGAAGGAGAAGAGCACATCACGAAAGTGCCGCTGAGCGGTAATTTACCGCTAAGCAGTACTCTCGCAGATGGGCTTTAGTTCCCCTTAGCGGAACCCGAGCCCATTAGGGTATTTTTAAACCCTAAGCTGCGTAATTTCTCATACTTTCAGGCTCTTCTCTGCACAAACACTCCCACATACCTTCTCCAAGGTTTTCCACATCTTTTCACTCTTCCCTCTTAAGAAAATTTCTCTTCCACTCATTTTTTCACTAGTGTGCCATCAAAGTTTGGGGTTGGAAGAGAGCATTCTAGCTTGGAAGCATTCTCATTGCATTTAGTATCTCCACCCAAGTAAGTAAAATGCATTTTGTTCATTCTAGGGTTCTTGAATTTGAATGTGATTGTCAAAGCATGAATATTTAGGGGTTTTGATTTCTATGCATGATTTGATGATATATTTGATGTTTGAACCGATTAAACTGCATGATTATGAACAGGAAAACTGAAAATTGCATTTGGGTGGGGTTAGGACAGCTTTAAAACAAGATTTTCAAAAATCTACAGAGTTACCGCTGAGGGGTAAACTGCCGCTGAACGGCACTCTGCCAGATTTGGTTTTTCTGATTTTTTGTGATCTGGAATGTGGCACTAGTGGCGCTGAGGGGAAATTCTGGCCCTCAGCGGTGGTTTAGCTTCAAAAGGAGTTGTGTTCTATGTTTTACTAATGATTAACATCATGTTCTGTGGTTTTGTATTTGTGTTTGAATGCAGGAATGGCATCCTCTTCAGGAAAGAGATTGAAAACCATGGCAACCAAGAGAAAGGAAAAGGAACCAGAGCAACCCCACTCTAGCAGGTTCCTCTCTAGGAAACATGAGAAGCACTTTAGGGTGGTTTAGGACAGGAGACTTCTGATGGAGAGAAAGGTTGGAATGATACCTAACTTTGCTCCTCAATTTGGAGAGCAAGTGTTAGGGAATGACTGGGGAAAGCTAGCCACCTATCCTGCACCTGCCAACATAGCTGTGGTAAAGGAATTTTACACCAATGCAAAGAAGATTGGTGATTATCCAGCTGAGAATTATTTGGGCTATGTCAGAGGCCATACTATCAGGTATGATCCTGATTCTATCAATAACTTCCTGGACACTGTGTGGGCTGGTGAGCAATGCCAGTTTGCTGTTTGCATGGAGGAAGGTGCTGATTATGAGGATGTGGAGAGAGTACTATGCATACCTGGAGGACACTTCCAAAGGAATCGATCTGGCTCAGTGGTTAACATTAGGAGGACGGATTTGACTCCTCTTGCAAAGTATTGGATGGCGTTTTCTCATGCCAACATTCAGCCATGTTCACATGTGTCAGATATTACTCTCAGCAGGGCACTATTAATCTACTGTGCTATTAGAAACTTAAATGTTAATATTGGGCAGGTGATAGCTGATGAGATTAGTGTGTGCGCCAATACCTCAAACAACAAAGCACCACTAGGACATCCCTCCTTGATCACTCACCTTTGCAAGATAGCTGGGGTGGATACTTCTGCTCCACCATTTGAGAGGCCAAGAAAAGCTATTGATGAGGCTTATTACAGACAGTATTGTGGAGGTGAGGAAGCAGCTCAGCCAGTTCCACCACGCCGTGCTCGTAGAGAGAGAGGGCCAGCACAGAGCCAGACATCTGCTGAGACACATGAAGCAGAACCATTCCAGATGAGGGACATGTATATGTCTCTTATAGGTGCTCAGTTGTAGTCCATTCACAGAGGCCAGGTGGCCACTGCTGAGATGATTGTGGGGATGTATGATACACCTCCAGCCCACAGGTGGACTATGGATGAATTCCATAATGTGGTAGCTTGGCCAGAGGAACCAGTGCATGGAGGAGGAGCTGGAGCAGCTGAAGCTTCAGTTAGAGAGATGGAAGAAGATGAAGCTGATGATGATGATGCATTGGAAGATGATGAAGATGAGGAGGAAGAGGAAGATACAGAGGACAGCTCAGACTGATGAGGAGCTGAGATAGCATTTACTGATAAATGCTATCATATGATTATGCTTTTGTGGTTTAAGTTTTCTGAACCTATTTGTTTTTGTTTTAGATTAGGGTTTGATGTACTCTATTGGACACCTAGTTTGATGATGGTTTGCTGTTAACTGTGATTTTGTGATAAGTAATGCTGAATGATGCTTATTGATTGATTGATGTTGAGATGATGTGCACATTAAAATGCTTATACAGGTGATTCACAAGCTTTGTGAACAAATGCAGGATATCATGATTGTGATTGTGAAATTAAGCAGGATGTGTATGTCAAATGTGAATGAGATTATATGTGAGGTTTTGAGCTCCAGAGTTTTTGGTATGATTGAATGCTACTACTTTGAAAGCATGAATGACTTTGCCTAGGTTTTCTATGATTGAATCAATTGCTTGTTTTGCATCATATGATCAAGGCCGTTTGTTGGAACCCTTTTTATTGGCCAAATTTATAAAGTTAGCCCACTAAAAGAAAACACTTTGTGTTCTATCCTTTGAACCCTTAGCCTTGAACATACACTGAAAACCCTTGATTGAAAATCTTTACCTTGAGTTAAGTAGAAGATCTTGTGTGGTATTGTTAAATGTTCAAGTTTGGGGTTGTTGGAAAAACATGAAAAAGGAAAAGCATTGAGTTAAGAGCTAAAAAGTAAGAATATGCAAAGCAAAAAGAAAAGAAAAGAAAAAGAAGCAAAGCTCAATGCAAATGCAAAGGCAAGTTGGGAAGAATAAGAAAAATTGTGTTGTTATGATTCTTTTAACTCAAGGATTTTGTGATCCAGAAAAACCAATTTTCTTGTTAGCCCAGCCACATTATAAGCCATGGAAAAGTCCTTGTGATGATGCATGCTTGTGAATGTTTTTGATTGTGGTAAAATGAAAGGCAAAGTTGATTCATGTGACATTGTGATAGTAGAGTGAATGAGTGATTACCTCTTATACACTTGTGTGTGAGTGAAATACTTT
Source organism: Vigna umbellata (assembly GCF_029865625.1). Classification (NCBI taxonomy): domain Eukaryota; kingdom Viridiplantae; phylum Streptophyta; class Magnoliopsida; order Fabales; family Fabaceae; genus Vigna; species Vigna umbellata. The sequence continues at coordinate 17,061,604 of NC_142175.1, read as the reverse complement.
ACCTAGTGAGGAAATATTCCATGAACACATGAACATCCATGCTTAATTGATTGATCATTCATGAAAAAAATAGCATTTGTTGGAATTTAAATGACTTTGTGAACACTAAAGCATGTGCACATCTTGATTGAAATCTTGGTCATAAGTTTGATTGAAGTTTTTACTTATCTTGAAAAGAAGATTTTTGAATGAGTGAACCATCATATGAATTGGTTGAAGATTGAGTTACATCTTGTTTGCTTGAGGACAAGCAAAGTTCTAAGTTTGGGGTTGTGATAACAGTTGAAAAACTGTTATTTTCATGCTTAAAATTGATACTAAATGCAACCTTTATACTTAGAAACTAGCTTGAAATCATGCTTTTCTTCATATTTTCAGAAATAAGAGAGCTGGACAGGTTTATGCTTGATTTCAGTGTTTTTGTGCAGGTTTTAAGGTGAATTTGGTGAAAGAAGTGAAGAAGGAGAGAGATGGAATCAGAAAAGACATCAAAAAGTGCAAAAGGAGAAGCCGCAAGTACCGCTCAACGGCAGTTTACCGTTGAGCGGCACTCAGGAAGTCACGGGAGGTCCGCTGAGGGGCAAAATGGCCGCTGAGGCGAGAAAACTACTCACGCACTCACCGCTGAGCGGTACTTTACCGCTGAGCGGCACTTTTATGGGCTTGGACCTAATTTTCTGTAATTTACGAATAATATATAAGCTTTAGGGTTTCCTAGGGTTAGGTATCTTTGGCAGAAACGAAGCAAACACTCTCTCTTCCACCCCTTTGAAGGAGGATCTTGGATGCTCAGGCTACCTCTTCACCTTTCTAGGGTTTTATCTTTCATTCTTTCATTATTGTTCATCTAGGTTCACCATGAATATGGTGAACTAAACCGTGTATGTTTGTTGGGGAATCAATGTAATCTTTTGAAGCTCTCATATATGGAATTTTTTTTTACATCTTATATTTAAGACCTATGCTTTCTTTCATCATTAGTTAGGGTTTTTCCTCTTCTCTTAATGCTTGCGTTGTTTAACTCATTCAATGCATGATCATTGATTTTGTCGATACGGGAACATACGGGGAAGTCTAGATCCGGGGAATCTCTCCCAATATTATATTGGTTGTCGTTAAGCTCCTGCACTTGATGAACTAATTATTAGGAATGCTAGGAATTGTATGAACTCGTAATTAGGGAGAAGCCTTCTTGAAAGGTACTTTATAGAGTGCCATTAACAATGATGATTTGAATGTTGAATTCCTAAAATATGAGAGTGGATAAGATGAAATTGAACCCCAACAACATATTCATATATATATATATATATTTCATTGAAAGTGATTGTCTTTTGCTTTTGCCATTGATCAAAACCTCATGCATACATGTTTATTTTCGTCTTTTGCATAGTATAATCCAAATATTTCGTTCTTAAGTCTTAGCTAATCAACAAACCACACAACTAAACTAGGTCGTGAGTCCTTTGGGAGAACGATACTTGGTCTTACCAAGTTTATTACTTGAACGATTCGGTCATACTTGCCGATTGTAAAGCAAGTTTGTGACATCATATTTTGGTGTTCATAAATTTGTCCATCAGTAAGACGAAGTATCGTTCTCCCAAAGGACTCATGGCCTAGTTAGTTATATGATTTGTTGATTATTTGAGACTTGTAAACAATTGATTATAGGTTTAAATGCAAAAGACAGTAATTAAACATGTATGCATGAATGTTGATCAATGGAAAACAGGAAAACAAACACTTTAATTAATTAAATGGATGAGTATGTTGTTGGGGTTATCAATTTCATCTTATCCACTCTCATATACTTTTAGGAATTCATCATTCTTTTCATCTATTGCTAATGCCACTCTCTAAATCACCTTGCAAGAAGGCCTATCCTTAATTACGAGTTCATACAATTCCTAGCATTCCTAGTAATTAGTTCTGAAGTGCAGGAGCTTAAAGGCAACCAATATGCTATTGGGAGAAATTCCCCGGATCTAGATTTCCCCGTACGTTCCCATATCGACAAAATCAATAATCATGGCAATGAATGAGTTAAACAAAACAAGCATTAAGCAAAGAGGAAAATCCCTAACTAAAGATGAAAGAAAGCATGTATCTTAATATAAGATGTTAAAACACAAATTCCATATATGAGAGTTTCACAAGACTACATTGATTCCCCAACAACAATACAAAGTTTAGTTCACCATATTCATGGTGAAACTAGATGAACAATAATGAAAGAATGAAAGAGATAGAGAGACCCTAGAAAGAGAAGAGGAGAGTCGTCACCATCTCCCAATCTACCCCCAAAGTGTGAAAAGTGTGTTTATGCTTCCTCCCAGCTAAAGATACAAACCCTAGGACGTCCTAAAGCTTATATACTATTCTAAAATATATAGAAGATTAGGCCCAAGCCCAAAATAATGCCGCTCAGCAGTAAACTACCGCTCAGCGGTAAGTGCGTGAGTTGTTTTCCTCCCCTCAGTGGCCTTTTCACCCCTCAGCGGAGCCACCGTGGGTTTCTGAGTGCCGCTCAGCGGTAAACTGCCGCTGAGCGGTAATTACGGCTTCTCCTTTTGCACTTTTTTATGTCTTTTCTGATTCCATCTCTATCCTTCTTCACTTCTTTCACCAAATTCACCTTAAAACCTACATAAAACACTGAAATCAAGCATAAACCTGTCCAGCTCTCTTATTTCTAAAAATATACCCAAAAGCATGATTTCAAGCTAGTTTCTAAGTGTTAAAGGTTGCTTTTAGTATCACTTTTAAGCATGAAAATAACAGTTTTTCAACTGTTTTTCAACTGTTATCACAGCCCCAAACTTAGAACTTTGTTTGTCCTCAAGCAAACAAGATGTCACTCAATCTTCTACCAATTCGTATAATGGTTTACTCATTAAAAAATCCTCTTTAAGTAGAAACTTCAATCAAACTCATGACAAAGATTTCAATCAAGACGTGCACATGCTTTGGTGATCACTCAAACACATACTATCCAACAAATGCTATTTTCATGAATGATCAATTAACTAAGCAAAGATGTTCTTATGTGTTCATGGAATCTATCCTCACTAGATAAAGTGTTTCACTCAAACACACAAGTGTATAGAAGATATTCACTCATTCACTCTACTATCACAATGTCACATGAATCAACTTTGCCTTTCATTTAACCACAATCAAAAACACTTACAAGCAAGCATGATCACAAGGACTTTTCTATAGCTTATAATGTGGCTGGGCTAACAAGAAAATTGGTTTTTCTAGATCACTGTTAAACTGATTTTTGTCGCTTAAAATCAGAACAAAGTCTGGTCCCCACTAATGTAGTATAGGACAACCAGAGAATCAATCCAAAGACTCGGCTAGAATTAAGTTTAAAGTGTAGAATTAAATCTTGTATTTATTTAACACCTAATTAACTACTAATGCAAGGTGGGGAAATGAAATATGAACAATGAAATTAAAGAGAAAAAAATGAAGGAATTAAATCTGTATAAAAGAAAAAAAATGAAGAAAGAAAATGTAATTTGAAATAAAAGAAAAGAAATGAGAATAGAACTCTAAACTACTTACACAGAAACAGAAATGAAACTACTATGAGAACTTAAATGCAACTAAAATGATCCTAAACTAATGAGCATTATTACTGCCTAATAACAGAATCTAAAGATTATCACTGCAATAGGTAAATGATGCAAGAAAACAAGAAAATAAACCTAACTAAGAGTGCTAAGAACAGTGGAACATATAACAAAACTTAAATGGAAGGAAAATAAAATCAATATCAAAACCAAAACTATTCTAATATAAAGTCAACAGAAATACTGAAAATGAAGAAGCAAACTAAAGATATTGGATAAAACGCAAACAACAGAGGCAAATGTGCAATAAACTGAATGAAAGATTCTCAATTCTTCTTCAGAAAGACATTCCGAGAAAGTTAAGCCCTCCTTGGGGTCTTTTGAGTTCGTATTTCAGAACTTCAAATGGAAATTCTCACTCAATTATTCAATCAATACACACTTCCACAAGAACAGGATTACAACACTGAGATTTCAGCATTAAAATCACACGAATCAGAATTAATAAAAGAAAAAGAATAGCAACACAAAACCGATTTGAATCATCTCTGACTCGAGAAGACATCCCGAAAATGTATGCTCACTGTGGAGTCATTCAATTCCAAAAGGAACCATAGAATTGCAGAGTTATAGAATTCAAATAATTTTCTCAACACATAAAAAGTACAGAAATCAAAAACAAAGAAAAAAATCGAGACATAAACAAGAACAAAAAAAAAACACAAAACTCAACTTTATTAACATGAAAAGGAAATTTTACACACTACCGGAAGTCACCAAGACTCTCGCAGCCTGTCACCCTCGCGATCGTCTCAACAAAATCCAAAAGTCAAGAACTCTACTTCTACGAAATCGGAAAAGAACCCTAACCTAAAGAGTGTAAAACTATATCGAAAAGTAAAGTGCATCTCAAAGTGTATCAAGTAGTGTTCTCTATATCTATTTACATGGTGAAAAACCCCTTTATATAGGGTTGGAGAACGAAAAATAGAAAAGGAAGGGGGAAAAGAAAAATGGGAGAAGAGGAACCTTGCTTTGACGCTTCGAGCTTCACCTTGATCCAACGGTCTCCAAAAGCTTTGAGCTCCAAACCCTCCGATTCACTTAAGCTTCGGTCAGCTTCTTCTCCGGCGAGGATCGCGCTCCGGTCACGTCTTCAGCTCCACCGGTTAGGTTCTTCTTTGGGTAAGTGGCGAGAGCTTTTCTTCTCTCTTGCTTCTCTCGCACAAGCCCTAGCTTAAGTGTTTCTTCTCTCCAAAAATGCTAGCACATTGAATTCTTTCCCCAAATGAATTATGCACGTGAAGACCCCCAAGGGAACTGCAGCTGCCAGCCTCCAAAACGGCATTGTTGCACAAAATCTGCAAGCCCAATTCCAGCGCAGTGTATCAGTGCATTCCAGCAGCAATGTCGTGCACTTTTCTTACCAATCCAGCAATAGTGGCCCAATTCTTCAATCTGTAGTAGGGCCCAGCAGTGTGCAGCAGCTTCCTATCAACCCATTGTTTCAATAGATTCAACCCTTCCAATCTTCTAGCCTTGACCAAATATAATCAAGCCCAATCTGCAGTTCAAAAAAAAAATCAATTACAACTAAAAGGCTAAACAACAAAAATAGTCACTAGTAAAAAAATTGGTTTTAAACTCGCGTTATAGGCACCGGTTTAAGTGAAACCGAAGCCTATTAAAATACGGTGGCATATTACCTCGGTTAAAGTAATGACCGAAGTCTAAAAGCTACGAAACAGTGTTTATGCCTCGGTTTAAATGGAAACCGAGATATATAGTCATTTTATATTTTTTTTTTTTATTTTTTTATGAGGATTATATGCCTCGGTCAGGTGTAAAACCGATGCCTATACGCATGTATTGTTTCGGGTGAGAGTGAACCGAGTCATATGCACGTATCTTAACTTACCTTTCATTTCCTTCTTCCTCCAGATCTCACTCCCACTCTCGCTCCCTGCTCTCCCTCCTTTCCTTCTTCCTTCCCACCCTCGCTCTCCCTCCTTTCCTTCTTCCTCCCCACCCTCGCTCCCTCGCTCTCCCTCCCTTCCTTCTTCCTCCCCACCCTCGCTCCCTCGCTCTCCCTCCTTTCCTTCTTCCTCCTCACACCCTCGCTCCCTCACTCTCCCTCCTTTCCTCCAGATCTGACTCCCTCCCTCCCACTCCCTCCATCGCTTTCTCGCGTCGTCCCCGACCGCACCACCGGCGACATCGCCTTCTCCGACAACGACCCCAACGTCCTTGAGTCTAGATCTCGTCGCGCGACAACACCCACACAGCCAGCACACCCGCGAGATCGGTGGTTTTCGACGAGAGAGAAACGATGGTGGACGCGGCGACGGCGAGGACGCGGCGACGGCGAGGATGCGGCGATGGCGAGGATGCGGCGACGGCGAGGACGCGGCGGCAGCGAAAATTCCTCGATCTCCCTCACCATCTCTGTTTTCTCTCCTACCGTTTGAGTTTCTGTGATTTGAATTTGGTTTTTTCGATTTGAGTTTGGCTTCTGCGATTTGAGTTTGGTTGTTGCAATTTGAGTTTCGTTTCTCCGATTTTTGAGTTTCTGGGTTCTCTGTGCAGGTTGGGGGTGGAGAAGATTGAATCATGGAGGCACGATTTGGGTTTTGGGTTGCTGTTATGGTGGTTTTGGGTTGTTGTTTTGCGTTGCAGGTTGCTGTTCTGGGTTATGTTCTGGGTTATGGGTTGCGCTTCTGGGTTCTGCAGTTGCATTTTTGTGAATCTCGGTCACCATCTACTTGAACTGAACTGAGTTACCTAATTTTTTTTTAAAAAAAAAAGTGTTACGACCTCGGTTATTTAAAATCCGGGGCATAATCTTACCACTTTTGTCTCGGTCCATGACCGAGGCATAAAACCTATATTTTTTTACCCCGTCTGATTATGCACCGGTTGTAGAACCGGTGCCTATAACTAATTTTAACCGGTGTTATATCGTGCTGGTGTACTAGTGAGTGTATTTAAGCAATCACCAAAACTAAAAATCTAATTAAGCAAAAATAAAGAAAAAAAAATTTTGTCAAAAGATTTTCTAAAACACTAATTTTCTAATTATTAACAAAAACTAAAAATTACCTTTAAAAACCTATTTTTAACTAGAATTTTATAAAACTAAAGAATTACGCGAAAAACATAAAACTAGCCTAATTTTAAGAAATTAAAAACTAAAGTAATCTAAGAAATGATTTTTAACAGAGAAAAATATGTAAATCTAGAGTGTTATCACACCCCCACACTTAGACAACTACCCTCCTGGGCAGGGACAACTAAAAAGAAAAAGCAAAAGCAAAGACTCGGTCTAAAAAGAAAAGACTAAAGACACACAACAAGAAACTTCTAAATCCTATTTCAACTTATTCAAACCTGCAAAATCAAACCAATTCTAGCTATTTTATCAAATCAGAACTGCACCAAAAGAATTCAAAACTTTAGATTCAAACTTCAGCAATTCCAGCAAGCATTATAACAGCTTAATCCAATCTATCTCAGAAAAGCAAACATATGAACAAGTAGCAGTCAGTCTCAACCTCACAGGGTGTAGTGTATGCACTCAAATCACTCAAGTGTTTAGGGACAATCCTGTTTCACTCAATCATGTCATGCCAACTACCATTCACAACTTTGAAAAGACTCTAAATGACAGTGCTTGACTCAAGGCTTCTCTAAATCAATAGGTCTTTAATTGGCTTGTAATGTTCATGGAATGAAATGGAAAAACAGAAAAGAATGGGAACTGAAATGAGTAGAGAAATGTGAAGAAAAAGGGATAAAACTAGAACTGAGGACATACTCTTTTTCTCAAACTTTGGTCAGATGATTTTTTTTTTCTTTCTTTTTCTCTGGTTCTCTTTCTATTTCATTCATTTCAGGTCTCTTTTTCAATTTATTTTTCTGATTTTTCTCATTTTCCAGACCTGTTTCTTTCTTTTTCAACCAAACCAGATTTTTTTTTCAACACATTTTTTTTTCTTTTCTTTTTCACTTCTGGCCTCACCCTTTTTCATGCACTCACCAAGTTCTAGACTTCTCCCTACATCTCACAAGTCTCTGAGGAATGATTAGTTGGGGGAACTAGCTTGAAATGGATGGAAAGCAAAGAAAAAAGGCTAAGGCTCAATATAAGGTGCAATGGTAAGGAATGAAATGGATAAGCTAAACTGGAAAAATGAAGGATGCCTAGATCATATTTAAAGTTACCAAGAGCAAGCACATCAGAAAGAATCAATGCAAAATCAGAATGACAATTAAACATGTATGTTATCACACAAGAAAGACAAAAGCTGGCCCAAAATCTCTCAAGGGTTTAAAATTTGTTAAAACTGACTTGCTACTCATCCTATGCAAAGATTACTGAATTGAAATGAACTAAAGACTGTAAAAATTAATGCTAGAACTACTTCTGCCCAAATCCAAAGCTAAGTCTACTCTTGACAATTCTAATCTAAGGAAATAAAGCTAAAATTTGAATGAAATCAGCAAAGAATGAAGATAAGCATAAAACAGAATCTAAAAGAATAGAAACAAAGGTTAGAGAAATAAAAGGAACCTGGAATCAGTCCTAAACTACCTAATATATTTAGAGAAGATAAACCTAACCTATTCCTATAAGCTATCTAAACAAGGACAGATTAACCAAAGAATTGAAAAGGAAAAAGCTAAACAGATTTAGAAAAATTTTAAAAACAGTAGCAGAAAGAAAATAGAACCTAATTATGAAGAAAATCCTAATTGAAAACTTGAAACAAAGCATGAAACTAATCAAGAGCTTAAAACAGAACAAGTAACTACAAAGGAAGAGAAAATAATAGAAATAAGCAAAGAAAAGGGACCTAAAAGAAGTTCTAAAACATATTCAAAAACAACAAAAGAACCTAAGCTAAAACAACATAAACCAGAAAATGAATGAACTTTAAAAGACCTAAGAACTATTATCAACAAAACTAACAACTAAATTAAAACAGATCAGTAACAAGAGTAAGTATTTACAAACTAAAGCAAGAATAGTAAACTACTCTAGGGATTTATAAACCAAACCAGACCTAAACTAAGAGAAAAACAGTTCAGAAAAAAAAAATTACCCCTATTTTACTCAAAAACAGATGCTAACAAAGCTATATACATCAAAACAAAAAATTTAAACCAACCTATACCTTCCCACCCCCACACTTAAGAGGCACATTGCCCTCAATGTGTGAGTGGGTAAGGTTCTACAACAGCAGAGAAAAACACATATATACACAAAACAGATCTAAAAATGGATATACACAAGACAGAACTAATAAAGAGCATAAAAACTAATCAAGAAAACACAGAACAAAATAAAACTAAGACTGAACATAAAAGAGTATAAAATGTATATGAACATAAGAGAAAATGCAATAGAACACAACATGTACAGGAACAGAAATGGAAAAAGAAAACTAAAACTACAAGGCTACAAAGAAAAAGAACTTATTCAGAATGGCCACAAGTCAAAGTTAATTTTTTCTATTTTTATGAAAAACAGCATATTTTCTACCCTACTATTTACTATACTACCTATTATCATACAAACTATTAACAAAAACTTATTACTATAAAAGAAAAGAAAGGTAAAGAAGTGGCTTATTGGTTTTTCTCCAAGCTCAGCTCCTCTGTGTAAGGTTTCCATGATTGCACTGACTGCATTCTTCTCAGCTCTCCACTGCAACAACTGCAATTCTTCACTCAAGGCTTGCATCTGCTGATTTTTCACATTCAAAACACTTTGTTGCAGCAACCAGATCTCCTCATGCAATTTCTGCTGATTCTGTACATTCCAAGGTCCTTGAGTCTCATTGAGACCATCTCCTGCCTCAACCAGGACTTCCTTTTTATCTTCAGTATACACAGCCTCCTCAAGATCAGTTCCTACACTAAATGTATCATTTGCAACATCCAGATCAAGGTTAATATGCACAATTAAATCATCAAACTTTGCATAATTGTCAGAGGTAAGAGCATAATCATTCGACAGATCATCAAGAGCATATGCATTCAAGTTAGAACACCCATCAGTAGGTGTGTTTGTATGATGCACAACAAAGATTGTGTCTAGCAGTTTAAAATGCTCAGAAGTATCAGGCAAATCAGGTAAAGCATGCAAGATATTGGAAACAATGTGCATTTCAGCTATACCAGTGGCAAGATTAGGTTCAAAGACAGCCTCGACTACTTCCTCAAAGACAACCTTACTAGAATTTGTGAACTCAGTGGCTACCTCAACACCTTCAGAAGGACTATCGTCCACTGAAACAATCTCAAAGTCAGTACAAGAATCTAGAAAAACAATAGATATTTCAATATGCTCTACGGAAGAGAATGAATCCAAAATATGAGTATGTGCAGGCATCAAAACAGCAATATCAATAACAGGCTTTATTGGTTCAATTTCTAACAAATCAAAGCTATTTACGTTCACTTGAACCTCAGAGATATGAACTGGAATGCTAAGTTCAGAGTATACCTGCATTATTTGCTCACTAACTACCTCATCAGAGTCATTCTCAGCCAGCTTGCACTCCACTTCATTAACCACAACTGCACTCTTGCTTTCAGGGTCTACATCCTCTTTTATTTCTGTTGCAAGATCATCAAACACAATGTCAGCCTGTGCATAAGCACCAAGACCCATATTAATAAGTGAACTATCAGTTACGAATTCAGCATGCTCTGCAGGTTCACTATTAAAATCAGAATTTGATTCAACAACATTAAACTCTGATGTAACATCACAACTAGAATACACAATTTCTTTCAAATCAACACTATCAATATTAACACTATGAAAGTCAGATTTTAAATCAAGTGCTGGAAAAATAGTGCAACTAGAATTATGAACACAATGAAACTCATCAGAACAGTTAGAGTCTAAATCAACATTCTGCATATCAAACTGTTGTGGTGCTGTTGAAAGTTGCTTCAAATCATCAATCGTTGCTTGTGCTTCATTTGATTCCCTTTCCAATTGTGCTGCCACCTTCCACACGTGTGCCATACAATCTGGAGAATATACATCTTGCTACTCTGATTCACCAAATTGAGGTTGTCGTGGCTGATCTGCATCTTGATAAAACTGTGGTGTACAACTCACAATGCCTGAAGTGATTTGACTCTCAAAACCTTGAAACTCAATGGCAGCAGGTATGCCCTCTTCCTCTTTAGCTCTCCCTGTCAGCTTGTCGATAGCAGATACTAATTCAGCCACTTGATTGGTCATCCCTTGAAATTCAGATGCTGGAATCCCCTGCTGATGATCACATAATTGATCTTACCATGGCTGCACCGATCGGAATTCCTCCAGCTCTGGTTCAGCATACTGGTGCCAATATGAATCGGGCAACTGCTACTGCACATGCCAGGGTTGTTGCTCACAATATGGTTGAAAACAAAGTGGTGGTTGCTGTTGGAAAGCTTGATTGGCTGGCTGCATAAAATCCTCAGGAATAGGCTCATAAAACAGGTCAAATCTTGGTGGTTGAGCATTATAAGGAAAAGAACAGTTATCATATGAAGAGTAGTAATTCATGCTTACCCAAGGCTCACTGGAAGAAACACCAATCAGACCTCTAAGACCTCTAGTATAGAATTCAACATAAGAAATCTATGAAAGAAAAGAGAAACTATACAAACTATATAGATGCATGGACTACTCTACACTCCTAAGCCTAAGCTATATGAACACAGACGGAAATGCAAGTAAGAAAACAGACCTAAACAAGATTAACCTAACACTCTAAAACTCAATTCGCCGAGTCCCCGGCAACGGCGCCATTTGTTAAACTGATTTTTGTCGCTTAAAATCAGAACAAAGTCTGGTCCCCACTAATGTAGTATAGGACAACCAGAGAATCAATCCAAAGACTCGGCTAGAATTAAGTTTAAAGTGTAGAATTAAATCTTGTATTTATTTAACACCTAATTAACTACTAATGCAAGGTGGGGAAATGAAATATGAACAATGAAATTAAAGAGAAAAAAATGAAGGAATCAAATCTGTATAACAGAAAAAAAATGAAGAAAGAAAATGTAATTTGAACTCTAAACTACTTAAACAGAAACAGAAATGAAACTAATATGAGAACTTAAATGCAACTAAAATGATCCTAAACTAATGAGCATTATTACTGCCTAATAACAGAATCTAAAGATTATCACTGCAATAGGTAAATGATGCAAGAAAACAAGAAAATAAACCTAACTAAGAGTGTTAAGAACAGTGGAACATATAACAAAACTTAAATGGAAGGAAAATAAAGTCAACAGAAATACTGAAAATGAAGAAGCAAACAAAAGATATTGGATAAAAAGCAAACAACAGAGGCAAATGTGCAATAAACTGAATGAAAGATTCTCAATTCTTCTTCAGAAAGACATTCTGAGCAAGTTAAGCCCTCCTTGGGGTCTGATAACAGTTGAAAAACTGTTATTTTCATGCTTAAAATTGATACTAAAAGCAACCTTTAACACTTAGAAACTAGCTTGAAATCATGCTTGTGGTCATATTTTTAGAAATAAGAGAGCTGGACAGGTTTATGCTTGATTTCAGTGTTTTTGTGCAAGTTTTAAGGTGAATTTGGTGAAAGAAGTGAAGAAGGATAGAGATGGAATCAGAAAAGACATCAAAAAGTGCAAAAGGAGAAGCCGCAACTGCCGCTCAGCGGCAGTTTACCGCTGAGCGGCACTCAGGCAGTCACGTTGGATCCGCTGAGGGGTGAAAAGGCCGCTGAGGGGAGAAAAACAACTGACGCACTTACCGCTGAGCGGTAGTTTACTGCTGAGCGGCACTATTTTTGGGCTTGGGCCTAATTTTCTGTAATTTTAGAATAGTATATAAGCTTTAGGGCGTCCTAGGGTTTGTATCTTTGGCAGAGACGAAGCAAACACTCTCTTTTCCACCCCTTGAAGGAAGATCTTGGATGCTCAGGCTACCTCCTCCTCTTTCTAGGGTTCTATCTTTCATTCTTTCATTATTGTTCATCTAGTTTCACCATGAATATGGTGAACTAAACCTTGTATTGTTGTTGGGGAATCAATGTAGTCTTGTGAAACTCTCATATATGGAATTTGATTTAATGTCTTATATTAAGATATATGCTTTCTTTCATCTTTAGCTAGGGTTTTTCCTCTTTGCTTATTGCTTGCTTTGTTTAACTCATTCATTGCCATGATTATTGATTTTGTCGATACGGGAACGTATGGGGAAGTCTAGATCCGGGAAATTTCTCCTAATAGCATATTGGTTGCCTTTAAGCTCTTGAACTTTAAGAACTAATTACTAGGAATGGTAGGAATTGTAGGAACTCGTAATTAGGGATAGGCCTTCTTGCAAGGTAATTTAGAGAGTGGCATTAGCATTGATGATAAGAATGATGAATTCCTGAAAATATATGAGAGCGGATAAGATAAAATTGATAACCCCAACAACATACTCATTCATATAATTCATTGAAGTGTTTGTTTTGTTCTTTACCATTGATCAAATTCATGCACACATGTTTAGTTATTGTCTTTTGCATTAAAACCTATAATCAATTTGTTCTTAAGTCTTAAATAATCAACAAATCACATAGCTAAACTAGGTCGTGAGTCCTTTGGGAAAACGATACTTGGTCTTACCTTGTTTTATTACTTGATACGATTCGGTCACACTTGCCGATTGTTAAACAAGTTTGTGGCGCCGTTTTTCGGTGTTCATAAATTTGTCATCAGGGTCTTTTGAGTTCGTATTTCAGAACTTCAAATGGAAATTCTCAGTCAATTATTCAATCAATACACACTTCCATAAGAACAGGATTACAACACTGAGATTTCAGCATTAAAATCACACGAATCAGAATTAATAAAAGAAAAAGAATTGAAACACAAAACCGATTTGAATCATCTCTGACTCGAGAAGACATCTCGAAAATGTATGCTCACTGTGGAGTCATTCAATTCCAAAAGGAACAATAGAATTGCAGAGTTACAGAATCCAAATCATTTTCTCAACACATAACAAGTACAAAAATCAAAAACAAAGAACAAAATCGAGACATAAACAAGAACAAAACAAAAACACAAAACTCAACTTTATTAACATGAAAAGGAAATTTTACATACTACCGGAAGTCACCAAGACTCTCGCGGCCTGTCACCCTCCCGATCGTCTCAACGAAATCCAAAAGTCAAGAACTCTACTTCTACGAAATCGGAAAAGAACCCTAACCTAAAGTGCGTAAAACTATATCGAAAAGTAAAGTGCATCTCAAAAGTGTATCAAGTAGTGTTCTCTATATCTATTTACATGGTGAAAACCCCCTTTATATAGGGTTGGAGAACGAAAAATAGAAAAGGAAGGGGGATAAGAAAAATGGGAGAAGGGGAACCTTATTGTGACGCTTCGAGCTTCACCTTGATCCAACGGTCTCCTAAAGCTTTGAGCTCCAAACCCTCCGATCCACTTAAGCTTCGGTCAGCTTCTTCTCCGGCGTCGTTGCACTAAATCTGCAAGCCCAATTCCAGCGCAGTGTATCAGTGCATTCCAGCAGCAATGTCATGCACTTTCCTTACCAATCCAGCAACAGTGGCCCAATTCTTCAATCTGTAGTAGGGCCCAGCAGTGTGCAGCAGCTTCCTACAAACCCATTGTTTCAATAGATTCAACCCTTCCAATCTTCTAGCCTTGACCAAATATAATCAAGCCCAATCTGCAGTTAAAAAAAAAATCAATTACAACTAAAAGGCTAAACAACAAAAATAGTGTATTTAAGCAATCACCAAAACTAAAAATCTAATTAAGCAAAAATAAAGAAAAAAAAATTTTGTCAAAAGATTTTCTAAAACACTAATTTTCTAATTATTAACAAAAACTAAAAATTACCTTTAAAAACCTATATTTAACTAGAATTTTATAAAACTAAAGAATTATGCGAAAAACGTAAAACTAGCCTAATTCTAAGAAATTAAAAACTAAAGAAATCTAAGAAATGATTTTTAACAGAGAAAAATATGTAAATCTAGAGTGTTATCAATCACAAAACCCTTGAGTTAAGAGAATCATGTAGACACAATCATTCTTAATTATTCCCAACTTTCTTTTGCATTGAGCTTTGCTTTTTCTTCTCTTTTCTTTCTCTTTTTCTTTTTCTTTTCACATACTTAGTTCTTAGCTCAATGCTTTCAATTTCCATTTCATAACTTCCCAGCAACCCCAAACTTGGACATTTGTCAATACCACAAAATATTTTCTACTTAACTCAAGGTAAAGCTTTTCACAAGGGGTTTTCAAATTATGTTCAAGGCTATGGGTTCAAATGATAGAACACATAGTGCTCTCTTTTGGTGTGCCAAATTTATGAATTTGGCTAATAAAAGGGTTACCAACATGAGAGTGAGAGTGAAAAAGAAACATGTGAGTGGAAAGAAAGAGTTGAGAGAGAGAAAAAGGAAAAAGAAGAAGAGAGAGAGGAGAGACAAAAAGAAAAAGAGTATGAAAAGCCACTTCCTTATCCAAAGAGTTATTCAAGGAAGGAGAAAGAAAAGCAGTTGGAAAGATTCATGGAGTTGTTTAAGAAGCTTGAGATCACTATACCATTCTTTGAAGCATTGCAACAGATGCCAGCATATGCAAAGTTTTTGAAGGAACTCCTCAGAAAGAAACACAAGTATATTGAAAAGGAAACTATCAATGTACAGGGTAACTGTAGTGCAATCATACAAAAACTACCTCCTAAACTTAAAGATCCAGGAAGCTTTACTATTCCATGCACCATAGGAGATGTGAAAGTTGGAAGAGCATTGATTGATTTGGGAGCTAGCATTAATCTAATGTCGCTATCCATGTGCAGAACAATTCAGGGGTTGGAAATTAAACCAACCAGAATGGCTCTTCAATTGGGGGACAGATCTCTTAAATATCCATCTGGAGTGGTTGAAGATGTTCTAGTAAAGGTTGACAAATTTGTATTCCCGGTGGATTTTATTGTGATGGAAATGGAAGGGAATAGTGATGTTCCTCTTATTCTTGGGAGACCTTTTATGAAGACTGCTAGAGTTTTGATTGATTTAGAGAATGGTAAGCTTAAAATGAGAGTTGATGATGAAGAAGTCACTTTTGACGTATCCAAGGCCATGACATATCCAAATGACGACAAAGCATGTTTTCAATTTGATGAACTTGATGAAGTTTGTATGGTGCAAGAAAGGATGGTGCGAAATATTTCTCCATTGGAAAAAACTCTCATTAATGCATGTGAAGATTTAGATGAAGAAGAAGAGAAATTGATTGATGAATGTCTGATGGACTTGGAAACATTGAAAAAGAGTCCGGAGGAAGATCCAATATTCGAAATAATTGATAAGGAAGAAGCAGTCAAAGCACAGACACCAGAATTAAAAAGATTGCCATCACATCTGAAATATGTTTTTCTAGAGGAAGATGGAGCAAAGCCAGTCATCATCAATAACTCTTTATCTCTACAAGAAGAAGAGCAGTTGATAGAAATTTTGAAAGCCAACAAAGAAGCAATTGGGTGGTCAATATCAGATCTCAAAGGTATTAGCCCAACTTTATGATGTCACAAACTTGTTTTTCAATCGGCAAGTGTGACCGAATCGTTCAAGTAATAAACTTGGTAAGACCAAGTATCGTTCTTCCCAAAGGACTCACGGCCTAGTTTAGTTGTGTGGTTTCTTGATTAGCTAAGACTTAAAGACAAAATATTTAGATTTTATATGCAAAAGACGAAAATTAAATATGTATGCATGAAGTTTTGATCAATGGCAAAAAACAAAAGATAAACACTTTCAATGAAATATATGTATGAATATGTTGTTGGGGGTCAATTTCATCTTATCCACTCTCATATATTTTAGGAATTCAACATTCAAATCATCATTGTTAATGCCACTCTCTAAAGTACCTTTCAAGAAGGCTTCTCCCTAATCACGAGTTCATACAATTCCTAGCATTCCTAATGATCAGTTCATAAGTACAGGAGCTTAACGACAACCAATATAATATTGGGAGAAATTCCCCGGATCTAGACTTCCCCGTACGCGCCCGTATCGACAAAACCAATAATCATGCATCGAATGAGTTAAACAATGCAAGCATTACGCAAAGAGGAAAAACCCTAACTAATGATGAAAGAAAGCATAGATCTTAATTAAAAGATGTAAAAACAGATTCCATATATGAGAGCTTCAAAAGATTACATTGATTCCCCAACAAACATACAGAGTTTAGTTCACCATATTCATGGTGAACCTAGATGAATTACAATGAAAGAATGAAAGATAAAACCCTAAAAAGGTGAAGAGGAAGCCTCAGCATCCAAGATCCTCCTTCAAAGGGGTGGAAGAGAGAGTGTTTGCTTCGTTCCAGCCAAAGATACCTAACCCTAGGAAACCCTAAAGGTTATATATTATTCGTAAATTACAGAAAATTAGGTCCAAGCCCATTAAAGTGCCGCTCAACGGTAAAATACCGCTCAGCGGTAAGTGCGTGTCACGTTTCTTCCCCTCAGCGGCCATTTTGCCCCTCAGCGGTCCTCCCGTGAGCTCCTGAGTGCCGCTCAGCGGTAAACTGCCGCTGAGCGGTGACTTCGGCTTCTCCTTTTGCACTTTTTGATGTCTTTTCTGATTCCATATCTCTCCTTCTTCACTTCTTTCACCAAATTCACCTTAAAACCTGCACAAAAACACTGAAATCAAGCATAAACCTGTCCAGCTCTCTTATTTCTGAAAATATGAAGAAAATCATGATTTCAAGCTAGTTTCTAAGTATAAAGGTTGCTTTTAGTATCAATTTTAAGCATGAAAATAACAGTTTTTCAACTGTTATCACAACCCCAAACTTAGAACTTTGCTTGTCCTCAAGCAAACAAGATGTAACTCCATCTTCAACCAATTCATATGATGGTTCACTTCATTCAAAAATCTTCTTTTCAAGATAAGTAAAAACATCAATCAAACTTATGATCAAGATTTCAATTAAGATGTGCACATGCTTTAGTGTTTCACAAAATCAGTTAATACCCAACAAATGCTCTTTTTCATTAATGACCAATCAATTAAGCATGGATGTTCATGTGCTAATGGAATATTTCCTCACTAGGTAAAGTATTTCACTCAACACACAAGTGTATAAAAGGTAATTACTCATTCACTCTACTATCACAATGTCACCTGAATCAACTTTGCCTTTCATTTTACCACAATCAAAAACATTCACAAGCATGCATCATCACAAGGACTTTTCAATGGCTTATAATGTGGCTGGGCTAACAAGAAAATTGGTTTTTGTGGATCACAAAATCCTTGAGTTAAGAGAATCATAACAACACAATCATCTTATTCATTCCCAACTTTCTTTTGCCTTTGCATTGAGCTTTGCTTCTTTTTCTTTTCTTTTCTTTTTCTTTGTATATTCTTACTTTTTAACTCTTAGCTCAATGCTTTTCATTTTTTCCCAACAACCCCAAACTTGAACATTTAACAATATCACACAAGATCTTCTACTTAACTCAAGGTAAAGATTTTCAATCAAGGGTTTCAGTGTATGTTCAAGGCTAAGGGTTCAAAAGGATAGAACACAAAGTGTTCTCTTTTAGTGGGCTAATTTTACGAATTTGGCCAATAAAAGGGTTTCAACAAACGACCTTGATCATATGATGCAAACAAGCAATTGATTTAATCATAGAAAACCTGGGCAAAATCATTCATGCTTTCAAAGTAATAGCATTCAACAATAACAACTCTGGAGCTCAAAATCTCACATACAAGCTCATTCACATTTGACATACACATCCTTCTTAATTTCACAATCACAATCATGATATCATGCATTTGTTCACAAAGATTGTGAATCACTTGTATAAGCATTTTAATGTGCACATCATCTCAACATCAATTAATCATAAGCATCATTCAGTATTACTTATCACACAATCACAGTTAATAGCAAACCATCACAAGAAACCAGGTTTTCAATAGAGTACATCAAAACCTAATCTAAAAACAAAAACAAATAAGTTTAGAAAACTTAAACCACAAAAGCATAATCATATGATAGCATTTATCAGTAAATGCTATCTCAGCTCCTCATCAGTCTGAGCTGTCCTCTGTATCTTCTTCTTCTTCCTCATCTTCAGCATCTTCAAATGCATCATCATCATCAGCTTCATCTTCTTCCATCTCTCTAGCTGAAGCTTCAGCTGCTCCAGCTCCTCCTCCATGCACTGGTTCCTCTGGCCAGGCTACCACATTATGGAATTCATCCATAGTCCACCTGTGGGCTGGAGGTGTATCATACATCCCCACAACCATCTCAGCAGTGGCCACCTGCCCTCTGTGAATGGACTGCAACTAAGCACCTATAAGAGACATATACATGTCCCTCATCTGGAATGGTTCCGCTTCATGTGTATCAGCAGATGTCTGGCTCTATGCTGGCCCTCTCTCTCTACGAGCCCGGCGTGGTGGAACTGGCTGAGCTGCATCCTCACCTCCACAGTACTGTCTGTAATAAACCTCATCAATAGCTTTTCTTGGCCTCTCAAATGGTGGAACAGAAGTGTCCACCCCAGCTAGCTTGCAAAGGTGAGTGATCAAAGAAGGATGTCCCAGTGGTGCTTTGTTGTTTGAGGTGTTAGCACATACACTAATTTCATCAGCCATCACCTGCCCAATATTAACATTTAAATTTCTGATAGCACAGTAGATGAATAGTGCCCTGCTGAGAGTAATATCTGACACATGTGAACATGGATGAATGTTGGCATGAGAAAACGCCATCCAATACTTTGCAAGAGGAGTCAAATCCGTCCTCCTAATATTAACCACTGACCCAGATCTATTCCTTTGGGAGTGTCCTCCAAGTATACACAATACTCTCTCCACATCCTCATAATCAGCACCTTCCTCCATGCAAAGAGCAAACTGGCACTGCTCACCCGCCCATACAGTGTCCAGGAAGTTATTAATAGAATCAGGATCACACCTGATAGCATGGCCTCTGACATAGCCCAAATAATTCTCAGCTGGATAATCACCAATCTTCTTTGCATTGGTGTAAAATTCCTTTACCACAGCTATGTTGGCAGGTGCAGGATAAGTGGCTAGTTTTCCCCAATCATTCCCTAACACTTGCTCTCCAAATTGAGGAGCAAAGTTAGGTATCATTCCAACCTTTCTCTCCATCAGAAGTCTCCTGTCCTGAACCACCCTAAAGTGCTTCTCATGTTTCCTAGAGAGGAACCTGCTAGATTGGGGTTGCTCTGGTTCCTTTTCCTTTCTCTTGGTTGCCATGGTTTTCAATCTTTTTCCTGATGAGGATGTCATTCCTACATTCAAAACACAAACAAAACCACAGAACATGATGTTAATCATTAGTAAAACACAGAACACAACTCCTTTCGAAGCTAAACCACCGCTGAGGGCCAGAATTCCCCCTCAGCGCCACCAGTACCAAATTCCAGATCACAAAAAACCAGAAAAACCAAATCTGGAAGAGTGCCGCTCAGCAGTAGTTTACCCCTCAGCGGTAACTCTGCAGATTTTTGAAAAACCTGTTTTAAAGCTTTCATAACTCCACCCAAATGCAATTTTCAGTTTTCCAGTTCATAATCATGCAGTTTAATCGGTTCAAACATCAAATATATCATCAAATCATGCAAAGAAATCAAAACCCCTAAATCTTCAAGCTTTGACAATCATATTCAAAATCAAAAACCCTAGAATGAACAAAATGCATTTTACTTACTTGGGTGGAGATACTAGATGCAATGAGAATGCTTCCAAGCTAGAATGCTCTCTTCCAACCCCAAACTTTGATGGCACACTAATGAAAAATTGAGTGGAAGAGAAATTTTCTTAAGAGGGAAGAGTGAAAAGATGTGGAAAACCTTGGAGAAGGTATGTGGGAGTGTTTGTGCAGAGAAAAATCTGAAAGTGTGAAAGAATACGCAGCTTAGGGTTTAAAAATACCCTAATGGGCTCGGGTCCCGCTAAGGGGAACTAAAACCCAATCTGCGAGAGTACCGCTCAGCGGCACTTTCGTGATGTGTTCTTCTCCTTCTTTTCTTAACCTACGTGCCTCCTAGACATGCCCCTCACTGGCTCCCTGCAATTCAATGTTCAAAATGCTTAGGCAAACCCTAACTAAAACAAACAAACAGAAATATTCAATCAACTGGGTTGCCTCCCAGGTAGCGCTTGTTTAACGTCATGAGCCTGACCCAAAATCCACCAACACCCATCAGTAGGTGCAAAATTTTCTTACCAACACCCATCAGTAGGTGTTACATCCATAGTATCCTTCAGTAGATACTTAACCACCTAGCATCCTTCAGTAGATGCTATCTCCAACAAAATAATTACAAAACTAATGTTCACAAATTAAAAATTACAAAACCAAATCAAAAGTCTTTAAATTCACTGGGTTGCCTCCCAGCAAGCGCTCTTTTAATGTCATTAGCTTGACCCAATAAAGTTCAAGTTCCATCTTCTTTATAGTTGATGTTGTCATTCCACCAACTTCTCAGCTGTTTCCTTTGAACTGTTTTGGTTCTTCTAGAATATGGAGACTCTATCTCTATCATCTCCTTCTCTTTAAAGCCCTTCACAACCCACAACTTGTTCCTGATTCTTACAGGTGTCCCAAGTTGGAGTCTTCTTTTCTTCCAGTCTCTAGGAATTTCTTCTCCTCTTCCAATCTCTTCTTCCTTGGGTACCTGAAACAACAAACAATGGTTACCTGAAACCTCAAGATTTTCATCTTTACGGCTAGTCATGGGTGCATCTCGAAATGCAGCTTTATAACTAGCTTCTTCCTCCTTTGCTTGCATCTCATCTTTGAAGACATCTACCACCACTCTCTCCTCTCTGTCCTGGAGCACCACTATACCTTCATTTACATCTATGATAGCCCTGGCCGTTTTCATAAACGATCTTCCAAGTATGATAGGTATCTTCTCGGTCTCCATCTTCATCACCACAAAGTCTGCCAAGAACTGAAGTTTGCCAACACAAACTATAATGTCCTCTACAATCCCACATGGCTCCTTTGAAGATCCATCGGCCATTACTATTTTAACCTTTGTAGGTTTCACTTTAACATTGCCGATTTGCTCCAGTAAAGAATAAGGTATCAAGTTAACACTTGAACCTAAATCAAGAAGAGCCTCCTTTACCTTTTTCTTCCCTATAGTACAAGGGATAGAAAAACTGCCTGGATCTGATGCTTTAGGAGGGAATGACTCTTTCTTAACAGTTATACACTCTTTTGCCTCATCATCTCTACGTCTCTTCTTTGTAGAGATTTCTTCATCAGATTTTGTGTAAACTGCAATTTTCTGTAAAATCTGTTCCCAAGGTGCTTCATTATCCACCATTCTGAATAATTCTGTGAAGTCCATTTGTTTCTCTTGATTTATTGGAAAAGGAAAAGTATTTTTGCTCTCTATTTCTCTTCTTTCTTCTGTTTCTCCTTCTTCTAACTCAATTATCTCTTCATTCACACTCTTTACGACTTTGCACTCTTCTCTGGGGTTAACCTCAGTATTAGCCCCAAAATTTCTATTTGGCCTTTCTTTCAATTGCTTGGTAATCTGACCCATTTGAATCTCCAAATTCTTTATAGAAGCTTCAGTGCTCTTTTGAGAAGATTCAGTTTTCTGTATGAATTGCTGAAGAGTTTCTTCCAACCTTGTTGATCTTTCATTAAGCATAGATAACTGTTGCCAAAAGGTTGGTTGCTGCTGCTGCTTATTATATTGATTAGCTTGCCCAGTTTGTCCTTGACCAATGCTTGGATGTGGTTTCCACCCTTGATTGTAATTCCCTTGACGGTATGGAAATTGATTAGCCATGAAATTAACATCCTCCACGGCTTCCACTGGAAAAGCACATTGACCATTGATATGATCACCTCCACATAATTCGCACAACTGGGTTTGTACCTGTGCAGCAGTTTTCAACTCTTTAGGTAATTGTGCAAGAGTTTTAGTCAGAGTCTCCAACTGTTGAGTTAGAATTTTATTTTGAGCTAGCAAGGCATCATGTGTTTGTAATTGAAGAACCCCTTTTTGTTGCATAGGAGCTCCTCTCTCACTGTGCAGGTCATTATCACTAGTAGCCATGTTTTCTATAATTTCTGTGGCTTCCTCTGGAGTTTTCCATTTAATATTGCCTCCTGCTGAGGCGTCCAGCATCATCTTGGTTTGTGAACCAAGCCCTCCAAGGAAAGTTAAGACTACTTCCTGTTCTTCAAAGCCATGCGTGGGTGTTTTTCTTAGTAGACTTTTGTATCTATCCCATGCATGCCCTAATAATTCTTCCATGCCCTGCTTAAATGAAGATATCTCTTGCTTTCCTTTTGTCACCTTTGATTGTGGAAAGTACTTGTTCAAAAACTTTGTTACCACTGCTTCCCACTCTATGAAACTTCCTTCTGGAAAAGAATTCAACCAAAGCTTAGAATTGCCTCCCAATGAGAAAGGAAACAAACTAAGTTTGATCGCTTCATCTGGCACCCCATTGATTTTGACTGTATTGCAAATTTCATTGAATGTAGTAAGGTGCTCATATGGGCTTTCATGAGATAACCCATTAAACTGATTGCTCTTTACCAGTTGGATCAGTGCTGGTTTAACCTCCATATTGGCTGCATTGACTCTAGGTCTAGCTATGCTGTTAAAGTGCTGAGGTCCATCTATATTGGTGTAATCAGCAAGAGTTCTTCTGATATTATTGTTCTCCATATTTTCTGTGCTATGAACAGAACCTTGTGGTGATGGTTGTAACAGAGTTTCCGGAGGAGGGAAAAGTTCTCTAGATGTTCTGATTCTTCTCCTCCGTCTACTGTCTTCTAATCCTTCAAGTAGAGGTTCTGTTGTTTTCTTGCTCCTAGTTCGAATTGCCTCCTGCATACACAAGAACACAAAACCCTAGAAAAGATTTGGTTAGCACATAAAAGATATAAGAGAAGATATAAGATTCAGAAAATAAAAACAGAAAACAGAAAAACAGAAGACAGAAAAATAAAATAAAATCAAATCAAATAAAATACAAACTGAAAAACAGAAAACAGAAAAATAAAATAAAATAAAAAAAATTCGAAATTGAAATTAAAAATAAAAAAAAAATAAGTCAAAGATAATCAATAATCACACAAATTAACCAGTTAAACCACGAGTCCCCAGCAACGGCGCCAAAAACTTGATGGACAAATTTATGATCACCAAAATATGATGTCACAAACTTGTTTTTCAATCGGCAAGTATGACCGAATCGTTCAAGTAATAAACTTGGTAAGACCAAGTATCGTTCTTCCCAAAGGACTCACGGCCTAGTTTAGTTATGTGGTTTCTTGATTAGCTAAGACTTAAAGACGAAATATTTGGAGTTTAATATGCAAGACAGAAAATAAACATGTATGCATGAGGTTTTTGATCAATGGCAAAAAGCAAAAGATAAACACTTTCAATGAAATTTATGTATGAATATGTTGTTGGGGGTCAATTTCATCTTATCCACTCTCATATATTTTAGGAATTCAACATTCAAATCATCATTGTTAATGTCACTCTCTAATGTACCTTTCTAGAAGGCTTCTCCCTAATCACGAGTTCATACAATTCCTAGCATTCCTAATGATCAGTTCATAAGTGCAGGAGCTTAACGACAACCAATATCATATTGGGAGAAATTCCCCGGATCTAGACTTCCCCGTACGTGCCCGTATCGACAAAACCAATAATCATGCATCGAATGAGTTAAACAATGCAAGCATTAAGCAAAGAGGAAAAACCCTAACTAATGATGAAAGAAAGCATAAGTCTTAATTAAAAGATGTAAAAACAGATTCCATATATGAGAGTTTCACAAGATTACATTGATTCCCCAACAAACATACAGAGTTTAGTTCACCATATTCATGGTGAACCTAGATGAATTACAATGAAAGAATGAAAGAATAAACCCTAAAAAGGTGAAGAGGAAGCCTGAGCATCCAAGATCCTCCTTCAAAGGGGTGGAAGAGAGAGTGTTTGCTTCGTTCCAGCCAAAGATACCTAACCCTAGGAAACCCTAAAGCTTAAATATCATTCGTAAATTACAAAAAATTAGGTCCAAGCCCATTAAAGTGCCGCTCAGCGGTAAAATACCGCTCAGCGGTAAGTGCGTGAGTCGTTTCTTGCCCTCAGCGGCCATTTTGCCCCTCAACGGACCTCCCGTGAGTGCCTGAGTGCCGCTCAGTGGTAAACTGCCGCTGAGCGGTGACTTCGGCTTCTCCTTTTGCACTTTTTGATGTCTTTTCTGATTCCATCTCTCTCCTTCTTCACTTCTTTCACTAAATTCACCTTAAAACCTGCACAAAAACACTGAAATCAAGCATAAACCTGTCCAGCTCTCTTATTTCTAAAAATATGAAGAAAAACATGATTTCAAGCTAGTTTCTAAGTGTAAAGGTTGCTTTTAGTATCAATTTTAAGCATGAAAATAACAGTTTTTCAACTGTTATCACTATGATACTTCTTTGGATGAGGAAGAGGTTTTTCATATGATTCTTTCTTTTTTTTTCTCGTCCTCTTTTTCTTTTCTCTCACTTTCTTTTTTTCTTTTCTTTTTTTCTTTTCTTTTTTTACTCACTTTCTCAATCTTCACACATATTTTCTCTTCTTCTTTCTCTTCTCTCTCTTTTCTCTCTTCTTTTTCCAACTCAACTTTTTCAATATTTACATTCACTAGCACTTTACACTCTTCCACGGGGTTAACCTCAGTATTAGCCCCACAATTCTTGTCAGACCTTTCTTCCAACTGCTTAGTAATTTGACCCATTTGAATCTCCAAGTTCTTAATAGCAGCTTCAGTGCTCTTTTGAGAAGATTCAGTTTTCTGTATGAATTGCTGAAGAGTTTCTTCCATCCTTATTGATCTTTCATTAAGTATAGAAATTTGTTGCCATAAGGTTGGTTGTTGCTGTTGCTTGTTAAATTGCCCTTCTTGTCCAGCTTGCCCACTTTGTCCGAGACCAATGCTTGGGTGTGGTTTCCACCCTTGATTGAAATTCCTCTGACGGTATGAAAATTGATTGGCCATGAAGTTAACATCCTCTAAAGCATCTGCTGGATAAGCACATTGACCATTGATATGGTCACCCCCACATAATTCACACAACTGTGGTTGAACATGTGCAACCGTCTTTAACTCTTTTGGCAGTTGTGCAAGCGTTCTTGTGAGAGTCTCTAATTGTTGAGTTAGTATCTTGTTCTGTGCTAGCAAGGCATCATTGGTTTGTAACTGTAGAACTCCTTTTTGTTGAATAGGAGCTCCTCTTTCACTGTTTAGTTCATTATCACATGTAGCCATATTTTCAATGATTTCTGTAGCTTCCTCTGGAGTTTTCCATTTGATATTTCCTCCTGCTGAGGCGTCAAGCATCATCTTGGTTTGTGAACCAAAACCTCCAAGGAAGATTAGGACTACTTCCACTTCTCCAAATCCATGCGTGGGAGTCTTTCTTAATAGGCTTTTATATTTGTCCCATGCATGACCTAGTGATTCCTCCTTGCCTTGCCTGAAAGATGATATCTCTTGCTTTCCTTTGTTTACCTTGGTAGAATTGAGTGCCCATATAGTTAAATTCTTGACAGATTGCATCCTATAGGCATTAGGCACAAAACCCTAAAAATAAATGTTAGCACAAAAAGATAGAGAAGATATAAAATCAGAGATAAAAATAAAAACAGAAAATAAAAACAGAAAACAAAAAAAAAATAAAAACAGAAAATAAAATAAAATAAAAACAGAAAAAATAAAAACATAAATTCAAATTTCAAAATTCAGAAATTCAAGTCAAAGATAAACAATAATCACACAAATAAACTAGTTAAACCACGAGTCCCCGGCAACGACGCCAAAAACTTGATGACAAATTTATGAACACCGAAAAACGGCGCCACAAACTTGTTTAACAATCGGCAAGTGTGACCGAATCGTATCAAGTAATAAAACTCGGTAAGACCAAGTATCGTTCTCCCAAAGGACTCACGACCTAGTTAGTTATATGATTTGTTGATTATTTGAGACTTGTAAACAATTGATTGTAGGTTTAAATGTAAAAGACAGTAATTAAACATGTATGCATGAATGTTGATCAATGGAAAAGAGGAAAACAAACACTTTAATGAATTAAATGGATGAGTATGTTGTTGGGGTTATCAATTTCATCTTATCCACTCTCATATACTTTTAGGAATTCATCATTCTTTTCATCTATTTCTAATGCCACTCTCTAAATCACCTTGCAAGAAGGCCTATCCTTAATTACGAGTTCATACAATTCCTAGCATTCCTAGTAATTAGTTCTGAAGTGCAGGAGCTTAAAGGCAACAAATATGCTATTGGGAGAAATTCCCCGGATCTAGATTTCCCCGTCCGTTCCCATGTCGACATAATCAATAATCATGGCAATGAATGAGTTAAACAAAGCAAGCATTAAGCAAAGAGGAAAATCCCTAACTAAAGATGAACGAAAGCATGTATCTTAATATAAGATGTTAAAACACAAATTCCATATATGAGAGTTTCACAAGACTACATTGATTCCCCAACAACAATACAAAGTTTAGTTCACCATATTCATGGTGAAACTAGATGAACAATAATGAAAGAATGAAAGAGATAGAAAAACCCTAGAAAGAGAAGAGGAGAGCCATCACCATCTCCCAAGCTACCCCCAAGGGGTGAAAAGTGTGTTTTTGCTTCCTCCCAGCCAAAGATACAAACCCTAGGAAGTCCTAAAGCTTATATACTATTCTAAAATATACAGAAAATTAGGCCCAAGCCCAAAATAATGCCGCTCAATGGTAAGTACGTGAGTTGTTTTCCTCCCCTCAGCGGCGTTTTCACCCCTCAGCGGAGCCACCATGGGTTTCTGAGTGGCACTCAGCGGTAAACTGCCGCTGAGCGGTAATTACGGCTTCTCCTTTTGCACTTTTTTATGTCTTTTCTGATTCCATCTCTATCCTTCTTCACTTCTTTCACCAAATTCACCTTAAAACCTGCATAAAACACTGAAATCAAGCATAAACCTGTCCAGCTCTCTTATTTCTAAAAATATACCTAAAAGCATGATTTCAAGCTAGTTTCTAAGTGTTAAAGGTTGCTTTTAGTATCACTTTTAAGCATGAAAATAACAGTTTTTCAACTGTTATCAATAGGCTTTTGTACCTATCCCATGCATGACCTAGTGATTCCTCCATGCCTTGCCCGAAAGATGAGATCTCTTGCTTTCCTTTGTTGACCTTGGAAGAATTGAGTGCCCATATAGTTAAATTCTTGACCGAATTGCATCCTGCAGGCATTAGGCACAAAATCCTAAAAACAATTGTTAGCACAAAAAGATAGAGAAGATATAAAATCAGAGATAAAAATAAAAACAGAAAATAAAATAAAATAAAATAAAATAAAATAAAATAAAAAAAAACAGAAAAAAATAAAAAACAAAAATTCAAATTTCAAAATTCAAAATTTAAGTCAAAGATAATCAATAATCACATAAATGAACTAGTTAAACCACGAGTCCCCGGCAACGGCGTCAAAAACTTGATGACAAATTTATGAACACCGAAAAACGGCGCCAAAAACTTGTTTAACCATCGGCAAGTGTGACTGAATCGTATCAAGTAATAAAAGTAGGTATGACCAAGTATCGTTTTCCCAAAGGACTCGCGGCCTAGTTAGCTATATGATTTGTTGATTATTTAAGACTTGTAAACAATTGATTTTAGGTTTTTAATGCAAAAGACAGTAATTAAACATGTATGCATGAAGTTGATCAATGGAAAAGAGGAATAAAAACACTTAAATGAATTAGATGGATGAGTATGTTGTTGGGGTTATCAATTTCATCTTATCCACTCTCATATACTTTTAGGAATTCATCATTCTTTTCATCCATGCTAATGCCACTCTCTAAATCACCTTGCAAGAAGGCATATCCTTAATTACGAGTTCATACAATTCCTAGCATTCCTAGTAATTAATTTTGAAGTGCAGAAGCTTAAAGGCAACCAATATGCTATTGGGAGAAATTCCCCGGATCTAGATTTCCCCGTACGTTCCCATATCGACAAAATCAATAATCATGGCAATGAATGAGTTAAACAATGCAAGCTTTATGCAAAGAGGAAAAACCCTAACTAATGATGAAAGAAAGCATAAGTCTTAAAATAAGATGTTAAAACAATTCCATATATGAGAATTTCACAAGACTACATTGATTCCCCAACAACAATACAAGGTTTAGTTCACCATATTCATGGTGAAACTAGATGAACAATAATGAAAGAATGCAAGAGATAGAAAAACCCTAGAAAGAGAAGAGGAGAGTTGTCACCATCTCCTAATCTACCACCAAGGGGTGAAAAAGTGTGTTTCTGCTTCCTCCCAGCCAAAGATACAAACCCTAAGACATCTAGGTCTTTAAATAGGACATAAAAATAATAGAAAACGGGTTTAGGCCCAAACAGATCATAAAATCGCAGAAAACTGGCCCAAAACTCGTCTAGTTGACTTTTTCCCTATTATGGTTGACTGGTTGACTTTTTTGGTTGACTAGTTGACGGGTTGACTTTTTTGTTTCTCCACTTCCTTCACTGCCTTCACTTCGTCCAATTCCTCTATTTCGTCCACTTCGTCCACTTAGTCCACTTCGTCCCTTTCGTCCACTTCCTCCACTTCCTCAACTTCGTCCACTTCCTCAACTTCGTCCACTTCCTCCAGTTCCTCCCCTTCCTCCACTTCCTCCATTTCATCCACTTCCTCCACTTCCTTCATTTTCTCAACCTCGTCAACTTCCTCCACCTTGTCCACTTCTTAATCTTCTTCTTCCACTTCGTCCACTCCCTCCACTTCCTCCACTTCCTCCACTTCGTGCAGTTCCTCCACTTCGTCAACTTCCTCCACTTCGTCCACCTCCTCCACTTCGTCCACTTCCTCCACTTGGTCCACTTCGTCACCTTCCTCCACTTTGTCCATTTCCTCCACTTTGTCAACTTCGTCAACTTCGTCAACTTCGTCCACCTCGTCCACTTCGTCCACTTCGTCTACTTCCTCTCCTTCCTCCACTTCCTCCACTTCCTTCACTTTCTCCACTTCCTCCAGTTCGTCCACTTCATCCACTTTGTCAACTTCGTCCACTTCTTCAACTTCATCCACTTCATCCTCTTCATCCACTTCTTCCACTTCGTCCACTTCTTCCAATTCGTCCACTTCCTCCACTTCGTCCATTTCGTCCACTTCGTCAACTTCATCCACTTCCTCCACTTCCTCCACTTCGTCCACTTCCTTCACTTCTTCCACTTTGTCCACTTCCTTCACTTCCTTCACTTCCACCATTCCCTCCACTTCCTCCACTTTGTCCAAATCGTCCACTTCGTCCACTTCTTCCACATTGTCCACTTCGTCAATTTCGTCAACTTCGTCCAATTCGGCAACTTCGTCAACTTGGTCCAGTTCCTCCACTTTCTCAAGTTCCTCCACTTCCTCGTCTTCGCTTCTTCGTCAACTTCCTCCACTTCGTCCACTTTGTCACTTCGTCCACTTCATCCACTTCGTCCACTTTGTCAAGTTCATGCACTTCGTCCACTTTGTCCACTTGTTCATCTTTTTCTTCCACTTTGTCCACTTCCTCCACTTCGTCCACTTCATCAACTTCGTCCACTTCTTGCACTTCATCCTCCTCCTCCACCTCCTTCACCTCCTCCACCTCCTCCACTTCCTCCACTTCCTTCACTTCCTCCACTTCCTACACTTTGTCCACTTCGTCCGCTTCGTCCACTTTGTCAACTTCGTCCACTTCCTCTCCTTCCTCCACTTCCTCCACTTCTTCAACTTCATCCACTTCCTCCACTTTGTCAACTTCGTCCACGTCATCCACTTCGTCCACTTCTTCCAATTCGTCCACTTCCTCCATTTCCTCCACTTCCACCACTTTGTCCAAATCGTCCACTTCTTCCAGTTCGTCCACTTCGTTAATTACGTCCACTTCCTCGAGTTCCTTCACTTCCTCCACTTCCTCCACTTCATCCACTTCGTAAACTTCGTCCACTTCCTCCGCTTCCTCCGCTTCCTCCACTTCCTCCACTTCCTCCACTTCCTTGTGAACAAATTCTTGAGGTTTCAAATGCAAAAGACAATAAGTAAACATGTATGCATGAGTTTTGATCAATGGAAAAGAGGAACACAAACACTTGGAATGAATTAGATGGATGAGTATGTTGTTGGGGTAATCAATTTCATCTTATCCACTCTCATATACTTTTAGGAATTCATCATTCTTTTCATCAATGTGAATGCCACTCTCTAAATCACCTTGCAAGAAGGCCTATCCTTAATTACGAGTTCATACAATTCCTAGCATCCCTAATAATTAATTCTGGAGCACAGAAGCTTAAAGGCAACCAACTCTCATATTCCTATGTCTAGGCAATATGCTATTGGGAGAAATTCCCCGAATCTAGATTTCCCCGTACGTTCCCTGATGACAAATTTTTGAACACCGAAATACGGCGCCACAAACTTGTTGAACAATCGGCAAGTATGACCGAATCGTTTCAAGTAATAAACTCGGTAAGACCAAGTATCGTTCTCCCAAAGGACTCACGGCCTAGTTTAGTTATGTGATTTGTTGATTATTTAAGACTTAAGAACAAAATAAGTGAAGTTTAATATGTAAAACAGAAAATAAAAATGTATGCATGATTGTGATCAATGGCTAAAACAAAATACAAACACTTCAATGGAATATATGGATGAGTATGTTGTTGGGGTTATCAATTTCATCTTATCCACTCTGATATACTTTAGGAATTCAACATTCTTTTCATCATTGTTAATGCCACTCTCTAAATTACCTTGCAAGAAGGCCTATCCCTAATTACGAGTTCATACAATTCCTAGCATTCCTAATAATTAGTTCTTTTAGTGCAGGAGCTTAACGGCAACCAATATACTATTGGGAGAAATTCCCCGGATCTAGACTAACAGCAAAAACCCTAACTAATGATGAAAGAACGCATGTATCTCAAATAAGATGTTTAAACACTAATTCCATATATGAGAGTTTCACAAGACTACATTGATTCCCCAACAACAGTACAAGGTTTAGTTCACCATATTCATGGTGAAACTAGATGAATAATAATGAAAGAATGAAAGATAAAACCCTAGAAAGGTGAAGAGGTAGCCTGAGCATCCAAGATATCCTCCTTCAAAGGGGTGGAAGAGAGAGTGTTTGCTTCGTTTCTACCAAACATACAAACCCTAGGACGTCCTAAAGCTTATATACTATTCTAAAATTACAGAAAATTTAGGCCCAAGCCCATAAGTGTGCTGCTCAGCGGTAAAGTACCGCTCAGCGGTAAGTGCGTGAGTTGGTTTCTTCCCCTCAGCGGCCATTTTGCCCCTCAACGGATCCCCCGTAAGCTTTTGAGTGCCGCTCAGTGGTAAACTGCCGCTCAGCGGCAGTTGCGGCTTCTTCTTTTGCACTTTTTGATGTCTTTTCTGATTTCATCTCTCTCCTTCTTCACTTCTTTCACCAAATTCACCTTAAAACCTGCACAAAAACACTGAAATTAAGCATAAACCTGTCCAGCTCTCTTATTTCTGAAAATATGAATAAAAGCATGATTTCAAGCTAGTTTCTAAGTGTTAAAGGTTGCTTTTAGTATCAATTTCAAGCATGAAAATGACAGTTTTTCAACTGTTATCATTCCCATATCGACAAAATCAATAATCATGACATGAAATGAGTTAAACAATGCATGCTTTAAGCAAAGAGGAAAAACCCTAACTAATGATGAAAGAAAGCATGTATCTCAAATAAGATGTTTAAACACAAGTTCCATATATGAGAGCTTCAAAAGATTACATTGATTCCCCAACAACAATACAAAGTTTAGTTCACCATATTCATGGTGAAACTAGATGAACAATAACAAAAGAATGAAAGATAGAACCCTAGAAAGATGAATAGGTAGCCTAAGCATCCCAGATCTTCCTCCAAGGGGTGGAAAAGTGATTGTTTGCTTCGTCTCCAGCCAAAGATACAAACCCTAGGACGTCCTAAAGCTTATATATTATTCGAAATATTACAGAAAAATGGGCCTAAGCCCAAAAGATTACCGCTCAACAATAAACTGTCGCTCAGTGGTACTTGCGGCTTCTCTTCTTTTGCACTTTTTGAGTTCTTTTGTGATTCCATCTCTATCCTTCTTCATTTATTTCACCAAGTTCACCTTAAAACCTGCATAAAACACTTAAATCAAGCATCAACCTGTCCAACTCTCTTATTTCTAAAAATATGAACAAAAGCATGATTCCAAGCTAGTTTCTGAGTGTTAAAGGTTGCTTTTAGTATCAATGTTAAGCATGAAACTAACAGTTTTTCAACTGTTATCACAACCCCAAACTTATAACTTTGCTTGTCCTCAAGCAAACAAGATGTAACTCAATCTTCTACCAATCAATACAATGGTTCACTTCATTCAAAAATCCTCTTTTCAAGATAAGTAAGAACTTCAATTAAACTCATGACAAAGACTTCAATCAAGACATGCACATGCTTTAGTGTTCACAAAGTCACTTAATATCCAACAAATGCTATTTTTCATGAATGATCAATCAACCAAGCATGGATGTTCACAAGTGTATAAGAGGTATTCACTCATTCACTCTTCTATCACAATGTCACATGAATCAACTTTGCCTTTCATTTAACCACAATCAAAAACACTTACAAGCAAGCATCATCACAAGGACTTTTCTATGGCTTATAATGTGGCTGGGCTAACAAGAAAATTGGTTTTTCTAGATCACAAAACCCTTGAGTTAAGAGAATCATATAAACACAACCATTCTTACTTATTCCCAACTTTCCTTTGCATTGAGCTTCGCTTTTTCTTCTCTTTTCTTTCTCCTTTTCTTTTTCTTTTCACATACTTAGTTCTTAGCTCTTAGCTCAATGCTTTCAATTTCCCTTTCATAACTTCCTAGCAACCCCAAACTTGGACATTTGTCAATACCACAAAATATTTTCTACTTAACTCAAGGTAAAGCTTTTCACAAGGGGTTTTCAAATTATGTTCAAGGCTACAGGTTCAAATGATAGAACACATAGTGCCCTCTTTTAGTGGGCTAAATTCATGAATTTGGCTAATAAAAGGGTTACCAACAAATGGCCTTGATCATACGATGCAAACAAGCAATTGATTCAATCATAGAAAACCTGGACAAAATCATTCATGCTTTCAAAGTAATAGCATTCAATCACAAAAACTCTGGAGCTCAAAACCTCACATATAAGCTCATTCACATTCCAGATATACACATCCTCCGTAGTATCATAATCACAATCACAACATCATGCATTTGTTCACAAAGCTTGTGAACACCTGTATCAGCATCTAATGTGCACATCTCAACATCAATCAATATCAAAGCATCATCAGGCATTACTTATCAAACAACAATCATAAGCAAACCATCATAACAGACCAAGTTTCCAATTGATTACATCAAATCCTATTCTAAAAACAAAAGTGATTGATAAAACAAATCCTGCTCTAATGCTTTGAAAACCTCAGCCCCATCAATGATGCTCTATCCCAACCCCAAACTTAGAATGAAAACTAGTGAGAAAGTGAGTGTAAGGGAGATTTTCTAAAGAGGAATGAAAGGAAAAATGTAGAGAACCTTTGGAAAAGTGTTTAGGAGTGTGTGTGTAGAGAGGAATCTGAAAATAGAGGCCAAAGCGTGACTTAGGGTATAAAAATACCCTAATCGGCTCAGGTTCCGCTAAGAGGCAACCTAAGCCCATTTTACGATTAAGTTCTCAGAACACTCAAACATTTAATCCCTATCATGCAACTAAAGTAGAATCAAAACAAACAATACAGATAAAATCAATCAACTGGGTTGCCTCCCAGGTAGCGCTTGTTTAACGTCACGAGCCTTACCCAAAATCCTCCAGCATCCTTCAGTAGATGCAAATCTTTCTTACCAACACCCATCAGTAGGTGTATACAGACATAGTATCCTTTAGTAGATACTCTTCCGCCTAACATCCATCAGTAGATGTAAACCCTGTAACAAACTTATAACAAAAACAAAAATACCCCAAAGTTCAAAATTACATCACCAAACCAAAAATTAAAAGTTCTTAAATCACTAGGTTGCCTCCCAGCAAGCGCTCTTTTAATGTCATTAGCAGTGCCCAATAAAGCTTAAGTTCCTTCTTCACGGTTGATGTTCATATCACACCAACTCATCAACTGCTTCCGGCCCACTTTTCTAACTCTTTTGGAATTTGGAGACTCTATCTCTATCACCTCATTTTCTTTGTAGTCTTTCACAACCCACAACTTGTTTTTGAATTTCACAGGTTTACCAAGTTGGAGTCGTTCTTTCATCCAGTCATCATGGACCTTTCTTCCTTTCCCAATCTTTTCTTTTTCCTGTACCTGAAACAACAAACAATGTTTACCTTTGACCTTTGGCTTTTCATCTTTAGGGCTAGTCATGAGTACATCTTGATATGCAACTTTATGACTAGCTTCTCCCACCTACATCTGCCTCTCTTCTTTCAAGACATCTACAACAACTCTTTCTTCTCGATCTTGGAGCACCACTACACCTTCATCCACATCAATGATGGCTTTGGCCGTGTTCATAAACGGTCTTCCGAGAATAATGGGTATCTTTTCACTCTCCATCTCCATCACCACGAAGTCCACCAAGAACTGTAGTTTTCCCACACAAACTATGATACAAGAAGGTCTAACACCATAGGACCCATCACAAGAGGAATGGCCAAAAAGCTCCAAGATGAATATTCTCCTCAAGGTCAAGTACTATTTGCTATCTTTGGATGGAAAATTGGAGAACAAGAAGATATGCCAAATCTGCCAAAACATGGAGAAGGGTAAAAAGGACATTTCTATACAAAAAGGGGTGTACTTATCCTTCTATGGGGCTGCATTAGTAAATGTTTTTTTCACATAAAACTCAATTTTCACGTGTTTTAGAAGCCATACATGTAGCACATGGGTTCAGATCTACAACGTGAAAATTGCTTGCTTAAAGCCTTGAGATTAATCTATAAAATCTCATAGGAAAAGCTTGTAAAGCACTTTTGGATTTTTAGTAAAGAATTTCTGCTGAAATGCATAGTAAATTCCTTCTCCAAGAGTCTCTTCTTAGCTTGATTTCCATTGCAACTTCCTTCCAATCTAGGAAGCCTTCTGAGTTGTGAATCACCTCTCCAAGCTAGCCTCCATCTCCATTCACCATAAACACCTCTCATCCGCTGCTTCACATCCTAAGTTCTTCACCAATCTGCTCCTGAAATTCCAATTCTGCACCACAATCTGCAGCTGCTACTGCTACTGTTCCATTGGTTTCAACTGCTGTTCAAGTCTCCTTGCGCCTCCAATCTCTCGGTTCTGCTCCTCTACATCTTCTAGGATGTATCAAGTGGTATTTAGAGCTTAGGTTCTAACTTGAACCGTGAGATAAGTGGTTTCATCTTTCATTTTCCAAACTGTTATTCAATTCCTACTATGTCTTGTGGTTATTCTGAAGTCTGTTTCTGTTTCAGAATCTATGATGTGTTTAGGCTTCTATGTTTTGAGTTTTATTGATACCAGCTCTATTTGCTTGAGTCTATCATCATTTTATTCGGTTATCTTTTGTTGTTTTGAGTCATTTTAATCATTTGAGCATCAATTCCGTTTTGTCTTAGTCATGCTTGGTTAATTTGTTGTTTTGTCATCAAATCTGGTTTTTAACCAAGTTTTTACGGTTCTGAAAGTGTTGGATGTGGCTACACCAATTAAGAGCAATGAACAATCAAGAGATGAGCTCAGGTGTTTAAATTTGCCAACCAAACTCAGATCTGCATGGTTTTTTTAGTTCTGTTATGTTATTCCAGAAAGTGTTACTGTTGTAACAAAAACTTCACTGTTCATTTAGTATTGTGCACTGTTCTATTGAACAACAACTGAATGAGTTAATGTCTGAATCATTTGGAACATGAAATGATTTGATTCCAAGTGTTTTGTAATGTTGTAAGCATCAAAAATGCAGTAGCCGATCTGCAAGTGTTTTGAGTTAAAAATTCTGCATAATTTGAGTTGGATTGGTACTAGATCATTGCCAATCATTTTTAAGTTGATTCTGCTGTGTTGAGCAACTTTCAAATACCATTTTCAGACTCCTTTTGATGCTTTTAATCCAGAATCAAAGCCAATCTACATTTTGAACCTTGTGGTTGTGAATTTGAGCTGAAAATGACCACTACAGTATTCCAATTCTGTTACACAGTGATTTAGCTCATTATAGCTGTTTCTGCAAGTCTTCACTCATCATTGAAATATGTTTAAGTCATTGGAATGGGCATATAAAATGTACTGTGCATTTGGTCATTTTTTTGGGTAGACTTGTGTTGGCTGCCAAGAGCTATGCAGTAAATTTTTTTTGGTCCAGAGATTCAAAGTTTGGCTGTTTGATTCAATAAGAGTGGATGTAGTAAAAGCCATTGGTCCATAACATATCAAAAGTTCAAGTTAAAAAGAGTAATTAAAACATTAAAAGGCAGAATAGGACCAATACATCCTGTTTTCAAAATTCTGGTTGAACCTTTGAACATTGCTGTCAACAATTAATGCAAGTTCATTGAGACATTTCAACAAACAGTTTGGTCCACTTTTATTGCATAGCTATTTCGTGCTTGATTCTGGTTTCTGGTCTTTTATTGCGTTTTAAATCTGTTCTAGAGCCATTCCTAAGATCATTTTGATGTGCCACCGTGATTGATAGCCATTTAATTGTTTGTTTTTCTGAATTTTGAACACTCTGCACACCAGCTGTTTGACAAAAGTCCTGGTGTTGCTGTCACTTGGATGTGATTTTGTTGGCAATTGTGGTGGTAGTTTCTGTGATTAACTGGCTTGTTGTATAGGTGAACTATAATTCAAATGGCTCAATGCAAGTGGAAGCATCAAAGGAAGTTCAATTGGTGAGGAAAGTGAATGAAGTTGAGTCTTGAAGAAGGAAAAACCGTGACTTGCAGCAGAGTTTTATACTGCAGAAAAATTAATTTCTCTGTTTAAGCACTTTGCAGCTGAGATAATTGTTTGGAATCCAGTAGATTCAAGTTCTTTGAGAGCAACCAAAGCTGCACACATTGTTTTCCTTAGCTTATTCTAACTTTTCCTTTCCAATTTACAGAATTTCTTTTGTAATTTCCATTGGTTTTCTTTGGTTGTAAGTTCTAAATCCAAGCAAGTGAGGTGCTAGAGTTCACAAGTGCTCTTCCCTCATTTGTAACTAGACTCAAAAGAAGTCTCACAACCAAAAATTGAGTAGTCGGTGAGTGTGTCTTAGATCCAAAGTCTAAGCCTCACCTAGGAGACCTCACTTTAATTGCTTTTCCAATTCTCGCATAGATAGTATATATCTTGTGCGAATAGGAAGCTCTCTTAGGGGTCCGAAGTTAGAGTTAGGTTGTGTTCTTTTCTTTGCTTTGTGTTTTCTTTGTTGTCTTTAAGACTTAAGTGGATTTAAGAGTGATTTTGATCTAAGGACTCTAGTAAGTAACTAGAAGCATATTTGGCAAGGATAAGGCTTGGTACTTAAGCATTCCTAGTGAATCACCTCCCTTACCTGGAATATTGCTTTCAAGTGAAAATCTTTAGTCTTTACTTCAAGAATAACATTTAAGTCCATCATATGTCTAGAAGGCATTCTCCTAGGATTAGTGATAGTGAAAAAGAACATTTTTCTCTTCAAACTTTAGTTAATGAATTCAAGGAAATAAGAAGAGAAATGAATGAAGAGAAAGCCAATAGAGAGCTTCAAAATGCTGTTATTCAAGATGAGTTGAGAATGATAAGGAAAAGTAAGTCTAGGGGAAGTCAGAGTGAAAACTCTCAAGAGGGAGGGATGTCTATGAGTCTGGGTGATTATTACCCTCATCAGCCTTCTACTTCTAGAAGGCATAGGAGAAATTCTCATGCACCCCCACCCCCTAAAGAAGTCAATGTGGTGTTGCCTCACTTCCATGGGAAGGACAATGTAGAGGCTTATCTTGATTGGGAGATGAAGGTGGAACAATTATTTGAATGCCACCAAGTGAGTGAAGAGAGGAAGGTCTCTCTAGCTACCCTAAGCTTTCAAGGGTATGCAATGTATTGGTGGACTGCCTTGGTCCAAGAGAGGCTTAGACATCAAGCTCCTCCCATCCACTATTGGAATGATCTCAAGTCTGCCCTTAGGAGGAGACACATTCCCTCCTACTACAATAGAGAACTCATGGATAAACTCCAAAGGTTACAACAAAGGTCTATGACAGTTGAGGAATATAGACAAAAGATGGAGTTGTATATGATGAGGGCAGGCATAGTAGAAGGTCCAGAAACTACTTTAGCTAGATTTTTAAGTGGGCTCAATTTTGACATAAGAGATAGGGTTGAACTTCTACCTTATAGAGATTTGAATGATCTTGTTCAAATGTGTATAAAGGTAGAACAACAAAACTTGAGAAAATCTTCTTCTAAAAGAATTCAAGTTCAACCTACTTTTGAAAAGAAAATTTTTAAAGAAAAAGAGCCATTTAAACCTCTAGCCAAAATAGAAGAGAGACCCAAGAAAGAAACACCCTCACACACCAGAACAAGTGAAATCAAATGCTTCAAATGTCTAGGAAGGGGTCATGTAGCTACTCAATTTCCTACAAAAAGAAACATTATTTTGAAAGGCAAGGACATTTATAGTAGTGAAAGTGACACCCCAACTAGTACAAGTGATAGTGAGGAAGAAGAGAGGGAAGAGGAAATATATGCTGATGATGGGCAACTTCTCATGGTGAGAAGGATACTTAGCAACCAACCAAGTCTTGAACACATATCCCAAAGAGAGAACATCTTTCACACAAGATGTAAAATTCAAGAAAATCATTGTTCTCTCATTGTTGATAGTGGATCTTGTTGCAATTGTTGTAGCACAAGGTTGGTTGAGAAGTTGAAGCTTGATATTATACCCCATCCAAAACCTTATAAACTTCATTGGCTAAATGAAGATGGGGATATAATAGTCAAGAATCAAGTGAAGTTGGCATTTTCCATTGGGAACTTCAAAGATGAAGTTTTATGTGATATAGTTCCCATGGAAGCCTGTCATGTGTTATTGGGGAGACCATGGCAATTTGATCATCAAACTATCCATCATGGTCTAACCAATACCATCACTATCCATCAAAAGGACAAGAAGTTTGTGCTTCATCCTTTGACTCCTACCCAAGTGGCTAAGGATCAAGCACAAATAAAGTCCTTAAGAAAGCAAGAACATGATCAAAAGAAAAAGTCAAAAAGAAAGGAAGGTATAGCAACAAGTGTGCCACCTAAGGTCACTCAACATGAAGTCCTTTTAAACAAAAAGACTTTAATCAATACACTTCAAGTTGAGCAACCTTCATATCTTCTTCTTTGTCAAGGGACACTTACATGCACATCTAGTAATTCAAAGACTTCAACTCCTTCTCCATCCATTCAAAAACTTTTGAAAGAATTTGATGATCTATTTCCACAAGAAATTCCAAAAGGGCTCCCACCCATAAGAGGAATTGAACATCAAATTGATTTCATTCCAGGGGCAGTTCTTCCTAATAGGCCAGCCTATAGGACAAACCCCCAAGAAACTAAGGTGATTGAGACACAAGTTCAAGAGTTGCTAGATAAAGGCTTAGTTCAAAAGAGTCTAAGTCCCTGTGCTGTACCAGTGTTACTTGTACCAAAAAAAGATGGGAAGTGGCGCATGTGTTGTGATTGTAGAGCTATCAACAACATCACAATCAAGTATAGACATCCCATTCCTAGGCTTGATGATATGTTGGATGAATTGCATGGAGCACAAATATTTTCAAAGGTAGATTTAAAAAGTGGCTATCACCAAATAAGAATTAAAGAAGGTGATGAATGGAAAACTGCCTTTAAGACCAAGTTTGGATTATATGAATGGCTAGTTATGCCTTTTGGTCTTACAAATGCTCCAAGCACATTCATGAGACTTATGAATCATGTCCTTAGGGATTGCATTCGGAAGTTTGTAGTTGTCTACTTTGATGACATCTTGGTATATAGTCAAAATTTGCAAACTCATGAAAATCATTTGAGAATTGTTTTAACAATTCTTAGAACACACAAATTGTTTGCAAACTTTGACAAGTGTACCTTTTGTGTTGATAGTGTCATATTTCTTGGCTTTGTGGTCACCAAAAATGGGGTTCATGTGGACCCAGAAAAAATAAAGGCCATCCAAGATTGGCCTCCTCCAAAGAATGTAGGAGAAGTAAGAAGCTTCCATGGGTTGGCAAGCTTTTACAGAAGATTTGTTCCTAACTTCTCTAGTCTTGCTTCACCCCTCAATGAGTTGGTGAAAAAAGATGTTACATTCCATTGGGGGGATAAACAACAAAAAGCTTTTGAGCTACTCAAAGAGAAGCTGACACAAGCACCCATTCTAGCTTTGCCAAATTTTTCCAAAACTTTTGAGCTAGAATGTGATGCTTCAGGATTTGGCATAGGTGCAGTATTATTACAAGAAGGACACCCAATTGCATACTTTAGTGAAAAACTTCATGGTGCCTCTTGTAATTACCCCACCTATGACAAAGAACTCTATGCACTTGTGAGGGCTCTTCAAACTTGGGAACATTATCTTGTTGCCAAGGAGTTTATCATTCATAGTGATCATGAATCACTTAAGTATTTGAAGAGTCAACACAAGTTACAAAAGAGGCATGCTAAGTGGTTGGAATTCATTGAACAATTCACTTATGTTATTAAATACAAGAAAGGAAAATCCAATGTGGTGGCTGATGCTTTGTCAAGAAAAATTAATCTATTAGCCACATTGGGAGCTCAAATTCTTGGATTTAATAACATTCTTGAATTATATTCACAAGATCTTGATTTTGCTCATATCTATGAGGAAGGTCTCAATAAACCTCAAGGAGGATTCTATGTGAAAGAGGGGTATCTTTTTAAAGAAGGAAAAATTTGCATTCCTCAAGGTTCACATAGAAAACTCCTTGTTAAAGAGACACATGAGGGAGGATTAATGGGACATTTTGTGGTAGAAAAGACCCTTGGCATGTTGAAAGAAAAATTCTTTTGGCCTCACATGAGAAGGAATGTTCAAAGGCATTGCTTTAAGTGTATAACTTGTTTAGAAGCTAAATCTAAATCAATGCCTCATGGACTGTATACTCCTTTGAATGTTGCTTCCACCCCTTGGGAAGAGATAAGTATGGATTTTGTGTTAGGTCTTCCCAAAACTTCTAAGGGTTTTGATTCTATCTTTGTGGTGGTAGATAGATTTAGCAAAATGGCTCATTTTATACCTTGCCACAAAGTAGATGATGCAAGCAACATTGCAAAGTTATTCTTTAGAGATGTGGTTAAACTTCATGGGTTACCTAAGGTAATAGTTTCGGATAGAGATACAAAATTTCTTAGTCACTTTTGGCGGACCTTATGGTCTAGATTAGGGACTAAGTTATCTTTTTCTACTACTTGCCATCCTCAAACAGATGGTCAAACTGAAGTAGTCAATAGATCTCTTTCCACTTTACTAAGGGTAGTTCTTAAAGGAAATCACAAATCTTGGGATGAGTACCTACCTCATGTTGAGTTTGCCTACAATAGAGTAGTTCATGGAACTACTAAATTGTCTCCTTTTGAAGTTGTTTATGGTTTTAATCCTTTGACACCCATGGATTTAATACCCCTTCCAAATTCTATTGATTTTGTTCATCAAGATGGGGTATCTAAATCTAAATTTATCAAAGATTTACATCAAAGGGTTAAAATTCAAATTCAACAACAAAATGAGAAATATGCCAAGAAGGTCTAACACCATAGGACCCATCTTAAGAGGAATGGCCAAAAAGCTCCAAGATGAATATTCTCCTCAAGGTCAAGTACTATTTGCTATCTTTGGATGGAAAATTGGAGAACA
Source organism: Vigna umbellata (assembly GCF_029865625.1). Taxonomy (NCBI): domain Eukaryota; kingdom Viridiplantae; phylum Streptophyta; class Magnoliopsida; order Fabales; family Fabaceae; genus Vigna; species Vigna umbellata. The sequence goes on along the minus strand of NC_142175.1, from coordinate 17,018,918 downwards.
AGAAGATATGCCAAATCTGCCAAAACATGGAGAAGGGTAAAAAGGACATTTCTATACAAAAAGGGGTGTACTTATCCTTCTATGGGGCTGCATTAGTAAATGTTTTTTTCACATAAAACTCAATTTTCACGTGTTTTAGAAGCCATACATGTAGCACATGGGTTCAGATCTACAACGTGAAAATTGCTTGCTTAAAGCCTTGAGATTAATCTATAAAATCTCATAGGAAAAGCTTGTAAAGCACTTTTGGATTTTTAGTAAAGAATTTCTGCTGAAATGCATAGTAAATTCCTTCTCCAAGAGTCTCTTCTTAGCTTGATTTCCATTGCAACTTCCTTCCAATCTAGGAAGCCTTCTGAGTTGTGAATCACCTCTCCAAGCTAGCCTCCATCTCCATTCACCATAAACACCTCTCATCCGCTGCTTCACATCCTAAGTTCTTCACCAATCTGCTCCTGAAATTCCAATTCTGCACCACAATCTACAGCTGCTACTGCTACTGTTCCATTGGTTTCAGCTGCTGTTCAAGTCTCCTTGCGCCTCCAATCTCTCGGTTCTGCTCCTCTACATCTTCTAGGATGTATCAAACTATAACATCCTCTGCTATACCATAGGGATTCTTTGAGGATCCATCTGCAATTACTAAATTAATCTTTATAGGCTTCACATCAAGATCACCAATCTGCTCAAGTAAAGAATAAGGCATCAAGTTAACACTTGATCCTAAATCAAGTAAAGCCTTATTTATCCTTTTCTTCCCTATTTTTCATGGAATGGAGAAACCTCCTGGATCTTTTGCTTTTGGAGGGAATGACTTCTTTTTAACAGCTTTATACTCCTTTGTCTCATTATCTCTACGTCTTTTCTTTATAGAGACTTCTTCCTCAGGCTTTGTATAAACTGCAATGTGTTGTAATATCTCCTTCACAGGTACATCATTATCCACCATCTTGAATATTTCTGTAAAATCAAATTGTTTCTCATGATCTGTTTGAAAAGGAAGAATGTCTTTACTCTTTATCTCTCTTATCTCTTCTTTTTCTTTTCTCTCTTCTTTTTCTTTTTCTCTCTTTTCTCTCTCTTCTTTTTCTTTTTCTCTCTTTTCTCTCTCTTTTTTTCTTTCTCTCTTTCTAACTCAACTGTTTCACTATTTACATTCTCCAACACCTTACATTCTTCCCTGGGGTTAACCTCAGTATTAGCCCCAAAATTTTTGTCCGACCTTTCTTCCAACTGCTTAGTAATTTGACCCATTTGCATCTCCAAGTTCTTAATAGTAGCTTCAGTGCTCTTTTGAGTAGATTCAGTTTTCTGTATGAGTTGCTGAAGAGTTTCTTCCATCCTTATTGATCTTTCATTAAGTATAGACATTTGTTGCCATAAGGTTGGTTGTTATTATTGCTTGTTAAATTGCCCAGCTTGTCCAGCTTGCCCACTTTGTCCTTGACCAATGCTTGGGTGTGGTTTCCACCTTGATTGAAATTCCCCTGACGGTATGGAAATTGATTGGCCATGAAGTTAACATCCTCTAAAGCATCTGTTGGAAAAGCGCATTGACCATTGATATGGTCACCCCCACATAATTCACACAATTGTGGTTGAACCTGTGCAATAGTCTTTAACTCTTTTGGCAGTTGTGCAAGTGTTTTTGCGAGTTTCTCCAATTGTTGAGTTAGTATCTTGTTCTGAGCTAGCAAAGCATCATTGGATTGCAACTGTAGAACTCCTTTTTGTTGAATAGGAGCTCCTTTTTCCCCGTTTAGCTCATTATCATTAGTAGCCATGTTTTCAATTATTTCTGTGGCTTCCTCTGGAGGCGTCAAGCATCATCTTGGTTTGTAAACCAAGACCTCCAAGGAAGATTAGGACTACTTCTACTTCGTCAAATCCATGCGTGGGAGTCTTTCTTAATAGGCTTTTATATTTGTCCCATGCATGACCCAGTGATTCCTCCATGCCTTGCCTAAAAGATGAAATCTCTTGCTTTCCTTTATTTACCTTGGATTGTGGGAAGTATTTGTTCAAGAACTTTAACACCACAGCTTCCTACTCTGTAAAGCTCCCTTCTGGAAAAGAGTTCAACCAAAGGTTAGCATTGCCTTTTAATGATAATGGAAACAAGCTAAGTTTGATTGCTTCGTCAGGCACCCCATTTATCTTCACTGTATTGCAAATCTCATTAAAAGTGGTGAGGTGCTTATATGGGCTTTCGTGAGACAACCCATTAAATTGGTTACTCTTAACCAGTTGGATTAATGCTGGTTTCACCTCCATATTAGTTGCATTGACCCTTGGTCTTGCTATGCTATTTATTTTGAGGTCCAGCTACATTAGAGTAATCTGCAAGAGTCCGTTTGACATTATTATTCTCCATCTCCTCAGTGCTATGGTAAGAACCTTGTGGTGAAGGTTGTAAGAGATCTTCCGGAGGAGGGAAAAGTTCTCTAGATGTACGAATTCTTCCCCTCCATTTACTCTTGTTTAAGCCTTCCAGAAGAGGTTCCGAGGTTTTCTTGCTTCTAGTTCGAATTGCTTCCTGCATACACAAGAAAACAACTCCCTAGAAAAATTTGTTAGCACAAAAAGATAGAGAAGAAGATATAAATCAGAGATAAGAAGATAAAATAAAAACAGAAAAATTAAAAACAGAAAATAAAAACATAAAACAGAAAAAATAAAAACAGAAAAAAAAAATAAAATAAAATAATAACCGAAAAAAATAAAAACAAAAAATAAAATAAAATAAAAACCGAAAAATAAAAACAGAAAAAAAAAATAGAAATTCAAATTTCAAAATTCAAGTCAAAGATAATCAATAATCACACAAATAAACTAGTTAAACCACGAGTCCCCGACAACAGCGCCAAAAACATGATGACAAACTTATGAACACCGAAAAAAGGCGCCAAAAACTTGTTTAACCCTTGGCAAGTGTGACCGAGTCGTATCAAGTAATAAACTCAGTAAGACCAAGTATCGTTCTCCCAAAAGACTTACGACCTAGTTAGTTATATTATTTCTTGATTATTTAAGACTTGTGAACAAATTCTTGAGGTTTCAAATGCAAAAGACAATAAGTAAACATGTATGCATGAGTTTTGATCAATGGAAAAGAGGAACTCAAACACTTTGAACGAATTAGATGGATGAGTATGTTGTTGGGGTAATCAATTTCATCTTATCCACTCTCATATACTTTTAGGAATTCATCATTCTTTTCATCAATGTGAATGCCACTCTCTAAATCACCTTGCAAGAAGGCCTATCCTTAATTACGAGTTCATACAATTCCTAGCATCCCTAATAATTAATTCTGAAGCACAGAAACTTAAAGGCAACAAACTCACATATTCCTATGTGTAGGCAATATGCTATTGGGAGAAATTCCCCGGATCTAGATTTCCCCGTACGCTCCCATATCGACAAAATCAATAATCATGACATCGAATGAGTTAAACAATGCATGCTTTGAGCAAAGAGGAAAAACCATAACTAATGATGAAAGAAAGCATGTATCTCAAATAAGATGTTTAAACACAAGTTCCATATATGAGAGCTTCAAAAGATTACATTGATTCCCCAACAACAATACAAAGTTTAGTTCACCATATTCATGGTGAAACTAGATGAACAATAATGAAAGAATGAAAGATAACACCCTAGAAATATGAATAGGTAGCCTAAGCATCCAAGATCTTCCTCCAAGGGGTGGAAAAGTGAGTGTTTGCTTCGTCTCCAGCCAAAGATACAAACCCTAGGACGTCCTAAAGCTTATATATTATTCGAAATATTATAGAAAAGTGGGCCTAAGCCCAAAAGACCACCGCTTAGCGGTAAACTGCCGCTCAGCGGTACCAGCGTGATGCACAAATTTATGATCACCAAAATATGATGTCACAAACTTGTTTAACAATCGGCAAGTATGACCGAATCGTTTCAAGTAATAAACTCGGTAAGACCAAGTATCGTTCTCCCAAAGGACTCACGGCCTAGTTTAGTTATGTGATTCGTTGATTAGCTAAGACATAAGAACGAAATAATTGGATTTTAATATGCAAAAGACGAAAATAAACATGTATGCATGAGGTTGATCAATGGCTAAAACAAAAGTGATGAGAGGGTCGCACCTCTCACAAAAGTTGTGCATAAAAGAATGCAGTATAGTGCTAGGAAGTGACTCCTAGGTCGTCTCTCAAGGACCAAATGTGGTTCGAGTCTTGAATTTATTTGGCATTCTTCCTGATGTCCCAAAATGTATTTCCAAAATTTTCCTGCACTTCAAAAATGCACTTAATCAGCTCAGAAAACCCAAATTAGTACAATTACAAATTTCCGACCAAATTAAGTAGAATTCGGAAAACAGGGAAATAACAAACAATTAAACACAATTCCCTGGTTTATTTAAGTGCAATAAACTAAATATAATTCAAGAAATAACGACTCATCAAAATAGACCACACTTAGTCTTTTGCACTCCTGGGCAAAACCAAGACGAAAACCAGGGAACTACTCAAACATCAGGGAGGTGACATAGACTCGACAGACAACAACAAAGACTCCAAAACAGAAACACAGTTGCACAATTCTCACAAGATCTGGACGGTAAAAGGTATAGGCAGAATCTGATAACAGTTGAAAAACTGTTATTTTCATGCTTAAAAGTGATACTAAAAGCAACCTTTAGACTTAGAAACTAGCTTGAAATCATGCATTTTGTTTATATTTTCAGAAATAAGAGAGCTGGACAGGTTTATGCTTGATTTGAGTGTTTTTGTGCAGGTTTTGAGGTGAATTTGGTGAAAGAAGTGAAGAATGAGAGAGAGGACATTAGAAAAGACAAGAAAGAGTGCAAAAAGGAGAAGTCGAAGGCACCGCTCAGCGGCAAACTACCGCTGAGCGGCACTCAAGAGGTGGCGTTGGAACCGCTGAGGGGCAAATGGCCGCTGAGGGGAAGAAAGAAGACGCGTAACCACCGCTGAGCGGTAAATGGCGCTGAGCGGCACTTTTTGGGCTTGGGCTTTTGTAATCTTTTGTAACTCTAGATTAGTATATAAGGGCTTGCACGTCCTTTAGTTAGACATCTTTGGCAGAAACGAGGCAAACACTCTCTCTTTCACCCCTTTGAAGGAGGATCTTGGATGCTCAGGCTACCTCTTCACCTTTATTGGGTTTATTCTTTCATACTTTCATTGTTATTCATCTAGGTTCACCATGAATATGGTGAACTAAACCTTGTATGTTTGTTGGGGAATCAATGTAATCTCTTGAAGCTCTCATATATGGATTTGTTGAATACATCTTTGAATTAAGACATATGCTTTCTTTTCATCATTAGTTAGGGTTTTTCCTCTTTGCTCAATGCTTGCATTGTTTAACTCATTCTAATGCATGATTATTGGTTTTGTTGATACGGACACGTACGGGGAAATCTAGATCCGGGGAATTTCTCCCAATATTTTACTGACAACATTATATTGGCTGCCTTAAGCTCCTGCGGTAATGAACTAATCATTAGGAATGCTAGGAATTGTATGAACTATTTGATTAGGGAGAAGCCATCTAGAATGGTACATTAGTGAGTGGCATTAACAATGATGATTTGAATGTTGAATTCCTAAAATATATGAGAGTGGATGAGATGAAATTGACCCCCAACAACATATTCATTCATATATTCCATTGAAAGTGTTTATCTTTTGTCTTTGCCATTGATCAAAATTCATGCATACATGTTTATTTTCTGTCTTACATTTTAAACCCAAATATTTCGTTTGTAAGTCTTAGTTAATCAAGAAACCACATAACTAAACTAGGCCGTGAGTCCTTTGGGAAGAACGATACTTGGTCTTACCAAGTTTTATTACTTGAACGATTCGGTCATACTTGCCGATTGTGAAACAAGTTTGTGACATCATATTTTGGTGCTTACAAATTTGTCCATCAAGTTTTTGGCGCCGTTGCCGGGGATTCGTGGTTTAACTGGTTAATTTGTGTGATTATTGATTACCTTTGACTTTAATTTTGAATTTCTGTTTTTATTTTTTCTGTTTTTATTTTTTTTTATTTTTTTTTTTAGATTTGATTTTTATCTTTTAGGTTAGATTTTATTTTTATCTTTTTAGATTAGATTTTATTTTAATTTCGAATTTTTATTTTATTTTTCTGTTTTCTGTTTTTCTGTTTTCTGTTTTTTTATTTTTCGGTTTTTATTTGATTTGATTTTATTTTATCTTTTTAGATTAGATTTTATTTTATTAGATTTTATCTTTTTATCTTTTTAGGTTAGATTAGATTTGATTTTATTTTTATCTTTTAGGTTAGGTTAGATTTTATTTTATCTTTTTAGGTTAGGTTAGATTTTATTTTATTTTATCTTTTAGATTAGATTATATTTTATTTTATTTTATTTTATTTTCTGTTTGTATTTTATTTTATTTTATTTTATTTTATGTTTTTATTTTTCTGTTTTTATTTCCTATCTTCTTATCTTTTCAATTATATCCTTTGATTTTTTTTCTTTTCTCTATCTTTTTGTGCTAACAATTGTTTTTAGGGTTTTGTGCCTAATGTCTGCAGAATGCAATTTGGTCAAGAGTTTAACTATAGGGGCACTCAATTCTACCAAAGTAATCTCAACCAATGGTGGGAACCTCACTCAAGCATGGATCAAAGCCAATTTTGGCAAGCTGCTGGACAATTTGAGAACCAACCACAACAACAATGGCAGCAAAAATCCTCTCTATCAGAAAGTTTGGAGGACACCCTTCAACGATTTTTGAAAAATTCCGACTCTACTCAGAAAAGCATTGAAGAATCATGTAAAAGAATGGAGATGCAACTTCGTCACATTAGTCAGATATTAAATGATGATGTTAATACTGATGTTAACCTTAAGGAGGAAGGGCAAGTCATTATCACTGAAAGTGACAAGATTCTTGATGAGGAAAAATTAGAGGGAGATGAGGAAAGGGTAGAGAGAAAAGAGAAAGAAGAGTTGAGTGAGAAAGATAAAGATGAAGAAAAAGAAAAAGAATTGGTTGAGAGAAAAGAGAGAAAGAAAATTTGTGTGAAGATAAAGAAGTTGAGGAGAAAAAGAAAAAGGAAGAAAAAGAAGATGAGAGGAAAGAAGAAGAAATCACATCCTCATCTAAAGAAGAATCATAGGAAGGAAAAGAAATTCAAGTGCTTTATGGAAATCTTCAAGAAATTGGAGATTAAAGTTCCTATGATTGAGACACTGCAACAGGTTCCTGGTTTGATCAAATTTCTGAAGAAGTTCAGTAGGAAGAAGAAGAAAAAGAAGAAGGAACTTGAGCTTTACTGGGTCAAGCTAATGACATTAAAAGAGCGCTTGCTGGGAGGCAACCCAGTGAATTTAAAAACTTTTGATTTGGTTTTATAATTTGTAATTTGTGAACATTATTCTGGACATTATTTTGTTGGATCTAGCATCTACTGAAGGATGCTAGGTGATTAAGTATCTACTGAAGGATACTAAGTTTGTAACACCTACTGATGGGTCAGCCAAACTAATTTCCTCCCCTGCCGTGACAACACACACTACCTCTTAATTGAATTGCTTCTCATTTCTCAAAGAAAATAAATCTGCAAAGTGTTAATTCCAAAAATAAAAGTGGGGTAGCCTTTCTCATTTCTCATTCAGCAGTCGTGACAAGGGGAATAAATTCCCATGATGTGACCATGTGCTCTCTGCTGCCAGCTTTTCTTCGTCCTAGAATCACCATCCCGTGAGCTTCTCTTCCTTGCTCCACATCACGGACAACACTCCATTTCTTGAGAAAAGAAATCTATCACCGTACCCTTGCTACTCCTATCTAAGTTATCCATTCATTCTTAAAAGATAAAAGAAATGTATCAATGGCCGTGGGCCACCTCTTCCTTCACGTGAATCAACTTCTTCATGAATCAAAGCAAACCAGCTGTAAAGTGCTTCTATTCTCCCACTCCACATCAGCCATCAACGTCCCATCATCCTATACTCTAACCTAATCTACTCCTCGTTCCATAAAGGCCAAATTAAATGCACCGTGTTTGCTTATAAAGTAAAGAATTGAGAATGTGCTTCCTCTGGACGAGACATTGCATGATTGAATTTCATATTCCTCTTCAAAAATTATTTGCCTTGCACTACTAAAAATAAATCACCGTGTGAGCACTTCTTCCAGACGTCAAAGCGTGAGCACATCCCAAATGAAATCAGCGTCAGCCGTGACCGTATGTGCACCGTTCCAGCTCCTGGAATGAATTGCTTTTTCTTAAAAAAAAAATAAAATCACCGTCCTCTTCTTCTAAGAAAATGAATGCACAGTGTGCTTCCTTCCAGGCCGTGACCCCACTTTCGTTTTTCCAATTGAAAATCTTGTGCCTTCTTCCAGCTCAACACGCACATTGCTTAACTTCCATAAAACAAAACTCAATCACCGGTAGCATCTTCTAAAGAAAGAAACACTCCTTTTTCAAAGTAAAAAAAATGAAAATGACTGTGGATGTGGCAGCAGCAGCTGAACCCAAGCTTCAAACAAAGGTGCACAAAACCAAATGAAAATGAAAAGGGAAATAAAAAAAATCAGCAAAAAGAAATCAACGTTCTCTTCATTCATGCCAATGAAAACCGTGTTCCAAGAACCAAGAGCAAAATGAGAGAAAAAGAAACTACAACGGGGTGGCGGCTGCACTCCACTTCTTTAAGGTCGTGTGTCTGTTTTTAATAATGGTGGGGTCCACACAACAAAACCCTAGTTCCAAGTCACTAATCTCTACTTTTGGGCCTAATCTACTTTACCAAAAATTGACCCAAAATGTAAGAGTTGATACAGAAATTCTAAACTACTGAAGTACAATTTAATTAATTCTAAAATGTTTGTGTGGAGAGTCTTGAATTTATTTGGCATTCTTCCTGATGTCCCAAAATGTATTTCCAAAATTTTCCTGCACTTCAAAAATGCACTTAATCAGCTCAGAAAACCCAAATTAGCACAATTACAAATTTCCGACCAAATTAAGTAGAATTCGGAAAACAGGGAAATAACAAACAATTAAACACAATTCCCTGGTTTATTTAAGTGCAATAAACTAAATATAATTCAAGAAATAACGACTCATCAAAATAGACCACACTTAGTCTTTTGCACTCCTGGGCAAAACCAAGACGAAAACCAGGGAACTACTCAAACATCAGGGAGGTGACATAGACTCGACAGACAACAACAAAGACTCCAAAACAGAAACACAGTTGCACAATTCTCACAAGATCTGGACGGTAAAAGGTATAGGCAGAATCCCACACAGAGTCAATGAAAGCAAATACTCAAAGAATCATCCAAACAGTTCAGTACAAGGAAAACATTCAATCAGTTCAAGAGATGAATCGAAAGCAACAGAGCCTCACAGATGCACACAATCAGTGTTTCTCTCAAGTGTTTAAGGTAAATCAATGTCAGTCAATGCACTCAAGAGAGCAAACACAAATAGACTTGGCAAGCCTCTAATATCAACACTCAAAACATATGCATGTTCAAATCAAAAGGTCTTTTATGGGTGAAATGGGGCCAAGGACAAGGGAGGATAAATATGGATGAGAAGCTACAAACCAAAAGAAATAGAGGAGCAATGGGGAACAAGTGTAAACACAATCAACTCACACCCCAAAACCTCTAACTCCATCCTCTTCTTGACTCCATTATTCACAATTATTCACATTATTTTTCTTCACTATTTTTCTGATCTTTTTTTTTTTCATCCTGTCTCTTTTCTTTTCTCTATTCAGCACACAATTTCAAGAGACAAGATACACATATATTTACAACAACAAAACAAGAAGAGGGACCAACTAGCCAACTCATAAGAATCCCTAAGGAGACCACACTTGTTCCCAAAACACTTCCAAAGCTCCAAAATTCCCTAAGGTTAAGGTAATCATGGTTTTTCACTTAGGGCCAGTGTATGAGCTTCAAAACCAAGAAATGAGGAAAGTATAGGCTCAAAAAGGGTTTTCAAAGAATCAGAGCAGGGTAAGCTTATTTGGCTAGAGAGGCTAAAAAAAACAAAACTGCCTTTATCACTTCCAAACATGCATATCAATCAAGAGTTATCAACAAGAGTCAAGCCAAGGCATATGCGCAAGCAATCAAGAGACATATCACACACAAGAAAGAACATAAAGTGGCTCAAATCTCACACAGGGTAATTCTGTCACAATCAATTCAACTCTCAAAAATCATAATCATCTTCCAAGCAGAGAAAAGCAAGGATTTCCAACCAATCAGAGTATCAATGAAGTGGAAGACATATTTACAACCCAAACAAAGTCCAGAAATCAAGAGAAACATGTAAAACTGTACAAAAAACAAAACAAAAACTACCTAGAAAAGAAAAAATTTAACACGGAAAACAAAAACTATCAAAGAAAAATCAGAATCTCCCCCAATAGACCACACTTAAACTACACAGTGTCCTCAATGTGTCATAAGCATAAGATTAGAAATCAAAACAGTCAACAGATCATGGACAAGTGCAATAAAAGTAGGGAAAGGGGGAGAAGAGAAAAGGAAAACTCCCCTGATCATGGTGGCAGTTGCCAATTTTGGACTTGTAGGGAGATGTCTTCCGTCTTAGGGTTCAGCCAGGAAGTTTTGAGGAAGAATTGCTTCATCCTCCAGATTTGATCTAGCAAGGAAATGTCTTCCATAGCTGGATCTAAGAAGTGATTGTTGATGAGCGGGTTCAGCTGGTGCCTATTGATGTTGAAACTGTTGTATATGTAAGCACCTTTTTCTTCTACTGTGGGTGCATGTTGGTCAAATTCATGTGTACCTCCTGCAACATGGTTAGTGCAATATGGCTCTACAGAAATTACATGCAGGGGTATAACACCCAATCCCAGTGTAACAGGCTGAACCTCAAATATACTCTCAGAACAAGGATCACTTTCAAATTCAGAAACAATATCAACCACAGACTCAGATTCATGTTCAGTGCATGGAGAATAAACATACGAATTTGATATCAAAAATTGGTTCTCATCATGCAGAGAGGGAGAATTAAAAACAGACTCATCAACAATATCATCATCAACATACCTCTCAACAGCATAATCATGAACAACATAATCATCACTGACATAATCATATTGAGGTATGCTTACCTCCACTTCCCTGAAGATTGGAAGAGTAGTGGAAGCTGATGATGGTCTACCTTTCTCAAAAATGTTGCTCATATATGCCTGGTCCTCAAAATCTTCAGCAGTCTCCTCAGGTGCAAGAGTGGGACCATCTGAAGGTGGGAAAGTATGTGGCGCAGTAGTAAGCTCATGACTCTTCTCCCCATCTTCTATGTTGATGCCACTATCATCATCATCTGGAATCTGAACAGTCTGAAATGGTAACTCTGAATCTTGAGACTGTTCCTCAGTGAGTTGAGTGGCCATCTGCCCTATCTGATCAGTCATACTCTGAATGGCAGCTCCTATTTCTTGCTGGAACTGCATGTTCTCTTGCTGAAACTGAAGGTTCTGCATGGTCATCTGCTCCAACAACTCCTGCAATGTAGGCTCAGAAGTAGAAGGCTGAGGAGCTATTTGGGCACGAGCATCATATTGCTGACTCTGATATTGCTGGACTGGTGGAGGCATGAAAGTACTCTGGAATGGTGGTTCTTGATATTGATGCTGTGGAGCATTATACCATCCCAAAGTAGGGTCATTCCATCCAAGACCGTTGCTGTAAGCATATTGCACAAGGGAAAATTTGCTCAGAAACTGATGCTCAAGATATCCCCAATCGGTAACGGATCTCAGAGGAAGAGAGTCTTTCCAATCCTTAGCTGCTCCTTGTAATGAATGCGGAAATGCGCTCAAGAAAATGTAATCAAGAGGGACATCTGGAGGCTTCATTAAAGAGCACATGATGTGGAGCTCCTCCAAATGTCTGTGTGGGCATTCTCCTGCAAAACCATGAAACTTAGGCAGCAAATGTATCAGTCCAAGGGTGAGATCGCAATGAAGATCATCCTCCTTAAGTGAAACCGGCTCACAAAGAGCACTCTCAGAAATTAGAGGATGAGTCGTATTGTTCTCAACATAGAAATCAGCAGAATATGAATTACAATCAGAGTAACATGCAGAAGGAGAATCATAATCAGAGGCACTAGCAAAACAAGCAGTGTTCACGAAATCAAAATAGGTAGACATGGAAAAAGAAGAATACTAAAAATCACGAAACAAATAAAACACAACACATTTATACATGCAACACGCACACACAAAACAGAACATCACATCACATCACATCACAACACAAGACAAAACACAACACACACAAACACAACAAAAACCTAAGACCGAACCGTTGGTCCCGGCAGCGGCGCCATTTTGATGAGAGGGTCGCACCTCTCACAAAAGTTGTGCATAAAAGAATGCAGTATAGTGCTAGGAAGTGACTCCTAGGTCGTCTCTCAAGGACCAAATGTGGTTCGAGTCTTAGGTCAAACACGTAGTAGGGGGTTTTGAAAGTGTTTTTGTGGTTGCGGTAAAATTAAATTAAACTGGAAATTAAATAAAACACGACCGAATATAATTGAAAACATTAAAGTGCATGAAAACATTTAAAGAAAATAATACAATAGATAAATATTCAAACACAATTCACCACCAAAAAGAAGAAAATAAATTCAACCTATAATGTAAACCATTCTTAGGCAAAGGAATAAAAGAAATTAAATTTTTCTCTACCATTAACCGTGACTCATGTGCTTCATTCTATAAGAAAACCAAGTCAGCCAAACTAATTTCCTCCCTTGCCGTGACAACACACACTACCTCTTAATTGAATTGCTTCTCATTTCTCAAAGAAAATAAATCTGCAAAGTGTTAATTCCAAAAATAAAAGTGGGGTAGCCTTTCTCATTTCTCATTCAGCAGTCGTGACAAGGGGAATAAATTCCCATGATGTGACCATGTGCTCTCTGCTGCCAGCTTTTCTTCGTCCTAGAATCACCATCCCGTGAGCTTCTCTTCCTTGCTCCACATCACGGACAACACTCCATTTCTTGAGAAAAGAAATCTATCACCGTACCCTTGCTACTCCTATCTAAGTTATCCATTCATTCTTAAAAGATAAAAGAAATGTATCAATGGCCGTGGGCCACCTCTTCCTTCACGTGAATCAACTTCTTCATGAATCAAAGCAAACCAGCTGTAAAGTGCTTCTATTCTCCCACTCCACATCAGCCATCAACGTCCCATCATCCTATACTCTAACCTAATCTACTCCTCGTTCCATAAAGGCCAAATTAAATGCACCGTGTTTGCTTATAAAGTAAAGAATTGAGAATGTGCTTCCTCTGGACGAGACATTGCATGATTGAATTTCATATTCCTCTTCAAAAATTATTCGCCTTGCACTACTAAAAATAAATCACCGTGTGAGCACTTCTTCCAGACGTCAAAGCGTGAGCACATCCCAAATGAAATCAGCGTCAGCCGTGACCGTATGTGCACCGTTCCAGCTCCTGGAATGAATTGCTTTTTCTTAAAAAAAAAATAAAATCACCGTCCTCTTCTTCTAAGAAAATGAATGCACAGTGTGCTTCCTTCCAGGCCGTGACCCCACTTTCGTTTTTCCAATTGAAAATCTTGTGCCTTCTTCCAGCTCAACACGCACATTGCTTAACTTCCATAAAACAAAACTCAATCACCGGTAGCATCTTCTAAAGAAAGAAACACTCCTTTTTCAAAGTAAAAAAATGAAAATGACTGTGGATGTGGCAGCAGCAGCTGAACCCAAGCTTCAAACAAAGGTGCACAAAACCAAATGAAAATGAAAAGGGAAATAAAAAAAATCAGCAAAAAGAAATCAACGTTCTCTTCATTCATGCCAATGAAAACCGTGTTCCAAGAACCAAGAGCAAAATGAGAGAAAAAGAAACTACAACGGGGTGGCGGCTGCACTCCACTTCTTTAAGGCCGTGTGTCTGTTTTTAATAATGGTGGGGTCCACACAACAAAACCCTAGTTCCAAGTCACTAATCTCTACTTTTGGGCCTAATCTACTTTACCAAAAATTGACCCAAAATGTAAGAGTTGATACAGAAATTCTAAACTACTGAAGTACAATTTAATTAATTCTAAAATGTCTGTGTGGAGAGTCTTGAATTTATTTGGCATTCTTCCTAATGTCCCAAAATGTATTTCTGAAATTTTCCTGCACTTCAAAAATGCACTTAATCAGCTCAGAAAACCCAAATTAGCACAATTACAAATTTCCGACCAAATTAAGTAGAATTCGGAAAACAGGGAAATAACAAACAATTAAACACAATTCCCTGGTTTATTTAAGTGCAATAAACTAAATATTATTCAAGAAATAACGACTCATAAAAAAGACAAGCACTTTCAATGAAATATATTGACGAGTATGTTGTTGGGGGTCAATTTCATCTTATCCACTCTCTAAATTACCTTTCAAGAAGGCTTCTCCCTAATTACGAGTTCATACGATTCCTAGCATTCCTAATAATTAGTTTATTTAGCGCAGGAGCTTAAGGCAACCAATATACTATTGGGAGAAATTCCCCGGATCTAGACTTCCCCGTACGTTCCCGTATCGACAAAATCAATAATCATGCATTGAATGAGTTAAACAAAGCAAGCCTTGAGCAAAGAGGAAAAACCCTAACTAATGATGAAAGAAAGCATAAGTCTTAGATTAAGATGCAAGCACAAATTCCATATATGAGAGCTTCAAAAGATTACATTGATTCCCCAACAAACATACAAGGTTTAGTTCACCATATTCATGGTGAACCTAGATGAACAATAATGAAAGAATGAAAGGTAAAACCCTAGAAAGGTGAAGAGGTAGCCTGAGCATCCAAGATCCTCCTTCAAAGGGGTGGAAGAGAGAGTGTTTGCTTCGTTTCTGCCAAAGATACAAACCCTAGGACGTCCTAAAGCTTATATACTATTCTAAAATTACAAAAAATTAGGCCCAAGCCCAAAAATAGTGCCGCTCAGCGGTAAACTACCGCTCAGCGGTAAGTGCGTGAGTCGTTTCTTCCCCTCAACGGCCATTTTGCCCCTCAGCGGTCCTTCCGTGACCTCCTGAGTGCCGCTCAGCGGTAAACTGCCGCTGAGCGGCAGTTGCAGCTTCTCGTTTTGCACTTTTTGATGTCTTTTCTGATTCCATCTCTCTCCTTCTTCACTTCTTTCACTAAATTCACCTTAAAACCTGCACAAAAACACTGAAATCAAGCATAAACCTGTCCAGCTCTCATATTTCTGAAAATATGAAGAAAAGCATGATTTCAAGCTAGTTTCTAAGTATAAAGGTTGCTTTTAGTATCAATTTTAAGCATGAAAATAACAGTTTTTCAGCTGTTATCACTACCTCCACTTCCTCTACTTCCTCCACTTTGTCCACTTTGTCCACTTCGTCCACTTCGTCAATTTCGTCAACTTCGTCAACTTCCTCCATTTCCTCCACTTCCTCCACTTCCTACACTTCCTCCACTTCTTCCACTTCTTCCACTTCGTCCACCTCCTCCACCTCCTCCACATCCTCCACTTCCTCCACTTTCTCCACTCCCTCGACTTCGTCCGCTTTGTCCGCTTCGTCAACTTCGTCCACTTCCTCCCCTTCCTCCACTTCCTTCACTTCCTCCACTTCCTCCACTTCGTCAACTTCGTCCACTTCCTCCACTTCGTCCACTTCCTCCACTTCCTCCACGTCAACCACTTCGTCCATTTCGGCCACTTCGGCCACTTCGTCCACATCGTCAAGTTCGTCCACTTCCTCCACTTCCTCCACGTCCTCCACTTCCTACACTTCCTCCACTTCGTCAACTTCATCAGCTTTATACACTTCTTAGATTTCGTCCACTTCCTCCACTTCCTCCACTTCGTGCACTTCGTCAAGTTCGTCCACTTCCTCTACTTCCTCCACTTCCTCCACTTTGTCCAGCTCGTCCACTTCCTCCACTTCCTCCACTTCCTCCACTTCCCCCACTTCCTCCACTTCCTCCACTGCCTCCACATCGTCCAAGTTGTCCACTTCTTCATCTTCTTCTTCCACTTCGTCAACTTCCTCCAGTTCGTCCACTTGCTCTACTTCGTCCACATCGTCCACTTCCTCCACTTCGTCCAGTTCCTCCACACTTCGTCCATTTCGTCAACTTGCTCCACTTCCTCCACTTTCTCCACTTCCTCCACTTTGTTGAGAGGGTCGCACCTCACACAAAAGTTGATTGCAAAATTAATGCAGTATAAACTAGGAAGTGACTCCTAGGTCGTCTCTCAAGAACCAAATGTGGTTCAGTCAATAGGTCAAACACGTAGTGGGGGGGTTTGAAAATGTTTTTGTGATTTTAAATGAACTAAATTAAAACTTGAAATTAAACACAACTGAATACAATTAAAGGCATTCAAATGCAACACTTAAACTAGAACATTAAATGCACAATGTTGTAAGCTATCCTACACATTCACCACCAAAAAGAAGAAAATCATTTCAACATATAATATAATATATTTTAAGGCAAAAGAAATAAAAGAAAATAAAACTCCTCTTGCGTGACCCATTCATCTATCAAAACAAATTGAAATTTGCCATTGCTTCTAAAAAAAAATACTCCTTGGTCGTGACTCTTCCATTCCATTCAAAGAAAATTGAAATAATTGAAATGCTTCCCTTTATTCCTCTTTGGCCGTGACACCTTCTCTTAAATTACAACTACTACTCCCATTTAGTCTTCATTCTCAAAGAATTAAAAGAAATGCAACAAGTGGGCCACTTCTTCTTCGTTCACGTGGATCACCAACAACCCATCCACTTTTACTTTCTAAAGTGGATTCTTCTCCACATAGCAGCTGCATTCTCCACCTAAATAAATCAATGTCTCTCCTCTCTCATCCATTCCCGTCCAGCACAACTTAAAAGAAAGAAATAAATCTCCAAAATGTTGAATCACCATCCAAATTAAATCACGTGACAGCAGCAACACCATATTCTCCATGCCAAACCGTGACAGCTGCTCTATCTAATCACTCTACTACTATTCTCTAAAGAAAGAAAGGGAGAATCAAATAAAAGCAAGGCTACTTAGTCGTAACAGTGTGCACGGCTTGCAACTAAATTAAAATGTACTTTTCATTCAATGAAAAATTAAACCAACATTCCTCATGAATCATCACCGAACAACACTTAGAAAGAAAACAATAAATGCTTGGATAGTAGAATAAGAAATGAAATGAGTTATTTTGCTTCAACCTCTAACAGCGTTCACATTTTCTTTTGCTCAAAATCCCAACGTTCCCAGCCAAAGAAAAACTGAGTAAATGTGGCGGCTAGAGTACATCTTCTACTTGCCC
This sequence comes from Vigna umbellata, assembly GCF_029865625.1. Taxonomy (NCBI): domain Eukaryota; kingdom Viridiplantae; phylum Streptophyta; class Magnoliopsida; order Fabales; family Fabaceae; genus Vigna; species Vigna umbellata. The sequence goes on along the minus strand of NC_142175.1, from coordinate 17,001,535 downwards.
CCATCCCTGTGTGCACACCTGCTTCCTACTTTATTCTAGCCTTGACCATGTGCACCGCGGGCCACGACACTACCACTTTCTCTCTCAATCCGCTACATACTTCAGCCATAAAGAAATGAAAATCTCCTTACTGCTACATTCCTCCCCCTTGGCGGCTCTCCTTTTTTTTCTTTCAACTCCACAGGTTTTTAAACCCTCATGTGCCATCTGTCCAGCCCTTACGCGTGTTGCTGGACTTGATTCTCCACCGTGCACACCCCAAGCTGCTGGAAAATGAAAGCCACTTCCTCTACTGGATTCCAACCCCCGTGGACCAGCTGCACCTCCCTTCTTCTCCAAGCACACACCTGCTGGACCTGGGCCGTGACCCTCTCCCTAGTGCATTGCTGTAAAATGCTGGAGCGTGAGTGATGCTGGAACGTGAGTGGATCAGCCCAGTTTTCTCCCTTGCTCGTGCTGGATGTGGGCCTCGGTCTTCTTTGCTGGATTGAAAGCCGTGTGGTGTTGCTGCTGGATGATGATGTGCTTGCTGGATGGGAGCTGCTGGACGCGTGACCAATCTGCTCCTGCTGCTTTTGCTAGACGTGAAGCCTCTTCAAAGCTGCTGGACCAGCTGCATGCTTCACTTCTTTGGACCAGCTGCGGACGAGATTATGCTGCCACCACGTGCTGGACTTCTGCTGGATGAAGATCTCCCAAGCTGGACGTGAAGGAGCCCTTCTTGCTTCTGCTGTTCGTCACCCCACGCGTGAAGCTCTCCTGTAAATGAATCAACGCTGCTGCCTCCTCTTTGCTCATGGGCCGTGTGCTGCTGGACCTAGCACCCTTCCTCTCCATGCACACCAAAATGAAGGCCCCTTGGACGGGTGGTTTGCTGGATGGAAAAAAAGTGTGGGCCGTGTTGCTTCATTCTTTAAAGTTGCTACTGTGTTGTGCACCTCCCTTCCAGCCACGTGCTCTTCTAATTGAATCCAGCGTGGACGCTGTTTCTACTGGACCGTGAGCGTGGGCTTCCCTCAACGTGGCCCCCTCCATTGGTGTCCTTTACTTTAAAAGAGAAAGAAGATTCCTTGACAGCTGGTTGCCTAGGCCGTGTGGTGTGATTATTCCAAGCCAATTTTGCTTCTTAAAATTCAACAAGTGAATGACATGTTCTCCCTCTCTCACGTGCAACCTCTTTTTTCTTGTGTGCACCCCCCATAATTTAAATCCACACCTCTCTTTCATTTTATTTTAAAAAATATTTGATGTGGCATTTTCTTTTGACCTCCAAATGTCCCAAATTGTATTTCCAAAATTTTTCCTACAATCAATGATGAAAATAATTAGCTCAAATAATTCAAATTAATTAAAATAAGAATTTTTGGTCAAATTAAGCACAATTAGCAAAACCGGAAAAATACCGGACATTTAAGCACAATTCCCTGATTAATTCTAGCACACTAAACTAAGTAAAGTGAATAAAATATTGACTCATAACACTTCTTCCACTTCTTCTTCTTCTTCCACATCTTCCACATCCTCCACTTCCTCCACTTGCTCCACTTCCTCCACTCCGTCCACTTCCTCCACTTCCTCCACTTCCTCCACTTGCTCCACTTCCTCCACTCCGTCCACTTCCTCCACTTCCTCCACTTCGCCCATTTCGTCAACTTCGTCCACCTCCTCCACTTGCTCCACTTCCTCCACTTCTTCCACTTCCTCCACTTCCTCCACTTCATTCACTTTGTCCACTTCCTGCGCTTCCTGCACTTCCTCCAGTTCCACCAGTTCCTTCACTGCCTCCACTTCCTCCACGTCCTCCACTTCGTCCACTTCGTCCACTTCCTCTTCTTCGTCCACTTCCTCGACTTCCTCCACTTCGTCCACTTCGTAAACTTCGTCCACTTCCTCTTCTTCGTCCACTTCCTCGACTTCCTCCACTTCGTCCACTTTGTCCACTTCCTCCACTACCTCAACTACTTCCACTTCGTCCACTTCGAAAACTTCGTCCACTTCGAAAACTTCGTCCACTTCCTCCACTTCGTCTACTTCTTCCACTTCTTCCACTTGTTCCACTTCGTCCAACTCCTCCACCTCCTCCACATCCTCCACTTCCTCCACTTTCTCGACTCCTTCCACTTCGTCCGCTTCGTCCCCTTCGTCCACTTCGTCAACTTTGTCCATTTCCTACGCTTCCTCCATTTCCTTCACTTCCTCCACTTTGTTCCCTTCCTCCACTTCATCCACTTCCTCCACTAACTCCACTTCGTTCATTTCCTCCACTTCCTCCACTTCCTCCACTTCGTCTAGTTCGTCCACTTCATTCACTGCCTCTACTTCCTCCACTTCCTCCGCTTCCTCCACCTCCTCCATTTCGTCCACTTCCTCCACTCCCTCCACCGCCTCCACTTCATCAGCTTTGTCCACTTCTCCACTTCGTCCAGTTCGTCCAGTTCCTACACTTCTTCCACTTCTTTCACATTGGCCACTTCGCCCACTTTGTCTAGTTCGTCCACTTCCTCCACTTCCTCCACTTTGTCGACTTCATCAACTTTGTACACTTGTTCCACTTCGTCCACTTCCTCGACTTCCTCCACCTCCTCCACTTCGTGCACGTAGTCAACTTTGTCCACTTCCTCCACTTCCTCCACCTCCTCCACTTCCTCCACTTCATCCACTTTGTCCACTTCCTCCAATTCCACCACTTCCTCCGCTGCCTCCACTTCGTCCACTTTATCCACTTCTTCATCTTCTTGTTCCACTTCGTCCACTTCCTCCACTTCGTCGACTTCCTCCACTTCCTCCACTTTGTCCACTTCTTCCACTGCCTCAACTGCTTCCAATTCGTCCAGTTCGACAACTTCGTCCACTTCGTCTAGTTTGTCCACTTCCTCCACTTCGTCTACTTTTTCCAGTTGTTCCACTTCGTCCCACTCCTCCACCACCTCCACCTCCTCCACATCCTCCATTTCCTCCCCTTTCTCGACTCCTTCAACTTCGTCCGCTTCGTCCACTTCGTCAACTTCCTCCGCTTCCTCTACTTCCTTTACTTCCTCCACTTCGTCCACTTCCTCCACTTCATCCACTTCCTCCACTTCCTCAACTCCGTCCACTTCCTCCACTTCCTCCACTTCGTCAACTTCGTCCTCTTCATTCACTGCCTCCACTTCCTCCACTTCCTTCACATCCTCCACTTCCTCCACTTTCTCCACTTTGTCAACTTCCTCAACTTCCTCCACTTCCTGCACTTCCTCCACTTCCACCACTTCCTCCACTGCCTCCACTTCGTCCACTTTGTCCACTTCTTCATCTTCTTGTTCCACTTCGTCCACTTCACACACTTCGACCACTTCGTCCACTACCTCCACTTCCTCCACTTCCTTCACTTCCTCCACTTCCTCCACTTCCTCCACTTCCTCCACTTCCTCCACTTCCTCCACTTCCTCCACTTCCACCACTTCCTCCGCTACCTCCACTTCGTCCACTTTGTCCACTTCTTCATCTTCTTGTTCCACTTCATCCACTTCCCACACTTCGACCACTTCCTCCACTTCCTCCACTTCCTCCGCTTCCTCCCCTTCCTCCACTTCCTCCACTTTCTCCACTTCCTCCCCTTCCTCCACTTCCTCTACGTCCTCCACTTCATCCACTTCGTAAACTTCGTCCACTTCCTCCGTTTCCTCCACTTCCTCCACTTCCTCCACTTTGTCCACTTGCTCCAATGCCTCAACTGCTTCCACTTCGTGCGCTTCGACAACTTCGTCCAGTTCGTCCACTTCCTCCACTTCGTCTACTTCTTGCACTTCTTCCACTTGTTCCACTTCGTCCAACTCCTCCACCTCCTCAACCTCCTCCACATCCTCCACTTCCTCCACTTTCTCGACTTCATCCAATTCGTCCGCTTCGTCCACTTCTTCCAGTTCGTCCACTTCTTCCACTTCGTCCACTTCCTCCATTTCTCCCACTTCGTCAACTTCGTCCACTTTGTCAACTTCGTCCACTTCGTCAACCTTGTCCACTTCGTCCACTTCGTCAACCTCGTCCACTTGGTCCACTTGCTCCAATTCGTTTGCTTCGTCCACTTCCTCCACTTCCTCCACTTCCTCCACTTCCCCCACTTCGTCTACTTCCTTCACTTCCTCCGCTTCGTCCATGATAACAGTTGAAAAACTGTTATTTTCATGCTTAAAATTGATACTAAAAGCAACCTTTAACAATTAGAAACTAGCATGGAATCATGCTTTTGTTCATATTTTTTGGAAATAAGAGAGCTGGACAGGTTTATGCTTGATTTTAGTGTTTTATGTAGGTTTTAAGGTGAATTTGGTGAAAGAAGTGAAGAAGGATAGATATGGAATCAGAAAAGAACTCAAAAAGTGCAAAAGGAGAAGTCGCAACTACCGCTTAGCGGCAGTTTACTGCTGAGCGGCACTCAGAAACCCACGTTGGCTCCGTTGAGGGGTGAAAATGTCGCTGAGGGGAAGAATCAACTTCACGCACTTACCGCTGAGCAGCACTATTTTGGGCTTGGGCCTAATTTTCTGTATATTTTAGAATAGTATATAAGCTTTAGGACGTCCTAGGCTTTGTATCTTTGGCTGAGACGAAGCAAACACTCACTTTTCCACCCCTTGAAGGAATATCTTGGATGCTCAGGCTAACTCCTCATCTTTCTAGGGTTCTATCTTTCTTTCATTCATTATTGTTCATCGAGTTTCACCATGAATATGGTGAACTAAACCTTGTATTGTTGTTGGGGAATCAATGTAGTCTTGTGAAACTCTCATATATGGAATTTGTGTTTTAACATCTTATTTTAAGATATATGCTTTCTTTCATCATTACTTAGGGTTTTTCTTCTTTGCTTAAAGTTTTCTTTGTTTAACTCATTCAATGCCATGATTATTGATTTTTTTGATATGGGAACGTACGAGGAAATCTAGATCTGGGGAAATTCTCCCAATAGCATATTGCCTAGACATAGGAATATGAGGGTTGGTTGCCGTTAAGCTTCTGCACTTCAGAATTAATTATTAGGAATGCTAGGAATTGTATGAACTCGTAATTAAGGATAGGCCTTCTTGCAAGGTGATTTAGAGAGTGGCATTAGCAATTGATGAAAAGAATGATGAATTCCTAAAGTATATGAGAGTGGATAAGATGAAATTGATAACCCTAACGACATACTCATCCATCTAATTAATTAAAGTGTTTGTATTCCTCTTTTCCATTGATCAAATTCATGCATACATGTTTAATTATTGTCTTTTGCATTTAAACCCTACAATCAATTGTTAACAAGTCTTAAATAATCAAAAAATCATAGAGCTAACTAGGCCGTGAGTCCTTTGGGAAAACGATACTTGGTCTTACCTAGTTTTATTACTTGATACGACTCGTTCACACTTGCTGATTGTTAAACAAGTTTTTGGTGCCGTTTTTCGGTGTTCATAAATTTGTCATCAAGTTTTTGGCGCCGTTGTCGGGGACTCGTGGTTTAACTAGTTTATTTGTGTGATTATTGATTATCTTTGACTTGAATTTTGAATTTTTAAATTTGAATTTCTGTTGTTATTTTCTGTTTTTATTTTTTCTGTTTTTATTTTATTTTATTTTATTTTATTTTTCTATTTTTATTTTTTCTATTTTTATTTTATCTTCTTATCTCTGATCTTATATCTTCTTCTATATCTTTTTGTGCTAACCAATTTTTCTAGGGATTTGTTTTCTTGTGTATGCAGGAAGCAATCCGAACTAGGAGCAAGAAAACTGCAGAACCTCTTCTTAAAGGTTTAGACGAGAGTAGACGGAGGAGAAGAATCCGTACATCTAGAGAACTTTTTCCTTCTCTGGAAACTCTGTTACAACCATCACCACAAGGTTCTGACCATAGCATTGAGAATATGGAGAATAATAATGCCAGAAGAACTCTTGCAGATTATACTAATATAGCTGGACCTCAGCATTTCAATAGCATAGCAAGACCAAGAGTCAATGCAGCTAATATGGAGGTGAAAACAGCATTAATTCAATTGGTGAAGAGTAATCAATTTAATGGGTTGTCTCACGAAAGCCCATATGAGCACCTTACAACTTTTAATGAAATCTGCAACACAGTAAAGATAAATGGGGTGTCGGACGAAGCAATCAAACTTAGCCTATTTCCATTCTAATTAGGAGGCAACGCTACGCTTTGGTTGAATTCTTTTCCAGAAGGAAGCTTTACAGAATTGGAAGCAGTGGTGACAAAGTTCCTAAACAAATACTTTCCACAATCAAAGGTAAATAAAGGAAAGCAAGAGATTTCATCATTCAGGCAAGGCATGGAGGAATCACTTGGTCATGCATGGGACAAATATAAAAGCTTGTTAAGAAAGACTCCCACGCATGGATTTGACGAAGTGGAAGTAGTCCTGATCTTCCTTGGAGGTCTTGGTTCACAATTCAAGATGATGCTTGACGCCTCAGCAGGAGGAAATATCAAATGGAAAACTCCAGAGGAAGCCACAGAAATCATTGAAAATATGGCTACAAGTGATAATGAACTAAACATTGAAAGAGGAGCTCATATTTAACAAAAAGGAGTTCTACAATTACAAACCAATGATGCCTTGCTAGCACAGAACAAGATACTAACTCAACAACTCGAGACTCTTATAAAAACGCTTGCACAACTGCCAAAAGAGTTAAAGACTGTTGCACAGGTTCAACCACAGTTGTGTGAATTATGTGGGGGTGACCATATCAATGGTCAATGCGCCTTTCCAGCAGAAGCTTTAGAGGATGTTAACTTCATGGCCAATCAATATCCATACCGTCAGGGGAGGTTCAATCAAGGGTGGAAACCACATCCAAGCATTTGTCAAGGACAAAGTGGGCAAGCTGGACAGACTGGGAAATTTAACAAGCAACAACAACAACCAACCTTATGGCAACAAATTTCTATACTTAATGAAAGATCAACTAGGTTGGAAGAAACTTTTCAGCAATTCATACAGAAAACTGAATCTTCTCAAAAGAGCACTAAAGCTGCTATTAAAAACTTGGAGATTCAAATGGGTCAGATTACCAAGCAGTTGGAAGAAAGGCCTGACAAAAATTTTGGGGCTAATACTGAGGTTAACCCCAGGGAGGAATGTAAAGTGTTGGAGAGTGCAAATGTTGAAACAGTTGAGTTAGACAGAGAGAAAGAAAAAGAAGAGAGAGAAAAGAAAGAAAAAGAAAGAGAAGAGAGAGAAGAGAAAGAAGAGAGAAAAGAGAAAGGAGAGAGAAGAGAGATAAAAAGTAAAGATATTTTTCCTTTTCCAATAAATCAAGAGGAACAATTTGATTTTACAGAATTATTCAAGATGGTGGACAATGATGTACCTTGGAAGGAGATATTACAACAAATAGCAGTTTATACTAAACCTGAGGAAGAAGTCTCTACAAAGAAAAGACGTAGAGATGATGATACAAAGAAGTATAAAGCTGTTAAAAAGGAGCAATTCCCTCCAAAAGCAAAAGATCCAGGAGGTTTTTCCATTCCATGCACAATAGGGAAGAAAAGGATAAAGAAGGCTTTACTTGATTTAGGATCAAGTGTTAACTTGATACCTTATTCTTTACTTGAGCAGATTGGTGATGTTGATGTGAGGCCTATAAAGGTTAATTTAGTAATGGCAGATGGATCCTCAAAGGAACCCTATGGAGTAGCAAAGGATATTATAGTTTGTGTAGGCAAACTACAGTTCTTGGCAGACTTTGTGGTGATGGAGATGGAGACTGAAAAGATACCCATTATTCTTGGAAGACCGTTTATGAAAACGGCCAAAGCCATCATTGATGTGAACGAAGGTATAGTGGTGCACCAAGACCGAGAAGAAAGAGTTGTTGTAGATGTCTTCAAAGAAGAGAGGCAGATGCAGGAGGAAAAAGCTAGTCATAAAGCTGCATTTCAAGATGTTCTCATGACTAGCCCTGAAGATGAAAAGCCCAAGGTTAAAGGTAAACATTGTTTGTTGTTTCAGGTACAGGAAGAAGAAAAGATTGGAAGAGGAAGAAAAGTTCATGATGACTGGATGAAAGAACGACTCCAACTTGGCACACCCGTGAGATTCAAAAACAAGTTGTGGGTTGTAAAAGGCTACAAAGAAAATGAGATGATAGAGATAGAGTCTCCACATTCTAGAAGAGTCAAAAAAGTGTACCGGAAGCAGTTGAAAAGTTGGTGGAATATGAACATCAACCATGAAGAAGGAACTTGAACTTTATTTGGTCAAGCTAATGGCGTTAAAAGAGCGCTTGTTGGAAGGCATTTCAGTGATTTGAGGACAATTTTTCTTTTGATTTTATTTTTGTTTTGTAATTTTTAATCAGTTGGACATTATTTTTGTAAATTTTTGGGTATAGCATCTACTGAAGGATGCTAGGTGGAAGAGTATCTACTGAAGGATACTAGGTTGTCACACCTACTAATGGGTGTTGGTAAGAAAGTTTTGCACCTACTGATGGGTGTTGGTGGGTTTTGGGTCAGGCTCGTGACGTTAAACAAGCGCCACCTGGGAGGCAACCCAGTTGGTTGATTATATTTTTGTTTGTTCTGCTTTAGTTGCATGATAGGGTTTGCATAAGTGATTTGAGAATTTAATTGCAGGGAGCAAGTGAGGGGCATGAGTAGGAGGTACTTAGGTTAAGTTAGCGAGAAGAAGAGCACTTCCCGAAAGTGCCGCTGAGCGGTAGTATCGCAAACTGGGCTTAGGTTGCCCCTTAGCAGAACCCGAGCCCATTAGGGTATTTTTATACGCTAAGCTGTGCTTTGGCTTCTCTTTTCAGATTCTTCTTTGCACATACACTCCTACTTACCTTTTCAAAGGTTTTCTACAACTTTTCCCTCATCCATCTTAAGAAAATCTCTTCTCCACTCACTTTTTCACTAGTTTTCCATCTAAGTTTGGGTTTGGAAGAGAGCATCATAGCTTGAAAACATTCTCCATTCATCTAGCATCTCCACCCAAGTAAGTCAAGCATTTTTCATTCTAGGGTTCTTGAGTTTGAATTTGATTGTTAAAGCATGAATTTTTAGGGGTTTTGATTTCTATGCATGATTTGATGATTTAATTGATGTTTGAACCGATTAAACTGAATGATTTTGATCTGGAAAATTGAATATTGCATGTGGGTGGAGTTAGGACAGGTTAAAACTGAATTTTGCGAATATCTACAGAGTCACTGCTCAGGGGTAAATTGCCGCTGAGCGGCACTCTGACAGACATGCTGTTTTTGCTGAGTTGCGTTCTGGATTGCTGCACTGGTGGCGCTGAGGGGTGATCTTGACCCTCATCGTTGGTTTAGCTTCGAAATAAGGTGTTGTCTGTGTTTTACTAATGCTTAACAACATGCTTTGTGGTTTTGTATCTGTGTTTGATGTAGGAATGGCATCCTCTTCAGGCAAAAGAATGAAGACCATGGCATCCAAAAGAAAAGAAAAGGAACCAGAACAACCCCATTCTAGTAGGTTCCTATCTCGCAAACATGAGAAGCACTTTAAGGTGGTCCAAGATACAAGACTGTTGAGAGGGTCGCACCTCACACAAAAATTGATTGCAAAATTAATGCAGTATAAACTAGGAAGTGACTCCTAGGTCGTTTCTCAAGGACCAAATTTGGGTTCAGTCTCAGGTCAACACGAAGTGGGGGGGGGGGGGGGGTTTCGGAAAGTGTTTTTGTCATTGGAAATAAACTAAATTAAAATTGGAAATTAAATACAACTAAACATAATTGTAAACAGTGAGATAAATTAACAAAGCGTCAAGACCGAACGATCTTACAGATGACCAAACGGTTCTACATTGAGACCGAAAGGTTTCTGAAACAAGTGAGGAAATTGAAAATGCCGGAAGATAAAAAAAAAGAGAAAAACCAAACAGAATAGACAACATAGTAAATCGAAGATCGTAAACAAATTAAAGTGACTGAAAGTAGTGAACCAACATTCCTAAAGTAAGATGTGTAAGCTAATTAAATTGTAACAAATAAATTGAGAACACGCATAAATGCATAACGAAACTGATTTCTGAATTAAATGAACCAAATGAGCTTGAATACGAATCATTAAATGCAACCCGATAATATAAGCAACAATTGAAAAACTTAATGCACTGGAACCATATTTTAATGCAAGAAAAATGCTTGAACCAATTAAATGCAGGGGAGGAATCAATTGCAACTATTAAACTAGAGAAATAAAGTGGGTATTGTGGTCTGGAAGCACCAGTGCACATCCATCACCATGTGCTCTCCAAAGCAAAAATGCTTTCTCTTCTTCCAACGTGCAGCTGCCCCTTTCTCCATCATCAATCACCGTCCTCTCCTTCTAGCAAAATGAGTCACACCTTTTTCTCTTTCAATCCATCACCGCCGTGGTCTCCGCACACGCTTCACTCAAGTTTCATGAAGCAAATGAAATAAAAATAAATGGGCAAGGAGTAATCAGCAATATAAAACTAAAGTAGAGCTTTTCCTAACACCGTAACATCATTCACATCTTTTTCTTCAAAAATAAAAACGTTCCAGCAGGCCAATACACCACTCAAAATGACTCATCTCCATGTGCCCTCCTTTCTCTCGGTGGTTCTCCCTCCAGCTCTCTCTCACTCACTGCCCTCTCTACTCTACATTACACTACACTACACTACACTACTGAAAAACTACTCTCCTGGAACTCCTGGAACTCTCCTTTTCTACTGTGGCGGCTACAGCTCCAGGCCGAGACCCCACTCTCCCTCCCAGTGGCTGCCCCCTACTGGACGAACGTCCCCTTCATCCAGCGTCACGGGTTTTTAAAACCCTCTCTAAGTTGTTTCTTCGTGCACCTCCCTTTCTCTGGACCACCCCACGCTACTGCTAACGTGGTTGCCCCTTGCTGGATGTCACACCCTTTCGTTTTGCTCTCCGTGACTTGGCTTCTGCTGGGCGTTAATGTGCTGGGTGCACCTCTTCAATTTGCTGCTTGGACGCGTGACCAATCTACCCCTGCTGGACCCAGCTTATGTGATGCTGTTGTGCTTCTTCTTTTTGCCACTTCTGCTCTTCTTTTTGATAACAGTTGAAAAACTGTTATTTTCATGCTTAAAATTGATACTAAAAGCAACCTTTATACTTAGAAACTAGCTTGAAATCATGCTTTTCTTCATATTTTCATAAATAAGAGAGCTGGACAAGTTTATGCTTGATTTCAATGTTTTTGTGCAGGTTTTAAGGTGAATTTGGTGAAAGAAGTGAAGAAGGAGAGAGATGGAATCAGAAAAGACATCAAAAAGTGCAAAAGGAGAAGCCGCAAGTACCGCTCAGCGGCAGTTTACCGCTGAGCGGCACTCAGGAAGTCACGGGAGGTCCGCTGAGGGGCAAAATGGCCGCTGAGGGGAGAAAACTACTCACGCACTTACCGCTGAGCGGTACTTTACCGCAGAGCGGCACTCTTATGGGCTTGGACCTAATTTTCTGTAATTTACGAATAGTATATAAGCTTTAGGGTTTCCTAGGGTTAGGTATCTTTGGCAGAAACGAAGCCAACACTCTCTCTTCCACCCCTTGGGGTAGATTGGGAGATGGTGACAGCTCTCCTCTTCTCTTTCTCGGGTTTTTCTATCTCTTTCATTCTTTCATTATTGTTCATCTAGGTTCACCATGAATATGGTGAACTAAACCTTGTATGTTTGTTGGGGAATCAATGTAATCTTTTGAAGCTCTCATATATGGAATTTATGCTTGCATCTTAATCTAAGATTTATGCTTTCTTTCATCATTAGTTAGGGTTTTTCCTCTTTGCTTAATGCTTGCTTTGTTTAACTCATTCAATGCATGATTATTGATTTTGTCGATACGGGAACGTACGGGGAAGTCTAGATCCGGAGAATTTCTCCCAATAAGTATATTGGTTGCCTTAAGCTCCTGCACTTGATGAACTAATTATTAGGAATGCTAGGAATTGTATGAACTCATAATTAGGGAGAAGCCTTCTTGAAAGGTACTTTAGAGAGTGGCATTAACAATGATGATTTGAATGTTGAATTCCTAAAATAAATGAGAGTGGATAAGATGAAATTGAACCCCAACAACATATTCATATATATCTTTCATTGAAAGTGCGTGTCTTTGTCTTTTGCCATTGATCAACCTCATGCATACATGTTTAATTTCGTCTTTTGCATATTAAAATCCAATTATTTCGTTCTTAAGTCCTAGCTAATCAACAAATCACATAACTAAACTAGGCCGTGAGTCCTTTGGGAGAACGATACTTGGTCTTACCAAGTTTATTACTTGAACGATTCGGTCATACTTGCCGATTGTAAAACAAGTTTGCGACATCATATTTTGGTGTTCATAATTTGTCCATCAAGTTTTTGGTGCCGCTGCCAGGGACTCTGGTTTAACTGCTTAATTTGTGTGATTATTGATTATCTTTGACTTTAATTTTGAATTTCTATTTTTATTTTATGTTTTTGTATTTTTCGGTTTTTATTTGATTTTATTTTATTTTATTTGATTAGATTAGATTTTATTTTATTTTATTTTATTTTATTTTCTGTTTTTATTTTTCTTTTTCTATTTTCTGTTTTCTGTTTTTATCTTCTCACCTCAAATCTTATATCTTCTCCTATATCTTTTTGTGCTAACCAAATATTCTAGGGTTTTGTGTTCTTGTGTATGCAGGAGGCAATTCGAACTAGGAGCAAGAAAACAACAGAACCTCTGCTTGAAGGTTTAGACGAGAGTAGACGGAGGAGAAGAATTCGAACATCTAGAGAACTTTTCCCTCCTCCGGAAACTCTGTTGCAACCATCACCACAAGGTTCTGACAATAGCACAGAAAATATGGAGAACAACAATGTTAGAAGAACTCTTGCTGATTACACCAATATAGCTGGACCTGAGCACTTTAACAGCATAGCTAGACCAAGAGTCAATGCAGCTAATATGGAGGTCAAACCAGCACTGATCCAACTGGTGAAAAGCAACCAATTTAATGGGTTCTCTCATGAAAGCCCATATGAGCACCTCACTACATTCAATGAGATTTGCAATACAGTGAAGATTAATGGGGTGCCAGATGAAGCGATCAAACTTAGTTTGTTTCCTTTATCATTGGGAGGCAATGCTAAACTTTGGTTGAATTCTTTCCCAGAAGGAAGTTTCACAGAGTGGGAAGTAGTGGTAACAAAGTTTTTAAACAAGTACTTTCCACAATCAAAGGTGACAAAAGGCAAGCAAGAGATTTCTTCATTTAGGCAAGGCATGGAAGAATCACTAGGGCATGCATGAGTGATAACAGTTGAAAAACCATTATTTTTATGCTTAAAATTGATACCAAAAGCAATCTTTAAGACTTAGAAACTAGCTTGAACTCATATTTTTACTTTAGTTTTGTGGATAAGAGAGTTAAAAGTGAATTTAATGGTTTTTTGCAAGATTCCCTTGATTTTGTAGGCTAATTGAATGATTTGAAAGAAGAATTGAAGTACCGAATGATTGGAGTGCTAAAAAGTCAACCAGAAACCAGAAAAGTCAACCAGTCAACCAGAAAAGTCAACCACTCAACCAGAAAAGTCAACCAGTCAACCAGAATACGGAAAAAGTCAATCATACGAGTTTTGGGCCAGTTTTCTGCGATTTTATGATCTGTTTGGGCCTGGACCCGTTTTCTATTATTTTTATGTCCTATTTAAAGACCTAGAAGTCTTAGGGTTTTGTATCTTTGGCAAAGATGAAGCAAACACTCTCTCTTCCACCCCTTTGAAGGAGGATCTTGGATGCTCAGGCTACCTCTTCACCTTTCTAGGGTTTTATCTTTCATTCTTTCATTATTGTTCATCTAGGTTCACCATGAATATGGTGAACTAAACCTTGTATGTTTGTTGGGGAATCAATGTAATCTTTTGAAGCTCTCATATATGGAATTTGTGCTTGCATCTTAATCTAAGATTTATGCTTTCTTTCATCATTAGTTAGGGTTTTTCCTCTTTGCTCAATGCTTGCTTTGTTTAACTCATTCAATGCATGATTATTGGTTTTGTCGATACGGGAACGTACGGGGAAGTCTAGATCCGGGGAATATCTCCCAATAGTATATTGTTTGCCTTAAGCTACTGTGCTAAAAAAACTAATTATTAGGAATGCTAGGAATCGTATGAACTCGTAATTAGGGAGAAGCCTTCTTGAAAGGTAATTTAGAGAGTGGCATTAACAATGATGACTTGAATGTTGAATTCCTAAAATATATGAGAGTGGATAAGATGAAATTGACCCCCAACAACATATTCATCAATATATTTCATTGAAAGTGCTTCTCTTTTCTTTTAGCCATTGATCAACGTCATGCATACATGTTTATTTTCGTCTTTTGCATAGTAAAATCCAATTATTTTGTTCTTAAGTCTTAGCTAATCAACAAATCACATAACTAAACTAGGCCGTGAGTCCTTTGGGAGAACGATACTTGGTCTTACCGAGTTTATTACTTGAAACGATTCGGTCATACTTGCCGATTGTTAAACAAGTTTGTGACATCATATTTTGGTGATCATAAATTTGTCCATCAAGTTTTTGGCGCCGTTGCCGGGGACTCTAGTTTAACTGGTTAATTTGTGTGATTATTGATTATCTTTGACTTTAATTTTTAATTTCTGTTTTTATTTTCTGTTTTTATTTTTTCGGTTTTTATTTGATTTGATTTTATTTTATTTGATTTTATTTGATTTGATTTTATTTGATTTGATTTTATTTTATTTTATTTTATCTTATTTGATTTGATTTGATTTGATTTGATTAGATTAGATTTTATTTGATTTGATTCGGTTAGATTTTATTTTATTTGATTTGATTTGATTAGATTAGATTTTATTTTATTTTATTTTATTTTATATTATTTTATCTTATCCTCTAAATCTTTTATCTTCTGAATCTATTATCTTCTCAATCTATATCTTCTCCTATATCTTTTTGTGCTAACAAATCTTTTCTAGGGTTTTGTTTTCTTGTGCATGCAGGAAGCAATTAGAACAAGGAGCAAGAAAACAACAGAACCTCTGCTTGAAGGTCTAGACGAGAGTAGACGGAGGAGAAGAATCCGAACATCTAGAGAACTTTTCCCTTCTCCAGAAACTCTCTTACAATCATCACCACAAGGTTCTGTTCATAGCACAGAAAATATGGAGAACAACAATGTTAGAAGAACTCTTGCTGACTACACCAATATAGCTGGACCTCAGCACTTTAACAGTATAGCTAGACCTAGAGTCAATGCAGCTAATATGGAGGTCAAACCAGCACTGATTCAACTGGTGAAAAACAACCAATTTAATGGCTTATCTCATGAAAGCCCATATGAGCACCTCACTACCTTCAATGAGATTTGCAACACAGTCAAGATTAATGGGGTGCCAGACGAAGCTATCAAACTTAGCTTGTTTCCTTTCTCATTGGGAGGCAATGCTAAGCTTTGGTTGAATTCTTTCCCAGAAGAAAGTTTCACAAACTGGGAAAGCTGGTCAATATAATAAGCAGCAGCAGCAACCCACCTTATGGCAACAGTTATCTATGCTTAATGAAAGGTCCATGAGGATGGAGGAAACTCTCAACAATTTCATACAGAAAACTGAGTCTACCCAAAAGAGCACTGAAGCTGCTATCAAAAATTTGGAGATTCAGATGGGGCAGATCACCAAACAGGTGGAAGAAAGGCCAAATAGAAATTTTGGGGCTAATACTGAGGTTAACCCCAGAGAAGAGTGCAAGGTGGTAGAGAGTGTTGATGATGAGAAAATTGAGTTAGATACAGAAGACAGAAGAGAAATAGAGAGCAAAAGCACTTTTCCTTTTCCAATCCATCAAGGGAAACAACTAGACTTCACAGAATTATTCAAAATGGTGGATAATGATGCACCTTGGGAACAGATTCTACAACAGATTACGGTTTACACTAAATCTAATGAAGAAATCTCTACAAAGAAAAGACGTAGAGATGATGAGGCAAAGGAGTGTATAACTGTTAAAAAAGAGTCATTCCCTCCTAAAGCAACAGATCCAGGCAGTTTTTCTATCCCTTGTACCATAGGGAAGAAAAAGGTGAAGAAAGCTCTCCTTGATTTAGGTTCAAGTGTTAACTTGATACCTTATTCTTTACTGGAGCAAATCGGCAATGTTAAAGTGAAACCTGTAAAGGTTAATCTAGTAATGGCCGATGGATCTTCAAAGGAGCCATGTGGGATTGCAGAGGACATTATAGTTTGTGTTGGCATTCAATCATAGAAAACCTGGGCAAAATCATTCATGTTTCCAAAGTAATAGCATTCAATCAATAACAACTCTGGAGCTCAAAAACTCACATATAAGCTCATTCACATTTGACATACACATCCTGCTTAATTTCACAATCACAATCATGATATCCTGCATTTGTTCACAAAGCTTGTGAATCACCTGTATAAGCATTTTAATGTGCACATCTTCTCAACATCAATCAATCAATAAGCATCATCAAGCATTACTTATCACAGTTAATAGCAAACCATCATAACAAACCATGTTTCCAATAGAGTACATCAAACCCTAATCTAAAACAAAAAAATAAATAAGTTTAGAAAACTTAAACCAACAAAAGCATAAGTCCTGCTCTAGTTATGATAGCATTCATCAGTAAATGCTATCTCAACTCCTCATCAATCTGAGCTGTCCTCTGTATCTTCCTCTTCTTGGATCTTATAGTCTTGATTCTTTTTGCCCGATGAGGAGGCCATCCCTGCATCAAAAATAATTCATAAAACCAAAAGATACATTGTTAAGCATTAGTAAACCACAATGAAGAAATCAGCCCCTTCAATGATGCTCTCTCCCAACCCCAAACTTAGATGGAAAACTAGTGAGCAAGTGAGTGGAAGGGAGATTTTCTAAAGAGGGATGAGGGAAAAGTTGTAGAGAACCTTTGAAAAGGTATGTAGGAGTGTTTGTGCAGAGAGGAGTCTGAAAGTATGAGCAAATGCGCAGCTTAGGGTATAAAAATACCCTAATGGGCTCGGGTCCCGCTAAGGGGAACTAAAGCCCATTCTGCGAGAGTACTGCTCAGCGGTAAGTTGCCGCTCAGCGGCACTTTCGTGAAGTGCTCTTCTCCTTCTTTTCTTAACCTACGTGCCTCCTAGACATGCCCCTCACTGGTTCCCTGCAATTCAATGTTTAAAATACTTATGCAAACTCTAACTAAAATAAAACAAACAAAAACAATCAATCAACTGGGTTGCCTCCCAGGTAGCGCTTGTTTAACGTCACGAGCCTGACCCAAAATCCACCAACACCCATCAGTAGGTTGATGAGAGGGTCGCACCTCCCACAAAAGTTGTGCATAAAAGAATGCAGTATAGACTAGGCATTGACTCCTAGGTCGTCTCACAAGGACCAATATTGCGGTTCAATCTCAGATCACACACGGAAAAAGGGGGGTTTTGTGATTTTTTTGGTTGCGGTAAAATTTAAATTAAACTGACTGAAAATTAAACACGACTGAATTAAAAACGGCGAAGTAAATTCTAAAACAGTAAAATGAAATTAACACAGTGAAAATTAAATTGGAACAGTAAAAATTCAAATAAATAACTAAAAAAAAATAGAATAGGAAATTGTTTCTCTCATCCAAAACCGTAGCCTACCTATTCACTTTCTACATTCAACCACTTTAACTCTAACACATTCCATATGAAACCAAAATGAAAATTCTATTCTAATACAAAAGTTTATGGCTTCTTCACGTGGTATCACACGGCATATTCTTCCAACAAGAATTCAATTCCATTAAAATAAAGTAATGAACATTGGAGCAACTATTAGTACCATTTTGCTTGCTTCCTCGGAGCAGTAGAGAAAAAAAAAAAAAAAAAAGGGCTCCACTTCCATGCACACCTTCTTAAAACCGTGACACCTACTCATCTAACTTCCATTTTTTTTTTACTCATCACCGCATGTACCATTCTTTCCCGTGACAACTCTCTTTTCCAATTTTAATCCAATGAAATATGCTTCTTCATTCATGACCACTCACTGTCCAAAAGCTTAAGTTGATGTCTATCACCGTGCAGCACTCCAATAATGCTTACTTTCTAAAAGAAATAGTGAAATGAAAGATTCCATCCAGACCATAACATTGTGCACGCTTTCAACTAAATTAAATGCACTTTTCATTCAATGCAAAATTAAACAACCATTCATCACCGAACAACACAAAAAAAATAAATGCTTGGACAGTAGAATAAAAATAAAATGAGTCAATTTGCTTCAACCTCTAACAACAAATAAAGTGAATCCAAAAGGTGGGGAAGGGGGCCGTGTGCTCTTTCTTTCAAACCATGACAGTGTGCTTCCTTCTCTCCCTCCAAACTCTCCGAGAAACATTCAAAAGCAAAGCCAGAAAACAGAAATCTGAGAAGGTGGCGGCTGCTGTTCTGATTCAGGCCGAGGCACCCTCCAAACAAAACTCCATGCTCTTCATTCCAGCACCATTCTTTTCTTCAGCCGTAGCCTTCCATTCTCTCAACGTGCTGCTGCCAAAAAAATGAAGCTCTCTTTTCCTTTTCTTTAAAGCCAAGAAAACCAAAAAAAACTGCTCCGTGGCGGCTGGAACTCTGCTTCTTTTTTTACTGTAGTCGTTGGACCTTTCCGTGTGCGTAACCCTTCTTTCGTGCTCTTTAATTTCTCTTTGCACCTCCTGGACCTCTCAAGTTGCTGGATGCACCCGCTGCTTGCTGGACCAAGAACTTTTTTTTCTCACCGTCACACCACTTTTATGCTAGCTGCTGGAAAATGAAAGAAGATGGGGTTGGCCTGCTGCCGTGTGCACCTCCCAGCGTACGTATGATTCAATGTGGGCTGTTGTACCAATTCAAAGCTGCTGGACCAGCTTTTCTTTTGCCACCACATGCTGCTTCACGCGTGTTGCTGCTGCTGGCTTCTTGAATTTGCTGGACGTCACTCCCCTCTTCAATGCATACACCACTCCCATGTGCATCAAAAATTTAAACCCACACATCTCTTTCATTTTATTTTAAAATATATTTGATGTGGTATTTCTTTTCACCTCCAAATGTCTCAAATTATATTTCCAAAAATTTCCCTACAATTAATAATGCAAATAATTAGCTCAATAATTCAAATTAATTAAAATTTGAATTTCCGATCAAATTAAGCACAATTAAGAAAAATGGGAAAATACTGGATATTTAAGCACAATTCCCTGATTAAATTCGGTACAATAAGCTAAGTGAAATTGAGAAAATATTGACTCATCAAAATAGACCACACTTAGTCTTTTGCACTCCTGGCAAAATCAAGACGAAAACCAGGGAACTACTCAAACATCAGGGAGGTGACACAGACTCGACAGACAGACAACAAAGACTCCAAAACAGGAACAAAACAGAATTACACAGTTCTCCAGGAATCTGGACCAAGAAAGGAAGTAGACAATATCCAACACAGAATCAATCAGAGAAAGCAGATACTCATGAATCATCCAAGCAATTCAAGACATGGCAAAATGATTAATCAGCTCAAGAGGTGAATCAAAAACAACAGAACCTCACAGATGCACACAATCAGTGTTTCTCTCAAGTGTTTAAGGTAAATCAATGTCACTCATGCACTCAAGAAAGCAATCACAAACAGACTTGGCAAGCCTCTAATATCAACACTCAAGCATACGCATGTTCAAATCAAAAGGTCTTTCATGGTTGTAATGGGGCCAAGGACAAGGGAGGATATATCTGGATAAGAAACTACAAACCATAGGAACAGAGGAGCAATGGGGAACAAGTGTAAACACATTCAAACACACCCACACCTCTAATTCCATCCTCTTCTTGACTCCATTATTCACAAATTTTTTTTATTTTTCTCATTTTCTCTACTTTTTTTTTTCATCCTATCTCTTTTCTTTTCCCTCTTTTCAAAACAAAATTGTAAAAGACAAGATACACATATATTTTACCAAAACAAAACAAGAAGAGGAACCAACTAGCCAACTCATCAGAATCCCCAAGGAGACCACACTTGTTCCCAAAACACTTCCAAAGCTCCAAATTCCCTAAGGTTAAGGTAATCATGGTTTTTTCCAACTAGGGCTAGTGTATGAGCATTCAAACAAGAAATGGGGGAAAGTATAGGCTCAAAAAGGGTTTTCAAAGGATTAGAGCAAGGTAAGCTTATTTGGCTAGAGAGGCTCAAGAACAAAAATGCCTTTATCACTTCCAAACATGCATATCAATCAAATTTTCAACAAGTCAAGCCAAGGCATATGTGCAAGCAATCAAGAGACATATCACACACAAGAAAGAACATCAAGTGGCTCAAATCTCACACAGGGTAATTGTCACAATCAATCAAACCTCTCAAACATCATAATCATCTTCCAAGCAAAGAAAAGCAAGGAATCCAACTCTCAGAGTATCAATGAAGTGAAGGAAAACTGACAACCTAACCACAATCCAGAATTTACGAAAAAGCATGCAAAACTGTACATACGACACACACAAAAACTACCTAGAAAAGAAAAAAAAATTTAACACGGAAAACAAAAACTAACAAGAAAAATCAGAATCTCCCCAATAGACCACACTTAAACCACACAGTCCTCATGTGTCATAAGCATAAGATCAGAAATCAGAACAATCAACACATCATAGACAAGTGCAATAAAAGTAGGAAAAAGGAGGAGAAGAGAGAAAGAAAACTCCCCTGATCATGGTGGCAGTTGCCAATTTTGGACTTGCAGGGAGATGTCTTCCACCGTTGATCCAGCCAGGAAGTTTGAGGAAAAATTGCTTCATCCTCCATATTTGATCAAGCAGGAATGTCTTCCAGCTGGATCTAAGAAGATGTGATTGTGATGATGAGCGGGTTCAGCTGTGCCTATTGATGTTGAAACTAGTGTGTATGTAAGCACCTTTTCCTTCCACTGTGGGTGCATGTTGGTCAAATTCATGTGTACCTCCTGCAACATGGTTAGTGCAATGTGGCTCCAAAGAAATGACATGCAGAGGTATAACACCCAATCCCAATTTATCAGACTGAACCTCAGATACATCCTCAGAACATGAATCAATTTCAAATCACAAGCAATATCAACTACAGACTCATATTCATGTTCAATGCATGGAGAATAAACATTCGGATGCGACAGCAAAAATTGGTTCTCATCATGCATAGAGGGGAAATTAAAATCAGACTCAAACAAATACAATCATCAGCATACCTCTCAACACATAATCATCACATAATCAAATTGAGGTATGCTTACCTCCTCTTCCTTGAAGATTGCTAAATGTGGGAAGATGAAGGTGGTCTACCTGGTTCAGGGTTACTGCTTATTTCTGCCTGCTCCTCAAAATACTCATCACTCTCCTCAGGTGCAAGAGTAGGGACATAGGATGATGGGAAAGTAGATGGCACAATAGTAAGTTCATGACTCTTCTCCCCATCTTCTATGTTGATGCCACTATCATCATCATCTGGAATCTGAACAGTCTGAAATGGTAACTCTGAATCTTGAGACTGTTCCTTAGTGAGTTGAGTGGCCATCTGCCCTATCTGATCCAGTCATACTCTGAATGGCAGCTCCTATTTCTTGCTGGAACGCATGTTCTCTTGCCGAAACTGAAGGTTTTTGCATGGTCATCTGCTCCAACAACTCTTCAATGTAGGCTCAGAAGTAGAAGGCTGAGGAGCTATTTCGGCAGGAGCACTATACTGCTGACTCTCGTATTGCTGGACTGGTGGAGGCATAAAAGTACTCTGGAATGGTGGTTCTTGATATTGATGCTGTGGAGCATCATACCATCCCAAGGTAGGGTTATTCCATCAAGACCGTTGCTGTAAGCATATTGCACAGGGGAAAATTTGCTCAGAAACTGATGCTCAAGATATCCCCAATCGGTTAACGGATCTCAGAGGAAGAGATCTTTCCAATCCTTAGCTGCTCCTTGTAATGAAGCGGAAATGCGCTCAAGAAATGTAATCAAGAGGGACATCTGGAGGCTTCATTGAAGAGCACATGATGTGGAGCTCCTCCAAATGTCTGTGTGGGCATTCTCCTGCAAAACCATGAAACTTAGGCAGCAAATGTATCAGTCCAGGGTGAGATCGCAATGAAGATCATCCTCTTTAAGTGAAACCGGCTCACAAAGAGCACTCTCAGAAATTAGAGGATGAGTCATATTGTTCTCAACATAGAAATCAGCATAATATGAATTACAATCAGAGTAACATGCAGAAGGAGAATCATAATCAGAGGCACTAGCAAAACAAGCAGTGTTCACGAAATCAAAATAGGTAGACATGGAAAAAGAAGAATACTAAAAATCACGAAACAAATTAAACACAACACATTTATACATGCAACACGCACACACAAAACAAAACATCACATTACATCACATCACAACACAAGATAAAACACAACACACACAAACACAACAAAAAGACCTAAGACTGAACCGTGGTCCCCGGCAACGGCGCCATTTTTGATGAGAGGGTCGCACCTCCCACAAAAGTTGTGCATAAAAGAATGCAGTATAGACTAGGCATTGACTCCTAGGTCGTCTCACAAGGACCAATATTGCGGTTCAATCTCAGATCACACACGGAAAAAGGGGGTTTTGTGATTTTTTTGGTTGCGTAAAATTTAAATTAAACTGACTGAAAATTAAACACGACTGAATTAAAAACGGCGAAGTAAATTCTAAAACAGTAAAATGAAATTAACACAGTGAAAATTAAATTGGAACAGTAAAAATTCAAATAAATAACTAAAAAAAAATAGAATAGGAAATTGTTTCTCTCATCCAAAACCGTAGCCTACCTATTCACTTTCTACATTCAACCACTTTAACTCTAACACATTCCATATGAAACCAAAATGAAAATTCTATTCTAATACAAAAGTTTATGGCTTCTTCACGTGGTATCACACGGCATATTCTTCCAACAAGAATTCAATTCCATTAAAATAAAGTAATGAACATTGGAGCAACTATTAGTACCATTTTGCTTGCTTCCTCGGAGCAGTAGAGAAAAAAAAAAAAAAAAAAAGGGCTCCACTTCCATGCACACCTTCTTAAAACCGTGACACCTACTCATCTAACTTCCATTTTTTTTTACTCATCACCGCATGTACCATTCTTTCCCGTGACAACTCTCTTTTCCAATTTTAATCCAATGAAATATGCTTCTTCATTCATGACCACTCACTGTCCAAAAGCTTAAGTTGATGTCTATCACCGTGCAGCACTCCAATAATGCTTACTTTCTAAAAGAAATAGTGAAATGAAAGATTCCATCCAGACCATAACATTGTGCACGCTTTCAACTAAATTAAATGCACTTTTCATTCAATGCAAAATTAAACAACCATTCATCACCGAACAACACACAAAAAAAATAAATGCTTGGACAGTAGAATAAAAATAAAATGAGTCAATTTGCTTCAACCTCTAACAACAAATAAAGTGAATCCAAAGGTGGGGAAGGGGGCCGTGTGCTCTTTCTTTCAAACCATGACAGTGTGCTTCCTTCTCTCCCTCCAAACTCTCCGAGAAACATTCAAAAGCAAAGCCAGAAAACAGAAATCTGAGAAGGTGGCGGCTGCTGTTCTGATTCAGGCCGAGGCACCCTCCAAACAAAACTCCATGCTCTTCATTCCAGCACCATTCTTTTCTTCAGCCGTAGCCTTCCATTCTCTCAACGTGCTGCTGCCAAAAAAATGAAGCTCTCTTTTCCTTTTCTTTAAAGCCAAGAAAACCAAAAAAACTGCTCCGTGGCGGCTGGAACTCTGCTTCTTTTTTTACTGTAGTCGTTGGACCTTTCCGTGTGCGTAACCCTTCTTTCGTGCTCTTTAATTTCTCTTTGCACCTCCTGGACCTCTCAAGTTGCTGGATGCACCCGCTGCTTGCTGGACCAAGAACTTTTTTTTCTCACCGTCACACCACTTTTATGCTAGCTGCTGGAAAATGAAAGAAGATGGGGTTGGCCTGCTGCCGTGTGCACCTCCCAGCGTACGTATGATTCAATGTGGGCTGTTGTACCAATTCAAAGCTGCTGGACCAGCTTTTCTTTTGCCACCACATGCTGCTTCACGCGTGTTGCTGCTGCTGGCTTCTTGAATTTGCTGGACGTCACTCCCCTCTTCAATGCATACACCACTCCCATGTGCATCAAAAATTTAAACCCACACATCTCTTTCATTTTATTTTAAAATATATTTGATGTGGTATTTCTTTTCACCTCCAAATGTCTCAAATTATATTTCCAAAAATTTCCCTACAATTAATAATGCAAATAATTAGCTCAAATAATTCAAATTAATTAAAATTTGAATTTCCGATCAAATTAAGCACAATTAAGAAAAATGGGAAAATACTGGATATTTAAGCACAATTCCCTGATTAAATTCGGTACAATAAGCTAAGTGAAATTGAGAAAATATTGACTCATCAAAATAGACCACACTTAGTCTTTTGCACTCCTGGGCAAAATCAAGACGAAAACCAGGGAACTACTCAAACATCAGGGAGGTGACACAGACTCGACAGACAGACAACAAAGACTCCAAAACAGGAACAAAAAGAATTACACAGTTCTCCAGGAATCTGGACCAAGAAAGGAAGTAGACAATATCCAACACAGAATCAATCAGAGAAAGCAGATACTCATGAAATCATCCAAGCAATTCAAGACATGGCAAAATGATTAATCAGCTCAAGAGTGAATCAAAACAACAGAACCTCACAGATGCACACAATCAGTGTTTCTCTCAAGTGTTTAAGGTAAATCAATGTCACTCAATGCACTCAAGAAAGCAATCACAAACAGACTTGGCAAGCCTCTAATATCAACACTCAAGCACATACGCATGTTCAAATCAAAAGGTCTTTTCATGGTTGTAATGGGGCCAAGGACAAGGGAGGATATATCTGGATAAGAAACTACAAACCATAAGGAACAGAGGAGCAATGGGGAACAAGTGTAAACACATTCAAACACACCCACAACCTCTAATTCCATCCTCTTCTTGACTCCATTATTCACAAATTTTTTTTTATTTTTCTCATTTTTCTCTACTTTTTTTTTTCATCCTATCTCTTTTCTTTTCCCTCTTTTCAAAACAAAATTGTAAAAGACAAGATACACATATATTTACCAAAACAAAACAAGAAGAGGAACCAACTAGCCAACTCATCAGAATCCCCAAGGAGACCACACTTGTTCCCAAAACACTTCCAAAGCTCCAAAATTCCCTAAGGTTAAGGTAATCATGGTTTTTCACTTAGGGCTAGTGTATGAGCATTCAAAACAAAGAAATGGGGGAAAGTATAGGCTCAAAAAGGGTTTTCAAAGGATTAGAGCAAGGTAAGCTTATTTGGCTAGAGAGGCTCAAGAACAAAAATGCCTTTATCACTTCCAAACATGCATATCAATCAAGAATTTTCAACAAGAGTCAAGCCAAGGCATATGTGCAAGCAATCAAGAGACATATCACACACAAGAAAGAACATCAAGTGGCTCAAATCTCACACAGGGTAATTGTCACAATCAATTCAACCTCTCAAACATCATAATCATCTTCCAAGCAAAGAAAAGCAAGGAATCCAACATCTCAGAGTATCAATGAAGTGAAGGAAAACTGACAACCTAACCACAATCCAGAATTTACGAAAAGCATGCAAAACTGTACATAAGACACAACAAAACTACCTAGAAAAGAAAAAAAAATTTAACACGGAAAACAAAAACTAACAAAGAAAAATCAGAATCTCCCCCAATAGACCACACTTAAACCACACAGTGTCCTCAATGTGTCATAAGCATAAGATCAGAAATCAGAACAATCAACACATCATAGACAAGTGCAATAAAAGTAGGAAAAGGAGGAGAAGAGAGAAAGAAAACTCCCCTGATCATGGTGGCAGTTGCCAATTTTGGACTTGCAGGGAGATGTCTTCCACCGTTGGATCCAGCCAGGAAGTTTTGAGGAAAAATTGCTTCATCCTCCATATTTGATCAAGCAGGGAAATGTCTTCCACAGCTGGATCTAAGAAGATGTGATTGTTGATGAGCGGGTTCAGCTGGTGCCTATTGATGTTGAAACTAGTGTGTATGTAAGCACCTTTTCCTTCCACTGTGGGTGCATGTTGGTCAAATTCATGTGTACCTCCTGCAACATGGTTAGTGCAATGTGGCTCCAAAGAAATGACATGCAGAGGTATAACACCCAATCCCAATTTATCAGACTGAACCTCAGATACATCCTCAGAACATGAATCAATTTCAAAATCACAAGCAATATCAACTACAGACTCATATTCATGTTCAATGCATGGAGAATAAACATTCGGATGCGACAGCAAAAATTGGTTCTCATCATGCATAGAGGGGAAATTAAAATCAGACTCAACAACAATACAATCATCAGCATACCTCTCAACCACATAATCATCAACATAATCAAATTGAGGTATGCTTACCTCCTCTTCCTTGAAGATTGCTAAAGTGTGGGAAGATGAAGGTGGTCTACCTGGTTCAGGGTTACTGCTTATTTCTGCCTGCTCCTCAAAATACTCATCACTCTCCTCAGGTGCAAGAGTAGGGACATAGGATGATGGGAAAGTAGATGGCACAATAGTAAGTTCATGACTCTTCTCCCCATCTTCTATGTTGATGCCACTATCATCATCATCTGGAATCTGAACAGTCTGAAATGGTAACTCTGAATCTTGAGACTGTTCCTTAGTGAGTTGAGTGGCCATCTGCCCTATCTGATCAGTCATACTCTGAATGGCAGCTCCTATTTCTTGCTGGAACTGCATGTTCTCTTGCCGAAACTGAAGGTTTTGCATGGTCATCTGCTCCAACAACTCCTTCAATGTAGGCTCAGAAGTAGAAGGCTGAGGAGCTATTTCGGCAGGAGCACTATACTGCTGACTCTCGTATTGCTGGACTGGTGGAGGCATAAAAGTACTCTGGAATGGTGGTTCTTGATATTGATGCTGTGGAGCATCATACCATCCCAAGGTAGGGTTATTCCATCCAAGACCGTTGCTGTAAGCATATTGCACAGGGGAAAATTTGCTCAGAAACTGATGCTCAAGATATCCCCAATCGGTAACGGATCTCAGAGGAAGAGAGTCTTTCCAATCCTTAGCTGCTCCTTGTAATGAAAGCGGAAATGCGCTCAAGAAAATGTAATCAAGAGGGACATCTGGAGGCTTCATTGAAGAGCACATGATGTGGAGCTCCTCCAAATGTCTGTGTGGGCATTCTCCTGCAAAACCATGAAACTTAGGCAGCAAATGTATCAGTCCAGGGGTGAGATCGCAATGAAGATCATCCTCTTTAAGTGAAACCGGCTCACAAAGAGCACTCTCAGAAATTAGAGGATGAGTCATATTGTTCTCAACATAGAAATCAGCATAATATGAATTACAATCAGAGTAACATGCAGAAGGAGAATCATAATCAGAGGCACTAGCAAAACAAGCAGTGTTCACGAAATCAAAATAGGTAGACATGGAAAAAGAAGAATACTAAAAATCACGAAACAAATTAAACACAACACATTTATACATGCAACACGCACACACAAAACAAAACATCACATTACATCACATCACAACACAAGATAAAACACAACACACACAAACACAACAAAAAGACCTAAGACTGAACCGTTGGTCCCCGGCAACGGCGCCATTTTGATGAGAGGGTCGCACCTCCCACAAAAGTTGTGCATAAAAGAATGCAGTATAGACTAGGCATTGACTCCTAGGTCGTCTCACAAGGACCAATATTGCGGTTCAATCTCAGATCACACACGGAAAAAGGGGGGTTTTGTGATTTTTTTGGTTGCGGTAAAATTTAAATTAAACTGACTGAAAATTAAACACGACTGAATTAAAAACGGCGAAGTAAATTCTAAAACAGTAAAATGAAATTAACACAGTGAAAATTAAATTGGAACAGTAAAAATTCAAATAAATAACTAAAAAAAAATAGAATAGGAAATTGTTTCTCTCATCCAAAACCGTAGCCTACCTATTCACTTTCTACATTCAACCACTTTAACTCTAACACATTCCATATGAAACCAAAATGAAAATTCTATTCTAATACAAAAGTTTATGGCTTCTTCACGTGGTATCACACGGCATATTCTTCCAACAAGAATTCAATTCCATTAAAATAAAGTAATGAACATTGGAGCAACTATTAGTACCATTTTGCTTGCTTCCTCGGAGCAGTAGAGAAAAAAAAAAAAAAAAAAAGGGCTCCACTTCCATGCACACCTTCTTAAAACCGTGACACCTACTCATCTAACTTCCATTTTTTTTTACTCATCACCGCATGTACCATTCTTTCCCGTGACAACTCTCTTTTCCAATTTTAATCCAATGAAATATGCTTCTTCATTCATGACCACTCACTGTCCAAAAGCTTAAGTTGATGTCTATCACCGTGCAGCACTCCAATAATGCTTACTTTCTAAAAGAAATAGTGAAATGAAAGATTCCATCCAGACCATAACATTGTGCACGCTTTCAACTAAATTAAATGCACTTTTCATTCAATGCAAAATTAAACAACCATTCATCACCGAACAACACACAAAAAAAATAAATGCTTGGACAGTAGAATAAAAATAAAATGAGTCAATTTGCTTCAACCTCTAACAACAAATAAAGTGAATCCAAAAGGTGGGGAAGGGGGCCGTGTGCTCTTTCTTTCAAACCATGACAGTGTGCTTCCTTCTCTCCCTCCAAACTCTCCGAGAAACATTCAAAAGCAAAGCCAGAAAACAGAAATCTGAGAAGGTGGCGGCTGCTGTTCTGATTCAGGCCGAGGCACCCTCCAAACAAAACTCCATGCTCTTCATTCCAGCACCATTCTTTTCTTCAGCCGTAGCCTTCCATTCTCTCAACGTGCTGCTGCCAAAAAAATGAAGCTCTCTTTTCCTTTTCTTTAAAGCCAAGAAAACCAAAAAAAACTGCTCCGTGGCGGCTGGAACTCTGCTTCTTTTTTTACTGTAGTCGTTGGACCTTTCCGTGTGCGTAACCCTTCTTTCGTGCTCTTTAATTTCTCTTTGCACCTCCTGGACCTCTCAAGTTGCTGGATGCACCCGCTGCTTGCTGGACCAAGAACTTTTTTTTCTCACCGTCACACCACTTTTATGCTAGCTGCTGGAAAATGAAAGAAGATGGGGTTGGCCTGCTGCCGTGTGCACCTCCCAGCGTACGTATGATTCAATGTGGGCTGTTGTACCAATTCAAAGCTGCTGGACCAGCTTTTCTTTTGCCACCACATGCTGCTTCACGCGTGTTGCTGCTGCTGGCTTCTTGAATTTGCTGGACGTCACTCCCCTCTTCAATGCATACACCACTCCCATGTGCATCAAAAATTTAAACCCACACATCTCTTTCATTTTATTTTAAAATATATTTGATGTGGTATTTCTTTTCACCTCCAAATGTCTCAAATTATATTTCCAAAAATTTCCCTACAATTAATAATGCAAATAATTAGCTCAAATAATTCAAATTAATTAAAATTTGAATTTCCGATCAAATTAAGCACAATTAAGAAAAATGGGAAAATACTGGATATTTAAGCACAATTCCCTGATTAAATTCGGTACAATAAGCTAAGTGAAATTGAGAAAATATTGACTCATCATAGGTGTTACAACTTACCAACACCCATCAGTAGGTGCTAAATTTTCTCACCAACACCCATCATTAGGTGTTACAACTTAGCATCCTTCAGTAGATGCTATGTCAAACTAGCATCCTTCAGTAGATGCTATCTCCAAAAATAATGACAAAGTAATGTTCAACAGATTAAAAATTTACAAACCAAAGAAAAATTAAAAAGTTCTTAAACCCACTAGGTTGCCTCCCAGCAAGCGCTCTTTTAACGTCATTAGCTTGACCCAGTAAAGCTCAAGTTCCTTCTTTATAGTTGATGTTGTCATCCCACCAACTCCTCAGCTGTTTCCTGTGAACTATTTTGGTCCTTCTAGAATGTGGAGACTCTATCTCTATCATCTCCTTCTCTTTAAAGCCCTTCACAACCCACAACTTGTTCTTGATTCTTACAGGTGTGCCAAGTTGGAGTCTTCTTTTCTCCCAGTCATCAGGAATTTCTTCTCCTCTTCCAATATTTTCTTCCTTGTGCACCTGAAACAACAAACAATGGTTACCTGCAACCTTGAGATTTTCATCTTTACGGCTAGTCATGGGTGCATCTTGAAATGTAGCTTTATAACTAGCTTCTTCCTCCTGTGTTTGCGTCTCATCTTTAAAGACGTCTATAACCACTCTCTCCTCCCTGTCCTGGAGCACCACTATACCTTCATTTACATCAATGATAGCTCTGGCCGTTTTCATAAACGGTCTTCCAAGTATGATAGGTATCTTCTCTGTCTCCATCTTCATCACCACAAAGTCTGCCAAGAACTGAAGTTTGCCAACCCAAACTATAATGTCCTCTACAATCCCACATGGCTCCTTTGAAGATCCATCGGCCATTACTAGATTAACCTTTACAGGTTTCACATTAACATTGCCGATTTGCTCCAGTAAAGAGTAAGGTATCAAGTTAACAATTGAACCTAAATCAAGAAGAGCTTTCTTCACCCTTTTCTTCCCTATGGTACAAGGGATAGAAAAACTGCCTGGGTCTGTTGCTTTAGGAGGGAATGACTCTTTTTCAATAGTTATACACTCCTTTGCTTCATCATCTCTACGTCTTTTCTTTGTAGAGATGTTTTCATCAGATTTTGTGTAAACTGTGATTTGGTGTAGAATTTGCTCCCAAGGTGCATCATTATCCACCATTCTGAATAATTCTGTGAAGTCTAGTTGTTTCCCTTGATGGATTGGAAAAGGAAAAGTACTTTTGCTCTCTATTTCTCTTCTCTCTTCTGTATCTAACTCAACTTTCTGATCATCAACACTCTCTACCACCTTGCACTCTTCTCTGGGGTTAACCTTAGTAGTAGCCCCAAAATTTCTATTTGGCCTTTCTTCCACCTGTTTGGTGATCTGCCCCATTTGAGTCTCCAAATATTTTATAGCAGCTTCAATGCTCTTTTGGGTAGACTCAGTTTTCTATATGAAATTGTTGAGAGTTTCCTCCATTCTCATGGACCTTTCATTAAGCATAGATAATTGTTGCCATAAGGTGGGTTGCTGCTGCTGCTTATTATATTGACCAGCTTGCCCAGTTTGCCCTTGACCAATACTTGGGTGTGGTTTCCACCCCTGATTGTAGCTCCCTTGACGATACTGATTGGTCATGTAGTTTACATCCTCTACGGCTTCAACTGGAAAGGCACATTGACCATTGATATTGTCGCCTCCACACAATTCGCACAACTGGGTTTGTACCTGTGCAACAGTTTTCAACTCTTTGGGTAATTGTGCAAGAGTTTTGGTCAGAGTCTCCAGCTATTGAGTTAGAATTGTGTTTTGAGCTAGCAGGGCCTCATGTGTCTGTAATTGGAGGACTCCTTTTTGCATAGGAGCTCCTCTCTCATTGTGTAGCTCATTATCACTAGTAGCCATGTTTTCTATAATCTCTGTTGCTTCCTCTGGAGTTTTCCATTTAATATTGCCTCCTGCTGAGGCATCCAGCATCATCTTGGTTTGTGAACCAAGCCCTCCAAGGAAAGTTAAGACTACTTCCTGTTCTTCAAAGCCATGCATGGGTGTTTTTCTTAGCAAGCTTTTGTATCTGTCCAATGCATGCCCCAGTGATTCTTCCATACCCTGCTTAAATGAAGAAATCTCTTGCTTGCCTTTTGTCACCTTAGATTGTGGGAAGTACTTGTTTAAAAATTTTGTGACCACTGCTTCCCACTCTGTGAAACTTTCTTCTGGGAAAGAATTCAACCAAAGCTTAACATTGCCTCCCAATGAGAAAGGAAACAAGCTAAGTTTGATAGCTTCGTCTGGCACCCCATTAATTTTGACTGTGTTGCAAATCTCATTGAAGGTAGTGAGGTGCTCATATGGGTTTTCATGAGATAACCCATTAAATTGGTTGCTTTTCACCAGTTGAATCAGTGCTGGTTTGACCTCCATATTAGCTGCATTGACTCTAGGTCTAGCTATACTGTTAAAGTGCTGAGGTCCAGCTATATTGGTGTAATCAGCAAGAGTTCTTCTAACATTGTTGTTCTCCATATTTTCTGTGCTATAAACAGAACCTTGTGGTGATGATTGTAAGAGAGTTTCTGGAGAAGGGAAAAGTTCTCTAGATGTTCGGATTCTTCTCCTCTGTCTACTCTCGTCTAGACCTTCAAGCAGAGGTTCTGTTGTTTTCTTGCTCCTTGTTCTAAATGCTTCCTGCATGCACAAGAAAACAAAATCCTAGAAAAGATTTGTTAGCACAAAAAGATATAGGAGAAGATATAGATTCAGAAGATAAAAGATTAAGAGGATAAGATAAAATAATATAAAATAAAATAAAATAAAATAAAATCTAATCAAATCAAATAAAATAAAATAAAATCTAATCTAATCAAATCAAATAAAATCTAATCTAATAAAATAAAATAAAATAAAATAAAATCTAATCTAATCAAATCAAATAAAATCTAATCAAATCAAATAAAATAAAATAAAATAAAATCAAATCAAATAAGATAAAATAAAATAAAATCAAATCAAATCAAATAAAATAAAATCAAATAAAATAAAATCAAATAAAATAAAACCAAATCAAATAAAAACAGAAAATAAAAACAGAAATTCAAAATTAAAGTCAAAGATAATCAATAATCACACAAATTAACCATCTAAATCTAAGTGTGAGAGCACTTAGACGATGCCATTGTTTTGAAAGTTTTAAACCGGGCTTTGACCATGTCTCCCGAACAATTTCAGTACATATGGCGCAAGACGATTCAACATATCGAGGTCGGAATGGGATCGGGTGTTTTCACGTCTCACCGTAGTGCCCGGTTTGTCTTGATTTCCGATTGATGAACAAGAAGGAACGAAGTGCTCGACCGGAAGGGAAAGGAAAATGGAACGATTTTTTTGACTCGCCCCCGGTGTCCTTTGGACCCAAAGCCCGCATTCCAGCAAGCTAGCCCCGTAGGTAGGGGGAAGAGGGCTTTTCCATCGCGAAGGATTCCATCCAGCCACAGGTTCCCCTACGGCTACCTTGTTACGACTTCACCCCAGTCGAAGACCCCACCGTGGTATGCGCCAATAAGACCACCAAAAGCCTTTGTGGCACTAGTAGTACACAAAAGTAATGGGTGATCATTGGTCCGATGCTTCGGGCGAAACCAATTCCCAGGGTGTGACGGACGGTGTGTACAGGGCCCGGGTACATATTCACCGCGGCATGCTGATCCGCGATTACTAGCGATTCCAACTTCATGTTCCCGAGTTGCAGAGAACAATCCGAACTGAGGCAATCTTTCCGGATTCGCTCCGCCTTACAGCCTTGCTTCCCATTGTAATTGCCATTGTAGCACGTGTGTGGCCCAGCCCATAAGGGCCATGCGGACTTGACGTCATCCCCACCTTCCTCCAGTATATCACTGGCAGTCCCTCGTGAGTGCGACATGCACCTTTTCGTTTGTTTCGTTAAACTAGAGTCCCCGGCAACGGCGCCAAAAACTTGATGGACAAATTTATGAACACCAAAATATGATGTCACAAACTTGTTTTTCAATCGGCAAGTATGACCGAATCGTTCAAGTAATAAACTTGGTAAGACCAAGTATCGTTCTTCCCAAAGGACTCACGGCCTAGTTTAGTTGTGTGGTTTATTGATTAGCTAAGACTTAAAGACGAAATATTTGGATTTTTATATGCAAAAGACGAAAATTAAATATGTATGCATGAAGTTTTGATCAATGGCAAAAGCAAAAGATAAACACTTTCAATGGAATATATGTATGAATATGTTGTTGGGGGTCAATTTCATCTTATCCACTCTCATATATTTTAGGAATTCAACATTCAAATCATCATTGTTAATGCCACTCTCTAAAGTACCTTTCAAGAAGGCTTCTCCCTAATTACGAGTTCATACAATTCCTAGCATTCCTAATAATTAGTTCATAAGTGCAGGAGCTTAACAACAACCAATATAATATTGGGAGAAATTCCCCGGATCTAGACTTCCCCGTACGTGCCCGTATCGACAAAACCATTAATCATGCATCGAATGAGTTAAACAAGGCAAGCATTAAGCAAAGAGGAAAAACCCTAACTAATGATGAAAGAAAGCATAGGTCTTAAATAAAAGATGTAAAAACAAATTCCATATATGAGAGCTTCAAAAGATTACATTGATTCCCCAACAAACATACAGAGTTTAGTTCACCATATTCATGGTGAACCTAGATGAATAACAATGAAAGAATGAAAGATAAAACCCTAGAAAGGTGAAGAGGAAGCCTGAGCATCCAAGATCCTCCTTAAAAGGGGTGGAAGAGAGAGTGTTTGCTTCGTTCCAGCCAAAGATA
The DNA here is from genome assembly GCF_029865625.1 of Vigna umbellata. NCBI lineage: Eukaryota > Viridiplantae > Streptophyta > Magnoliopsida > Fabales > Fabaceae > Vigna > Vigna umbellata. Next base: position 16,966,995 of record NC_142175.1, on the reverse strand, counting down.
CCAACCCTAAGACATCTAGGTCTTTAAATAGGACATAAAAATAATAGAAAACGGGTCCAGGCCCAAACAGATCATAAAATCGCATAAAACTGGCCCAAAACTCGTCTGGTTGACTTTTTTCGTATTCTGGTTGACTGGTTGACTTTTTGGTTGATTGGTTGACTTTTCTGGTTGACTGGTTGACTTTTCTGGTTTCTGGTTGACTTTTCTGATTCCATCTCTCTCCTTCTTCACTTCTTTCACTAAATTCACCTTAAAACCTGCACAAAAACACTGAAATCAAGCATAAACCTGTCCAGTTCTCTTATTTCTGAAAATATGGATAAAAGCATGATTTCAAGCTAGTTTCTAAGTGTAAAGGTTGCTTTTTGTGTCAATTTTAAGCATGAAAATAACAGTTTTTCAACTTTTATCACTGATTACACCAATACAGCTGGACCTCAGCACTTTAACAGTATAGCTAGACCTAGAGTCAATGCAGCTAACATGGAGGTCAAACCAGCATTGATCCAACTGGTGAAGAGCAATCAATTCAATGGGTTATCTCATGAAAGCCCATATGAGCACCTCACTACATTTAATGAGATCTACAACACAGTGAAAATCAATGGGGTGCCAGATGAAGCGATCAAACTTAGCTTGTTTCCTTTCTCATTAGGAGGCAATGCTAAGCTTTGGTTAAATTCTTTTCGAGAGGGAAGTTTCACATAGTGGGAAACAGTGGTAACCAAGTTTCTAAATAAATACTTCCCACAATCAAAGGTGAACAAAGGCAAGCAAGAGATTTCTTCATTCAGGCAGGGCATGGAAGAATCACTGGGTCATGCATGGGATAGATACAAAAGCTTGCTACGAAAAACACCCACGCATGGATTCGATGAAGTGGAAATAGTCCTTACCTTCCTTGGAGGTCTTGGTTCACAAACCAAGATGATGCTTGATGCCTCAGCAGGAGGAAACATTAAATGGAAAACTCCAAAGGAAGCAACAGAAATTATTGAAAATATGGCTACTAGTGATAATGAGCTCAACAGTGAAAGAGGAGCTCCTATGCAACAGAAAGGAGTTCTACAATTACAGACACATGATGCCTTGCTAGCACAAAATAAAATTCTAACTCAACAGCTGGAGACTCTTACTAAAACACTTGCACAATTGCCTAAAGAGTTGAAAACTGCTGCACAGGTACAATCTCAATTGTGTGAATTATGTGGAGGCGACCATATCAATGGTCAATGTGCCTTTCTAGCAGAAGCCGTGGAGGATGTGAATTACATGACCAATCAATACCGTCAAGGGAACTACAATCAAGGGTGGAAACCACACCGAAGCATTGGTCAAGGGCAAACTGGGCAAGCTGGTCAATTTAATAAGCAGCAGCAGCAACCCACCTTATGGCAGCAGATTTCTATGCTTAATGAAAGGTCCATGAGGATGGAAGACACTCTTAATAATTTCATACAGAAAACTGAGTCTACCCAAAAGAACACTGAAGCTGCTATCAAGAATTTGGAGATTCAGATGGGGCAGATCACCAAGCAGGTGGAAGAAAAGCCAAATAGAATTTTTGGGGTTAATACTGAGGTTAACCCCAGAGAAGAATGCAAGGTGGTAGATGATAACAGTTGAAAAACTGTTATTTTCATGCTTAAAGTTGATACTAAAAGCAACCTTTAGACTTAGAAACTAGCTTGAAATCATGCCTTTTGTTTATATTTTCAGAAATAAGAGAGTTGGACAGGTTTATGCTTGATTTAAGTGTTTTTGTGCAGGTTTTGAGGTGAATTTGGTGAAAGAAGTGAAGAATAAGAGAGAGGACATTAGAAAAGACAAGAAAGAGTGCAAAAAGGAGAAGTCGAAGGCACCGCTCAGCGGCAAACTACCGCTGAGCGGCACTCAAGAGGTGACGTTGGAACCGCTGAGGGGCAAAATGGCCGCTGAGGGGAAGAAAGAAGACGCGCAATCACCGCTGAGCGGTAAATACCGCTGAGCGGTAAATACCGCTGAGCGGCACTTTTTGGGCTTGGACTTTTGTAATCTTTTGTAACTCTAGATTAGTATATAAGGGCTTGCACGTCCTATAGTTAGTATCTTTGGCAGAAACGAGGCAAACACTCTCTCTTTCACCCCTTTGAAGGAGGATCTTGGATGCTCAGGCTACCTCTTCACCTTTATTGGGTTTATTCTTTCATACTTTCATTGTAATTCATCTAGGTTCACCATGAATATGGTGAACTAAACCTTGTATGTTTGTTGGGGAATCAAAGTAATCTCTTGAAGCTCTCATATATGGATTTGTTGAGTACATCTTTGAATTAAGACATATGCTTTCTTTCATCATTAGTTAGGGTTTTTCCTCTTTGCTCAATGCTTGCATTGTTTAACTCATTCTAATGCATGATTATTGGTTTTGTTGATACGGACACGTACGGGGAAATCTAGATCCGGGGAATTTCTCCCAATATTATACTGACAATATTATATTGGTTGCTGATGAGTCAATATTTTCTCAATTTCACTTCGCTTATTGTACCGAATTTAATCAGGGAATTGTGCTTAAATGTCCAGTATTTTTCCATTTTTCTTAATTGTGCTTAATTTGATCGGAAATTCAAATTTTAATTAATTTGAATTATTTGAGCTAATTATTTGCATTATTAATTGTAGGGAAATATTTGGAAATGTGTTGGGACTTAAAGATAAATCAAGTGACCTTCATTTTGGCATTTGGTGGTCATGAGAGGAAGGATGCTACGTCCTGGAAGTGTGAATCTACTAAAGCACACGGACACATAGTTTTTGCTTGTATCAAATTGAAGAAAAATTGAAAGAGATACATGCTGGAAAGAAGCAATTCACGTCCAACTCCCAAATGCAAGTGTGCTGAATTTGTTGAAGTGAAAATAGCACACGCGGCCCACAAGAAAGCAGCTACATGGGGTGCAGCAAAGAAGGGAAGTAGCATCCAAAAGCACGTGAGCGTCCAAGTCCAGCAAGTTGAATTGGGTTTGCTTCCAGCACATTCAAAGACGTGAAGAAGGCATCCAGCAGGAATGGTTCTTCATATAAAAAAAAAAAAAAGCAGCCGCCACCCTGGGGCATCATCTTTTACTTAGAAAAAAAAGAAGCACACGGTCCAGCGTTGGAAGGGTCTACAGAAAGAAGAGACGCACAACTCGGTCCAGCAACTCCACGGCCCAGCTAACATCCAGCAGATTGGAAGTGGTGTGTGCATGGAGAGAAGGGGTGCAAAACGGAAGACGGTCCAAAAAAAGAGGAGAGCTGCACGGAGGGTGGAGGGATTCATCTTTTAATTTGAAGCTCCAGCCGCAACCACGTACGGAGATAATTATTTTGCTATGGAAGGCTACGGCTAGAGGTAGAGTGGTGTCACGGTTGAGAAGAAGCAAGTTGAGTTTGGTCTGCAAGCCACCTAGAAAGCACACGTTCAGTAGCCACTACCATTCTCGGGATTTTTGTTGGAAGCTGCACGGTGAAGAAGTGAGTTGGAGTGGTAGCAGTGGATGTCACGACTGCTGGAAGAGAAGAGTTCTGGTTGAGTTTTGATGAGCACGGCACCCACTTAGAAGCATTTTTTTTATCTTTGCTGATTTTTCATTTCCTTCTTTCAAAGCTAATCATCAAAGAAGTTTACTGTTGCATTGAATGTTTGCTTATTGTCTGGCTGCAAGCTGAGTGAAGAAGCGGTGATTTCATTTTGAGTAAAAAAAAAAATGCATTTATTTTCTTTTAAAAGGAACGCTGAAGCTGTAGCAGGGGAATGGATTTTCATCATTATTGTATTTGCTTTTACAAAAAGAGTGTGCCGTGGATTTCAATGATAGAAGATAGAAGTTATTTGGGTTTTGGGATATGCTGCAAGGTGGGGCAGGAAGAAGAAGATTAATTAATTGCTTGGAATGAAGAAGTAAATTAGGTGGAAGAGTGGTGTCACGGGTAAAAAAAAAATTAGGATACGTTATGGCTCAATGATGATGGCATGGGAGAACCACTTTAGTTTTCTTTGAGAAAAAAAATTGAATGTGCAGTGTTGGTAAGCAGTTCTCGGTATTTCATCTAGCTAGTGCGGGTGATTTATTTTGGTGGTGCAGTATGGTGATTAATTTTGGTGAACATGGTATCCAATAGCTGCCACGTCCAAGAGACATACTTTAAGGGTTTTCTTTTGAATTAATTGAAATGCTTTGATTCTATTCTCAAGTTTTTTTCGTTTTGTTACAATTTTAATATTGCATACACCATCTCAGGATGCTAGTTAATTTTTAAGTGATCTTTGTTTGATTATCATGTTCTCCTTTCAATGCTAATGATCACAAATTGGTAAATTTTCACTCCTTTAATTTAATTGTAGTGTTAGCTTTAGTGCCCAACCATTTTAATTCTTCGGTTCCTTCCGTGTTTACATTCGCATTTTAATTTAGTTTGATCGCATTCACAAAATCTTCACAAAACCACCCCCCACTTCGTGTCGATCTGAGACTGAACCCAAATTGGTCCTTGTGAGACGACCTAGGAGTCACTTCCTAGTTTATACTGCATTCTTTCATGCACAACTTTTGTTGGGAGGTGCGACCCTCACAACAGTTGCCTTTAAGCTCCTGCACTCATGAACTAATCATTAGGAATGCTAGGAATTGTATGAACTATTTGATTAGGGAGAAGCCATCTAGAATGGTACATTAGAGAATGGCATTAACAGTGATGATTTGAATGTTGAATTCCTAAAATATATGAGAGTGGATGAGATGAAATTGACCCCCAACAACATATTCATTCATATATTTCCTTGAAAGTGTTTATCTTTTGTCTTTGTCATTGATCAATTCATGCATACATATTTAATTTTCGTCCTTGCATATTAAACTTCAATTATTGTGTTCTTAAGTCTTAGCTAATCAACAAATCACATAACTAAACTAGGCCGTGAGTCCTTTGGGAGAACGATACTTGGTCTTACCAAGTTTATTACTTGAAACGATTCGGTCATACTTGCCGATTGTGAAACAAGTTTGTGACATCATATTTTGGTGCTTACTGATAACAGTTGAAAAACTGTTATTTTCATGCTTAAAGTTGATACTAAAAGCAACCTTTAGACTTAGAAACTAGCTTGAAATCATGCATTTTGTTTATATTTTCAGAAATAAGAGAGCTGGACAGGTTTATGCTTGATTTGAGTGTTTTTGTGCAGGTTTTGAGGTGAATTTGGTGAAAGAAGTGAAGAATGAGAGAGAGGACATTAGAAAAGACAAGAAAGAGTGCAAAAAGAGAAGTCGAAGGCACCGCTCAGCGGCAAACTACCGCTGAGCGGCACTCAAGAGGTGGCGTTGGAACCGCTGAGGGGCAAATGGCCGCTGAGGGGAAGAAAGAAGACGCGTAACCACCGCTGAGCGGTAAATGGCGCTGAGCGGCACTTTTTGGGCTTGGGCTTTTGTAATCTTTTGTAACTCTAGATTAGTATATAAGGGCTTGCACGTCCTTTAGTTAGAGATCTTTGGCAGAAACGAGGCAAACACTCTCTCTTTCACCCCTTTGAAGGAGGATCTTGGATGCTCAGGCTACCTCTTCCACTTTATTGGGTTTATTCTTTCATACTTTCATTGTTATTCATCTAGGTTCACCATGAATATGGTGAACTAAACCTTGTATGTTTGTTGGGGAATCAATGTAATCTCTTGAAGCTCTCATATATGGAATCTGTTGAGTACATCTTTGAATTAAGACATATGCTTTCTTTCATCATTAGTTAGGGTTTTTCCTCTTTGCTCAATGCTTGCATTGTTTAACTCATTCTAATGCATGATTATTGGTTTTGTCGATACGGACACGTACGGGGAAGTCTAGATCCGGGGAATTTCTCCCAATATTATACTGACAATATTCTATTGGTTGCCTTTAAGCTCCTGCACTCATGAACTAATCATTAGGAATGCTAGGAATTGTATGAACTATTTGATTAGGGAGAAGCCATCTAGAATGGTACATTAGAGAGTGGCATTAACAATGATGATTTGAATGTTGAATTCCTAAAATATATGAGAGTGGATGAGATGAAATTGACCCCCAACAACATATTCATTCATATATTCCATTGAAAGTGTTTATCTTTTGTCTTTGCCATTGATCAAAATTCATGCATACATGTTTATTTTCTGTCTTGCATTTTAAACTCAAATATTTCGTTTGTAAGTCTTAGTTAATCAAGAAACCACATAACTAAACTAGGCCGTGAGTCCTTTGGGAAGAACGATACTTGGTCTTACCAAGTTTTATTACTTGAACGATTCGGTCATACTTGCCGATTGTGAAACAAGTTTGTGACATCATATTTTGGTGCTTACAAATTTGTCCATCAAGTTTTTGGCGCCGTTGCCGGGGACTCGTGGTTTAACTGGTTAATTTGTGTGATTATTGATTATCTTTGACTTATTTTTTTTTTATTTTATTTTAAATTTCGAATTTTTATTTTATTTTATTTTTTTGTTTATATTTTTCAGTTTGTATTTTATTTGATTTTATTTTATTTTTTCTGTTTTCTGTTTTTCTGTTTTCTGTTTTATTTTCTATTTTTTTATTTTTCGGTTTTTATTTGATTTTATTTTATTTTTTTTAGATTAGATTTTATTTTATTTTATTAGATTTTATCTTTTTATCTTTTTAGATTAGATTTTATTTTATTTTATTCTATCTTTTAGGTTAGGTTAGATTTTATTTTATTTGATTAGATTAGATTAGATTTTTTTTTAGGTTAGATTTTATTTTTATCTTTTAGATTAGATTTTATTTTAGATTAGGTTTTATTTCATTCTATCTTCTAAATCTTCTATCTTCTAAATCTTTTTATCTTTTCAATCTTTATTTTCTTCTATATCTTTTTGTGCTAACAAATCTGTTCTAGGGTTTTGTTTTCTTGTGTATGCAGAAGGCAATTCGAACTAGAAGTAAGAAAACAACAGAACCACTACTTGAAGGGCTAGACGAGAGTAGAAGGAGGAGAAGAATCAGAACGTCCAGAGAACTTTTCCCTTCTCCTGAAACTCTCCTACAATCATCACCACAAGGTTCTGTTCATAGCACAGGGAGTAGTGGAGAACAATAATAATGCTAGAAGAACTCTTGCAGATTACACTAATCTTGCTGGACCTCAGCACTTCAATAGCATAGCTCGGCCTAGAGTCAATGCAGCCAACATGGAGGTCAAACCAGCATTAATTCAACTGGTAAAGAGTAATCAATTTAATGGGTTATCACATGAAAGCCCATATGAGCACCTTACAACATTTAATGAGATCTGTAACACGGTCAAGATTAATGGGGTGCCAGACGAAGCTATCAAACTTAGCTTGTTTCCTTTCTCATTGGGAGGCAATGCTAAGCTTTGGTTGAACTCTTTTCCAGAAGAAAGTTTCACGGAATGGGAAGCAGTGGTTGCAAAGTTTTTGAATAAATACTTCCCACAATCTAAAGTGACTAAGGGAAAGCAAGAGATATCTTCATTCAAGCAGGGCATGGAAGAATCACTTGGACATGCATGGGATAGGTATAAAAGCTTGTTACGTAAAACTCCCACGCATGGCTTTGAAGATCAAGAAGTAGTCCTAACTTTCCTTGGAGGGCTTGGTTCACAAACCAAGATGATGCTAGATGCCTCAGCTGGAGGCAATATCAAATGGAAGACTGTAGAGGAAGCAACTGAAATCATTGAAAATATGGCTACAAGTGATAATGAGCTGCACAATGAAAGAGGAGCTCCTATGCCACAGAAAGGGGTTCTACAATTACAAACGCATGATGCTCTGCTAGCACAGAATAAAATTCTAACTCAACAGCTAGAGACTCTGACAAAAACTTTGGCTCAATTACCTAAAGAGTTGAAGTCTGCTGCCCAGATACAAACCCAGTTGTGCGAACTATGTGGAGGTGATCACATAAATGGCCAGTGTGCTTTTCCAGTGGAGGCCTTGGAGGATGTTAACTTCATGGCTAATCAGTTTCCATACCGTCAAGGGAATTATAATCAGGGTTGGAAACCACATCCAAGCATTGGCCAAGGACAAACTGGGCAGGCTAATCAGTTTAATAAGCAGCAGCAGCAACCAACCTTGTGGCAACAATTATCTATGCTTAATGACAGATCAACAAAGTTGGAAGAAACTCTTCAGCAATTCATCCAGAAAACTGAATCTTCTCAAAAGAGCACTGAAGCTGCTATAAAGAATCTGGAGATTCAGATGGGTCAAATCACCAAGCAATTGGAAGAAAGACCCAACAGAAACTTTGGGGCTAATACTGAGGTTAACCCCAGAGAAGAGTGCAAAGTGGTCAAGAGTGTAAATGAAGAGATCATTGAGTTGGAAGAAGATGAAACAGAAGAGAGAAGAGAAGAAGAAAGAAAGGACACTTTTCCTTTTCTAACAAATCAGGAGAAACCAATGGATTTCACAGATTTATTCAAAATGGTTGATAATGAAGCTCCTTGGGAACAAATTCTACAGAAAATAGCAGTTTACACCAAATCAGATGAAGGAACCTCTACAAAAAGAAGACGTAGAGAGGATGAGGAAGAAAAGTGTATAACTGTTAAGAAAGAATCATTCCCACCAAAAGCAGCAGATCCAGGCAGTTTTTCTATCCCTTGCATTATAGGGAAGAAAAAGGTAAAGAAAGCTCTCCTTGATTTAGGCTCAAGTGTTAACTTGATGCCTTATTCTCTATTGGAGCAAATTGGCCATGTTGAAATAAAACCTGTAAAGGTTAATCTTGTAATGGCTGATGGATCTTCAAAGGAGCCATGTGGGATTGCAGAAGACATTGTAGTTTGTGTTGGCAAACTTCAGTTCTTGGCAGACTTTGTGGTGATGAAGATGGAAACTGAGAAAATACCTTTCATACTTGGAAGGCCGTTTATGAAAACGGCTAGGGCTATCATTGATGTGAATGAAGGTATAGTGGTTCTCCAAGACAGAGAGGAGAGAGTGGTGGTGGATGTGTTCAAAGATGAGATACAAGCAAAGGAGGAAGAAGCCAGTTATAAAGCTGCATTTCGAGATGCACCCATAACTAGAGGTAAAAATAAAAATCTTAAGGTTTCTGATAACCATTGTTTGTATTTTCAGGCACCCAAGGTAGAAGAGTTTGGAAAAGGAGAAGAAGTTCCTAGAGACTGGAAAAAATTAAGACTCCAACTTGGCACACCTGTAAGACTCAAGAACAAGTTGTGGGTTATTAAAGGCTTTAAAGAGAAGGAGATGATAGAGATAGAGTCTCCATATTCTAGAGAATCTAAGACAGTCCAAAGGAAGCAGTTGAAAGGTTGGTGGAAGGACTACGTCAACTATAAAGAAGATGGAACGTGAGCTTTAACAGGGTCAAGCTAGTGACGTTAAAGAAGCGCTTGCTGGGAGGCAACCCAGTGGATTTACAAACTTTTGATTTGATTTTGTAATTTATAATTTGTGAACATTATTCTGGACATTATTTTGTTGGATCTAGCATCTACTGAAGGATGCTAGGTGATTAAGTATCTACTGAAGGATACTAAGTTTGTAACACCTACTGATGGGTGTTGGTGAGAAGATTTTGCACCTACTGATGGGTGCTGGTAAGTTTGAAACACCTACTGATGGGTGTTGGTGGATTTTGGGTCAGGCTCGTGACGTTAAACAAGCGCTACCTGGGAGGCAACCCAGTTGATTGATTGTGTTCTGTTTGTTTATTTTTAGGATTTGCATAAGCATTTTTAACATTGAATTGCAGGGAATCTATGAGGGGTATGTTAGGAAGGCACTTAGGTCAAGAAAAGAAGGAGAAGGGCACATCACGAAAGTGCCGCTGAGCGGCAATTACCGCTGAGCGGTACTATCGCAGATGGGCTTAAGTTCCCCTTAGCGGAACCCGAGCCCATTGGGGTATTTTTAAACCCTAAGCTGCGCGTTTTTATATTTTCAGGCTCTTCTCTGCACACACACTCCCACATACCTTTTCCAAGGTTCTCCACATCTTTTCCCTATTCCCTTTTAAGAAAATCTCCCTTTCACTCACTTTCTCACTAGTTTTCCATCTAAGTTTGGGGTTGGGAGAGAGCATCATTGAAGGGGATGATTTCTTCATTGTGGTTTACTAATGCTTAACAATGTATCTGTTGGTTTTGTGAATTATGTTTGATGTAGGGATGGCCTCCTCATCGGGCAAAAAGAATCAAGACTATAAGATTCAAGAAGAGGAAGATACAAAGAGCTCGGACTGATGAGGAGCTGAGATAGCATTTACTGATGAATGCTATCATATGATTATGCTTTTGTGGTTTAAGTTTTCTGAACTTATTTGTTTTTGTTTTTAGATTAGGGTTTGATGTACTCTATTGAACACCTGGTTTGTTATGATGGTTTGCTATTAACTGTGATTGTGTGATAAGTAATGCTTGATGATGCTTATTGATTGATTGATGTTGAGATGATGTGCACATTAAAATGCTTATACAGGTGATTCACAAGCTTTGTGAATAAATGCATAATATCATGATTGTGATTGTGAAATTAAACAGGATGTGCATGTCAAATGTGAATGAGCTTATATGTGAGGTTTTGAGCTCCAGAGTTGTTATTGTTGAATGCTATTACTTTGAAAGCATGAATGACTTTGCCCAGGTTTTCTATGATTGAATCAATTGCTTGTTTTGCATCATATGATCAAAGGCCATGTTTTTGAAACCCTTTTTATTGGCCAAATTCATAAAGTTAGCCTTCTAAAAGAGAACACGTTATGTTCTATCCTTTGAACCCTTAGCCTTAAATATACACTGAACACCCTTGATTGAAAATCTTTACCTTGAGTTAAGTAGAAGATCTTGTGTGGTATTGTTAAATGTTCAAGTTTGGGGTTATTGGGGAAACATGAAAAAGGAAAAAGCATTGAGCTAAGAGCTAAAAAGTAAGAATATGCAAAGAAAAGAAAAGAAAAAGAAGCAAAGCTCAATGCAAATGCAAAAGCAAAGGCAAAAGAAAGTTGGGAATGAATAAGAAGATTGTGTTGTTATTCTCTTAACTCAAGGATTTTGTGATCCAGAAAAACCAATTTTCTTGTTAGCCCAACCACATTATAAGCCATTGAAAAGTCCTTGTGATGATGCATGCTTGTGAATGTATTTGATTGTGGTTAAATGAAAGGCAAAGTTGATTCATGTGACATTGTGATAGTGGAGTGAATGAGTGAAACACTTTACCTCTTATACACTTGTGTGTTGAGTGAAACACTTTACCTAGTGAGGAAATATTCCATAAGCACATGAACATCCATGCTTAATTGATTGATCATTCATGAAAAATAGCATTTGTTGGAATTTAAATGACTTTGTGAACACTAAAGCATGTGCACATCTTGATTGAACTCTTGGTCTTAAGTTTGAGTGAAGTTATTACTTATCTTGAAAAGAGGATTTTGAATGAGTGAACCATCATATGAATTGGTTGGAGATGGAGTTACATTTTATTTGCTTGAGGACAAGCAAAGTTCTAAGTTTGGGGTTGTGATAACAGTTGAAAAACTGTTATTTTCATGCTTAAAGTTGATACTAAAAGCAACCTTTAGACTTAGAAACTAGCTTGAAATCATGCATTTTGTTTATATTTTCAGAAATAAGAGAGCTGGACAGGTTTATGCTTGATTTGAGTGTTTTTGTGCAGGTTTTGAGGTGAATTTGGTGAAAGAAGTGAAGAATGAGAGAGAGGACATTAGAAAAGACAAGAAAGAGTGCAAAAAGAGAAGTCGAAGGCACCGCTCAGCGGCAAACTACCGCTGAGCGGCACTCAAGAGGTGGCGTTGGAACCGCTGAGGGGCAAATGGCCGCTGAGGGGAAGAAAGAAGACGCGTAACCACCGCTGAGCGGTAAATGGCGCTGAGCGGCACTTTTTGGGCTTGGGCTTTTGTAATCTTTTGTAACTCTAGATTAGTATATAAGGGCTTGCACGTCCTTTAGTTAGAGATCTTTGGCAGAAACGAGGCAAACACTCTCTCTTTCACCCCTTTGAAGGAGGATCTTGGATGCTCAGGCTACCTCTTCCACTTTATTGGGTTTATTCTTTCATACTTTCATTGTTATTCATCTAGGTTCACCATGAATATGGTGAACTAAACCTTGTATGTTTGTTGGGGAATCAATGTAATCTCTTGAAGCTCTCATATATGGAATCTGTTGAGAGTACATCTTTGAATTAAGACATATGCTTTCTTTCATCATTAGTTAGGGTTTTTCCTCTTTGCTCAATGCTTGCATTGTTTAACTCATTCTAATGCATGATTATTGGTTTTGTCGATACGGACACGTACGGGGAAGTCTAGATCCGGGGAATTTCTCCCAATATTATACTGACAATATTCTATTGGTTGCCTTTAAGCTCCTGCACTCATGAACTAATCATTAGGAATGCTAGGAATTGTATGAACTATTTGATTAGGGAGAAGCCATCTAGAATGGTACATTAGAGAGTGGCATTAACAATGATGATTTGAATGTTGAATTCCTAAAATATATGAGAGTGGATGAGATGAAATTGACCCCCAACAACATATTCATTCATATATTCCATTGAAAGTGTTTATCTTTTGTCTTTGCCATTGATCAAAATTCATGCATACATGTTTATTTTCTGTCTTGCATTTTAAACTCAAATATTTCGTTTGTAAGTCTTAGTTAATCAAGAAACCACATAACTAAACTAGGCCGTGAGTCCTTTGGGAAGAACGATACTTGGTCTTACCAAGTTTTATTACTTGAACGATTCGGTCATACTTGCCGATTGTGAAACAAGTTTGTGACATCATATTTTGGTGCTTACAAATTTGTCCATCACTTACAAATTTGGCCATCAGTAGAGAGTGCTAAAAATGAGATAGTTGAGTTAGACAAAGGAGAAACAGAAGAGAAAAGAGAAATAGAGAGCAAAAAAACTTCTCCTTTTCCAATACATCAAGGGAAACAACTGGATTTCACAGAATTATTCAAGATGGTGGATAATGATGCACCTTGGGAGCAGATTCTACGACAAATTACGGTTTACACTAAATCTGATGAAGACATCTCTACAAAGAAAAGACGTAGAGATGATGAGGCAAAGAAGTGTAAAATTGTTAAAAAGGAGCCATTCCCTCCAAAAGCAAAGATCCAGGAGGCTTTTCTATCCCTTGTACCATAGGGAAGAAAAGGATTAAAAAAGCTCTTCTTGATTTAGGTTCAAGTGTTAACTTGATACCTTACTCTTTACTGGAGCAAATCGGCGATGTTAATATGAAACCTGTAAAGGTTAATTTAGTAATGGCCGATGGATCTTCAAAGAACCATGTGGGATTGCAGAGGACATCATAGTTTGTGTTGGAAAACTCCAGTTCTTGGCAGACTTTGTGGTGATGAAGATGGAGACAGAAAAGATACCTATCATTCTTGGAAGACCGTTTATGAAAACGGCCAAAGCTATCATTGATGTAAACGAAGGTATAGTGGTTCTCCAGGACCGAGAGGAGAGAGTTGTTGTAGATGTCTTTAAAGATGAGACGCAAACACAGGAGGAAGAAGCTAGTTATAAAGCTGCATTTCAAGATGCACACATGACTAGCCATAAAGATGAAAAGCCCAAGGTTACAGGTAACCATTGTTTGTTGTTTCAGGTGCATAAAGGATAACAGATTGGAAGAGAAGGAAAAGTTCATGATGACTGGAATAAAGGAAGACCCCAACTTGGTACACCTGTGAGAATCAAAAACAAGTTGTGGGTTGTGAAAGGCTATAAAGAGAAGGAGATGATAGAGATAGAGTCTCCACATTCTAGAAAAATCAAAGCAGTACACAGGAAACAACTGATGAGTTGGTGGGACAAGAACATCAACTATGAAGAAGGAATTTGAACTTTACTGGGTCAAGCTAATGATGTTAAAAGAGCGCTTGCTGGAAGGCAACCCAGTGATTTAAAAACTTTTGATTTTGTTTTGTAACTTTTAATTTGTGGACATTATTTGTGTAAATACTTTGTTGGATATGGCATCTACTGAAGGATGCTAGGTGGTTAAGTATCTACTGAAGGATACTAAGTTTGTAACACCTACTGATGGGTGTTGGTGAGAAAATTTTGCACCTACTGATGGGTGTTGGTAAGTTTGTAACACCTACTGATGGGTGTTGGTAAGATTGTAACACCTACTGATGGGTGTTGGTGGATTTTGGGTCAGGCTCGTGACGTTAAACAAGCGCTACCTGGGAGGCAACCCAGTTGATTGAATGTTTTTGTTTGTTCATTTTAGTTGCATAATAGGTTTTGCATAAGTAACTTGAGAATTGAATTGCAGGGAACCAGTGAGGGGCATGTTTAGGAGGCACGTAGGTTAAGAAAAGAAGGGGAAGAGCACTTCACGAAAGTGCCGCTGAGCGGTACTATCGCAAAGTGGGCTTTAGTTTCCCCTTAGCGGGACCCGAGCCCATTAGGGTATTTTTATACCCTAAGCTGCGCATAAGCTTCTATTTTCAGGCTCTTCTCTGCACACTCACTTACACATACCTTTTCCAAGGTTCTCCACATCTTTTCCCTCTTCCCTCTTGAGAAAATCTCTCTTTCACTCACTTGCTCACTAGTTTTGCATCTAAGTTTGGGGTTGGGAGAGAGCATCATTGAAGGGGATGATTTCTTCATTGTGGTACTAATGCTTAACAATGTATCTTTTGGTTTTGTGAATTATGTTTCATGCAGGGATGGCCTCCTCATCAGACAAAGAGAATCAAGACTATGAGATCCAAGAAGAAGGAGGATACAGAGGACAACTCAGATTGAGGAGGAGCTGAGATAGCATTTACTGATGAATGCTATCACGAACTTATGCTTTTGTTGGTTTAAGTGTTTTGAAGTTATTTACTTTTGTTTTATATTAAGGTTGATGTACTCTATTGGAAACCTGGTTTGTTCTGATGGTTTGCTATTGACTATGATTGTGTGATAAGTAATGTTTGATGATGATTATTGATTGATTGATGTTGAGATAGATGTGCACATTAAATGCTTATACAGGTGATTCACAAGCTTTGTGAACAAATGCAGGATATTATGATTGTGATTGTGAGATTAAGCAGGATATGTATGTCAAATGTGAATGAGCCTATTTGTGAGGTTTTGAGCTCCAGAGTTTTTATTGATTGAATGCAATTACTTTGAAAGCATGAATGATTTTGCCCGGGTTTTCTATGATTGAATCAATTGCTTGTTTTGCATCATATGATCAAGGCCGTTTGTTGGAACCCTTTTTATTGGCCAAATTCATGAAGTTAGCCCACTAAAAGAGAACACTTTGTGTTCTATCGTTTGAACCCTTAGCCTTGAACATAAATTGAAAACCCTTGTTGAAAAGCTTTACCTTGAGTTAAGTAGAAAATCTTTTGTGGTATTGTTAAATGTTCAAGTTTGGGGTTGTTGGGAAAGCATGAAAAAGAAAAAGGAAAAGCATTGAGCTAAAAGTTAAGAATAAGAATGAAAAGAAAAGAAAAAGCAAAGCTCAATGTATAGACAAGTTGGGAAAAATAAGAATAATTATGTTGTTATGATTCTCTTAACTCAAGGATTTTGTGATCCAGAAAAACCAATTTTCTTGATTACCCCAGCCACGTTATAAGCCATTGAAAAGTCCTTGTGATGATGCATGCTTGTAAATGTTTTGATTGTGGTTAAATGAAAGGCAAAGTTGCTTCATGTGATATTGTGGTAGTGGAGTGAATGAGTGATTACCTCTTATACACTTGTGTGTGAGTGAAACACTTTACCTGGTGAGGAAGTATTCCATGAGCACATGAACATCCATGCCTAATTGATTGATCATTCATGAAAAATAACATTTGTTTGATATTAACTGACTTTGTGAACACTAAAGCATGTGCACATCTTGATTGAAATCTTGGTCAAAAGTTTGATTGAAGTCTTTGCTTATCTTGAAAAGAAATTTTTAAATGAGTGAACCATCATATGAATTGGTAGAAGATTGAGTTACATCTTGTTTGCTTGAGGACAAGCAAAGTTCTAAGTTTGGGGTTGTGATAACAGTTGAAAAACTGTTATTTTCATGCTTGAAATTGATACTAAAAGCAACCTTTAACACTTTGAAACTAGCTTGAAATCATGCTTTTATTCATATTTTCAGAAATAAGAGAGCTGGACAGGTTTATGCTTGATTTCAGTGTTTTTGTGCATGTTTTAAGGTGAATTTGGTGAAAGAAGTGAAGAAGGAGAGAGATGAAATCAGAAAAGACATCAAAAAGTGCAAAAGGAGAAGCCGCAACTGCCGCTCAGCGGCAGTTTACCGCTGAGCGGCACTCAGAAGCTCACGGGGGATCCGCTGAGGGGCAAAATGGCCGCTGAGGGGAAGAAACCAACTCACGCACTTACCGCTGAGCGGTACTTTACCGCTGAGCGGCACACTTATGGGCTTGGGCCTAAATTTTCTATAATTTTAGAATAGTATATAAGCTTTAGGACGTCCTAGGGTTTGTATCTTTGGCAGAAACAAAGCAAACACTCTCTCTTCCACCCCTTTGAAAGAGGATCTGGGATGCTCAGGCTACCTCTTCACCTTTCTAGGGTTTTATCTTTCATTCTTTCATTATTATTCATCTAGTTTCACCATGAATATGGTGAACTAAACCTTGTATTGTTGTTGGGGAATCAATGTAGTCTTGTGAAACTCTCATATGGAATTTGTTTTTACATCTTATATTTACGACCTTTGCTTTCTTTCATTATTAGTTAGGGTTTTTCCTCTTTGCTCAATGCTGGCTTTGTTTAACTCATTCAATGCATGATTATTGATTTTGTCGATACGGGAACGTACGGGGAAGTCTAGATCCGGGGACTTTCTCCCAATAGTATATTGGTTGTCGTTAAGCTCCTGCACTAAAAGAACTAATTATTAGGAATGCTAGGAATCGTATGAACTCGTAATTAGGGATAGGCCTTCTTGCAAGGTAATTTAGAGAGTGGCATTAACAATGATGAAAAGAATGTTGAATTCCTAAAGTATATGAGAGTGGATAAGATAAAATTTATAACCCCAACAACATACTCATCCATATATTCAATTGAAGTGTTTGTATTTTGTTTTCGCCATTGATTAAATTCATGCATACATGTTTATTTTCTGTTTTGCATATTAAACTTCACTTATTTCGTTCTTAAGTCTTAAATAATCAACAAATCACATAACTAAACTAGGCCGTGAGTCCTTTGGGAGAAGGATACTTGGTCTTACCGAGTTTATTACTTGAAACGATTCGGTCACACTTGCCGATTGTTCAACAAGTTTGTGGCGCCGTATTTCGGTGTTCATAAATTTGTGATCATATGCTCAGGCTACCTCCTCATCTTTCTAGGGTTCTATCTTTCTTTCATTCATTATTGTTCATGTAGTTTCACCATGAATATGGTGAACTAAACCTTGTATTGTTGTTGGGGAATCAATGTAGTCTTGTGAAACTCTCATATATGGAATTTGTGTTTTAACATCTTATTTTAAGATATATGCTTTCTTTCATCATTAGTTAGGGTTTTTCTTGTTTGCTTAAAGCTTGCTTTGTTTAACTCATTCAATGCCATGATTATTGATTTTGTCGATATGGAAACGTACGGGGAAATCTAGATCCGGGGAAATTCTCCCAATAGCATATTGCCTAGACATAGGAATATGAGGGTTGGTTGCCGTTAAGCTTCTGCGCTTCAGAATTAATTATTAGGAATGCTAGGAATTGTATGAACTCGTAATTAAGGATAGGCCTTCTTGCAAGGTGATTTAGAGAGTGGCATTAGCAATTGATGAAAAGAATGATGAATTCCTAAAGTATATGAGAGTGGATAAGATGAAATTGATAACCCCAACAACATACTCATCCATCTAATTCATTAAAATGTTTGTATTCCTCTTTTCCATTGATCAAATTCATGCATACATGTTTAATTATTGTCTTTTGCTAACAATTGTTAACAAGTCTTAAATAATCAACAAATCGTATAGCTAACTAGGTCGTGAGTCCTTTGGGAAAACGATACTTGGTCTTACCTAGTTTTATTACTTGATACGATTCGGTCACAATTGCTGGTTGTTAAACAAGTTTTTGGCGCCGTTTTTCGGTGTTCATAAATTTGTCATCAGTCCACTTCGTCCATTTCCTCCACTACCTCCTCTTCCTCCACTTCCTCCACTTCCTCCGCTTCGTCCACTTTGTCCACCTCGTCCGCTTCGTTCACTTTGTCAACTTCGTCCACTTGCTCCCCTTCATCCACTTCCTCCACTTCCTCCACTTCCTCCCCTTCCTCCATTCCTCCACTTCATCCACTTCCTCCACATCCTTTACTTTGTCAACTTCGTCAACTTCGTGCACTTCGTCAACTTCGTCAAGTTCGTGCATTTCGTCCACTTCGTCCACTTTGTCCACTTCTTCATCTTCTTCTTCCGCTTTGTCCACTTCCTCTACTTCCTCCCCTTCGTCCACTTCGTCCATTTCCTCCACTTCCTCCACTTCCTTCACTTCGCCACTTCCTCAACTTCCTCCACTTCGTCCACTTCCTCAAGTTCGTTAAGTTCGTGCACTTTGTCCACTTTTTCCACTTAGTCCACTTCATCCACTGATAACAGTTGAAAAACTGTTATTTTCATGCTTAAAATTGACACTAAAAGCAACCTTTACACTTAGAAACTAGCTTGAAATCATGCTTTTCTTCATATTTTCATAAATAAGAGAGCTGGACAGGTTTATGCTTGATTTCAGTGTTTTTGTGCAGGTTTTAAGGTGAATTTGGTGAAAGAAGTGAAGAAGGAGAGAGATGAAATCAGAAAAGACATCAAAAAGTGCAAAAGGAGAAGCCGAAGTCACCGCTCAGCGGCAGTTTACCGCTGAGCGGCACTCAGGAGCTTACGGGAGGTCCGCTGAGGGGCAAAATGGCCGCTGAGGGGAAGAAACGACTCACGCACTTACCGTTGAGCGGTACTTTACCGCTGAGCGGCACTTTTATGGGCTTGGACCTAATTTTCTGTAATTTACGAATAATATATAAGCTTTAGGGTTTCCTAGGGTTAGGTATCGTTGGCTGGAACTGATAACAGTTGAAAAACTGTTATTTTTATGATTAAAATTGACACTAAAAGCAACCTTTACACTTAGAAATTAGCTTGAAATCATGTTTTTCTTCATATTTTTAGAAATAAGAGAGTTGGACAGGTTTATGCTTGATTTCAGTGTTTTTGTGCAGGTTTTAAGGTGAATTTGGTGAAAGAAGTGAAGAAGGAGAGAGATGAAATCAGAAAAGACATCAAAAAGTGCAAAAGGAGAAGCCGAAGTCACCGCTCAGCGGCAAATTACCGCTGAGCGGCACTCAGGCACTCACGGGAGATCCGCTGAGGGGCAAAATGGCCGCTGAGGGGAGAAAACAAGACACGCACTTACCGCTGAGCGGCACTTTAATGGGCTTGGACCTAATTTTTTGTAATTTACGAATGATATTTAAGCTTTAGGGTTTCCTAGGGTTAGGTATCTTTGGCTGGAAATAAGTAAACACTCTCTCTTCCACCCCTTTGAAGGAGGATCTTGGATGCTCAGGCTTCCTCTTCACCTTTTTAGGGTTTATTCTTTCATTCTTTCATTGTAATTTATCTAGGTTCACCATGAATATGGTGAACTAAACTCTGTATGTTTGTTGGGGAATCAATGTAATCTTGTGAAACTCTCATTTATGGAATCTGTTTTTACATCTTTTAATTAAGACTTATGCTTTCTTTCATCATTAGTTAGGGTTTTTCCTCTTTGCTTAATGCTTGCATTGTTTAACTCATTCGATGCATGATTATTGGTTTTGTCGATACGGGCACGTACGGGGAAGTCTAGATCCGGGGAATTTCTCCCAATATGATATTGGTTGTCGTTAAGCTCCTGCACTTATGAACTGATCATTAGGAATGCTAGGAATTGTATGAACTCGTGATTAGGGAGAAGCCTTCTAGAAAGGTACATTAGAGAGTGGCATTAACAATGATGATTTGGATGTTGAATTCCTAAAATATATGAGAGTGGATAAGATGAAATTGACCCCCAACAACATATTCATACATAAATTTCATTGAAAGTGTTTATCTTTTGCTTTTTGCCATTGATCAAAAACCTCATGCATACATGTTTTTTTTCTGTCTTGCATATTAAACTCCAAATATTTCGTCTTTAAGTCTTAGCTAATCAAGAAACCACATAACTAAACTAGGCCGTGAGTCCTTTGGGAAGAACGATACTTGGTCTTACCAAGTTTATTACTTGAACGATTCGGTCATACTTGCCGATTGAAAAACAAGTTTGTGACATCATATTTTGGTGATCATAAATTTGTCCATCAAGTTTTTTGGCGCCGTTGCCGGGGACTCGTGGTTTAACTGGTTAATTTGTGTGATTATTGATTATCTTTGACTTATTTTTTTTATTTTTAATTTAAATTTCGAATTTTTTTATTTTATTTTATTTTTCTGTTTTCTGTTTTTCAGTTTGTATTTGATTTGATTTGATTTTATTTTATTTTTTTGTTTTCTGTTTTTCTGTTTTCTGTTTTTATTTTCTGAATCTTATATCTTCTCTTTTATCTTTTTTGTGCTAACCAAATCTTTTCTAGGGTTTTGTGTTCTTGTGTATGCAGGAGGCAATTCGAACTAGGAGCAAGAAAACAATAGAACCTCTGCTTGAAGGATTAGAAGACAGTAGACGGAGGAGAAGAATCAGAACATCTAGAGAACTTTTCCCTCCTCCGGAAACTTTGTTACAACCATCACCACAAGGTTCTGTTCATAGCACAGAAAATATGGAGAACAATAATATCAGAAGAACTCTTGCTGATTACACCAATATAGCTGGACCTCAACACTTTAACAGCATAGCTAGACCTAGAGTCAATGCAGCCAATATGGAGGTCAAACCAGCACTGATCCAACTGGTGAAGAGTAATCAATTTAATGGGTTATCTCATGAAAGCCCATATGAGCACCTTACTACATTTAATGAAATTTGCAACACAGTGAAAATCAATGGGGTGCCAGACGAAGCAATCAAACTTAGTTTGTTTCCTTTCTCATTGGGAGGCAATGCTAAGCTTTGGTTGAACTCTTTTCCAGAAGGAAGTTTCACAGAGTGGGAAGCAGTGGTAACAAAGTTTTTGAACAAGTACTTTCCACAATCAAAGGTGACAAAAGGCAAGCAAGAGATATCTTCATTTAAGCAGGGCATGGAAGAATCACTGGGGCATGCATGGGATAGATACAAAAGTCTGCTAAGAAAAACACCCACGCATGGCTTCAAAGAAGAAGAAGTAGTCCTAACTTTCCTTGGAGGTCTTGGTTCACAACTAAGATGATGCTTCATGCCTCAGCAGGAGGAAACATTAAATGGAAAACTCCAGAGGAAGCAACTGAAATTATTGAAAATATGGCTACTATGACAACGAACTCAACATTGAAAAAGGAGATCTTAGTCAGAAGGAGTTGTTACAATCAAATGAGGCTTTGCTTATTCAAAATAGAATTATCTCTCAACAGCTTGAAGAAGTAACTATGAAACTTTCTCAAATACCACAGGAAATACAACAGGTCTCAATGGTTCAAGTGCAACAACAAAAATGGCAGATGCAATTTACTCCAGTTGAGAAAACAACAAAGCTTGAAGAGACTTTCCAAAGATTCTTGAAGACGAATGCGTCTTATTGTCATAATGTGGATGTTGCATTTAAAAAATGGAGGTTTATGTTGAGAGAATAGTTGACGAGATGAAACATGATAATCTGGAAAGGAGTGTAAAACTGTTGTGACTAGAAGTGGTAGAGTGTTAGAGGAGAGACAAAAAGAAAGAGAGGAGAAAGAAAATGAGAGTGAGAGTGAAAAAGAAACATGTGAGTGGAAAGAAAGAGTTGAGAGAGAGAAAAAGAAAAAGAAGAAGAGGAGAGGAGAGAAAAAAAGAGAGAGAGAGAGAGGAGAGACAGAAAGAAAAAGAGTATGAAAAGCCACTTCCTTATCCAAAGAGTTATTCAAGGAAGGAGAAAGAAAAGCAGTTGGAAAGATTCATGGAATTGTTTAAGAAGTTGGAGATCACTATACCATTCTCTGAAGCATTGCAACAGATGCCAGCATATGAAATTTTTGAAGGAACTCCTCACAAAGAAACACAAGTACATTGAGAAGGAAACTATCAATATACAGGGTAACTGCAGTGCAATCATACAGAAACTACCTCCTAAACTTAAAGATCCAGGAAGCTTCACTATTCCATGCACCATAGGAGATGTGAAAGTTGGAAGAGCATTGATTGATTTGGGAGCTAGCATTAATCTAATGCCGCTATCCATGTGCAGAACAATTCAGGGGCTGGAAATTAAACCAACCAGAATGGCTCTTCAATTGGCGGACAGGTCTCTTAATATCCATATGGAGTGGTTGAAGATGTTCTAGTGAAGGTTGACAAATTTGTATTCCCAGTGGATTTTATTGTGATGGAGATGGAAGGAACTAGTGATGTTCCTCTTATTCTTGGGAGACCTTTTATGAAGACTGCTAGAGTTTTGATTGATGTAGAGAATGGTAAGCTTAAATTGAGAGTTGATGATGAAGAAGTCACTTTTGACGTATCCAAGGCCATGACATATCCAAATGATGACAAAGCATGTTTTCAATTTGATGAACTTGATGAAGTTTGTATGGTGCAAGAAAGGATGGTGCGAAATATTTCTCCATTGGAAAAAACTCTCATTGATGCATGTGAAGATTTAGATGAAGAAGAAGAGAAATTGATTGATGAATGTCTGATGGACTTGGAAACATTGAAAAAGAGTCCAGAGGAAGATCCAATATTGAAATAATTGATAAGGAAGAAACAGTCAAACACAGACACCAGAATTAAAAAGATTGCCATCACATCTGAAATATGTTTTCTAGAAGAAGATGGAACAAAGCCAGTCATCATCAATAACTCTTTATCTCTACAAGAAGAAGAGCAATTGATAGAAATTCTGAAAGCCAACAAAGAAGCAATTGGGTGGTCAATATCAGATCTCAAAGGTATTAGCCCAACTTACTGCATGCACAAAATTTTTATGGAAGAAGATTATAAACCAAGTGCTCAACCACAGAGAAGGTTAAATCCTGTTATGAAGGAGGTGTCAGAAAAGAAGTGTTGAAACTTAGAAGCTGGTATCATCTATCCAATCTCTGACAGTGAATGGGTGAGTCCAGTACAGGTGGTTCCAAAGAAAGGTGGGATGACAGTAATTTATAATGATAAGAATGAACTTATTCCTACTCGGACAGTTACTGGTTGGCGTATGTGCATTGATTACAGGAAGCTGAATAAAGCTACTAGGAAAGATCATTTTCCTCTTCCTTTCATGGATCAGATGCTAGAAAGGTTATCAGGGCAGGCTTTCTATTGTTTTCTAGATGGATATTCTGGATATAATCAAATTGTGGTGGATCCAAAAGACCAGGAGAAGACGGCTTTTACTTGTCCTTTTGGTATCTTTGCGTATAGAAAGATGCCTTTTGGATTATGTAATGCTCCAGCTACGTTTCAGAGGTGTATGCAGGCAATTTTTGCGGATCTTAGAAAAATGCATTGAAGTATTCATGGATGATTTCTCAGTTTTTGGAAATTCTTTCCAAAGATGTTTGGCTAATTTGAACACTGTCCTCAAAAGATGTGTTCAGACAAATCTTGTTTTGAATTGGGAAATGTCATTTCATGGTAACTGAAGGAATTGTATTGGGGCATAAAATCTCTGCTAAAGGAATTGAGGTAGACAAAGCTAAAGTAGAAGTCATTGAGAAACTACCTCCACCAACAAATGTAAAGGGGATTAGAAGTTTTCTTGGTCATGCTGGGTTTTATAGAAGATTCATCAAGGATTTCTCAAAAATTGCTAAACCATTGAGTAATCTTTTGATGAAGGATGCACCTTTTGTGATGAATGAAGATGTTGAAAGCTTTTGACACATTGAAGAAGAAGTTAGTGTCAGCTCCAGTAATTGTAGCGCCAGATTGGAATCAAAACTTTGAATTAATGTGTGATGCAAGTGATTATGCAATAGGAGTTGTCCTTGGCCAGCGGAAAGAACAAAAGTTTCATCCAATTTATTATGCTAGCAAGGTTCTGAATGATGCTCAATTGAATTATGCTACAACCGAGAAAGAATTTCTTGCTATTGTGTATGCTCTAGAGAAATTTAGACCTTATCTTATTGGGTCCAAGGACTGTCTATACAGATCATGCAGCTATCAAATATTTGTTGACAAAACCAGATTCTAAGCCACGTCTGATTAGATGGGTTTACTATTGCAAGAATTTGATGTAGACATCCGTGATAAGAAAGGAAGTGAAAACTTAATTGCTGATCATTTGTCACGGTTAGTCAACAATGAGTCACTAGCAAGGAGTCTGAAATCTGGGAATCTTTTTCAGATGAATCACTCATGTATATTCAGCAGAGACCCTGGTTTGCTGATATGGCTAATTTCAAAGCTGCAAGGGTCATGCCGGAAGACTTAACTTGGCAACAAAGAAAGAAATTTTTGCATGATGCCAAGCAGTTTGTTTGGGATGATCCTTATTTGTTCAAAATTGGAGCAGATAATCTTCTGAGGAGATGTGTTACAAATGAAGAAGCAGAAGGAATTCTCTGGCATTGTCATGATTCACCTTATGGAGGACATTTTAATGGAGAAAGAACAGCAGCAAAAGTCCTTCAATCAGGATTTTATTGGCCAACTTTGTTTAAAGATGCTCATAATCATGCTAGAAATTGTGACAAATGTCAAAGAGCAGGGACAATCACTAAACGTCATGAGATGCCTTTACAAGGTATTTTAGAGGTTGAGGTTTTTGATTGTTGGGGTATTGACTTTGTTGGACCCTTCCCTCCATCTTTCAACAATGAATATATTCTGGTAGCAGTGGATTATGTGAGTAAATGGGTGGAAGCATTAGCTTGTCCTAAAAATGATGCTAGCACGGTAATTAAATTCCTGAAGAGGCAGATATTCTCACGTTTTGGCACTCCAAGAGTGTTGATCAGTGATGGAGGATCTCATTTTTGCAATTATCAGCTAGAGAAAGTACTCAAACACTATGGAGTAAAACATAAGGTAGCTGCACCTTATCATCCACAAACCAATGGACAAGCTGAGGTATCTAACAGGGAGATAAAAAGGATCCTGGAAAAAACAGTGACTTCATCAAGAAAGGATTGGTCTCTCAAATTGGATGATGCTCTTTGGGCTTATAGGACAGCAATGAAGACGTCTATGGGATTATCACCATTTCAATTAGTCTATGGGAAAGCATGCCATTTGCCAGTAGAATTGGAGCATAAAGCATTATGGGCTTTGAAATTCTTGAATTTGATCCTTATGAAACTCAATGCACACGCAGACGGCAGATTTTGGAGCTTGAAGAAATGCGATTACATGCATATGATTCATCCAAGGCTTACAAAGACAAAATTAAATTTTATCATGACAGAAAGTTGGTGAATAGAGTTTTCAATCCAGGACAACAGGTATTATTGTTCAATTCAAGATTGAAGATATTTCCTGGGAAGCTGAAGTCAAAATGGTCAGGACCATATGTGATAAAAGAAGTGCATCCGCATGGAGCAATTGAAATATTTAATCCAGTTGCTGCTGATCCACAAGAAGTTGGGTGGTGAATGGTCAACGTCTCAAACCTTATCTAGGGGGAGAGGTGCAACAATTTTCCACAATGATGTTGTTGGTTGATCCTTGAAAGTTTGGGTCAGGCTCGTGACGTTAAACAAGCGCTACTGGGAGGCAACCCAGTTTTGTAAGTATTTCTGTTTTTAGATTAGGGTTTGATGTACTCTATTGAAACCTGGTTTCTTGTGATGGTTTGCTATTAACTGTGATTGTGTGATAAGTAATACTGAATGATGCTTATGATTGATTGATGTTGAGATGATGTGCACATTAAAATGCTTATACAGGTGATTCACAAGCTTTGTGAACAAATGCATGATATCATGATTGTGATTGTGAAATTAAGCAGGATGTGTATGTCAAATGTGAATGAGCTTATATGTGAGATTTTGAGCTCCAGAGTTGTTATTGTTGAATGCTATTACTTTGAAAGCATGAATGATTTTGCCCAGGTTTTCTATGATTGAATCAATTGCTTGTTTTGCATCATATGATCAAGGCCGTTTGTTGGAAACCTTTTTATTGGCCAAATTAAAATTAGCCCACTAAAAGAGAACACTTTGTGTTCTATCCTTTGAACCCTTAGCCTTGAACATACACTGAAACCTTGATTGAAAATCTTTACCTTGAGTTAAGTAGAAGATCTTGTGTGGTATTGTTAAATGTTCAAGTTTGGGGTTGTTGGGAAAACATGAAAAGCATTGAGCTAAGAGCTAAAAAGTA
Source organism: Vigna umbellata (assembly GCF_029865625.1). Lineage (NCBI taxonomy): Eukaryota > Viridiplantae > Streptophyta > Magnoliopsida > Fabales > Fabaceae > Vigna > Vigna umbellata. Next base: position 16,940,507 of record NC_142175.1, on the reverse strand, counting down.
AGAATATGCAAAAAAAGAAAAAAAAGAAAAAGAAGCAAAGCTCAATGCAAAGGCAAAAGAAAGTTGGGAATGAATAAGATGATTGTGTTGTTATGATTCTCTTAACTCAAGGATTTTGTGATCCAGAAAAACCAATTTTCTTGTTAGCCCAGCCACATTATAAGCCATAGAAAAGTCCTTGTGATGATGCGTGCTTGTGAATGTTTTTGATTGTGGTAAAATGAAAGGCAAAATTGATTCATGTGACATTGTGATAGTAGAGTGAATGAGTGATTACCTCTTATACACTTGAGTATGAGTAAAACACTTGACTTAGTGAGGAAATATTCCATGAAAACATGAACATCCATGCTTAATTGATCGATCATTCATGAAAATAGCATTTGTTGGAATTTAAATGACTTTGTGAACACTAAAGCATGTGCACATCTTGATTGAACTCTTGGTCATAAGTTTGATTGAAGTTTTACTTATCTAAAAAGAGGATTTGTGAATGAAGTGAACCATCATATGGATTAGTTGAAGATTGAGTTACATCTTATTTGCTTGAGGACAAGCAAAGTTTTAAGTTTGGGGTTGTGATAACAGTTGAAAAACTGTTATTTTTATGATTAAAATTGACACTAAAAGCAACCTTTACACTTAGAAATTAGCTTGAAATCATGTTTTTCTTCATATTTTTAGAAATAAGAGAGCTGGACAGGTTTATGCTTGATTTCAGTGTTTTTGTGCAGGTTTTAAGGTGAATTTGGTGAAAGAAGTGAAGAAGGAGAGAGATGAAATCAGAAAAGACATCAAAAAGTGCAAAAGGAGAAGCCGAAGTCACCGCTCAGCGGCAGTTTACCGCTGAGCGGCACTCAGGCACTCACGGGAGATCCGCTGAGGGGCAAAATGGCCGTTGAGGGGAGAAAACAAGACACGCACTTACCGCTGAGCGGTATTTTACCGTTGAGCGGCACTTTAATGGGCTTGGACCTAATTTTTTGTAATTTACGAATGATATTTAAGCTTTAGGGTTTCCTAGGGTTAGGTATCTTTGGCTGGAACGAAGTAAACACTCTCTCTTCCACCCCTTTGAAGGAGGATCTTGGATGCTCAGGCTTCCTCTTCACCTTTTTAGGGTTTATTCTTTCATTCTTTCATTGTAATTCATCTAGGTTCACCATGAACATGGTGAACTAAACTCTGTATGTTTGTTGGGGAATCAATGTAATCTTGTGAAACTCTCATATATTAGGTCCAAGCCCATAAAAGTGCCGCTCAGCGGTAAAGTACCGCTCAGCGGTAAGTGCGTGAGTCGTTTCTTCCCCTCAGCGGCCATTTTTCCCCTCAGCGGACCTCCCGTAAGCTCCTGAGTGCCGCTCAGCGGTAAACTGCCGCTGAGCGGTGACTTCGGCTTCTCCTTTTGCACTTTTTGATGTCTTTTCTGATTTCATCTCTCTCCTTCTTCACTTCTTTCACTAAATTCACCCTAAAACCTGCACAAAAACACTGAAATCAAGCATAAACCTGTCCAGCTCTCTTATTTATGAAAATATGAAGAAAAGCATGATTTCAAGCTAGTTTCTAAGTATAAAGGTTGCTTTTAGTATCAATTTTAAGCATGAAAATAACAGTTTTTCAACTGTTATCAATTATTCATCTAGGTTCACCATGAATATGGTGAACTAAACTCTATATGTTTGTTGGGGAATCAATGTAATCTTTTGAAGCTCTCATATATGGAATTTGTTTTTACATCTTTTATTTAAGATCTATGCTTTCTTTCATCATTAGTTAGGGTTTTTCCTCTTTGCTTAATGCTTGCGTTGTTTAACTCATTCGATGCATGATTATTGGTTTTGTCGATATGGGCACGTACGGGGAAGTCTAGATCCGGGGAATTTCTCCCAATATTATATTGGTTGTCGTTAAGCTCCTGCACTTATGAACTAATTATTAGGAATGCTAGGAATTGTATGAACTCGTGATTAGGGAGAAGCCTTCTTGAAAGGTACTTTAGAGAGTGGCATTAACAATGATGATTTGAATGTTGAATTCCTAAAATATATGAGAGTGGATAAGATGAAATTGACCCCCAACAACATATTCATACATATATTTCATTGAAAGTGTTTATCTTTTGCTTTTTGCCATTAATCAAAACTTCATGCATACATATTTAGTTTTCGTCTTTTGCATATAAAAATCCAAATATTTCGTGTTTAAGTCTTAGCTAATCAATAAACCACACAACTAAACTAGGCCGTGAGTCCTTTGGGAAGAACGATACTTGGTCTTACCAAGTTTATTACTTGAACGATTCGGTCATACTTGCCATTTGAAAAACAAGTTTGTTCATATTTTTGCCATTTCCTCCACTTCGCCACTTCGTCAACGTCCTCCACTTCGTCCACTTCCTCAAGTTCGTTAAGTTCGTGCACTTTGTCCAATTTTTCCACTTAGTCCACTTCATCCTCTTCCTCCACTTCGTCAACTTCGTCCACTTTCTTCACTTCTTCATCTTCTTCTTTCACTTCATCCACTTCGTCCATTTCGTCCACTTCCTCCACTTCGTCCACTTTGTCCACTTCGTCCACTTTGTCCAGTTAGTCCACTTCGTCCCTTTCGTCCACTTCCTCCAATTCCTCCACTTCATTCACTTCCTCCACTTCCTTCACTTCATCAACTTCCTCCACTTCGTCCACTTTGTTAACATTTTCAAGTTCATGCACTTGGTCCACTTTGTCCACTTCTTCTTCCACTTTGTCCACATCGTCCAGTTCTTCATCTTCTTCTTCCACTTCGTCCACCTTGTCCACTTCGTCCACTTCGTCACCTTCGTCAAGTTCATGCACTTCGTCCACTTTGTCCACTTATTCGTCTTCTTCTTCCACTTCATCCACTTTGTCCACTTCTTCATCTTCTTCTTCCACTTCTTCCACTTCGTCCACTTCGTCCATTTCGTTCACTTCCTCCACTTCGTCCACTTCCTCTACTTGGTCCACTTCCTCCACTTCCTCCACTTCCTCCATTTCGTCCACTTCGTGCAATTCCTCCACTATGCCACTTTGTCTACTTCGTCCATGTAGTCCACTTAGTCGACTTTGTCCACTTCATCCACTTCATCAACTTCGTCCACTTCGTCCACGTTGTCAACTTCGTCCACTTCTTCAGCTTCTTCCATTTCTTCCACTTCGTCCACCTCATCCACCTCCTCCACCTCCTCCACTTCCTCCACTTCCTCCACTTCGTCCTCCTTGTGCACTTTGTGCACTTCGTCCGCTTCGTCCACTTTGTCAACTTCGTCCATTTCTTCCCCTTCCTCCACTTCCTCCACTTCCTCCTCTTCTTTCACTTCGTCAACTTCGTCAACTTTGTCCACATCGTCCACTTTGTCAACTTCGTCAAGTTCGTGCACTTCTTCCACTTCGTCCACTTTATCCACTTCTTCATCTTCTTCTTCCACTTCATCCACTTCCTCCACTCCGTCCACTTCCTCCACTACGTCCACTTCCTCCACTTCGTCCATTTGCTCCACTTCCTCCCCTTCCTCCACTTCCTTCACTTCCTCCACTTCGCCACTTCGTCAACTTCCTCCACATCGTCCACTTCGTCAACTTCGTCAACTTCGTGTTGTTTGTCCATTTCGTCCACTTTGTCCACTTCATCTTCTTCGTTCACTTCCTCCACTTTCTGTACTTGGTCCTCTTCCTCCGCTTCATCCACTACGTCCACTTCCTCCACTTCCTCCACTTCGTCCACTTCGTTCACTTTGTCCATTTCTTCATCTTCTTCGTCCACTTCGTCCTCTTCGTCCACTTCCTCTACTTCCTCCACTTCCTCCACTTCCTCCACTTCCTCCACTTCCTCCACTTCCTCCACTTCCTCCACTTCCTTCACTTCCTCCACTTCATCCACTTCCTCCACTTCATCCAGTTCCTCTACTTCCTCCACTTCCTCCACTGGGTCCATTTCGTCCACTTCCTCCACTTCGTCCACATTGCACTTGGTCAACTTCGTCAACTTCGTCCACCTCGTCCACCTCCTCCACTTCGTCCACTTTGTCCACTTCGTCCATTTCCTTCACTTCGTCCACTTCGTCGACTTAGTCCACTTCGTCCACTTCGACTACTTTATCCACTTTGCCAACTTCGTCAACTTTGTCAACTTTGTCAACTTTGTCAACTTCGTCCACTTCTTCCACTTTTTCCACTTCCCTCTCCTCCTCCTCCTCCTCCACTTCCTCCACTTCCTCCATTTCGTCTGCTTCGTCCGCTTCGTCCACTTCCTTCACTTCCTCCACTTTCTCCACTTCCTCCACTTCTTCCACTTCTTCCACTTCGTCTAATTCTTCCAATTCCTATATTTCGTCCACTTCGTCCACTTAGTTCACTTCGTCCACGTCGTCCCTCTTCGTCCACTACCTACACTTCCTCCACTTCCTCCACTTCCTCAACTTCCTTCACTTCGTCAACTTCGTCCACTTCGTCCACTTCGTCCACTTCGTCCACTTCTTCATCTTCTTCTTCCACTTCGTCCACTTCGTCCATTTCGTCCACTTCGTCCAGTTCCTCCACTTCGTCCACTGCCTCCACTTCGTCCACTTCCTCCACTTGGTCCACTTCGTCCACTTCCTCCACTTCGTCTACTTTGCGCAATTCCTCCACTATGTCCACTTTGTCTACTTCGTCCACTTAGTCCACTTAGTCGAGTTCATCCACTTCGTCCACTTCATCCACTTCATCAACTTCGTCCACTTTGTCAACTTCGTCCACCTCTTCAACTTCTTCCACTTCTTCCACTTCGTCCACCTCATCCACGTCCTCCACCTCCTCCACTTCCTCCACTTCCTCCACTTCTGATGAGTTGCTCTAGAAGAGGTGTGGATTGAAGGCAGTGGAATGATGAATTGGATCGTGAGCAATGTCGAAGTTGGCACAGGAGAAGCAACTGGCAGCGGAATGAATTGGATGCAGCGGGTGATATGAATTGTGGTTTGGCAGCAGCAGAAGAATGAATTCAGTGGATCCAGAGATGGAGGAAGAGCTCTAGGTGAGTGAGTAAACTAGCTCAGACGGCCTTCACTGGAAGGAAGCTAGGTGGAGGAAAGAAAGCTCAATCTATGGTGACTTTTGGTAGAGTCTCGGTTACTGGAAAATGCATCAGCAGAATCAGAACTCATTAATCATCAAAAGTGTTTCTACAAAGATAGCTTCCATGATTTTATAGACTATCTATGGAGCTGCAGTAAGGAAATCATGATCCGAGAATGGTGGATCAGCTGCCATGTGGTGGCCCATGTGTAAAATGTGAAAGTCTTCTAGAGATACTTATTAAAAAACTAAAGTAGCACGTGATCTGGTGGTGTTGAGGGACGGTGGTGTGCTTATCCAAGAGTGGTGGTGCAGCTAGCATCTTTTGACCATCATATGGACAGTTTTACCCCTTCTCTTGGTGTCTCCAAATTCCACTTAAAATGAAGAAAAAGAACGTGCCCTGTTGTGTCCATATCTTCAAGCTCTTCTTGGATTCTTCTAGTCATACTTCTAGTAATGGGTCCCTGCCTTAAGTCATCAACTTCCTCCACTTCCTCCACTTTGTCCACTTTGTCCACTTCGTCCGCTTCGTCCACTTCCTCCCCTTCCTCCACTTCGTCCAATTCATCAACTTTGCCAAGTTCATGCACTTCGTCCACTTCATCCACTTCGTCCACTTCGTTCACTTTGTCCACTTCTTCATCTTCTTCTTTCACTTCGTCCATTTTGTCCACTTCCTCCACTTCGTCCACCGCCTCCACTTCGTCCACTTCCTCCACTTGGTCTACTTTGTCCACTTCGTCCACTTCCTCCCCTTCGTCCACTTCGCGCAATTCCTCCAATATGTCCACTTGGTCTACTTCATCCACTTCTTCCACTTAGTCCACTTAGTCGACTTCATCCACTTCCTCCACTTCATCCACTTCATCAACTTCGTCCACTACTTCAACTTCTTCCACTTCGTCCACCTCATCCACCTCCTCCACCTCCTCCACCTCCTCCACCTCCTCCACTTCCTCCACTTCGCGCAATTCCTCCATTATGTCCACTTGGTCTATTTCGTCCACTTCGTCCACTTCTTCCACTGAGTCCACTTAGTCCACTTAGTCGACTTCGTCGACTTCGTTGACTTTGTCCACTTCCTCCACTTCATCCACTTCATCAACTTCGTCCACTTCGTCCACTTCATCAACTTCGTCCACTTCGTCCACTTCATCAACTTCGTCCACTTCGTCCACTACTTCAACTTCTTCGACTTCTTCCACTTCGTCCACCTAATCCACCTCCTCCACCTCCTCCACCTCCTCCACCTCCTCCACTTCCTCCACTTTGTCTACTTCGTCCGTTTCGTTCGCTTCGTCCACTTTGTCAACTTCGTCCACTTCCTCCCCTTCCTCCACTTCCTCCACTTCGTCCATTTCCTCCACTTCCTCCACTTCCTCAACTTCCTTCACTTCCTCCACTTCGCCACTTCGTCAACTTCCTCCACATCGTCCACTTCGTCAACTTCGTCACGTTTGTGCACTTTGTCCACTTCATCCACTTTGTCCACTGCATCTTCTTCGTCCACTTCCTCCACTTCGTGCACTTCGTCCTCTTCCTCCACTTCCTTTGACTGAGACATTGCAACAGGTTCCTGGTTTTATCAAATTCCTGAAGAAGTTTAGTAGAAAAAAAGAGAAAGAAGGAGGAACTTGAGTTTCATTGGGTCAAGCTAGTGACGTTAAAAGAGCGCTTGTTGGGAGGCAACCCAGTGATTTAAGAACTTTTGTTTTTGGTTTAGTTATGAACTTTTGTTATTTTTGTTATAAATTTGTTTACAGGGTATAGCATCTACTGATGGATGCTAGGTGGTTAGGTATCTACTGAAGGATACTATGTTTGTATACACCTATTGATGGGTGTTGGTAAGAAAGATTTGCATCTACTGAAGGGTGCTGGAGGATTTTGGGTCAGGCTCGTGACGTTAAACAAGCGCTACCTGGGAAGCAACCCAGTTGATTGATTGGAGCAAGTGAGGAGCTGAGATAGCATTTACTGATGGATGCTATCAGCACTAGAGTAGGATTTCTTTTATGCTTTTGTTTGGTTTTATATTATTGAACTTATTTGCTTCTGTTAGTAGAATAGGGTTTGATGTACTCAATTGGAAACTTTGTTTGTTATGATGGTTTGCTTATGATTGTTGATTGATAAGTAATGCTTGATGATGCTTTGATATTGATTTATGTTGAGATGTGCACATTACATGCTTATATAGGTGATTCATAAGCTTTGTGAACAAATGCATGATGTTGTGATTGTGATTATGATACTAAGCAGGATGTGTATATGTGGAATGTGAATGAGCTTATATGTGAGGTTTTGAGCTCCAAAGTTTTTGTGATTGAATGCTACTACTTTGAAAGCATGAATATTTTGCCCAAGTTTTCTATGATTGAATCAATTGCTTGTTTGCATCATATGATCAAGGCCATTTGTTGGTAACCCTTTTATTAGCCAAATGCATGATTTTAGCCCACAGAAAGAGAGCACTATGTGTTCTATCCTTTGAACCCTTAGCCTTGAACATAATTTGAAAACCCCTTGTGCAAAGCTTTACCTTGAGTTAAGTAGAAAATATTTTGTGGTATTGATGAATGTTCAAGTTTGGGGTTGTTGGGAAGTTATGAAAGGGAAATTGGAAGCATTGAGCTAAGAGCTAAGAACTAAGAATGTGAAAAGAAAAAGAAAAAGAGAAAGAAAAGAGAAGAAAAAGCAAAGCTCAATGTAAAGGAAAGTTGGGAATAAGTAAGAATGATTGTGTTTATATGATTCTCTTAACTCAAGGGTTTTATGATCTAGAAAAACCAATTTTCTTGTTAGCCCAGTCACATTATAAGCCATTGAAAAGTCTTTGTGATGATGCATGCTTGTGAATGTATTTGATTGTGGTTAAATGAAAGGCAAAGTTAATTCATGTGACATTGTGATAGTAGACTGAATGAGTGATTAACTCTTATACACTTGTGTGTTTGAGTGAAACACTTTATCTAGTGAGGAAAGATTCCATGAGCACATGAACATCCATACTTAGTTGATTGATCATTCATGAAAAGAAGCATTTGTTGGATACTAGGTGATTGTGTGAACACTAGGTGATTGTGTGAACACTAAAGCATGTGCATGTCTTGATTGAAGTTTTTGTCATGAGCTTAATTGAGTACTTACTTATCTTGAAAAGAGAATTTTTGAATGGAGTGAACCATTGTATTGATTGGTAGAAGATTGAGTTACATCTTGTTTGCTTGAGGACAGGCAAAGTTCTAAGTTTGGGGTTGTGATAACAGTTGAAAAACTGTTATTTTCATGCTTAAAATTGATACTAAAAGCAACCTTTAACACTTAGAAACTAGCTTGAAATCATGCTTTTTTTTGATATTTTTGGAAATAAGAGAGCTGGATAGGATTATGCTTGATTTCAGTGTTTTATGCAGGTTTTAAGGTGAATTTGATGAAAGAAGTGAAGAAGGATAGAGATGGAATCAGAAAAGAACTCAAAAAGTGCAAAAGAAGAGAAGCCGCAAGTACCGCTCAGCGCCAGTTTACCGCTGAGCGGCACTAATGAATTCCCGTTGGCTCCGCTAAGGGGTGAAAATGCCGCTGAGGGGAAGAATCAACACACGCACTTACCGCTGAGCGGCATTATTTTGGGCTTAGGCCCACTTTTCTGTAATATTTCGAATAATATATAAGCTTTAGGACTTCCTAGGGTTTGTATCTTTGGCAGAGTACGAAGCAAACACACACCTTTCCACCCTTGGGAGGAAGATCTTGGATGCTAAGGCTACTTACTCAACTTTCTAGGGTTCTATCTGTCACTCTTTCATTATATTCCATCTAGTTTCATCATGAATATGGTGAACTAAACTCTTCTTGTTGTTGGGGAATCAATGTAATCTTTTGAAGCTCTCATATATGGAATTTGTGTTTAAACATCTTATTTGAGATACATGCTTTCTTTCATTAATAGTTAGGGTTTTTCCTTTTTGCTCAAAGCATGCATTGTTTAACTCATTCGATGTCATGATTATTGATTTTGTCGATATGGACACATACGGGGAAATCTAGATCCGAGGAAATTCTCCCAATAGCATATTGCCTAGACATAGGGATATGAGGGTTGGTTGCCTTTGAGCTTCTGTGCTTCAGAATTAATTATTGTATGAACTCGTAATTAAGGATAGGTTTGCTTGTAAGGTAATTTAGAGAGTGACATTAACATTGATGAAAAGAATGATGAATTCCTAAAATATATGAGAATGGATAAGATGAAATTGATTACTGTTTCATGCTTAAAAATGATACTAAAAGCAACCTTTAACACTTAGAAACTAGCTTGGAATCATGCTTTTGTGCATACTTTTGGAAATAAGAGAGCTGGACAGGTTTATGCTTGATTTCAGTGTTTTATGCAGGTTTAAAGGTGAAAATGGTGAAAGAAGTGAAGAAGGATAGAGATGGAATCAGAAAAGAACTCAAAAAGTTCAAAAGGAGAAGTCACAACTACCGCTCAGCGGTAGTTTACCGCTGAGCGGCACTCTGGAAATCACGTTGGCTCCGCTGAGGGGTGAAAATGCGACACTATTTTGGGCTTGGGCCTAATTTTCTGTATATTTTAGAATAGTATATAAGCTTTAGGATGTCCTAGGGTTTGTATCTTTGGCTGGAGAGGAAGCAAACACTCTCTTTTCCAACCCTTGGAGGAAGATCTTGGATGCTCAGGCTACCTACTCCTCTTTCTAGGGTTCTATCTTTCATTCTTTCATTATTGTTCATCTAGTTTCACCATGAATATGGTGAACTAAACCTTGTATTGTTGTTGGGGAATCAATGTAATCTTGTGAAACTCTCATATATGGAATTTGTGTTTAAACATCTTATTTTAAGATACATGCTTTCTTTCATCATTAGCTAGGGTTTTTCCTCTTTGCTCAAAGCATGCATTGTTTAACTCATTCGATGCCATGATTATTGATTTTGTCGATATGGGAACGTATGAGGAAATCAAGCTCCGGGGAAAATCTCCCAATAGCATATTGGTTGCCTTTAAGCTTCTGTGCTTCAGAATTAATTATTAGGGATGCTAGGAATTGTGTGAACTCGTAATTAAGGTAGGCCTTCTTGCAAGGTGATTTAGAGAGTGGGATTAGCATTGATGAAAAGAATAATGAATTCCTAAAAGTATAAGAGAGTGGATAAGATGAAATTGATAACCCCAACAACATACTCATCCATCTAATTCATTAAAGTGTTTGTATTGCTCTTTTCCATTGATCAAATTCATGCATACATGTTTAATTATTGTCTTTTGCATTTAAACCTAAAATCAATTGTTCACAAGTCTTAAATAATCAACAAATCATATAGCTTACTAGGTCGTGAGTCCTTTGGGAGAACGATACTTGGTCTTACCGAGTTTATTACTTGATATGATTCGGTTAGACTTGCCGACTGTTAAACAAGTTTGTGGCGCCATTTTTCGGTGTTCATAAATTTGTCATCATGTTTTTGGGGCCGTTGCCGGGGACTTGTGGTTTAACTAGTTTATTTGTGTGATTATTGATTATCTTTGACTTGAATTTTGAATTTCTCTTTTTATTTTTTGGTTTTTATTTTATTTTATTTTATTTTATTTTACTTTATTTTATTTTACTTTATTTTATTTTCGGTTTTTATTTTTTGTCTGTTTTTATTTTATCTTCTTATCTCTGATCTTATATCTTCTTCTATATCGTTTTGTGCTAACCAATTCTTCTAGGGATTTGTTTTCTTGTGTATGCAGGAAGCAATCCGAACTAGGAGCAAGAAAACTACACAACCTCTTCTTAAAGGCTTAGATGAGAGTAGACGGAGGAGAAGAATCCGTACATCTAGAGAACTTTTTCCTCCTCCGAAAACTCTGTTACAACCATCACCACAAAATTCTGACCATAGCACTGAGGAGGTGGAGAATAATAATGTCAGAAGAACTCCTGTAGATTATACTAATATAGCTGGACCTCAGCATTTCAATAGCATAGCAAGACCAAGAGTCAATGCAGCTAATATGGAGGTGAAACCAGCATTAATCCAATTTGTGAAGAGTAACCAATTTAATGGGTTGTCTCATGAAAGCCCATATGAGCACCTGACAACTTTTAATGAGATTTGCAACACAGTAAAGATAAATGGGGTGCCGGACGAAGCAATAAAACTTAGCCTGTTTCCATTCTCATTAGGAGGCAACGCTAAGCTTTGGTTGAACTCTTTTCCAAAAGGAAGCTTTACAGAGTGGGAAGCAATGGTGACAATGTTTTTAAACAAATACTTTCCACAATCAAAAGTAAATAAAGGAAAGCAAGAGATTTCATCATTCAGGCAAGGCATGGAGGAATCACTAGGTCATGCATGAGACAGATATAAAAGCTTATTAAGAAAAACTCCCACGCATGGTTTTGACGAAGTGGAAGTAGTCCTGATCTTCCTTGGAGGTCTTGGTTCACAAACCAAGATGATGCTTAATGCCTCAGCAGGAGGAAATATCAAATGGAAAACTCCAGAGGAAGCTACAGAAATAATTTAAAATATGGCTTCAAGTGATAATGAACTGAACAGTGAAAGAGGGGCTCCTATTCAACAAAAAGGAGTTCTACAGTTACAAACCAATGATGCCTTGCTAGCACAGAACAAGATATTAACTCAATAGTTGGAGACTCTCACAAAAACACTCGCACAACTGCCAAAAGAGTTAAAGACTGTTGCACAGGTTCAACCATAGATGTGTGAATTATGTGGTGGTGACCATATCAATGGTCAATGCACCTTTCCAGTAGAAGCTTTAGAAGATGTTAACTTCATGGCCAATCAATTTCCATACCGTCAGGGGAATTTCAATCAAGGATGGAAACCACACCCAAGCATTGGTCAAGGACAAACTGGGCAATTTAACAAGCAACAACAACAACCAACCTTATGGCAACAAATTTCTATACTTAATGAAAGATCAATAAGGATGGAAGAAACTCTTCAGCAATTCATACATACAAAAAACTGAATCTTCTCAAAAGAGCACTAAAGCTACTATTAAAAACTTGGAGATTCAAATGGGTCAGAGTACCAAGTAGTTAGAAGAAAGGCCTGACAAAAATTTTGGGGCTAATACTAAGGTTAACCCTAGGGAGGAATGTAAAGTGTTGGAGAGTGATGAGTCAATATTTTCTCGATTTCACTTAGCTTATTGTATCGAATTTAATCAGGAAATTGTGCTTGAATGTCTATTATTTTCCCATTTTTACTAATTGTGCTTAAATTGAGTAGAAATTCTTATTTTGGTTAATTTGAATTATCTAAGCTAATTATTTGCATTATAAATTTCAGGAAAATTTTGGAAATATATTTTGGGACATTTGAAGGGTTGTCACATAATTTAAGACTCTCCACAGAGTGTGAACAAGAAGGAGAGCTGAATGGACTTCCGGTGATTTTAATATGTGATTTGTGTGTGGAAGAAGCAATTCATTTTCATTTAGATGGAGGAGCACATGGCTTATGGAGTCCGTCCAGCAAGGACCTCTGCTACATCACATGAGAAGCTTTTAAAAAAAATATATATTTTGGTTGGAATGCATTAAGTGTTGTTTTCAATTGGGAAAATAATTTTACATTGTGGAATTAAAGAGAAAGTGGGTTGCCACAAATTCTAAGCAAATGTCATGGCATGGGGTCCATCAAAGGTGATCGTTTTCATTCTATCAAAAGCTCACGGCCTAGTGCCCATGGAAAAATTTATTTTGGAAGCATCTAAGTTGGAATAAAAGTGGGAGTCACCACACCCTTTCTTGGCTGGAACGTGGTTTCCAATTTAGAGAAAAGCAATTCAGTTTTGGCTTTTAGGGAGCGGTGGAACACATTCTTAATTGTTTATTTTTCCAGCTTACACCTTCCACACGGGAGAGTCACGTCTAGCGCATGAAGGAGTGCAGCTGCCACGTCCAAAGGCTTCACGCATCCAACACCTTCGTCCAGCAAGCGGTGCAGCGTCCTCCATCAATCCATAACTTTAACTATTATTTTCATGCTTAAAATTGATACTAAAAGCAAACTTTAACACTTAGAAACTAGCTTGAAATCATGCTTTTGGTCATATTTTTAGAAATAAGAGAGCTGGACAGGTTTATGCTTGATTTCAGTGTTTTTATGCAGGTTTTAAGGTGAATTTGGTGAAAGAAGTGAAGAAGGATAGAGATGGAATCAGAAAAGACATAAAAAAGTGCAAAAGGAGAAGTCGCAACCACCGCTCAGCAGCAGTTTACCGCTGAGCGGAACTTAGAAACCCACGTTGGCTCCGCTGATGGGTGAAAAGGCTACTGAGGGGAGGAAAACAACTCACGCACTTACCGCTGAGCGGTAGTTTACCGCTGAGCGGCACTATTTTGGGCTTGGGCCTAATTTTTTGTATATTTTAAAATAGTATATAAGCTTTAGGAGGTCCTAGGGTTTGTATCTTTGGCTGGGAGGAAGCAGAAACACACTTTTCACCCCTTGGGGGTAGATTGGGAGATGGTGACGGCTCTCCTCTTCTCTTTCTAGGGTTTTTCTATCTTTCATTCTTTCATTATTGTTCATCTAGTTTCACCATGAATATGGTGAACTAAACCTTGTATTGTTGTTGGGGAATCAATGTAGTCTTGTGAAAACTCTCATATATGGAATTTGTGTTTTAACATCTTATATTAAGATACATGCTTTCTTTCATCTTTAGTTAGGGATTTTCCTCTTTGCTTAATGCTTGCTTTGTTTAACTCATTCATTGCCATGATTATTGATTTTGTCGATATGGGAACGTACGGGGAAATCTAGATCCGGGGAATTTTTGGCGCCGTTGCCGGGGACTCGTGGTTTAACTAGTTCATTTGTGTGATTATTGATTATCTTTGACTTGAATTTTGAAATTTGAATTTCTGTTTTTATTTTTTCTGTTTTTTTTTATTTTTATTTTTTTTTTATTTTATTTTATTTTATTTTTCTGTTTTTATTTTATTTTATTTTATTTTATTTTATTTTATTTTATTTTCTATTTTTATTTTTTTCTGTTTTCTGTTTTTATTTTCTGTTTTTTATTTTTCTGGTTTTATTTTATCTTCTTATCTCTTATTTTATATCTTCTCTATCTTTTTGTGCTAACAATTGTTTTTAGGGTTTTGTGCCTAATGCCTTCAGGATGCAATTCGGTCAAGAATTTAACTATATGGGCACTCAATTCTTCCAAGGTCAACAAAGGAAAGATGGAGATCTCATCTTTCAGGCAAGGCATGGAGGAATCACTAGGTCATGCATGGGACAGATATAAAAGCCTATTAAGAAAGACTCCCACGCATGGATTTGACGAAGTAGAAGTAGTCCTAATCTTCCTTGGAGGTCTTGGTTCACAAACCAAGATGATGCTTGACGCTTCAGCAGGACGAAATATCAAATGGAAAACTCCAGAGGAAGCTATAGAAATCATTGAAAATATGGCTACAAGTGATACTGAAATAAACAGTGAAAGAGGAGCTCATATTCAACAAAAAGGAGTTCTACAGTTACAAACCAATGATGCCTTGCTAGCACAGAACAAGATACTAACTCAACAATTGGAGACTCTCACAAAAACGCTTGCACAACTTCCAAAAGAGTTAAAGACTGTTGCACAGGTTCAATCACAGTTGTGTGAATTATGTGGGGGTGACTGATGGACAAATTTGTAAGCACCAAAATATGATGTCACAAACTTGTTTCACAATCGGCAAGTATGACCGAATCGTTTCAAGTAATAAACTTGGTAAGACCAAGTATCGTTCTCCCAAAGGACTCACGGCCTAGTTTAGTTATGTGATTTGTTGATTAGCTAAAACTTAAGAACACAATAATTGAAGTTTAATATGCAAAGACGAAAATTAAATATGTATGCATGAATTGATCAATGACAAAGACAAAAGATAAACACTTTCAAGGAAATATATGAATGAATATGTTGTTGGGGGTCAATTTCATCTCATCCACTCTCATATATTTTAGGAATTCAACATTCAAATCATCATTGTTAATGCCACTCTCTAATGTACCATTCTAGATGGCTTCTCCCTAATCAAATAGTTCATACAATTCCTAGCATTCCTAATGATTAGTTCATGAGTGCAGGAGCTTAAAGGCAACCAATATAATATTGTCAGTATAATATTGGGAGAAATTCCCCGGATCTAGATTTCCCCGTACGTGTCCGTATCAACAAAACCAATAATCATGCATTAGAATGAGTTAAACAATGCAAGCATTGAGCAAAGAGGAAAAACCCTAACTAATGATGAAAGAAAGCATATGTCTTAATTCAAAGATGTACTCAACAAATCCATATATGAGAGCTTCAAGAGATTACTTTGACTCCCCAACAAACATACAAGGTTTAGTTCACCATATTCATGGTGAACCTAGATGAATTACAATGAAAGTATGAAAGAATAAACCCAATAAAGTGGAAGAGGTAGCCTGAGCATCCAAGATCCTCCTTCAAAGGGGTGAAAGAGAGAGTGTTTGCCTCGTTTCTGCCAAAGATGCCTAACTATAGGACGTGCAAGCCCTTATATACTAATCTAGAGTTACAAAAGATTACAAAAGTCCAAGCCCAAAAAGTGCCGCTCAGCGGTATTTACCGCTCAGCGGTGATTGCGCGTCTTCTTTCTTCCCCTCAGCGGCCATTTTGCCCCTCAGCGGTTCCAACGTCACCTCTTGAGTGCCGCTCAGCGGTAGTTTGCCGCTAAGCGGTGCCTTCGACTTCTCCTTTTTGCACTC
The DNA here is from genome assembly GCF_029865625.1 of Vigna umbellata. Lineage (NCBI taxonomy): Eukaryota > Viridiplantae > Streptophyta > Magnoliopsida > Fabales > Fabaceae > Vigna > Vigna umbellata. Next base: position 16,924,641 of record NC_142175.1, on the reverse strand, counting down.
TTTCTTGTCTTTTCTAATGTCCTCTCTCTTATTCTTCACTTCTTTCACCAAATTCACCTCAAAACCTGCACAAAAACACTTAAATCAAGCATAAACCTGTCCAGCTCTCTTATTTCTGAAAATATAAACAAAAGGCATGATTTCAAGCTAGTTTCTAAGTCTAAAGGTTGCTTTTAGTATCAACTTTAAGCATGAAAATAACAGTTTTTCAACTGTTATCAGTGACCATATCAATAGTCAATGCGCCTTTCCAGCAGAAGCTTTAGAGGTGTTAACTTCATGGCCAATCAATTTTCATACCATCAGGGGAATTTCAATCAAGGGTGGAAAGCACACCCAAGCATTGGTCACGGACAAAGTGGGCAAGCTGGACAAGAAGGGCAATTTAATAAGCAACAACAACAACCAACCTTATGGCAACAAATTTCTATACTTAATGAAAGATCAACAAGGTTGGAAGAAACTCTTCAGCAATTCATACAGAAAACTGAATCTTCTCAAAAGAGCACTGAAGTCGCTATTAAGAACTTGGAGATTCAAATGGGTCAGATTACCAAGCAATTGGAAGAAAGGCCTGACAAAAATTTTGGGGCTAATACTGAGGTTAACCCTAGGGAAGAGTGTGAAGTGCTAGTGAGTGTAAATGTTGAAAAAGTTGAGTTGGAAAAAGAAGAGAGAGAAGAGAGAAAAGAGAGAGAAGAGAAAGAAGAAGAGAAAATTTGTGTGAAGATTGAGAAAGTGAGTAGAAAAAGAAAAGAAAAAAGAAAGTGAGAGAAAAGAGAAAGAGGACGAGAGGAAGAGAGAGAGAATCATATGAAAAACCTCTTCCTCATCCAAAGAAGTATCATAGGAAGAAGGAATTTGAGCGCTTTATGGAAATCTTCAAGAAATTGGAGATTAAAGTTCCTATGATTGAGACACTGCAACAGGTTCCTGGTTTGATCAAATTTCTGAAGAAGTTCAGTAGAAAGAAGAAAAAGAAGATGGAACATGAGCTTTATTGGGTCAAGCTAGTGACGTTAAAAGAGCGCTTGCTGGGAGGCAACCCAGTGATTTAAGAAGTTTTAATTTTTGGTTTGGTGATGTAATTTTGAACTTTTGGGTATTTTTGTTATAAGTTTGTCACAGGGTTTACATCTACTGATGGATGTTAGGCGGAAGAGTATCTACTAAAGGATACTATGTTTGTATACACCTACTGATGGGTGTTGGTAAGAAAGATTTGCATCTACTAAAGGGTGCTGAAGGATTTTGGGTCAGGCTCGTGACGTTAAACAAGCGCTACTTGGGAGGCAACCCAGTTGATTGATTTTATCTGTATTATTTGTTTTGATTCTGCTTTAGTTGCATGATAGGGATTGAATGTTTGAGTGTTCTAAGAACTTAATTGCAGGGAGCAAGTGAGGGGCATGAGTAGAACTCACCTAGGGTAAAATGGGCTTAGGTTGCCCCTTAGCGGAACCCGAGCCCATTAGGGTATTTTTATACCCTAAGTCACGCTTTGGCCTTTATTTTTATATTCTTCTCTACACACACACTCCTAAACACTTTTCCAAAGGTTCTTTACATTTTTCCTTTCATTCCTCTTTAGAAAATCTCCCTTCCACTCACTTTCTCACTAGTTCCATCTAAGTTTGGGGTTGGGAGAGAGCATCATTGTTGGGGCTGAGTTTTTCAAAGCACTAAAGCAGGATTTGTTTTATCATTCACTTTTGTTTTTATAATAGGGTTTGATGTACTTAATTGGAAATTTTGTATGTTATGATGGTTTGCTTATGATTGTTGTTTGATAAGTAATGCCTTATGATGCTTTGATATTGATTGATGTTGAGAATGTGCACATTATATGCTTATACAGGTGGTTCACAAGCATTGTGAACAAATGCAAGATGTTGTGATTGTGATTATGATTCTAAGCAGGATGTTATATCTGGAATGTGAATGAGCTTATATGTGAGGTTTTGAGCTCCAGAGTTGTTATTGTTGAATACTATTACTGTGAAAGCATGAATGACTTTGCCCAGGTTTTCTATGATTGAATTACTTGCTTGTTTGCATCATATGATCAAGGCCATTTGTTGGTAACTCTTTTATTAGCCAAATTCATAAATTTAGCCCACTAAAAGAGAGCACTATGTGTTCTATCATTTGAACCTGTAGCCTTGAACATAATTTGAAAACCCCTTGTGAAAAGCTTTACCTTGAGTTAAGTAGAAAATATTTTGTGGTATTAACAAATGTCCAAGTTTAGGGTTGCTGCGAAGTTATGAAAGGGAAATTGAAAGCATTGAGCTAAGAGCTAAGAATTAAGTATGTGAAAAGAAAAAGAAAAAGAGAAAGAAAAGAGAAGAAAAAGCAAAGCTCAATGCAAAGGAAAGTTGGGAATAAGTAAGAATGGTTGTGTTTATATGATTCTCTTAACTCAAGGGTTTTGTGATCTAGACAAACCAATTTTCTTGCTAGCCCAGCCACATTATAAGCCATTGAAAAGTCCTTGTGATGATGTGTGCTTGTAAGTGTTTTTGATTATGGTTAAATGAAAGGCAAAGTTGATTCATGTGACATTGTAATAGTAGAGTGAATGAGTGAATATCTCCTATACACTTGTGTGTTTGAGTGAAACACTTTATCTAGAGAGGATAGATTCCATGAACACATAAGAACATCTTTGCTTAGTTAATTGATCATTCATGAAAATAGCATTTGTTGGATAGTATGTGTTTGAGTGATCACTAAAAGCATGAGCACATCTTGATTCAAGTCTTGATGATGAGCTAAATTGAGTATTTACTTGTCTTGAAAGAAGGATTTTTGAATGTGGTGAACCATTATATGGATTGATGGAAGATTGAGTTACATCTTGTTTGCTTGAGCACAAGCAAAGTTTTAAGTTTGGGGTTGTGATAACGGTTGAAAAACCGTTATTTTTATGCTTAAAATTGATACCAAAAGCAACCTTTAAGACTTAGAAACTAGCTTGAACTCATATTTTTGCTTTAGTTTTGTGAATAAGAGAGTTGAAAGTGAATTTAATGGTTTTGTGCAAGATTCCCTTGATTTTGTAGGCTAATTGAATGATTTGAAAGAAGAATTGAAGTACCGAATGATTGGAATGTTGAAAAGTCAACTAGAAACCAGAAAAGTCAACCAGTCAACTAGAAAAGTCAACCAGAATGCTGAAAAACCAACCAGAAGGCAGAAAAAGTGTGACCGAGTGGCGCTGAGCGGTAAAATACCGCTGAGCGGCACTTTTCAGGTGCCAAAATCACCGCTGAGGGGCAAAAACAGCAACTGGGGGCAAAATGGATCATGCGGTATTACCGCTCAACGGTAAAATACCGCTAAGCGCCATTCTAAGTGGGCTTGGACCGGTTTTCTTTTGTTTTTATGGGCTTGGACTTGTTTATGTTATTTTTATGCCCTATTTAAGGACTTGCACGTCCTAGGGTTTGTATCTTTGGCTGAGACGAAGCAAACACTCACTTTTCCACCCCTTGAAGGAAGATCTTGGATGCTCAGGCTACCTCCTCCTCTTTCTAGGGTTCTATCTTTCATTCTTTCATTATTGTTCTTCTAGTTTCACCATGAATATGGTGAACTAAACCTTGCATTGTTGTTGGGGAATCAATGTAGTCTTGTGAAACTCTCATATATGGAATTTGTGTTTTAACGTCTTATATTAAGATATATGCTTTCTTTCATCTTTAGTAAGGGTTTTTCCTCTTTGCTTATTGCTTGCTTTGTTTAACTCATTCATTGCCATGATTATTGATTTTGTCGATACGAGAACGTACGGGGAAATCTAGATCTGGGGAATTTCTCCCAATAGCATATTGGTTGCCTTTAAGCTGCTGCACTTTAGAACTAATTACTAGGAATGCTAGGAATTGTATGAACTCGTAATTAAGGATAGACCTTCTTGCAAGGTGATTTAGAGAGTGGCATTAGCATTGATGAAAAGAATGATGAATTCCTAAAAGTATATGAGAGTGAACAAGATGAAATTGATAACCCCAACAATATACTCATCTATCTAATTCATTGAAGTGTTTATATTCTGTTTTTCTCCATTGATCAAATTCATGCATACATATTTAATTACTGTCTCTTTCATTTAAACCTACAATCAATTTGTTCTTAAGTCTTAAATAATCAACAAATCATATAGCTAACTAGGCCGTGAGTCCTTTGGGAAAACGATACTTGGTCTTACCGAGTTTTATTACTTGATACGATTCGGTCACACTTGCCGATTGTTAAACAAGTTTGTGGCGCCGTTTTTCGGTGTTCATAAATTTGTCATCAGAAACTGATGCTCAAGATCTTCCCAACTGGTGACGGACCCTAGAGGTAGACAATAACACCAATCCTTCGTTGCTCCTTGTAATGAGTGTGAAAATGCTCTTACGAAAATGTGAGCATCTGGGACATCTGGAGGTTTCATTGCAGAGCAAATGAGATAGAACTTCTCCAAATTTATCAGTCCAGTGTTTTAAACACAACGAACATCCTCCTCATCAAGTGGAACCGGCTCCCAAGGAGCACTCTCAGAAGTTGGGGAATGAGCCATAGTGTTCTCAGCATCAAAATCAGTAGAATAAACATGACGACTGTACTCAGAGTTAGATGCAGAAGGAGAACCATAATCAAAGGCACAGGCAGAATAAGCAGTATTCACAAAATCAAAATAGGTAGACATGGAAAAATAAAATATAGAAAGTAAATACTAAAAATTACGAAACAAACAAAACACAACACATTTAAACATGCGACACGTACACACAATAACGAACACACAAAACAAAACATCACACTCACAACACAAGACAAAAACACAACACACACTAATACAACAAAAGACCTAAAACTGAACCGTTGGTCCCCGGTAACGGCGCCAAAATTTGATGCGGGCGTCGCGACCCGAGAAAATTTGATGTGCATTAAAGAATGCAGTATAGTGCTAGGAAGTGACTCCTAAGTCGTCTCTCAAAGACTAAATGTGGTTCGTGGCTTAGGTCAAACACGAAGTGGGGGGGTTTGAAAGTGTTTTGTGAATGCAATTAAACTAAATTGAAACCGGAAATTAAACAAAACCGAATATAACTGAAAGCATTAAAGTGCATGAAAACATTAAAGTAAACAATGCAATAGGTAAATATCCAAACACAATTAAAGCTATCAAAATATAAACAATCAAATGCACACGGCTGGAATAAAACTTCAATTAAAAGAGTAATGCTTAACTAATAAATTAATTATACATTGCAGCAGTTTGGAAAACGCACAGCAGGAAAATGAAATGCAACATTCATCACGAAAACGGTATTAAAAACGTTTGAAAAGTGAAAATAAAATGACTTAGTAAGCTCCTTCCAAGCTGAATGCATTCCAACATATAATATCAAACATTCTCGGTGCAAGTGTGAATAAAGAAAAACAAAAACCCTTTTGACCTCCCAGTACGTGCGCGCCATCCAATAATCAATCAACTTGCTTTGTACAAGAAATGAAATGAACTTCATCACCGTGAAGTTGCTCGCTTATGCTCCAAAGCAATTGAATAAAATTCCTTTTCTCAAAGCCTACCACCGTACACCTGCTACTTGTGCCCTCCAAATGCTAGAATTGATGTGACCACTCCTTACTCCAACCTAATCTACTTCTTCATTTCTCAAAAGAAAAGACATCTCCAACGCATTTAATCACTATGAAAGTGGCATAGCTTTTCTCATTCCAGCAGTGCTTCCAGCACACATTCCCGTGCACACCATTTCACCTCTCAATAAATTGGCTGCAGCAACATGCTCACCATTCCAGCCGTGACACCTAATGAAATCACCTTCCACTTCTCTTCCAGCTCAACAACGTGAATCAACATTATTTTTTAAAATAAAATCATCATCTACACTTATCTAAAAGAAAGAAGAAAACATCTGTGCTACTATTGTCTAAAGAAAGAAAGAAAAACTCATTTCCCTACTGGAATAAAAACCAAGACTTTTCATTCATCCCTCCGTGCTTGCAAAAAATAATAAATGGAGAAGTAAATGTGCTTCATTTCTCATCCACTGTGACAGCGTAAAAACTTGTTCAAGCATAAGCATAAAAATCGTCAAAATAACATTCAAAGCAAGCCTAAGAACCATCCGAGAGAGTGGCGGCTGGAGCTCTTTCTCTATCACCTTGTTTCATTCCAGCACCCATTCTCTAAGAAAAGAAAAAGAATGAAAACTTAGAGCTTCTTCCAGGTCGTGACACCATGCGTGCACTCTTCCAGCCAAATGAAATGTATATTCTCTCCTCATCCGTAACCCTTCATGCGTGGCATCTGTGTGCTTCCCATCTCCGTGTGCACCTCCTTTTCTTTGCTGGACATGTGTTGGACTTCAAAGCTGCTGGACAACTTGTTCTTTTTGCCACCACATGCTTGCTGGACGTGGAGCCCCTTCACTTGAAGAAGTGAATCCCCCGTTCATTCTCCCAGCCAAGCCGTGACAGTGCACCTCCCAATGAATCAACACCTCTCCGTTTTTTTTTCAATATCCGTGCCCTATGGTGGCAGCTAGACTTCCAAGTGTAACCTATTTTCCTTAAGTGCACCTTGCTTGTGTGAAGCCTGTGAGCCTCCCTTTTTCTTCCAGCACCACTTCTTAGCTTCTCCAACCAAGCCCATCTCCATGTGCACTCCCATAATTTAAATCCACACCTCCTCACTCATTTTAGTTTAAAGTATATTTGATGTGGCATTTTCTTTTGACCTCCAAAATGTCCCAAATATTATCCAACAATTTTCCTACAATCAATAACGCAAATAATAAGCTCAGATAATTCAAATTAATTAAAATAAGAATTTCTTATCAAATTAAGCACAATTAGCAAAAATGGGAAAATATTGGACAATTAAGAACAATTCCCTGATTAATTCTAGCACACTAAACTAAGTGAAGTCAAGAAAATATTGACTCATTGATGAGTTAATATTTTGTTCACTTCACTTAGTTTATTGTGCTAGAATTAATCGGGGAATTGTGCTTAATTGTCTAGTATTTTCCCATTTTTACTAATTGTGCTTAATTTGACCAAAAATTCTAATTTTAATTAATTTGGATTATTTGAGCAAATTATTTGCATTATTGATTTCAGGGAAAATTTTGGAAATATAATTTGGGACATTTAGAGGGCCATCACATGATTCAACACTTTCCACAAAAGAAGTGTGCACAAAGGGTATTACGGTGATTTTACTTTTTGGGCCTATGAGAGAGGGGTGTTTCATTATTGGAAAGAGAGTGACATCCAGCAAATCAAAGTGGTGTCCAGCAAGAAAGTAGAAGCGGTCCAGCACACGTCCAGAGCTCTCTGTCCAACACTCAATGGAGGAGGCCACGTTGAAGGAAGTGGAGCTCACGGTTTCCTTATCTTTTTGGAGGATATTATTTTCTTTCTTTGAGAAGATCACGGCCCAATTGAAGCGGTCCAGCAGCGGGCAGCAACACATCCAGGAGGTGCATGAAGAAGTGCATGAAATGAGAAGCAAGCACGTGATTGGGAAAAAGACGGCTGCACCTCCACGCCCACGATCCAACAATGCATCCACCAGCAACACCACACGGATGGCAAAAGCGGGTGTGCACGAGGAAGCCATGGCCCAACACATTCCACACACACGCCTGGGAACTCATGCCACGTCCAGCTGCCACCGAGAGGGAGATCTTCATTCACGGTCCAGTAGAGAAAAGCACCGGGAGCCCAGCAACAACGGGTTGGTCCAGCAAGCAAAGAAGCAGCGTCGGCTTTCACACGGAGGCAGCCCATGAGCACATTGGAGAGCATCCAGCATTGTGGTGTTACGTCTTTGGTTGCCACGTCCAGCTGAGAAGATCACGAAAGCAAGGCAGGGGTGTGCACAGTAATTTGGAGGAGCCACGTTAGCAGCAATTGGAAGTTCACGGCCCACATACACAAAGCTTTTGGATTTTCTAATTGGTGAATGGTGTGTTGAGAAGCAAAAAGGACGTTGCAGATTTCATTCTTCAATTCACCTTCAACACAATACACACACTTCACGGCCTCCATCATTGCGCGTCCAGAAGAAGCAGAAAAGAAATAAGTCCAACAAGCAAGGGGTGTCAAAAGAAAAGCGTTCGAGCACACTTGGAGGGTACCAGGTCCAGGAGGTGCAGGTCTTTGGGGGCATCCAGCCGCCACTTTCTCGGATGGGATTTTAGAGGCTTTTGCTTTGAACGTCTTGGGGAAGTTTTTGAATGTGTTTATTTTGAAGAACGTTCACAGCCGCTACTGGCCACTTGCCATTTTGAATCTCTCGGTCCTTGGTTTGTGTCGCAACCGGAATCGCGACGGGACGACGATCCAAAAAAGAAAAAACGCGTTTTTTGAAAAGAGAGATTTGGAGTCGCCAACATAGTTTATTATGGAAAACTATGGAAAAACCTCAAAACGATAAAGCACGGTCCGCGAAAACCAGATTCTGGGTTCGGGAGTCGGTTACGCGTGGGGAAGGTGTTAGCACCCCACAACGCCTGCCCTAAAGGCAGTACCTTTAACTAAATGCACGAATATGATGTGGTTTTCAAAATGTTTAACTATCCCCTAAAATAAAATTCTAAAATAAACAAAACATATTTTTTTAGTTTTTTGGGCCCGACAAGGATTGACCTTGCTCCTACGTATTCTCATTCAAAATGAGAAATCAGGGTTACGTAGTTCTTTTAGAAAACTGCTTGAAAATTATTTTGAAAATTGTTTAGAAAATTTTGTTTGGAAAATGATTATGGATAAATTTGGATTTTTGGGAAAGTGAACCTGACAAGGGCTAGCCTTGCTCCTACGTATCTCCACTTTTGATGGAGAATCAAGGATCACGTAGTTCTGGGTAGGAAGATTGTTTGTTGTTTAAAATTGTTGATGTTTTTGGTTTTTTTGAAGATTTTATACCTTTTTTGTATTTTGTTTAAGAAAGAGAAAAGGTTGTTAGCACAAGAACGATGCGTGCGATCACACATGTGCATAAACCTTTAAAACATATTTTTGGAATTTTAATTAAGAAAGAGAAAAGGTTTTCAGCACAAGGACGATGCGTGCGATCACACATGTGCCTAAACCTTTAAAACATATTTTTGGAATTTTAATTAAGAAAGAGAAAAGGTTTTCAGCACAAGGACGATGCGTGCGATCACACATGTGCCTAAACCTTCAAAACATATTTTTGTAATTTTATTTAAGAAAGACAAAAGGTTTTCAGCACAAGGACGATGCGTGCGATCACACATGTGCCAAAACCTTTAAAACATATTTTTTGTAATTTTAATTAAGAAAGATAAAAGGTTTTCAGCACAAGGACGATGCGTGCGATCACACATGTGCCAAAACCTTTAAAACATATTTTTATAAATTCCTTTATTTAAATTGTAAATATTGCATTATTAATAAGACAAATAAATAAGATAGAACAAAATAAAATAATAAATAAAAATAAAAATAAAAATAAAAGAAATAAATAAGACAAATGAAATAAGATAGACAAAAATAAACGAAATAGAATAAAATAAAATAAGAAAAACAAACAAATAAAAATAACGAGCGTTGGGTGGATCATAAACGGACGTTGAGAATGAGGAGAAATAACGAGCGTTGGGGGAATTATGAACGGACGTTGGGAATGAAGTGAAATAACGAGCGTTGGGGGAATTATGAACGGACGTTGGGAATGAAGTGAAATAACGAACATTCGTTGAGAATGAGGAGGAACGAGCGTTGGGGGGAATTTAACGGACGCTCGTTGAAAGTGGGGAGAAAGAACGAGCGTTCGTTGGGTGGATTAACGAACGTTCGTTGAGAATGAGGAGGAACGAGCGTTGGGGGGAATTTAACGGACGCTCGTTGAAAGTGTTGAGAAAGAACGAGCGTTCGTTGGGTGGATTAACGAACGTTCGTTGAGAATGAGGAGGAACGAGCGTTGGGGGGAATTTAACGGACGCTCGTTGAAAGTGGGGAAAAAGAACGAGCGTTCGTTGGGTGGATTAACGAACGTTCGTTGAGAATGAGGAGGAACGAGCGTTGGGGGGATTCAGTATCACGAGCGCTCGTTGGGGAAAGTTGACGAACGTACGTTGAGAAACGAGGCTGAAGGACGAGCGCTCGTTGGGGGACGAGCGGACGCTGGGAAACGAGGCTGAAGGACGAGCGCTCGTTGGGGGACGAGCGTTTGTTGGGGAATTGGTGAACGGACGCTGGGAAACGAGGATGAAAGACGAGCGCTCGTTGTGGACGAGCGTTCGTTGGGGACATGGTGAACGTACGTTGAGAAACGAGGCTGAAGGACGAGCGCTCGCTGGGGGACGAGCGGACGCTGGGAAACGAGGCTGAAGGACGAGCGCTCGTTGGGGGACGAGCGTTCGTTGGGGAGATGGTGAACGTACGTTGAGTACAGGAGGGTAGATGACGAGCGTTCGAAAAAAGGCCGAAAAACGTGCGTTCATTATGGGCTTGGCCCACCCGGGTGATTTCTAACCTAGAATTCCCCTAGGGGTTCTGCCTTCCCATTCTCATTCACTCACTCACGCCGTTTCTCTCAGATGAGACCAATGTCTCCTTCTCTCTGACCAAAAGGAGTTGCTCCTCCACGCATTGCAACGTCGACGCCGCTGCCTCCACCGAAGTTGGCCGCCGCAAGCCACGAGCCAGGGCGTCGCCGTCAAGGTCGTTGCTGGTGACCACCCCGATCTCTCCCTCTCTCTCTCGCACTAGCCTAGGGTTGAGGCTTTTTCACCTTGGGCACCTCCTGCCGCCGCCTCTGCCAGAGTCGGCCACCGTTGCCTCTAGCTGGAGCGCGCTTCTTCACCGGCGCCACCAGTGTCACTTTCCTCCCTCTCCGTTCGAGGGCTTTCCCGACTGCTAATCGTCCCCGCAAAACCACATTTCCCTCTCTTCTTCCCCTAATTTTTATCGTTTTTTTATTGATTTACTGATTAATTTGAAATTACGAGTGTGTGTTGTGTACATCTGAATGTGAGGGGTGAATGCTGGATTTGTTCTGCCTTGTGTGTTGATTGGGTTATGCTTGTTGGAGGTGGCGCCGGAGATGTTGGGGAGATGAGAGTGATGATACTGGAAGTGGTGCCGGAGATGAAAGTGGCGAGAGGCAAAGGCTCTGGTCAGAAGTAAATGATGAATGGTCCTGGGGTGAGGGGGGGTCGAGGTTGGATTATAGTTGGAGGTAGATGGTTGAAGATGCAGAGGATAGGTGACGGCTCAGTGTTGGAGATGATGTTGGCCGAACGGTAAGAATGAATACGGTGGGCTGGAGTTATGAGTTTCTGTATGATAGATGATGAAGGCGTTGGGTTGAAGTGGTTACGGATGGGGTACATACGAGAAGGCGAATGGCTGCCCCGGCCGAGAGAGGCAAGACGAAGGCTATGGCGATGGCGCCTTGAGCAAAAAGGGAAACCATGCTTCTCTGGATTTGACCATCATGATGTTTTATGGATAAGTGTTGAGAAGAAGAAAAGGGATGTTGAGTGTTATGAAAGACCAGAACTCAGGAGAAAGGGAATTTCAGTGAAGCCTTGTGGTGTAAGGCGCGTTCATGTGCTCATGGAAAGGGAATGGAAATACGTCGGTAAAAGAAACGTTAAGCAGTCAACGTAGCAAGGAGAAAAATGCAAGCATATTGAGTATGTGAACGTTAACATAGAGTCATCGCAGCAAGCCAAGGATTATCATTAGGATCAAACTAGGATGGAGAACTGAGGTGGACGACTTGCCTGAGTGCTGAAGTTTTTTCTCGGTGATAATTTCTTTCTCTTCTCTCGGTGCAGGTCTAAACCTTCCAGGAAGCTGGCTCCTCCTGGTCGTCGATCCTCGATACAGTGAGGGGAGTTTTTTCTTTTCAGCGAGGGTCCCTCTTTGTTATCCTCGCCTCTCTTTCTTGTGCCCCCCTTTCACTTTCTCTTCTCCATTGCTTTTTGCCAATTGCCAATCCCTCTGCTGTGCTGTCCTCTGCTGTGCCTCCTGCCAAACCAAATCAAGCCTCTGCTCTCCCCCCAAAACTTGCCTTGTCCTTGACTGCCCCAAGACCAGTTTGTCTCCCCGCAGCAGGAAACCGTTTTCTTCCATCGTGTCCCCTCCTTTTTGCCAATTTGTCCTTTTCTCATTTTTTGATTCATTTCATTTTTTTTTTTATTTATATTTTTTTTTTAATTTAATTTAATTTTAAAACCTTTTAACTAATAATAATTATGAAAAGATAAAAATTTAAGAAAAATAAGAATTAAAATTAAAACGAAGAATTAAAAGAAAATAAAATTAAAAATAAATAATAAATAAATAAATAAAAGGAAAAAAAAGTAAAATAAATAAAAGAGATAGAATAAAAACAAAATAAGCAATAAAGAAAAAGGGTAATAAAAACAATAAGATAAAATAAATAGAACTAAAAAAGAAATAGGTAAATGAATAATAAAAAGGTTAAATATGTGACAAACAAAATGCAATAAAACTATAAAAATAATCCGGACGAAATTGGGTATTGACAGTTTGGAAGCCATTTATTTTTGGATTTTTGAACTTTACTTTTGCCTCAATGCTGTTCTTGAACGGAAGAAATGAAGAGCTGACGGGTTGGTGATGAGGGGATGGAAGAAGTATGTTTAAGCACATTGGAGAGAAGCAGACAACTCAACTTTGCTTGTCACGCTGATTCATGGAAAGGAGCGAATTTGTGGCTGCCACGTCCTTGAGGGAGTGACGCATCTAGGGCTCTTGGTTGAAGAAAAGTTCATTTTGCTTTAGGGAGATGTCACGTCCAAAGGGCTGGAAAAGCAGCACACGCACTATGATGGTTTCATTTGGAGCAGCTGGCTCATTTCATTTTTATCTCTATTGTTCAAGCATTTATTTTTTTCCAAGTGCTGTTCGGTGATGGATATGCATGGTAGCAATCAGCAAATCTTGTTTCGGCTCATGAGTTGCATTTTACAGCGTTATGCATCTCACCCTTTAACTTACTCGTTGCAATTTTCATATTATTTTTACTGTTCACACTTTTTATTTACTTTTTAGTTGTTCCGTGATGGATGTGTTTCCTCCAGATGATTACAATGTGCATTTCCTTTGTTAGCTGAATGTTGCAATTTAATAGCATTGGATGAGTTTCTTTACTTACCTGTTGCATTCAATCGGGGCTTTCAAGTTAACGCAAGCTGGGTTTTTAATTTGCTTACAAATAGAACCATTTAGTTTATTGTTTCCGTTCACTATGTTGTCCATTTTGTTCGGTTTAATTTTCTTCCTGTATTTCCAATTTCCTCACTTGCTTTAGAGATCGTTCGGTCTCGATGTAGAACCGTTCAGTCATCTCTAGGACTGTTCGGTCTTCATGCTTTGTTCGTTTATTTCAGTGTTTTTAATTATATTCGGTTGTGTTTAATTCCCAATTTTAATTTAGTTCGTTTCTAATCACAAAAACATTTTCACGAAACCCCCCCCCCCCCACTACGTGTTTGACCTAAGACTCGAACCACATTTGGTCCTTGAGAGACGACCTAGGAGTCACTTCCTAGCACTATACTGCATTCTTTTATGCACAACTTTTGTTGGGAGGTGCGACCCTCTCATCAAAATGGCGTCGTTGCCGGGGACCAACGGTTCAGTCTTAGGTCTTTTTGTTGTGTTTGTGTGTGTTGTGTTTTGTCTTGTGTTGTGATGTGATGTGATGTGATGTTCTGTTTTGTGTGTGCGTGTTGCATGTATAAATGTGTTGTGTTTTATTTGTTTCGTGATTTTTAGTATTCTTCTTTTTCCATGTCTACCTATTTTGATTTCGTGAATACTGCTTGTTTTGCTAGTGCCTCTGATTATGATTCTCCTTCTGCATGTTACTCTGATTGTAATTCATATTCTGCTGATTTCTATGTTGAGAACAATATGACTCATCCTCTAATTTCTGAGAGTGCTCTTTGTGAGCCGGTTTCACTTAAGGAGGATGATCTTCATTGCGATCTCACCTCTAGACTGATACATTTGCTGCCTAAGTTTCATGGTTTTGCAGGAGAATGCCCACACAGACATTTGGAGGAGCTCCACATCATGTGCTCTTCAATGAAGCCTCCAGATGTCCCTCTTGATTACATTTTCTTGAGCGCATTTCCGCATTCATTACAAGGAGCAGCTAAGGATTGGAAAGACTCTCTTCCTTTGAGATCCGTTACCGATTGGGGATATCTTGAGCATCAGTTTCTGAGCAAATTTTCCCTTGTGCAATATGTTTACAGCAACGGTCTTGGGTTGAATGACCCTACCTTGGAATGGTATAATGCTCTACAGCATCATTATCAAGAACCACCATTCCAGAGTACTTGTATGCCTCCACCAGTCCAGCAATACCAAAGTCAGCAATATGATGCTCCTGCCCAAATAGCTCCTCAGCCTTCTACTTCTGAGCCTACATTGCAGGAGTTGTTGGAGCAGATGACCATGCAGAACCTTCAGTTTCAACAAGAGAACATGCAGTTCCAGCAAGAAATAGGAGCTGCCATTCAGAGTATGACTGATCAGATAGGGCAGATGACCACTCAACTCACTGAGGAACAGTCTCAAGATTCAGAGTTACCATTTCAGACTGTGCTGATTCCTAATGATGTTAGTGTCATCCACATAGAAGATGAGGAGCAGAGTTATGAGCTTACTACTGCGCCACATACTTTCCCACCTTCAGATGGTCCCACTCTTGCACCTGAAGAAACTGAGAAAGATTTTGAGGACCAGGCATATATGAGCAACATTTGTGAGCCAGGTAGACCATTTTCATCTTTCACCACTTTTCCAAGCTTTAGAGAAGTGGAGGTAAGCATACCTCAATTTGATTATTCTGTTGATGATTATGCTGTTGAGGGGTATGTTGATAATTATACTGTTGATGAACATGTTTTTAATTCTCCCTCTGTGCATGATGAGAACCACTTTTTGCTACCACATCTGAATATTTATTCTCCATGCACTGAACATGAATCTGAGCCTGTTATTGATATCGTTTCTACATTTGAAATTGATTCATGTTCTGAGGATGTATCTGAGGTTCAGTATGATAATTTGGGTGTTATACCCCTGCATGTTATTTCTTTGGAACCACGTTGCACTAACCCTATTGTAGGAGGTACAAATGAATTTGACCAACATGCACCCATGCTGGAAGACAAAGGTGCCAGCATTCACGAAAGTTTCAACATCAACAGGCACCTGCTGAACCTGCTCATCAGCAATCACTGCATAGATCCAGCTGTGGAAAACATTTCACTACTAGATCAGATTTTGAGGATGAAGCAGTTTGTCCCCAAAACCTCCTTGCTGGATACTATGGCGGAAAACGTCTCCCTGAAAGTCCAAAATTGGCAACTGCCACCATGATCAGGGGAGTTTTCCTTTTCTCTTCTCCCTCTTTCCCTACTTTTATTGCACTTGTCCATGATCTGTTCACTGTTTTGATTTTCGATCTTATGCTTATGACACATTGAGGACACTGTGTAGTTTAAGTGTGGTCTATTGGGGGAGATTCTGATTTTACTTTGATAGCTTTTGTTTTCTTTGATAAATTTTTTCTTTTCTAGGTAGTTTTTGTTGTGTCTTGTGTACAGTTTTGCATGCTTTTCGTAAATTCTGGATTGTGGTTAGGTTGTCAGTTTTCCTTCACTTCATTGATACTCTGAGATGTTGGATTCCTTGCTTTTCTTTGCTTGGAAGATGATCATGATCTTTGAGAGGTTGATTTGATTGTGACATAAATTACCCTGTGTGAGATTTGAGCCACTTGATGTTCTTTCTTGTGTGTGATATGTCTCTTGATTGCTTGCACATATGCCTTGGCTTGACTCTTGTTGATAATTCTTGATTTATATGCATGTTTGGAAGTGATAAAGGCAGTTTTGTTTTTGAGCCTCTCTAGCCAAATAAGCTTACCTTGTTCTGATTCTTTGAAAACCCTTGTTGAGCCTATACTTTCCTCATTTCTTTGTTTTGAAGCTCCATCCACTAGCCCTAAGTGAAAAAACATGATTACCTTAACCTTAGGGAATTTTGGAGCTTTGGAAGTGTTTTGGGAACAAGTGTGGTCTCCCTGGGGATTCTGATGAATTGGTTAGTTGGTTCCTCTTGTTGTTTTATTTTTGGAAATATGATTTATATCTTGTCTCTTATAGTTGTGTGCTAAACAGAGAGAAAAGGAAAGAGACAAGATGAAAAAAAAAATATAGAGAAAAATGAGAAAAAAAAATAAAAAAAAAAATTGTGAATAATGGAGTCAAGAAGAGGATTGAATTAGAGGTCTGGGTGTGATTTTACTGTATTTACACTTGTTCCCCATGCTGCTCTATTTCTTTTGGTTCGTAACTTGTCATCCATATTTTATCCTCCCTTATCCTTGGCCCCATTACAACCATGAAAAGACCTTTTGATTCGAACATGCATATGTTTTGAGTGTTGATATTAGAGGCTTGCCAAGTTTGTTGTTGTTTGCTTTCTTGAGTGCATTGAGTTGAAATTCTTTACCTTATACACTTGAGAGAAACACTGATAGTGCATCTGTGAGGTTTTGTTACTTTTGATTCACCTCTTGAGCTGATTGATCATTTTGCCATGTCTTGAATTGCTTGGATGATTTCATGAGTATCTGCTTTCTCTGATTGATTCTGTGTCGGATATTGTCTACTTTCTTTCTTGGTCCAGATTCCTGGAGAACTGTGTAATTCTGTTTCTGTCCTTGTTAGTCTTTATTTTCTGTGTGTTGAGTTTGTGTCACTTCCCTGATGTTCTTTGAACTATTCCTTGATTTGCGTCTTGATTTTGCCCAGGAGTGCAAAAGACTAAGTGTGGTCTATTTTGATGAGTTAATATTTTGTTCACTTCACTTAGTTTATTGTGCTAGAATTAATCGGGGAATTGTGCTTAATTGTCTAGTATTTTCCCATTTTTACTAATTGTGCTTAATTTGACCAAAAATTCTAATTTTAATTAATTTGGATTATTTGAGCAAATTATTTGCATTATTGATTTCAGGGAAAATTTTGGAAATATAATTTGGGACATTTAGAGGGCCATCACATGATTCAAGACTTTCCACAAAAGAAGTGTGCACAAAGGGTATTACGGTGATTTTACTTTTTGGGCCTATGAGAGAGGGGTGTTTCATTATTGGAAAGAGAGTGACATCCAGCAAATCAAAGTGGTGTCCAGCAAGAAAGTAGAAGCGGTCCAGCACACGTCCAGAGCTCTCTGTCCAACACTCAATGGAGGAGGCCACGTTGAAGGAAGTGGAGCTCACAGTTTCCTTATCTTTTTGGAGGATATTATTTTCTTTCTTTGAGAAGATCACGGCCCAATTGAAGCGGTCCAGCAGCGGGCAGCAACACATCCAGGAGGTGCATGAAGAAGTGCATGAAATGAGAAGCAAGCACGTGATTGGGAAAAAGACGGCTGCACCTCCACGCCCACGATCCAACAATGCATCCACCAGCAACACCACACGGATGGCAAAAGCGGGTGCGCACGAGGAAGCCATGGCCCAGCACACTCCACACACACGCCTAGGAACTCATGCCACGTCCAGCTGCCACCGAGAGGGAGATCTTCATTCACGGTCCAGCAGAGAAAAGCACTGGGAGCCCAGCAACAGCGGGTTGGTCCAGCAAGCAAAGAAGCAGCGTCTGCTTTCACACGGAGGCAGCCCATGAGCACATTGGAGAGCATCCAGCATTGTGGTGTTACGTCTTTGGTTGCCACGTCCAGCAGGGGTGTGCACAGCAATTTGGAGGAGCCACGTTAGCAGCAATTGGAAGTTCACGGCCCACATACACAAAGCTTTTGGATTTTCTAATTGGTGAATGGTGTGTTGAGAAGCAAAAAGGACGTTGCAGATTTCATTCTTCAATTCACCTTCAACACAATACACACACTTCACGGCCTCCATCATTGCGCGTCCAGAAGAAGCAGAAAAGAAATAAGTCCAACAAGCAAGGGGTGTCAAAAGAAAAGTGTTCCAGCACACTTGAAGGGTGCCAGGTCCAGGAGGTGCAGGTCTTTGGGGGCATCCAGCCGCCACTTTCTCGGATGGGATTTTAGAGGCTTTTGCTTTGAACGTCTTGGGGAAGTTTTTGAATGTGTTTATTTTGAAGAACGTTCACAGCCACTACTGGCCACTTGCCATTTTGAATCTCTCGGTCCTTGGTTTGGAAGCCATTTATTTTTGGATTTTTGAACTTTACTTTTGCCTCAATGCTGTTCTTGAACGGAAGAAATGAAGAGTTGACAGGTTGGTGATGAGGGGATGGAAGAAGTATGTTTAAGCACATTGGAGAGAAGCAGACAACTCAACTTTGCTTGTCACGCTGATTCATGGAAAGGAGCGAATTTGTGGCTGCCACGTCCTTGAGGGAGTGACGCATCTAGGGCTCTTGGTTGAAGAAAAGTTCAGTTTGCTTTAGGAAGATGTCACGTCCAAAGGGCTGGAAAAGCAGCACACGCACTATGATGGTTTCATTTGGAGCAGCTGGCTCATTTCATTTTTATCTCTATTGTTCAAGCATTTATTTTTTTCCAAGTGCTGTTCGGTGATGGATATGCATGGTAGCAATCAGCAAATCTTGTTTCGGCTCATGAGTTGCATTTTACAGCGTTATGCATCTCACCCTTTAACTTACTCGTTGCAATTTTCATATTATTTTTACTGTTCACACTTTTTATTTACTTTTTAGTTGTTCCGTGATGGATGTGTTTCCTCCAGATGATTACAATGTGCATTCCCTTTGTTAGCTGAATGTTGCAATTTAATAGCATTAGATGAGTTTCTTTACTTACCTGTTGCATTCAATCGGTGCTTTCAAGTTAACGCAAGCTGGGTTTTTATTTTACTTACAAATAGAACCATTTAGTTTATTGTTTCCGTTCACTATGTTGTCCATTTTGTTCGGTTTAATTTTCTTCCTGTATTTCCAATTTCCTCACTTGCTTTAGAGATCGTTCGGTCTCGATGTAGAACCGTTCAGTCATCTCTAGGACCGTTCGGTCTTCATGCTTTGTTCGTTTATTTCAGTGTTTTTAATTATATTCGGTTGTGTTTAATTCCCAGTTTTAATTTAGTTCGTTTCTAATCACAAAAACATTTTCACGAAACCCCCCCCACTACGTGTTTTACCTAAGACTCGAACCACATTTGGTCCTTGAGAGACGACCTAGGAGTCACTTCCTAGCACTATACTGCATTCTTTTATGCACAACTTTTGTTGGGAGGTGCGACCCTCTCATTACTCATCACCTCCACTGCCTCCATTTAATCCACTTCGTCCACTTAGACAACTTCGTCCACTTCGTCAACTTCGTCCCTTTCGTCCACTTCCTACACTTTGTCCACTTCTTCCATTTCCTAACCTTCGTCCACCTCCTCCACCTCCTGTACCTCCTCCACTTCCTCCACTTCGTCCACTTCCTCTATTTCCTCCACACTTCCTCCACTTCATCCACTTTGTATGCTTTTTCCGCTTTGTCAACTTCCTCCTCTTCCTCGCTTTCCTCCCCTTCCTCCACTTCTTAAACTTCGTCCACTTCGTCCACCTCGTTAACTTCGTCCACTTCGTCCACCTCGTTAACTTCGTCCACTTCGTCAACTTCGTCCCTTTCGTCCACTACCTCCACTTCCTCCACTTCCTCCACTTCCTCCACTTCCTCCACTTCCTCCACTTCATCCACTTCCTCCACTTCGTTCACTTCGTCAACTTCCTCCACTTCGTCCACTTCATCAAGTTCATCCACTTTGTCCACTTCGTCCACTTCCTCCACTTCCTCTACTTCGTTAACTTCGTCAACTTCCTCCACTTCATCCACTTCGTCAACTTCGTCAAGTTCATGCACTTCGTCCACTTTGTCAACTTCTTCATCTTCTTCTTCCACTTCCTCCACTTCTTCCACTTCTTCATCTTCTTCTTCTACTTCGTCCACTTCCTCCACTTCCTCCACTTCGTCCACTACGTCAACTTCATCCAATTCGACAACTTCTTCAACTTTGTCCAATTCGGCAACTTCGTCCACTTCGTCCACTTCTTCCACTTTGCCAGTTCGTCAACTTCGTCAACTTCCTCCAGTTCGCCCACTTAGTCAACTTCGTGAAGTTCGTGCACTTCGTCAAGCTGAGCGACACTATTTTGGGCTTGGGCCTAATTTTCGGTATATTTTAGAATAGTATATAAGCTTTAGGACGTCCTAGGGTTTGTATCTTTAGCTGAGACGAAGCAAACACTCACTTTTCCACCCCTTGAAGGAAGATCTTGGATGCTCAGGCTACCTCCTCATCTTTCTAGGCTTCTATCTTTCATTCTTTCATTATTGTTCATCTAGTTTCACCATGAATATGCTGAACTAAACCTTGTATTGTTGTTGGGGAATCAATGTAGTCTTGTGAAACTCTCATATATGGAATTTGTGTTGACATCTTATTTTAAGATACATGTTTTCTTTCATCATTAGTTAGGGTTTTTCCTCTTTGCTTAAAGCTTGCTTTGTTTAACTCATTCGATGCCATGATTATTGATTTTGTCGATATGGGAACGTAAGGGGAAATCTAGATCCGGGGAATTTCTCCCAATAGCATATTGGTTGCCTTGAATTTAGAATTAATTATTAGGAATGCTAGGAATTGTATGAACTCGTAATTAAGGATAAGCCTTCTTGCAAGGTGATTTAGATAGTGGCATTAACATTTGATGAAAAGAATGATGAATTCGTAAAAGTATATTAGAGTGGAGAAGATGAAATTGATAACCCCAACAACATACTCATCCATCTAATTCATTAAAGTGTTTGTATTCCTCTTTTCCATTGATCAAATTCATGCATACATGTTTAATTATTATCTTTTGCATTTAAACCCTACAATCAATTGTTAACAAGTCTTAAATAATCAACAAATCATATAGCTAACTAGTCCTTTGGGAAAACGATACTTGGTCTTACCTAGTTTTATTACCTGATACGATACGATTTGGCGCCATTTTTCGGCGTTCATAAATTGTTAACTAGTTTATTTGTGTGATTATTATTTATCTTTGACTTGAATTTTGAATTTTGAAATTTGAATTTCTGTTTTTATTTTTATTTTATTTTATTTTTATTTTATTTTATTTTATTTTATTTTCTGTTTTTATTTTTTTCAGTTTTTATTTTATCTTCTTATCTCTGATCTTATATCTTCTTCTATATCTTTTTGTGCTAACCAATTTTTCTAGGGATTTGTTTTCTTGTGTATACAGGAAGCAATCCATACTAGGAGCAGGAAAACTGCAAAACCTCTTCTTGAAGGTTTAGACGAGAGTAGACGGAGGAGAAGAATCCGTACATCTAGAGAACTTTTTCCTTCTCCGGAAACTCTGTTACAACAATCACCACAAGGTTCTGACCATAGCACTGAGAATATGGAGAATAATAATGGCAGGAGAACTCTTGCAGATTATACCAATATAGCTGGACCTCAGCATTTTAATAGCATCGCAAGACCAAGAGTCAATGCAACTAATATGGAGGTGAAACCAGCATTAATCCAACTAGTGAAGAGTAATCAATTTAATGGGTTGTCTCACGAAAGCCCATATGAGCACCTTACAACTTTTAATGAGATCTGCAACACAGTAAAGATAAATGGGGTGTCGGACGAAGCAATCAAACTTAGCTTGTTTCCATTCTCATTAGGAGGCAACGCTAAGCTTTGGTTGAATTCTTTTCTAGAAGGAAGCTTTACAGAGTGTGAAGCAGTGTGAAGGCATGGAGGAATCACTAAGTCATGCATGGGACAGATATAAAAGCTTATTAAGAAAGACTCCCACGCATGGATGATAACAGTTGAAAAACTGTTATTTTTATGATTAAAATTGACACTAAAAGCAACCTTTACACTTAGAAACTAGCTTGAAATCATGCTTTTCTTCATATTTTTAGAAATAAGAGAGCTGGACAGGTTTATGCTTGATTTCAGTGTTTTTGTGCAGGTTTTAAGGTGAATTTGGTGAAAGAAGTGAAGAAGGAGAGAGATGAAATCAGAAAAGACATCAAAAAGTGCAAAAGGTGAAGCCGAAGTCACCGCTCAGCGGCAGTTTACCGCTGAGCGGCACTCAGGAGCTTACGGGAGATCCGCTGAGGGGCAAAATGGCCGCTGAGGGGAGAAAACAAGACACGCACTTACCGCTGAGCGGTATTTTACCGCTGAGCGGTATTTTACCGCTGAGCGGCACTTTAATGGGCTTGGACCTAATTTTTTGTAATTTATGAATGGTATTTAAGCTTTAGGGTTTCCTAGGGTTAGGTATCTTTGGCTGGAACGAAGCAAACACTCTCTCTTCCACCCCTTTGAAGGAGGATCTTGGATGCTGAGGCTTCCTCTTCACCTTTTTAGGGTTTTATCTTTCATTCTTTCATTGTAATTCATCTAGGTTCACTATGAATATGGTGAACTAAACTCTGTATGTTTGTTGGGGAATCAATGTAATCTTTTGAAGCTCTCATATATGGAATCTGTTTTTAACATCTTTTAATTAAGACTTATGCTTTCTTTCATCATTAGTTAGGGTTTTTCCTCTTTGCTTAATGCTTGCATTGTTTAACTCATTCGATGCATGATTATTGGTTTTGTCGATACGGACACGTACGGGGAAGTCTAGATCCGGGGAATTTCTCCCAATATGATATTGGTTGTCGTTAAGCTCCTGCACTTATGAACTGATCATTAGGAATGCTAGGAATTGTATGAACTCGTGATTAGGGAGAAGCCTTCTTGAAAGGTACTTTAGAGAGTGGCATTAACAATGATGATTTGAATGTTGAATTCCTAAAATATATGAGAGTGGATAAGATGAAATTGACCCCCAACAACATATTCATACATAAATTTCATTGAAAGTGTTTATCTTTTGCTTTTTGCCATTGATCAAAACTTCATGCATACATATTTAATTTTCGTCTTTTGCATATAAAATCCAAATATTTCGTCTTTAAGTCTTAGCTAATCAAGAAACCACATAACTAAACTAGGCCGTGAGTCCTTTGGGAAGAACGATACTTGGTCTTACCAAGTTTATTACTTGAACGATTCGGTCACACTTGCCGATTGAAAAACAAGTTTGTGACATCATGTTTTGGTGTTCATAAATTTTTCCATCAAGTTTTTGGCGCCGTTGCCGGGGACTCGTGGTTTAACTGGTTAATTTGTGTGATTATTGATTATCTTTGACTTATTTTTTTATTTTATTTTTAAATTTCGAATTTTTTTTATTATTTTATTTTATTTTATTTTTCTGTTTATATTTTTTTTATTTTGTATTTTATTTGATTTTATTTTATTTTATTTTTCTATTTTCTGTTTTTCTGTTTTCTGTTTTTATTCTATTTTCTGTTTTTATTTTCTGAATCTTATATCTTCTCTTATATCTTTTTGTGCTAACCAAATCTTTTCTAGGGTTTTGTGTTCTTGTGTATGCAGGAGGCAATTCGAACTAGGAGCAAGAAAACAACAGAACCTCTGCTTGAAGGATTAGAAGACAATAGACGGAGGAGAAGAATCAGAACATCTAGAGAACTTTTTCCTCCTCCGGAAACTCTATTGCAACCATCACCACAAGGTTCTGACAATAGCACAGAAAATATGGAGAACAATAATATCAGAAGAACTCTTGCTGATTACACCAATATAGCTGGACCTCAGCACTTTAACAGCATAGCTAGACCTAGAGTCAATGCAGCCAATATGGAGGTCAAATGGAGGTCAAACCAGCACTGATCCAACTGGTGAAGAGTAATCAATTTAATGGGTTATCTCATGAAAGCCCATATGAGCACCTTACTACATTTAATGAAATTTGCAACACAGTGAAAATCAATGGGGTGCCAGACGAAGCAATCAAACTTAGTTTGTTTCCTTTCTCATTGGGAGGCAATGCTAAGCTTTGGTTGAACTCTTTTCCAGAAGGAAGTTTCACAGAGTGGGAAGCAGTGGTAACAAAGTTTTTGAACAAGTACTTTCCACAATCAAAGGTGACAAAAGGCAAGCAAGAGATATCTTCATTTAAGCAGGGTATGGAAGAATCACTGGGGCATGCATGGGATAGATACAAAAGTCTGCTAAGAAAAACACCTACGCATGGCTTTGAAGAACAGGAAGTAGTCTTAACTTTCCTTGGAGGGCTTGGTTCACAAACCAAGATGATGCTTGATGCCTCAGCAGGAGGCAATATTAAATGGAAAACTCCAGAGGAAGCTATAGAAATCATTGATAACATGGCTACTAGTGATAATGAGCTCAACAGTGAAAGAGGAGCTCCTATGCAACAAAAAGGGGTTCTCCAATTACAGACACATGATGCCTTGCTAGCTCAAAATAAAATTCTAACTCAACAGCTGGAGACTCTGACTAAAACTCTTGCACAATTACCTAAAGAGTTGAAAACTGCTGCACAGGTACAAACCCAGTTGTGCGAATTATATGGAGGTGATCATATCAATGGTCAATGTGCTTTTCCAGTGGAAGCCTTGGAGGATGTTAATTTCATGGCTAATCAATTTCCATACCGTCAAGGGAATTACAATCAAGGGTGGAAACCACATCCAAGCATTGGTCAAGGACAAACTGGGCAAGCAAATCAATATAATAAGCAGCAGCAGCAACCAACCTTTTGGCAACAGTTATCTATGCTTAATGAAAAATCAACAAGGTTGGAAGAAACTCTTCAGCAATTCATACAGAAAACCGAATCTTCTCAAAAGAGCACTGAAGCTGCTATAAAGAATTTGGAGATTCAAATGGGTCAGATTACCAAGCAATTGGAAGAAAGGCCAAATAGAAATTTTGGGGCTAATACTAAGGTTAACCCTAGAGAAGAGTGCAAAGTGGTAAAGAGTGTGAATGAAGAGATAATTGAGTTAGAAGAAGGAGAAACAGAAGAAAGAAGAGAAATAGAGAGCAAAAACAATTTTCCTTTTCCAATAAATCAAGAGAAACAAATGGACTTCACAGAATTATTCAGAATGGTGGATAATAAAGCACCTTGGGAACAGATTTTACAGAAAATTGCAGTTTACACAAAATCTGATGAAGAAATCTCTACAAAGAAGAGACGTAGAGATGATGAGGCAAAAGAATGTATAGCTGTTAAGAAAGAGTCATTCCCTCCTAAAGCGTCAGATCCAGGCAGTTTTTCTATCCCTTGTACTATAGGGAAGAAAAAGGTAAAGAAAGCTCTCCTTGATTTAGGTTCAAGTGTTAACTTGATGCCTTATTCTTTACTGGAGCAAATCGACAATGTTAAAATGAAACCTGCAAAGGTTAAAATAGTAATGGCCGATGGATCTTCAAAGGAGCCATGTGGGATTGTAGAGGACATTATAGTTTGTGTTGGCAAACTTCAGTTCTTGGCAGACTTTGTGGTGATGAAGATGGAGACCGAGAAGATACCTATCATACTTGGAAGACCGTTTATGAAAACGGCCAGGGCTATCATAGATGTAAATGAAGGTATAGTGGTGCTCCAGGATAGAGAGGAGAGAGTGGTGGTAGATGTTTTCAAAGATGAGATGCAAGCAAAGGAGGAAGAAGCTAGTTATAAAGCTGCATTTCGAGATGCACCCATGACTAGCCGTAAAGAAGAAAATCTTGAGGTTTCAGGTAACCATTGTTTGTTGTTTCAGGTACCCCAGGAAGAAGAGATTGGAAGAGGAGAAGAAATTCCTAGAGACTGGAAGAAAAGAAGACTCCAACTTGGCACACCTGTTAGAATCAAAAACAAGTTGTGGGTTGTGAAGGGCTTTAAAGAGAAGGAGATGATAGAGATAAAGTCTCCATATTCTAGAAGAACCAAAACAGTTCAAAGGAAACAGCTGAGGAGTTGGTGGAATGGCAACATCAACTACAAAGAAGATGGAACTTGAACTTTATTGGGTCAAGCTAATGACATTAAAAGAGCGCTTGCTGGGAGGCAACCTAGTGAATTTAAAAACTTTTGATTTGGTTTTGTAATTTTTAATTTCTGAACATTATTTTTGTATTTATTTTGTTGGATATAGCATCTATTGAAGGATGCTAGGTGGTTAAGTATCTACTGAAGGATACAATGGCTATAACACCTACTGATGGGTGTTGGTAAGAAAATTTTGCACCTACTGAAGGGTGTTGGAGGATTTTGGGTCAGGCTCGTGACGTTAAACAAGCGCTACCTGGGAGGCAACCCAGTTGATTGAATATTTTTGTTTGTTTATTTTTAGGGTTTGCATAAGCATTGTGAATATTGAATTGCAGGGAACCAGTGAGGGGCACATATGGGAGGCACGTAGGTTAAGAAAAGAAGGAAAAGAGCACTTCACGAAAGTGCCGCTGAGCGGTACTTTACTGCTGAGCGGTACTCTCGCAGAATAGGGTTTTAGTTCCCCTTAGCGGGACCCGAGCCCATTAGGGTATTTTTAAACCCTAAGCTGCGCATTCTTTCACACTTTCAGACTTTTCTTTGCACAAACACTCTCACATACCTTCTCCAAGGTTTTCTACATCTTTTCACTCTTCCCTCTTAAGAAAATTTCTCTTCCACTCACTTTTTCACTAGTGTGCCATCAAAGTTTGGGGTTGGAAGAGAGCATCCTAGCTTGGAAGCATTCTCATTGCATCTAGTATCTCCACCCAAGAATGGCATCCTCATCAGGAAAAAGATTGAAAACCATGGCAACCAAGAGAAAGGAAAAGGAACCAGAGCAACCCCAATCTAGCAGGTTCCTCTCTAGGAAACATGAGAAACACTTTAAAGTGGTTCAGGACAGGAGACTGCTGATGGAGAGAAAGGTTGGAATGATACCTAACCTTGCTCCTCAATTTGGAGAGCAAGTTTTAGGGAATGACTGGGGAAAGCTAGCCACTTATCCTGCACCTGCCAACATAGCTGTGGTTAAGGAATTTTACACCAATGCAAAGAAGATTGGTGATTATCCAGCTGAGAATTATTTGGGCTATGTCAGAGGCCATGCTATCAGGTATGATCCTGATTCAATTAATAACTTTCTGGACACTGTATGGGCTGGTGAGCATTGCCAGTTTGCTCTTTGCATGGAGGAAGGTGCTGATTATGAGGATGTGGAGAGAGTATTGTGTATACCTGGAGGACACTTCCAAAGGAATCGATCTGGCTCAGTGGTTAACATTAGGAGGACAGATTTGACTCCTCTTGCAAAGTATTGGATGGCGTTTTCTCATGCCAACATTCAGCCATGTTCACATGTGTCAGATATTACTCTCAGCAGGGCATTCTTCATCTACTGTGCTATTAGAAACTTGAATGTTAATATTGGGCAGGTGATAGCTGATGAGATTAGTGTGTGCGCCAATACTTCAAATAACAAAGCACCACTAGGACATCCTTCTTTGATCACGCACCTTTGCAAAATAGCTAGGGTGGACACTTCTGCTCCACCTTTTGAGAGGCCAAGAAAAGCTATTGATGAGGCCTACTATAGACAGTACTGTGGAGGTGATGATGCAGCTCAGCCAGTTCCACCACGCCGTGCTCGTAGAGAGAGAGGGCCAGCATAGAGCCAGACATCTGCTGAGACACATGAAGCAGAGCCATTCCAGATGAGGGACATGTATATGTCTCTTATAGGGGCTCAGTTGCAATCCATTCACAGAGGGCAGGTGGCCACTGCTGAGATGATTGTGGGGATGTATGATACACCTCCAGCCCACAGGTGGACTATGGATGAATTCCATAATGTGGTAGCATGGCCAGAGGAACCAGTGCATGGAGCAGGAGCTGAAGCAGCTGAAGCTTCAGCTAGAGATATGGAAGAAGATGAAGCTGATGAGGATGATGCATTTGAAGATGATGAAGATGAGGAGGAAGAGGAAGATACAGAGGACAGCTCAGATTGATGAGGAGCTGAGATAGCATTTACTGATGAATGCTATCATGTGCTTATGTTTTGTGGTAAGTTTTCTGAACTTATTTGTTTTTGTTTTTAGATTAGGGTTTGATGTACTCTATTTGAAACCTGGTTTCTTGTGATGGTTTGCTATTAAATGTGATTGTGTGATAAGTAATACTGAATGATGCTTATGATTGATTGATGTTGAGATGATGTGCACATTAAAATGCTTATATAGGTGATTAACAAGCTTTGTGAACAAATGCATGATATCATGATTGTGATTGTGAAATTAAGCAGGATGTGTATGTCAAATGTAAATGAGCTTATATGTGAGATTTTGAGCTCCAGAGTTGTTATTGTTGAATGTTATTACTTTGAAAGCATGAATGATTTTGCCCAGGTTTTCTATGATTGAATCAATTGCTTGTTTTGCATCATATGATCAAGGCCGTTTGTTGGAAACCTTTTTATTGGCCAAATTTGTAGAAGTTAGCCCACTAAAAGAGAACACTTTGTGTTCAATCCTTTTGAACCCTTAGCCTTGAATATACACTGAAACCTTTGATTGAAAAATCTTTACCTTGAGTTAAGTAGAAGATCTTGTGTGGTATTGTTAAATGTTCAAGTTTGGGGTTGTTGGGAAAACATGAAAAGCATTGAGCTAAGAGCTAAAAAGTAAGAATATGCAAAGAAAAAGAAAAGAAAAGAAAAAGAAGCAAAGCTCAATGCAAAGGCAAAAGAAAGTTGGGAATGAATAAGATGATTGTGTTGTATGATTCTTTTAACTCAAGGATTTTGTGATCCAGAAAAACCAATTTTCTTGTTAGCCCAGCCACATTATAAGCCATAGAAAAGTCCTTGTGATGATGCATGCTTGTGAATGTTTTTGATTGTGGTAAAATGAAAGGCAAATTTGATTCATGTGACATTGTGATAGTAGAGTGAATGAGTGATCATCTTTTATACACTTGAGTGTGAGTGAAACACTTGACTTAGTGAGGAAATATTACATGAACACATGAACACCCATGCTTAATTGATTGATCATTCATGAAAATAGCATTTGTTGGAATTTAAATGACTTTGTGAACACTAAAGCATGTGCACATCTTGATTGAACTCTTGGTCATAAGTTTGAGTGAAGTTTTTACTTATCTTGAAAAGAAGACTTTTGAATGAAGTGAACCATCATATGAATTGGTTTAAAGATGGAGTTACATCTTATTTGCTTGAGGACAAGCAAAGTTTTAAGTTTGGGGTTGTGATAACAGTTGAAAAACTGTTATTTTCATGATTAAAATTGACACTAAAAGCAACCTTTACACTTAGAAACTAGCTTGAAATCATGTTTTTCCTCATGTTTTTAGAAATAAGAGAGCTGGACAGGTTTATGCTTGATTTCAGTGTTTTTGTGCAGGTTTTAAGGTGAATTTGGTGAAAGAAGTGAAGAAGGAGAGAGATGAAATCAGAAAAGACAATAAAAAGTGCAAAAGGAGAAGCCGAAGTCACCGCTCAGCGGCAGTTTACCGCTGAGTGGCACTCAGGAGCTTGCGGGAGGTCCGCTGAGGGGCAAAATGGCCGCTGAGGGGAGCAAACAAGTCACGCACTCACCGCTGAGCGGTATTTTACCGCTGAGCGGCACTCTGGAAGTCACGTAAGGTCCGCTGAGGGGCAAAATGGCCGCTGAGGGGAGAAATCAAGTCACGTACTCACCATTGAGCAGTATTTTACCGCTGAGCGGCACTTTAATGGGCTTGGATTTGATTTTTTGTAATTTACGAATGATATATAAGCTTTAGGGTTTCCTAGGGTTAGGCATCATTGGCAGAAATGAAGCAAACACTCTCTCTTCCACCCCTTGGGGTAGATTGGGAGATGGTGACAGCTCTCCTCTTCTCTTTCACGGGTTTTTCTATCTCTTTCATTCTTTCATTGTTATTCATATAGGTTCACCATGAATATGGTGAACTAAACTCTGTATGTTTGTTGGGGAATCAATGTAATCTTGTGAAACTCTCATATATGGAATCTGTTTTTACATCTTTTAATTAAGACTTATGCTTTCTTTTCATCATTAGTTAGGGTTTTTCCTCTTTGCTTAATGCTTGCATTGTTTAACTCATTCGATGCATGATTATTGGTTTTGTCGATACGGGCACGTACGGGGAAGTCTAGATCCGGGGAATTTCTCCCAATATGATATTGGTTGTCGTTAAGCTCCTGCACTTATGAACTGATCATTAGGAATGCTAGGAATTGTATGAACTCGTGATTAGGGAGAAGCCTTCTAGAAAGGTACTTTAGAGAGTGGCATTAACAATGATGATTTGAATGTTGAATTCCTAAAATATATGATAGTGGATAAGATGAAATTGACCCCCAACAACATATTCATACATTAATATCATTGAAAGTGTTTATCTTTTGCTTTTTTCCATTGATCAAAACTTCATGCATACATGTTTATTTTCTGTCTTGCATATTAAACTCCAAATATTTTATCTGTAAGTCTTAGTTAATTAAGAAATCACATAACTAAACTAGGCCGTGAGTCCTTTGGGAAGAACGATACTTGGTCTTACCAAGTTTATTACTTGAACGATTCGGTCATACTTGCCGATTGAAAAACAAGTTTGTGACATCATAAATTGGTGTTCATAAATTTGTCCATCAGAGTGCAAAGTGGTAAAGAGTGTGAATGAAGAGATAATTGAGTTAGAAGAAGGAGAAACAGAAGAAAGAAGAGAAATAGAGAGCAAAAATACTTTTCCTTTTCCAATAAATCAAGAGAAACAAATGGACTTCACAGAATTATTCAGAATGGTGGATAATGAAGCACCTTGGGAACAGATTCTACAGAAAATTGCAGTTTACGCAAAATCTGATGAAGAAATCTCTACAAAGAAGAGACGTAGAGATGATGAGGCAAAAGAGTGTATAACTGTTAAGAAAGAGTCATTCCCTCCTAAAGCATCAGATCCAGGCAGTTTTTCTATCCCTTGTACTATAGGGAAGAAAAAGGTAAAGAAAGCTCTCCTTGATTTAGGTTCAAGTGTTAACTTGATACCTTATTCTTTACTAGAGCAAATCGGCAATGTTAAAGTGAAACCTGCAAAGGTTAAAATAGTAATGGCCGATGGATCTTCAAAGGAGCCATGTGGGATTGTAGAGGACATTATAGTTTGTGTTGGCAAACTTCACTTCTTGGCAGACTTTGTGGTGATGAAGATGGAGACCGAGAAGATACCTATCATACTTGGAAGACCGTTTATGAAAACGGCCAGGGCTATCATAGATGTAAATGAAGGTATAGTGGTGCTCCAGGACAGAGAGGAGAGAGTGGTGGTAGATGTCTTCAAAGATGAGACGCAAGCAAAGGAGGAAGAAGCTAGTTATAAAGCTGCATTTCGAGATGCACCCATGACTAGCCGTAAAGATGAAAATCTTGAGGTTTCAGGTAACCATTGTTTGTTGTTTCAGGTACCCAAGGAAGAAGAGATTGGAAGAGGAGAAGAAATTCCTAGTGACTGGAAGAAAAGAAGACTCCAACTTGGCACACCTGTAAGAATCAAGAACAAGTTGTGGGTTGTGAAGGGCTTTAAAGAGAAGGAGATGATAGAGATAGAGTCTCCATATTCTAGAAGGACCAAAACAGTTCAAAGGAAACAGTTGAGGAGTTGGTGGAATGACAACATCAACTATAAAGAAGATGGAACTTGAACTTTATTGGGTCAAGCTAATGACATTAAAAGAGCGCTTGCTGGGAGGCAACCCATTGAATTTAAAAACTTTTGATTTGGTTTTGTAATTTTTAATTTGTGAACATTATTTTTGTAATTATTTTGTTGGAAATAGCATCTACTGAAGGATGCTAGGTGGTTAAGTATCTACTGAAGGATACTATGGCTGTAACACCTACTGATGGGTGTTGGTAAGAAAATTTTGCACCTACTGAAGGGTGTTGGTGGATTTTGGGTCAGGCTCGTGACGTTAAACAAGCGCTACCTGGGAGGCAACCCAGTTGATTGAATATTTTTGTTGGTTTGTTTTAGTTAGGGTTGCATAAGCATTTTAAACATTAAATTGCAGGGATCCAGTGAGGGGCACATATGGGAGGCACGTAGGTTAAGAAAAGAAGGAGAAGAACACATCACGAAAGTGCCGCTGAGCGGTACTTTACCGCTGAGCGGTACTCTCGCAGAATGGGTTTTAGTTCCCCTTAGCGGGACCCGAGCCCATTAGGGTATTTTTAAACCCTAAGCTGCGTATTCTTTCACACTTTCGGATTTTTCTCTGCACAAACACTCCCACATACCTTCTCCAAGGTTTTCCACATCTTTTCACTCTTCCCTCTTAAGAAAATTTCTCTTCCACTCAATTTTTCACTAGTGTGCCATCAAAGTTTGGGGTTGGAAGAGAGCATTCTAGCTTGGAAGCATTCTCAATGCATCTAGTATCTCCACCCAAGTAAGTAAAATGCATTTTGTTCATTCTAGGGTTTTTGATTTTGAATATGATTGTCAAAGCATGAAGATTTAGGGGTTTTGATTTCTTTGCATGATTTGATGATATATTTGGTGTTTGAACCGATTAAATTGCATGATTATGAACTGGAAAACTGAAAATTGCATTTGGGTGGAGTTAGGATAGCTTTAAAATGAGTTTTTCAAAAATCTACAGAGTTACCGCTGAGCGGCAGTTTACCGCTGAGCGGCACTCTGCCAGATTGGGTTTTTCTGAATTTTTGCGTGTTGGAATGTGGCACTGGTGGCGCTGAGGGGAAATTCTGGCCCTCAGCGGTGGTTTAGCTTCGAAAGGAGTTGTGTTCTGTGTTTTACTAATGATTAACATCATGTTCTGTGGTTTTGTTTGTGTTTTGAATGTAGGAATGACATCCTCATCAGGAAAAAGATTGAAAACCATGGCAACCAAGAGAAAGGAAAAGGAACCAGAGCAACCCCAATCTAGCAGGTTCCTCTCTAGGAAACATGAGAAGCACTTTAGGGTGGTTCAGGACAGGAGACTTCTGATGGAGAGAAAGGTTGGAATGATACCTAACTTTGCTCCTCAATTTGGAGAGCAAGTGTTAGGGAATGATTGGGGAAAGCTAGCCACTTATCCTGCACCTGCCAACATAGCTGTGGTAAAGGAATTTTACACCAATGCAAAGAAGATTGGTGATTATCCAGCTGAGAATTATTTGTGCTATGTCAGAGGCCATGCTATCAGGTATGATCCTGATTCTATTAATAACTTCCTGGACACTGTATGGGCTGGTGAGCAGTGCGAGTTTGCTCTTTGCATGGAGGAAGGTGCTGATTATGAGGATGTGGAGAGAGTATTGTGTATACCTGGAGGACACTTCCAAAGGAATAGATCTGGCTCAGTGGTTAACATTAGAAGGACGAATTTGACTCCTCTTGCAAAGTATTGGATGACGTTTTCTCATGCCAACATTCAGCCATGTTCACATGTGTCAGATATTACTCTCAGCAGGGCACTATTCATCTACTGTGCTATCAGAAATTTAAATGTTAATATTGGGCAGGTGATAGCTGATGAAATTAGTGTATGTGCTAACACCTCAAACAACAAAGCACCACTAGGACATCCTTCTTTGATCACGCACCTTTGCAAGATAGCTGGGGTGGACACTTCTGCTCCACCATTTGAGAGGCCAAGAAAAGCTATTGATGAGGCCTATTACAGACAGTACTGTGGAGGTGAGGATGCAGCTCAGCCAGTTCCACCACGCCGGGCTCGTAGAGAGAGAGGGCCAGCACAAAGCTAGACATCTGCTGATACACATGAAGCAGAACCATTCCAGATGAGGGACATGTATATGTCTCTTATAGGTGCTCAGTTGCAGTCCCTTCACAGAGGGCAGGTGGCCACTATTGAGATGATTGTGGGGATGTATGATACACCTCCAGCCCACAGGTGGACTATGGATGAATTCCATAATGTGGTAGCTTGGCCAGAGGAACCAGTGCATGGAGGAGGAGCTGGAGCAGCTGAAGCTTCAGCTAGAGATATGGAAGAAGATGAAGCTGATGAGGATGATGCATTTGAAGATGATGAAAATGAAGAGGAAGAGGAAGATACAGAGGACAGCTCAGACTGATGAGGAGCTGAGATAGCATTTACTGATAAATGTTATCATATGATTATGCTTTTGTGGTTTAAGTCTTCTGAACTTATTTGTTTTTGTTTTTAGATTAGGGTTTGATTACTCTATTGAACACCTGTTTTGTTATGATGGTTTGCTATTAACTGTGGTTGTTTGATAAGTAATGCTGAATGATGCTTATGATTAATTGATTTTGAGATGATGTGCACATTAAAATGCTTATACAGGTGATTCACAAGCTTTGTGAACTAATGCATGATATCATGATTGTGATTGTGAAATTAAGCAGGATGTGTATGTCAAATGTGAATGAGCTTATATGTGAGGTTTTGAGCTCCAGAGTTGTTATTGTTGAATGCTATTACTTTGAAAGCATGAATGATTTTGCCCAGGTTTTCTATGATTGAATCAATTGCTTGTTTTGCATCATATGATCAAGGCCGTTTGTTGGAAACCTTTTTATTGGCCAAATTCGTAAAAATTAGCCCACTAAAAGAGAACACTTTGTGTCCTATCCTTTTGAACCCTTAGCCTTGAACATACACTGAAACCCTTGATTGAAAAATCTTTACCTTGAGTTAAGTAGAAGATCTTGTGTGGTATTGTTAAATGTTCAAGTTTGGGGTTGTTGGGAAAACATGAAAAGCATTGAGCTAAGAGTTAAAAAGTAAGAATATGCAAAGAAAAAGAAAAGAAAGGAAAAAGAAGCAAAGCTCAATGCAAAGGCAAAAGAAAGTTTGGAATGAATAAGATAATTGTGTTGTTATGATTCTCTTAACTCAAGGATTTTGTGATCCAGAAAAACCAATTTTCTTGTTAGCCCAGCCACATTATAAGCCATTGAAAAGTCCTTGTGATGATACATGCTTGTGAATGTTTTTGATTGTGGTAAAATGAAAGGCAAAGTTGATTCATGTAACATTGTGATAGTAGAGTGAATGAGTGATTACCTCTTATACACTTTTGTGTGAGTGAAACACTTTACCTAGTGAGGAAATATTCCATTAGCACATGAATATTCATGCTTAATTGATTGATCATCCATGAAAAATAGCATTTGTTGAAATTTAAATGACTTTGTGAACATTAAAGCATGTGCACATCTTGATTGAAATCTTGATCATAAGTTTGATTGATGTTTTTACTTATCATTGAAAAGAAGATTTTTGAATGAAGTGAACCATCATATGAATTGGTTGAAGATTGAGTTACATCTTATTTGCTTGAGGACAAGCAAAGTTTAAAGTTTGGGGTTGTGATAACAGTTGAAAAACTGTTATTTTCATGATTAAAATTGACACTAAAAGCAACCTTTACACTTAGAAACTAGCTTGAAATCATGTTTTTCCTCATGTTTTTAGAAATAAGAGAGCTGGACAGGTTTATGCTTGATTTCAGTGTTTTTGTGCAGGTTTTAAGGTGAATTTGGTGAAAGAAGTGAAGAAGGAGATGAAATCAGAAGAGACATCAAAAAGTGCAAAAGGTGAAGCCGAAGTCACCGCTCAACGGCAGTTTACCGCTGAGCGGCACTCAGGAGCTTACGGGAGATCCGCTGAGGGGCAAAATGGCCACTGAGGGGAGAAAACAAGACACGCACTTACCGCTGAGCGGCACTTTCATGGGCTTGGACCTAATTTTTTGTAATTTACGAATGGTATTTAAGCTTTAGGGTTTCCTAGGGTTAGGTATCTTTGGCTGGAACGAAGCAAACACTCTCTCTTCCACCCCTTTGAAGGAGGATCTTGGATGCTGAGGCTTCCTCTTCACCTTTTTAGGGTTTTATCTTTCATTCTTTCATTGTAATTCATCTAGGTTCACTATGAATATGGTGAACTAAACTCTGTATGTTTGTTGGGGAATCAATGTAATCTTTTGAAGCTCTCATATATGGAATCTGTTTTTAACATCTTTTAATTAAGACTTATGCTTTCTTTCATCATTAGTTAGGGTTTTTCCTCTTTGCTTAATGCTTGCATTGTTTAACTCATTCGATGCATGATTATTGGTTTTGTCGATACGGACACGTACGGGGAAGTCTAGATCCGGGGAATTTCTCCCAATATGATATTGGTTGTCGTTAAGCTCCTGCACTTATGAACTGATCATTAGGAATGCTAGGAATTGTATGAACTCGTGATTAGGGATAAGCCTTCTTGAAAGGTACTTTAGAGAGTGGCATTAACAATGATGATTTGAATGTTGAATTCCTAAAATATATGAGAGTGGATAAGATGAAATTGACCACCAACAACATATTCATACATAAATTTCATTGAAAGTGTTTATCTTTTGCTTTTTGCCATTGATCAAAACTTCATGCATACATATTTAATTTTCGTCTTTTGCATATAAAATCCAAATATTTCGTCTTTAAGTCTTAGCTAATCAAGAAACCACATAACTAAACTAGGCCGTGAGTCCTTTGGGAAGAACGATACTTGGTCTTACCAAGTTTATTACTTGAACGATTCGGTCACACTTGCCGATTGAAAAACAAGTTTGTGACATCATATTTTGCTGTTCATAAATTTGTCCATCAATGGATTTGACGAAGTCGAGGTAGTCCTGATCTTCCTTGGAGGTCTTGTTTCAGAAACCAAGATGATGCTTGATGCCTCAGCTGGAGGAAATATCAAATGGAAAACTCCAGAGGAAGCTACAGAAATCATTAAAAATATGGCTACAATTGATAATGAACTAAACAGTGAAAGAGGAGCTCCTATTCAAGAAAAAAGAGTTCTACAGTTACAAACCAATGATGCCTTGCTAGCACAGAACAAGATACTAACTGATAACAGTTGAAAAATTGCTATTTTCATGCTTGAAATTGATACTAAAAGCAACCTTTAACACTTAGAAACTAGCTTGAAATCATTCTTTTATTCATATTTTCAGAAATAAGAGAGCTGGACAAGTTTATGCTTGATTTCAGTGTTTTTGTGCAGGTTTTAAGGTGAATTTGGTGAAAGAAGTGAAGAAGGAGAGAGATGAAATCAGAAAAGACATCAAAAAGTGTAAAAGGAGAAGCCGCAACTGCCGCTCAGCGGCAGTTTACCGCTGAGCGGCACTCAGAAGCTCACGGGGGATCCACTGAGGGGCAAAATGGCCACTGAGGGGAAGAAACCAACTCACGCACTTACCGCTGAGCGGTACTTTACCGCTGAGCGGTACTTTACCGCTGAGCGGTTCTTTACCGCTGAGCGGTACTTTACCGCTGAGCGGTACTTTACCGCTGAGCGGTACTTTACCGCTGAGCGGTACTTTACCGCTGAGCGGTTCTTTACCGCTGAGCGGTACTTTACCGCTGAGCGGCACAATTATGGGCTTGGGCCTAAATTTTCTGTAATTTTAGAATAGTATATAAGCTTTAGGACGTCCTAGGGTTTGTATCTTTGGCAGAAACGAAGCAAACACTCTCTCTTCCACCCCTTTGAAGGAGGATCTTGGATGCTCAGGCTACCTCTTCACCTTTCTAGGGTTTTATCTTTCATTCTTTCATTATTATTCATCTAGTTTCACCATGAATATGGTGAACTAAACCTTGTATTGTTGTTGGGGAATCAATGTAGTCTTGTGAAACTCTCATATATATATGGAATTAGTGTTTAAACATCTTATTTGAGATACATGCTTTCTTTCATCATTAGTTAGGGTTTTTCCTCTTTGCTCAATGCTTGCTTTGTTTAACTCATTCAATGCATGATTATTGATTTTGTCGATACGGGAACGTACGGGGAAGTCTAGATCAGGGGAATTTCTCCCAATAGTATGTTGGTTGCCGTTAAGCTCCTGCACTAAAAGAACTAATTATTAGGAATGCTAGGAATCATATGAACTCGTAATTAGGGATAGTCCTTCTTGCAAGGTAATTTAGAGAGTGGCATTAACAATGATGAAAAGAATGTTGAATTCCTAAAGTATATGAGAGTGGATAAGATGAAATTGATAACTCCAACAACATACTCATCCATATATTCCATTGAAGTGTTTGTATTTTGTTTTAGCCATTGATCAAATTCATGCATACATGTTTATTTTCTGTTTTGCATATTAAACTCCACTTATTTCGTTTTTAAGTCTTAAATAATCAACAAATCACATAACTAAACTAGGCCGTGAGTCCTTTGGGAGAACGATACTTGGTCTTACCGAGTTTATTACTTGAAACGATTCGGTCACACTTGCCGATTGTTAAACAAGTTTGTGACATCATATTTTGGTGATCAT
The DNA here is from genome assembly GCF_029865625.1 of Vigna umbellata. NCBI lineage: Eukaryota > Viridiplantae > Streptophyta > Magnoliopsida > Fabales > Fabaceae > Vigna > Vigna umbellata. Next base: position 16,886,333 of record NC_142175.1, on the reverse strand, counting down.
AAATTTGTCCATCACGCCACAAACTTGTTGAACAATCGGCAAGTGTGACCGAATCGTTTCAAGTAATAAACTCGGTAAGACCAAGTATCGTTCTCCCAAAGGACTCACGGCCTAGTTTAGTTATGTGATTTGTTGATTAGCTAAGACTTAAGAACAAAATAATTGGAGTTTAATATGCAAAAGACGAAAATAAACATGTATGCATGAGGTTGATCAATGGCTAAAACAAAAGACAAGCACTTTCAATGAAATATATTGATGAATATGTTGTTGGGGGTCAATTTCATCTTATCCACTCTCATATATTTTAGGAATTCAACATTCAAGTCATCATTGTTATTGCCACTCTCTAAATTACCTTTCAAGAAGGCTTCTCCCTAATTACGAGTTCATACAATTCCTAGCGTTCCTAATAATTAGTTTTTTTAGCACAGGAGCTTAAGGCAACCAATATACTATTGGGAGAAATTCCCCGGATCTAGACTTCCCCGTATGTTCCCGTATCGACAAAATCAATAATCATGCATTGAATGAGTTAAACAAAGCAAGCATTGAGCAAAGAGGAAAAACCCTAACTAATGATGAAAGAAAGCATAAGTCTTAGATTAAGATGCAAGCACAAATTCCATATATGAGAGATTCAAAAGATTACATTGATTCCCCAACAAACATACAAGGTTTCATGGTGAACCTAGATGAACAATAATGAAAGAATGAGAGAGATAGAAAAACCCGAGAAAGAGAAGAGGAGAGTTGTCACCATCTCCCAATCTACCCCAAGGAGTGGAAGAGAGAGTGTTTGCTTCGTTTCTGCCAAAGATACCAACCCTAAGACATCTAGGTCTTTAAATAGGACATAAAAATAATAGAAAACGGGTCCAGGCCCAAACAGATTATAAAATCGCATAAAACTGGCCCAAAACTCGTCTGGTTGACTTTTTTCGTATTCTGGTTGACTGGTTGACTTTTTGGTTGACTGGTTGACTTTTCTGGTTTCTGGTTGACTTTTCTGATTCCATCTCTCTCCTTCTTCACTTCTTTCACTAAATTCACCTTAAAACCTGCACAAAAACACTGAAATCAAGCATAAACCTGTCCAGCTCTCTTATTTCTGAAAATATGGATAAAAGCATGATTTCAAGCTAGTTTCTAAGTGTAAAGGTTGTTTTTTGTGTCAATTTTAAGCATGAAAATAACAGTTTTTCAACTGTTATCACAACCCCAAACTTAGAACTTTGCTTGTCCTCAAGCAAACAAGATGTAACTCAATCTTCAACCAATTCATATGATGGTTCACTCATTCAAAAATCCTCTTTTTCAAGATAAGTAACAACTTCACTCAAACTTATGACCAAGAGTTCAATCAAGATGTGCACATGCTTTAGTATTCACAAAGTCATTTAAATTCCAACAAATGCTATTTTTCATGAATGATCAATCAATTAAGCATGGATGTTCACGTGCTTATGGAATATTTCCTCACTAGGTAAAGCGTTTCACTCAACACACAAGTGTATAAGAGGTAAAGTGTTTCACTCATTCACTCCACTATCACAATGTTACATGAATCAACTTTGCCTTTCAGTTTACCACAATCAAAAACATTCACAAGCATGCATCATCACAAGGACTTTTAAATGGCTTATAATGTGGCTGGGCTAACAAGAAAATTGGTTTTTCTGGATCACAAAATCCTTGAGTTAAGATAATCATAACAACACAATTATTCTTATTTTTCCCAACTTGCCTTTGCATTTGCATTGAGCTTTGCTTCCTTTTCTTTTCTTTTCTTTTTCTTTTTTTCTTTGCATATTCTTACTTTTTAGCTCTTAGCTCAATGCTTTTCCTTTTTCACGTTTTTCCAACAACCCCAAACTTGAACATTTATCAATACCACACAAGATCTTCTACTTAACTCAAGGTAAAGATTTTCAATCAAGGGTTTTCAGTGTATGTTCAAGGCTAAGGGTTCAAAGGATAAAACACAAAGTGTTCTCTTTTAGTGGGCTAACTTTATGAATTTGGCCAATAAAAAGGGTTCCAACAAACGACCTTGATCACATGATGCAAAACAAGCAATTGATTCAATCATAGAAAACCTGGGCAAAATCATTCATGCTTTCAAAGTAATAGCATTCAAACATAACAACTCTGGAGCTCAAAACCTCACATATAGGCTCATTCACATTTGACATACACATCCTGCTTAATCTCACAACCACAATCATAATATCCTGTATTTGTTCACAAAGCTTGTGAATCACCTGTATAAGCATTTTATGTGCAGATCTATCTCAACATCAATCAATCATTAATCATCATCAAGCATTACTTATCACACAATCACAGTTAATAGCAAACCATCATAACAAACCATGTTTCCAATAGAGTACATCAAACCCTAATCTAAAAGAAAAAATAAATAAGTTTAGAAAACTTAAACCAACAAAAGCATAAGTCCTGCTCTAGTTATGATAGCATTCATCAGTAAATGCTATCTCAACTCCTCATTAATCTAAGCTGTCCTCTGCATCTTCCTCTTCTTGGATCTTATAGTCTTGATTCTTTTTGCCCGATGAGGAGGCCATCCCTGCATCAAACATAATTCACAAAACCAAAAGATACATTGTTAAGTATTAGTAAACCACAATGAAGAAATCAGCCCCTTCAATGATGCTCTCTCCCAACCCAAAACTTAGATGGAAAACTAGTGAGCAAGTGAGTGGAAGGGAGATTTTCTAAAGAGGGATGAGGGAAAAGTTGTAGATAACCTTTGAAAAGGTATGTAGGAGTGTGTGTGCAGAGAAAAGCCTGAAAATAAACGCATTTGCGCATCTTAGGGTATAAAAATACCCTAATGGGCTCGGATCCCGCTAAGGGGAACTAAAGCCCATTCTGCGAGAGTACCGCTCAGCGGTAATTTGCCGCTCAGCGGCACTTTCGTGTTGTGCCTTTCTTCTTCCTAGCTTTCCTTAGGTGCCTTCTACTCATGCCCCTGACTTGCTCCCTACAATTAAGTTCTCAAATCACTCAAACATTCAATCCCTATCATGCAACTAAAGTAGAATAAAAACAAACAATACAGATAAAATCAATCAACTGGGTTGCCTCCCAGGTAGCGCTTGTTTAACGTCACGAGCCTGACCCAAAATCCTCCAGCACCCTTCATTAGATGCAAATCTTTCTTACCAACACCCATCAGTAGGTGTATACAAACATAGTATCCTTCAGTAGATACTCTTCCGCCTAACATCCATCAGTAGATGTAAACCCTGTAACAAACTTATAACAAAAACAAAAATACCCAAAAGTTCAAAATTACATCACCAAACAAAAAATTAAAAGTTTTTAAATCACTGGGTTGCCTCCCAGCAAGCGCTCTTTTAACGTCACTAGCTTGACCCAATAAATCATAACAACACAATTATTCTTATTTTTCCCAACTTGTCTTTACATTGAGCTTTGCTTTTTCTTTTCTTTTCTTTTCACATTCTTATTCTTAACTTTTAGCTCAATGCTTTTCCTTTTTCTTTTTCATGCTTTCCCAACAACCCCAAACTTGAACATTTAACAATACCACAAAAGATTTTCTACTTAACTCAAGGTAAAGCTTTTCAACAAGGGTTTTCAATTTATGTTCAAGGCTAAGGGTTCAAAGGATAGAACACAAAGTGTTCTCTTTTAGTGGGCTAACTTCATGAATTTGGCCAATAAAAAGGGTTCCAACAAATGGCCTTGATCATATGATGCAAAATAAGCAATTGATTCAATCATAGAAAACCTGGGCAAAATTATTCATGTTTTCAAAGTAATAGCATTCAATCAATAAAAACTCTGGAGCTCAAAACCTCACAAATAGGCTCATTCACATTTGACATACACATCCTGCTTAATCTCACAATCACAATCACAATCATAATATCCTGCATTTGTTCACAAAGCTTGTGAATCATCTGTATAAGCATTTAATGTGCACATCTATCTCAACATCAATCAATCAATTATCATCATCAAGCATTACTTATCACACAATCACAGTCAATAGCAAACCATCATAACAAACCAGGTTTCTAATAGAGTACATCAACCCTAGTCTACAACAAAAATAAATAAGTTCAGAACACTTAAACCAACAAAAGCATAAGTTCATGATAGCATTCATCAGTAAATGCTATCTCAGCTCCACATCAATCTGAGCTGTCCTCTGTATCTTCCTCTTCTTCCTCATCTTCATCATCTTCAAATGGATCATCATCATCATCTTCATCTTCTTCCATCTCCCTAACTGAAGCTTCAGCTGCTTCAGCTCCTCCTCCTTGCACCGGCTCCTCTGGCCAAGCTACCACATTATGGAATTCCTCCATAGTCCACCTGTGAGGTGGAGGTGTATCCTACATCCCCACAATCATCTCAGCAGTAGCCACCTGCCCTCCACGAATGGACTGTAACTGAGCACCTATAAGAGACATGTACATGTCCCTCATCTGGAACGGTTCTGCTTCATGTGTCTCAGCAGATGTCTGGCTCTGTTCTTGCCCTCTCTCTCTGCGAGCACAGCGTGGTGGAACTGGCCGAGCTGCCTCCTCACCTCCACAGTACTGTCTGTAATAGGCCTCATCAATGGCTTTTCATGGCCTTTCAAATGGTGGAGCAGAAGTGTCCACCCCAGCTATCTTGCAAAGGTGAATCACAATCATAATATCCTGCATTTGTTCACAACGCTTGTGAATCACCTGTATAAGCATTTAATGTGCACATCTATCTCAACATCAATCAATCAATTATCATCATCAAGCATTACTTATCACACAATCATCTCAGCAGTAGCCACTTGCCCTCTATGAATGGACTGTAACTGAGCACCTATAAGAGACATGTACATGTCCCTCATCTGGAACGGTTCTGCTTCATGTGTCTCAGTAGATGTCTGGCTCTGTACTTGCCCTCTGATAACAGTTGAAAAACTGTTATTTTCATGCTTAAAATTGACACAAAAAGCAACCTTTACACTTAGAAACTAACTTGAAATCATGCTTTTATCCATATTTTCAGAAATAAGAGAGCTGGACAGGTTTATGCTTGATTTCAGTGTTTTTGTGCAGGTTTTAAGGTGAATTTAGTGAAAGAAGTGAAGAAGGAGAGAGATGGAATCAGAAAAGACATCAAAAAGTGCAAAAGGAGAAGCCGAAGTCACCGCTCAGCGGCAGTTTACCGCTGAGCGGCACTCAGGAAGTCACGGGAGGTCCGCTGAGGGGCAAAATGGCCGCTGAGGGGAAGAAACTACTCACGCACTTACCGCTGAGCGGTACTTTACCGCTGAGCGGCACTTTTATGGGCTTGGACCTAATTTTCTGTAATTTACGAATAATATATAAGCTTTAGGGTTTCCTAGGGTTAGGTATCTTTGGCTGGAACGAAGCAAACACTCTCTCTTCCACCCCTTTGAAGGAGGATCTTGGATGCTCAGGCTTCCTCTTCACCTTTCTAGGGTTTTATCTTTCATTCTTTCATTGTTATTCATCTAGGTTCACCATGAATATGGTGAACTAAACTCTGTATGTTTGTTGGGGAATCAATGTAATCTTTTGAAGCTCTCATATATGGAATTTGTTTTTACATCTTTTATTTAAGACCTATGCTTTCTTTCATCATTAGTTAGGGTTTTCCATCTTTGCTTAATGCTTGCGTTGTTTAACTCATTCGATGCATGATTATTGGTTTTGTCGATACGGGCACGTACGGGGAAGTCTAGATCCGGGGAATTTCTCCCAATATTATATGGTTGTCGTTAAGCTCCTGCACTTATGAACTAATTATTAGGAATGCTAGGAATTGTATGAACTCGTAATTAGGGAGAAGCCTTCTTGAAAGGTACTTTAGAGAGTGGCATTAACAATGATGATTTGAATGTTGAATTCCTAAAATATATGAGAGTGGATAAGATGAAATTGACCCCCAACAACATATTCATAGATATATTTCATTGAAAGTGTTTATCTTTTGCTTTTGCCATTGATCAAAAATTCATGCATACATATTTAATTTTCGTCTTTTGCATATAAAAATCCAAATATTTCGTCTTTAAGTCTTAGCTAATCAATAAACCACAAAACTAAGCTAGGCCGTGAGTCCTTTGGGAAGAACGATACTTGGTCTTACCAAGTTTATTACTTGAACGATTCGGTCATACTTGCCGATTGAAAAACAAGTTTGTGACATCATATTTTGGTGTTCATAAATTTGTCCATCAAGCTTTTGGCACCGTTGCCGGGGACTCGTGGTTTAACTGGTTAATTTGTGTGATTATTGATTATCTTTGACTTTAATTTTGAATTTCTGTTTTTATTTTCTGTTTTTTATTTTTCGGTTTTTATTTTTCGGTTTTTATTTGATTTTATTTGATTTTATTTGATTAGATTAGATTTTATTTTATTTTATTTTATTTTCTGTTTTTATTTGTATTTTTCTGTTTTCTGTTTTTATCTTCTCCTATATCTTTTTGTGCTAACCAAATATTCTAGGGTTTTGTGTTCTTGTGTATGCAGGAGGCAATTCGAACTAGGAGCAAGAAAACAACAGAACCTCTGCTTGAAGGTTTAGACGAGAGTAGACGGAGGAGAAGAATCTGAACATCTAGAGAACTTTTCCCTCCTCCGGAAACCCTGTTACAACCATCACCACAAGGTTCTGTTCATAGCACAGAAAATATGGAGAACAATAATATCAGAAGAACTCTTGCTGACTACACCAATATAGCTGGACCTCAGCACTTTAACAGTATAGCTAGACCTAGAGTCAATGCAGCTAACATGGAGGTCAAACCAGCACTGATCCAACTGGTAAAAAGCAACCAATTCAATGGGTTATCTCATGAAAGCCCATATGAGCACCTCACTACCTTCAATGAGATTTGTAACATAGTTAAAATTAATGGGGTGCCAGATGAAGCGATCAAACTTAGTTTGTTTCCTTTCTCATTGGGAGGCAATGCTAAACTTTGGTTGAATTCTTTGCCAGAAGGAAGTTTCACAGATTGGGAAGCAGTGGTAACAAAGTTTTTAAACAAGTACTTTCCACAATCAAAGGTGACAAAAGGCAAGCAAGAGATATCTTCATTTAAGCAGGGCATGGAAGAATCACTGGGGCATGCATGGGATAGATACAAAAGTCTGCTAAGAAAAACACCCACACATGGCTTTGAAGAACAGGATGTAGTCTTAACTTTCCTTGGAGGGCTTGGTTCACAAACCAAGATGATGCTGGACGCCTCAGCAGGAGGCAATATTAAATGGAAAACTCCAGAGGAAGCAACAGAGATTATAGAAAACATGGCTACTAGTGATAATGAGCTGCACAGTGAGAGAGGAGCTCCTATGCAACAAAAAGGGGTTCTCCAATTACAGACACATGATGCCTTGCTAGCTCAAAATAAAATTCTAACTCAACAGCTGGAGACTCTGACTAAAACTCTTGCACAATTACCCAAAGAGTTGAAAACTTCTGCACAGGTACAAACCCAGTTGTGCGAATTGTGTGGAGGCGACCATATTAATGGTCAATGTGCTTTTCCAGTTGAAGCCGTAGAGGATGTTAATTTCATGGCCAATCAATTTCCATACCGTCAAGGGAACTACAATCAAGGGTGGAAACCACACCCAAGCATTGGTCAAGGACAAACTGGGCAAGCTAGTCAATATAGTAAGCAGCAGCAGCAACCAACCTTTTGGCAACAGTTATCTATGCTTAATGAAAGATCAACAAGGTTGGAAGAAACTCTTCAGCAATTCATACAGAAAACTGAATCTTCTCAAAAGAGCACTGAAGCTGCTATAAAGAACTTGGAGATTCAAATGGGTCAGATTACCAAGCAATTGGAAGAAAGGCCAAATAGAAATTTTGGGGCTAATACTGAGGTTAACCCCAGAGAAGAGTGCAAGGTGGTAAAGAGTGTTGATGATGATAAAGTTGAGTTAGATACAGAAGAGAGAAGAGACATAGAGAGCAAAAGTACTTTTCCTTTTCCAATCCATCAAGGGAAACAACTGGACTTCACAGAATTATTCAGAATGGTGGATAATGAAGCACCTTGGGAACAGATTCTACAGCAAATCACAGTTTACACAAAATCTGATGAAGAAATCTCTACAAAGAAGAGACGTAGAGATGATGAGGCAAAAGAGTGTATAACTGTTAAAAAAGAGTCATTCCCTCCTAAAGCAACAGATCCAAGCAGTTTTTCTATCCCTTGTACCATAGGGAAGAAAAAGGTGAAGAAAGCTCTCCTTGATTTAGGTTCAAGTGTTAACTTGATACCTTATTCTTTACTGGAGCAAATCGGCAATGTTAAAGTGAAACCTGTAAAGGTTAAAATAGTAATGGCCGATGGATCTTCAAAGGACCATGTGGGATTGTAGGGGACATTATAGTTCGTGTTGGCAAACTTCAGTTCTTGGCAGACTTTGTGGTGATGAAGATGGAGACAGAGAAGATACCTATCATACTTGGAAGACCGTTTATGAAAACGGCCAAAGCTATCATTGATGTAAATGAAGGTATAGTAGTGCTCCAGGACAGAGAGGAGAGAGTGGTGGTAGACGTCTTCAAAGATGAGACGCAAGCAAAGGAGGAAGAAGCTAGTTATAAAGCTGCATTTCAAGATGCACCCATGACTAGCCGTAAAGATGAAAATCTCAAGGTTGCAGGTAACCATTGTTTGTTGCTTCAGGTACCCAAGGAAGAAAAGATTGGAAGAGGAGGAGAAATTCCTAGTGACTGGGAGAAAAGAAGACTCCAACTTGGCACACCTGTAAGAATCAAGAACAAGTTGTGGGTTGTAAAGGGCTTTAAAGAGAAGGAGATGATAGAGATAGAGTCTCCATATTCTAGAAGTACCAAAACTGTTCACAGGAAATAGCTGAGGAGTTGGTGGAATGACAACATCAACTATAAAGAAGATGGAACTTGAACTTTATTGGGTCAAGCTAATGACGTTAAAAAAGCGCTTGCTGGGAGGCAACCCAGTGGATTTAAAGACTTTTGAATTGGTTTTGTAATTTTTAATTTGTGAACATTATTTTTGTAATTATTTTGTTGGAGATAGCATCTACTGAAGGATGCTAGGTGGTTAAGTATCTACTGAAGGATACTATGTTTGTAACACCTACTGATGGGTGTTGGTAAGAAAATTTTGCACCTACTGATGGGTGTTGGTGGATTTTGGGTCAGGCTCGTGACGTTAAACAAGCGCTACCTGGGAGGCAACCGAGTTGATTGAATATTTCTGTTTGTTTATTTTAGTTAGGGTTTGCATAAGCATTTTAAACATTGAATTGCAGGGAACCAGTGAGGGGCATGTATGGGAGGCACGTAGGTTAAGAAAATAAGGAGAAGAGCACATCACGAAAGTGCCGCTGAGCGGTAATTTACCGCTAAGCGGTACTCTCGCAGATGGGCTTTAGTTCCCCTTAGCGGGACCCGAGCCCATTAGGGTATTTTTAAACCCTAAGTTGCGCAAGTTCTTATACTTTCAGGTTTTTCTCTGCACAAACACTCCCACATACCTTCTCCAAGGTTTTCCACATCTTTTCACTCTTCCCTCTTAAGAAAATTTCTCTTCCACTCACTTTTTCACTAGTGTGCCATCAAAGTTTGGGGTTGGAAGAGAGCATTCTAGCTTGGAAGCATTCTCATTGCATTTAGTATCTCCACCCAAGTAAGTAAAATGCATTTTGTTCATTTTAGGGTTCTTGAATTTGAATGTGATTGTCAAAGCATGAATATTTAGAGGTTTTGATTTCTATGCATGATTTGATGATATATTTGATGTTTGAACCGATTAAACTGCATGATTATGAACTGGAAAACTGAAAATTGCATTTGGGTGGAGTTAGGACAGCTTTAAAACAAGATTTTCAAAAATCTGCAGAGTTACCGCTGAGGGGTAAACTGCCGCTGAGCGACACTCTGCCAGATTTGGTTTTTCTGGTTTTTGTGATCTGGACTATGGCACTGGTGGCGCTGTGATGGAATCGTACTTGACGTAGTCCTCCTTTTGTATTTTTACCTTTTATAGTTTAGCTCTTAAGGAGCATGGGTTACTATAAATACCCAGCTCCTCTATTGTATTGTTACTTTTGAGCTTAATGAGAATTTGATTTTCTGACATTCAGAAATAATTCTCTCTTGAAAGTCATATGCTAGAGAGTCCAAAGACTCCCTCTAGCCACCTTCCTTGTACACTGCCTCCATTTTCATTTTCCTTGAATTCCACCGTGCTCCACCTTATTTCTCTCACGTTACCATTCTTCGCTACCACTTCACATCAGCTTCCAAACTGCCTATCCTTCAGCAGCCACGCGTCCTCTTTTGTCTCGCATACAACATCAACACATCTTCATTTCTCACCAATTCTCTCTCGCAGAACGCATCCATTTCTCTCTCGAGAGCTCATCCTCGCGAGCCTTCTACTTTCATCACAGTAAGCTTCTACACCTACATTTTCTTCTCAGATTTGCATTTTCACTCTCCGCATCTCCTGACCACATCTAAACCTAGGGTTTCTTCATTATCTTGTCTTTTCCTGCCATTCTCACCATTTGTTTTCGATTTCCACCGTTTAAACCTTAGATCTTAGGTTTTTCTTGAGTCTGTCTCTCGATTTAGAGCTTCGTCATCATTTTTCGCTGCGTTCATCTCTGGAGGAAGCTTCGAAGGACATCGCGACACGCACCTTCGTCCTCTCCTCTGGCGTTCGTCCATCAAGTGGTATTCAGAGCTCAAGTTCGAGCACGCTTCAGAGGTAAGTTGTCTCGCCTTCTCTGTTTTCCCGTTGTTTTCGCTTAAGTCCGAGTTGAGTTGTTTCGATTCGGTCTTGGCCGATTCATATTTTGTTCATTTGATTCGCGTTCTGTTTCATGTCATCGTCTGATAGTTTCATCTCTTTTTGATTTTTTGCGTTTTGTTTCGTTCAATTTCTGATTTGTTCATCATTTTCTATTATTGTCTTGTGATCTGGTTTGTGTCTTCATTGAATCAATTCCAGGTGTTTTCTGGTTTGATGTTGAACTCATTTTCTGATTTTGTGCTTGTCTGTGCCTTGAGTCAATTTTTTTTATCATTGTATTCGGTGAATCCAATTTGTTTGAGTCTTTTAATTTGAAAATCACATTTCTGTCATGTTCTAGTCTTGTGCTTTGTTTTAATTGTCAATTTAATTCGAGTTTAACTAGCTGATGCTTGTGTTTTGTGATTCATTTGTGTTGTTTGCACTGAGTAAGTTCTGTTCACCTTAAATAAGCTATGATATTTGGATAAATGAGCTTGGTGACAGATTTCAGTGGTGGAGATAATGAATCTCATGTTCTTGAATCTGTTTAATGATAGCTTTGCTTGGTTTCTGCCTAATCAGTAACAAGTGCATACCAAGTGAGCAATGAAAGGCTCAGCCTAGCTCAGTTGCACATTGATTAATTAGCAGATTTGTTATTTGGCCAGCTACACCGAACTGGTTTTTCTTTGAAGTCTGTGTTAATGTTTTGAGTGTGTGTTTGTTCTGCTTGGTATTAGTTCATTGCTAAGCTTCTAGTTCAATCATATTCAAGAGTCATTTGTGTTTGCTGTTTTGTTATTCAAGTTCAATTTCTACAGTTTTGGTTAAGAGTGAAATTTGATGCTAGAGTCAAAAGTTATCAATGAAACCAATTATGTGTTTTCTTTTTATTAAGTTGAACCATTAATCTGATGCAAGTAAAGTGCTGATTTGTAAACTGCATTGATCTTAGTCTATTGTGAATTGTAGCAAGAGCTGTAAGTCAATAACATTTGAAGCAATTAAGGATTAATCCTACTGTTACAAGTTAAAAAAAAAAAAAGAGTTGAAGGACTTAGTGCAATTCACAATAGCTGCCTCTAATTCAGAACATCAAATATGAAAAATAAAACAAGTTTCTCTGAGGCACAATGTCAAACAGTTTGGTATGCCAATTTATAAATCAAATCTGTTCAGTATTGGTTCAACTTAAGTCCCTTTTCTTGCTTTACTAATATGTTCTAGTTCTATTCCTTAGGTTCTATTTATTGTGCTTACTTTGATCAAAAGCTTTGTTTCTTGCTTGTCATTGTTGAATGTTCTAGTTTTGTCTCAGTGTAAGTGTAAACTCTGATCTGCTGTTCATAATTGAGCTTTTGTTGCTTCTATTAATCTGGTCTAGAGTTGATCTTGAGTCAATTTCATTATCTGGTGCCTACATTGTTGGTGGTTGTCCTGTATTGTCCATTACTCTGCTTAGCCTAGCCTTTGCTGAAATGAGAAGCTGTACACTCTGGATTTTTGGAATTTGAAAGAAGGTTTGTGTGCTTGGTAGCATCTTAGGTGGTGGTGGTCTGAAAGACTTTCCAGCTTTGTACTGCCAAGGGAGAATCTCCCTTCTAAACCTTTCCGTTTTGAGTGCTTTAACTTTTTAAAGAGAAACCTCAGTGCTGTGAGCTTAGTATGGCTGGTTTAGCCCACTTTCTTGGCACATTTGTATGAGAGAATCAGTTTTACTTAACTGTGTGCTGACGGTTTACTTGTGCAGGAAAGTGAGATTGATTAAGCTGGAATGCAACCCATTGGACCAAGAGAGAAAGTTTTCTTGCATTGAATCTGATTATTACATTATGTTGCATTCATTTTAGATTTTAAGTTGTTTACTGAAATCATTGGTATATTAATTGTTTGGAATGTGAATGTTGAGTCTTATTTGATAAGATATATGGGAATTTGGTAGATGCATAAGAATTGCAAATAAGGTGCTGATTGTTTTATGAGCATTTCTGGAAGTGCAACAACACTATTTTAAAACTGCCAATTTCTGATTTGCCTCACATTACTCTTTGTCCATTGATTTGATTAGCATGGTCCACTGATTTCTGAATTAGTTTTGAGCTTATTCATTTCTGCATCAACACTGTTTTAACTACCAATTTCTGCATTGCATCATGTTAATCTTTCTCCATTGATTTGATTAGCTTGGGGTGGTTGTTTAATCAGTTGGACTAAGGATTGAAATCCATATCTTTGAATCTGATGAAGATTGAGTACATTGGCCTATGAGTGCATATCAGAATTTCAATGTGATGATTTGAGAGCTTAAACAGCTGAGATTTATTTGTGCAGATTTCCATTCTGTTTAAATTCATTGTTTAATCTTAGCTGAATTTTCTGCATTACATCATATCATTTTTTTGTCCATTGGTTTGATCAGGTTTTGATTAATTTGGAATGATTGTTTAATCAGTTTGGTTTCAGCCTTGAATTACACCCATTTGCATCTGGTTTAATATCCATGTTTGTGTATTTTGCTGGAATTGGTGTAATTTCTGTGTGCATATTTGAAATCATTGCAGGGAGAAAGTGTAGAATAGGTGTGTTGTTGTGTGCAGAGTTGATAAATATTTGGAGTCAAGAATTTTAAGCAGCAGCAAAATCTCAGTAGAGTTTAGAGCAAGCTAAACCAACCATTTAATTAGGGGAGTTGCTTAACTTTTTTTTACCTCTGGATTGCTTAACTGTTTCTATCTTAGCTGGAAATTGATAGCATTGATGGTTGCTCTGCTGAATTGAGTGTGAATATTTGATTGCAGTTTGTCATTTGAGAGCAAAAGAAATTTATATAGCTGCATCAAGTGCAAGAGACTAGGAGAAAAGGGAAGAATCTTTTATATTGTGTGAAGTTAATCCTCTTGATATCCGTGTGTAGATAAGGTACGTTGATTCCAATTGTGATTTGTGATTGTAGGATTATACTGGCTAGGAGATTCAAAAGCATTAATTCCAGAAGCTGTCAAGAAGCAGCATCAGTGTACGTGTTTTTTTAGCACAAGGATTTGGCATCAAAAGTGGACTGTAGCTGAACCAGGAACAGACCGTGGCAGCTGTTTGAATCTTTTGTAATTGTTTTCTTCTTCTTTTTTTTTATGTGTAATAGGCTTGTGTTAGCCTACTGTTAGCTTTAGCTTTTGTTTTGTAAAAGGGCCTTTTATAAAGTCCAAGTTCTTTGGAAGAGTCCTTGGTGCTCTTTCAAACTCTTGGCAACTTTACTTACTTTAATTTAGCATAGCTAGACAGGTGAGTGTGTCTTGTTAGCCAAAGCTACAAGCTTCACCATAGGAGTAGACTTTAATATTGACTTGATTGGTGTATCTCGTAGGGGTCATTAGAGTCCGCTGATTTCTTAAGTGTTTTGTTTGTTTGATTTTGTGTTCACGTTTAGGGGTGATTAGGCTAGAAGGGATTAAACTCTAAGGCTTTTCACATTAGAGTCCAAAGAGTCTAGTCTTTTAGTGTTTAATTGTTTGTGATTGTTTGAGTTGTGTACTTTGTTTCGAAAGGTGATTTTAGTTTAAGGGGTAATTAGTTAGTAGCCTAAGACATTTCTGGCAAGGCAAGACTTGGTACTTAAGCAGCTCTTTAGCTCACCTCTCTTACTTGGGACTTGTCTAAGTGAAAGTTTTGAACCCTTTAAATTAAGAAAACTCTTAAAAACAAAGATGTCTTCTTATAGTTCATGTAGGTCTTCTAGGTTAGATAATGTTGATGAAATGTTCAAACAAGCTAGGAATCTTCCATCTTTTGGTAAAGACATAGGTGCATTAACATACCTAGCTTGGGAAAAAGAAATTGATAAAATAAATCCTTGGTTTTATGAAGAGAGTGAATATTATGTCCTTAGCATATATCTCTCTAAGTTAGAAGAACATGCAAGTGAGTGATGGGATGAAAGACAATATCATGTTAGGAAAGGTAGAAAGTCTTCCATACGTGATTGGCATGATTTAAAAGCTTGCATGAGAAGAAAGTTTGTGCCTTCAAGCATTAAAAGAAACCTAGAATTAATTAGGGATTGCATTGATGATGGAAAACTATTTCTTGAGAGTTTAAAGGATCATGGGTTTCTTCGTAGAGAATTAGAATTTGGGGCAAGACTTAAAGAGATCAAGGATAAGAAAAGAGAAAAAGAGATTGAGAGAAAAGAAAAGGAAGAAAGGAAAGAAGAAGAGAAGAGATAGAGAGAAGAAAACGAGAAAAGAGAAGAGAGAAGAAGAGAGGAATTAAGGAATGAAGAAGAGAGAAGAAGAGAAGAAGAGAAAAGAAAAGAAGAAGAAAGAAAAGAAAAAGAGAGAAAAGAAGAAAAGAGAGAAAGGCAAGAAAGAGAGAAGAAGGAAAAGGAGAAATTGTTCCTTATGGCAAATCCTATTCTTCCAAAGACCATAGAACTTAAAAGGGAAGGTTTCCAAATCTTTACTTCTTCTCCAATAATTGATTATTTTTCAAATTTTAACTTCTCTTTCAAACAAATTGTCATCTCATATTCTATGCAAACTTTTTCAAAATATGACAATTTAAATCTTGAATTATTCAAATCTTTTAGGAAAGAAATAACTCAAGATGAAAGTGAATTTGGACTTCTAGAATTTCCAAATGTGATAACACAAAATATTAGAAGTCCTTATTTCCTTGTTTTTATAGAAAAATTCTTTCTTGGATTGGTATTAATTGAAAATATATTTGATGTTTATTGCATATTTGTGTTTGATCCAGGAGGAAGAAAAAGTTAATATAAAAGAATAAGGCCACTCCAAGATGGCCATGCTCCCAAAGATTGTGTGGAATTTCTTCATAAGGCGATTGCCAGATTTGAGGACAAATCTTTTTTTAAGAGGGAGGGTATGATGGAATCGTACTTGACGTAGTCCTCCTTTTGTATTTTTACCTTTTATAGTTTAGCTCTTAAGGAGCATTGGTTACTATAAATACCCAGCTCCTCTATTGTATTGTTACTTTTGAGCTTAATGAGAATTTGATTTTCTGACATTCAGAAATAATTATCTCTTGAAAGTCATATGCTAGAGAGTCCAAAGACTCCCTCTAGCCACCTTCCTTGCACACTGCCTCCATTTTCATTTTCCTTGAATTCCACCGTGCTTCACCTTATTTCTCTCACATTACCATTCTTCGCTGCCACCTCACATCAGCTTCCAAACTGCCTATCCTTCAGCAGCCACACGTCCTCTTTTGTCTCGCATACAACATCAACACATCTTCATTTCTCACCAATTCTCTCTCGCAGAACGCATCCATTTCTCTCTCGAGAGCTCATCCTCACGAGCCTTCTACTTCCATCACAGTAAGCTTCTACACCTACATTTTCTTCTCAGATTTGCATTTTCACTCTCCGCATCTCCTGACCACATCTAAACCTAGGGTTTCTTCATCATCTTGTCTTTTCCTGCCATTCTCACCATTTGTTTTCGATTTCCACCGTTTAAACCTCAGATCTTAGGTTTTTCTTGAGTCTGTCTCTCGATTTAGAGCTTCGTCATCATTTTCCGCTGTGTTCATCTCTGGAGGAAGCTTCGAAGGACATCGCGACATGCACCTTCGTCCTCTCCTCGGGCGTTCGTCCATCACGCTGAGGGGAAATTCTGGCCCTCAGCGGTGGTTTAGCTTTTCAAGGAGTTGTGTTCTATGTTTTACTAATGATTAACATCATGTTCTGTGGTTTTGTATTTGTGTTTGAATGCAGGAATGACATCCTCTTCAGGAAAGAGATTGAAAACCATGGCAACCAAGAGAAAGGAAAAGGAACCAGAGCAACCCCACTCTAGCAGGTTCCTCTCTAGGAAACATGAGAAGCACTTTAAGGTGGTTCAGGACAGGAGACTTCTGATGGAAAGAAAAGTTGGAATGATACCTAACTTTGCTCCTCACACTACAAAAAAGTAGGGCATTACCGAAGGCCAGAAGCCCTCGGAAAATGCCAAAAGCCGTCGCTAATGGATGTTTACCGAAGGCCTATCGACGGCCAAAAATCCTTCGGTAAATCCCTTGTCGCTAACCATTACCGAGGGCTTCTTCCCTTCGGTAATTACCGAGGGCCAGAAGCCTTCGGTAATTACCGAAGGGCGAAAGCCCTCGGTAATTACCGAAGGGCGAAAGCCTTCGGTAATTACCGAAGGGCGAAAGCCCTCGGTAATTTCCGAAGGGCAGAAGCCCTCGGTATTGAGCATTCGAGGGTATTTACCGAAGGGCGGAAGCCTTCGGTAATGGCTAGACGAGGGCATTTACCGAAGGGCAAAAGCCTTCGGTAAAATGCAGAGCAGGTTTTAGAGAAATGGTTTTCCCTCTGCAACCCAGACCTGTATAACAAATTTAATTTACAAACAGACCTGCATAACAATTTTCAAACACATACAAACATGCATAATGTGCATCTCAAAGATCCAATCAATGATCAATATCCAAGGCACATCAAATAATCCACAGGACATCCATTAATGTATAAATAATGTATTTATAGTTCAAACATAAAACAATGTAACACAAGGATGTTGTAACATCCAAAGTCTGTAAGTACATCTAACATTCAAATGATATCAACTCAAAATGTTCTAATATCGAAATGTTTGTCTAACAAGTAATAAGAAAATGAAACCTAATAATGTACATAACTATCATATATCCTTCGGTAAGTTAATTCATCAAAGCCAATACCGACGGCCCAAAGACCTTCGAAAAAAAGCCTTCGGTAATGAGTGCATTTCACCATGGCCTTCGGTAATGATCTATCCGACCGTCGGTAACACACTTTTACCGAAGGGCAAGAGGCCGTCTGTAAAAACCCTTCGGTAATACACCAATTTCTTGTAGTGTCAATTTGGAGAGCAAGTGTTAGGGAATGACTGGGGAAAACTAGCCACCTATCCTGCACCTGCTAACATAGTTGTGGTGAAGGAATTCTACACCAATGCAAAGAAGATGAAGCTGATGATGATGAGGCATTTGAAGATGATGAAGATGAGGAGGAAGAGGAAGATACAGAGGACAGCTCAGACTGATGAGGAGCTGAGATAGCATTTACTGATGAATGCTATCATATGCTTATACTTTTGTTGGTTTAAGTTTTCTGAACTTATTTGTTTTTGTTTTTAGATTAGAGTTTGATGTACTCTATTGAACACCTGGTTTGTTATGATGGTTTGCTATTAACTGTAATTGTTTGATAAGTAATGCTTGATGATGATTAGTGATTGATTGATGTTGAGATAGATGTGCATTAAAATGCTTAAACAGGTGATTCACAAACTTTGTGAACAAATGCAAGATATTATGATTGTGGTTGTGAGATTAAGCAGGATGTGTTTGTCAAATGTGAATGAGTTTATATGTGAGGTTTTGAGCTCCAGATATTTGGTATGATTGAATGTTATTACTTTGGAAACATGAATGACTTTGCCCAGGTTTTCTATGATTGAATCAATTACTTGTTTTGCATCATATGATCAAGGCCGTTTGTTGGAACCCTTTTTATTGGCCAAATTCATAAAGTTAGCCCACTAAAAGAGAACACTTTGTGTTCTATCCTTTGAACCCTTAGCCTTGAACATACACTGAAACCCTTGATTGAAAATCTTTACCTTGAGTTAAGTAGAAAATATTTTGTGGTATTGTTAAATGTTCAAGTTTGGGGTTGTTAGGAAAACATGAAAAAGGAAAAGCATTGAGCTAAGAGCTAAAAAGTAAGAATATGCAAAGAATAAAAGAAAAGAAAAGAAAAAGAAGCAAAGCTCAATGCAAATGCAGAGGCAAGTTGGAATGAATAAGAATAATTGTGTTGTTATGATTTTCTTAACTCAAGGATTTTGTGATCCAGAAAAACCAATTTTCTTGTTAGCCCAGCCACAGTATAAGCCATTGAAAAGTCCTTGTGATGATGCATGTTTGTGAATGATTTTGATTATGGTAAAATGAAAGGCAAAGTTGATTCATGTGACATTGTGATAGTAGAGTGAATGAGTGATTACCTTTTATACACTTGTGTGTTGAGTGAAACACTTTACCTAGTGAGGAAATATTCCATTAGCACATGAACATCCATGCTTAATTGATTGGTCATTCATGGAAAAGAGCATTTGTTGGGTATTAACTGACTTTGTGAAACACTAAAGCATGTGCACATCTTGATTGAACTCTTGGTCATAAGTTTGATTGAAGTTTTTACTTATCTAAAAAGAGGATTTTTGAATGAGTGAACCATTGATGAGAGGGTCGCACCTCTCACAAAAGTTGTGCATAAAAGAATGCAGTATAGTGCTAGGACATGACTCCTAGGTCGTCTCTCAAGGACCAAATTTGGTTCAAGTCTCAGGTCAAACACGCAGTGGGGGGTTTTGAAAGTGTTTTTGTGGTTGCGGTAAAATTAAATTAAACTGGAAATTAAATAAAACACGACCGAATATAATTGAAAACATTAAAATGCATGAAAACATTTAAAGAAAATAATACAATAGATAAATATTCAAACACAATTCACCACCAAAAAGAAGAAAATCAATTCAACCTATAATATAAACCATTCTTAGGCAAAGGAATAAAAGAAATTAAATTTTTCTCTACCATTAACCGTGACTCATGTGCTTCATTCTATAAGAAAACCAAGTCAGCCAAACTAATTTCCTCTCCTGCCGTGACAACACACACTACCTCTTAATTGAATTGCTTCTCATTTCTCAAAGAAAATAAACCTGCAAAGTGTTAATTCCAAAAATAAAAGTGGGGTAGCCTTTCTCATTTCTCATTCAGCAGCCGTGACAAGGGGAATAAATTCCCATGATGTGACCATGTGCTCTCTGCTGCCAGCTTTTCTTCGTCCTAGAATCACCATCCCGTGAGCTTCTCTTCCTTGCTCCACATCACGGACAACACTCCATTTCTTGAGAAAAGAAATCTATCACTGTACCCTTGCTACTCCTATCTAAGTTATCCATTCATTCTTAAAAGATAAAAGAGATGTATCAATGGCCTGGGCCACCTCTTCCTTCACGTGAATCAACTTCTTCATGAATCAAAGCAAACCAGCTGTAAAGTGCTTCTATTCTCCCACTCCACATCAGCCATCAACGTCCCATCATCCTATACTGTAACCTAATCTACTCCTCGTTCCATGAAGGCCAAATTAAATGCACCGTGTTTGCTTATAAAGTAAAGAATTGAGAATGTGCTTCCTCTGGACGAGACATTGCATGATTGAATTTCATATTCCTCTTCAAAAATTAATCGACGTGCACTACTAAAAATAAATCATCGTGTGAGCACTTCTTCCAGACGTCAAAGCGTGAGTACATCCCAAATGAAATCAGCGTCAGCCGTGACCGTATGTGCACCGTTCCAGCTCCTGGAATGAATTGCTTTTTCTTAAAAAAATAAAATCACCGTCCTCTTCTTCTAAGAAAATGAATGCACAGTGTGCTTCCTTCCAGGTCGTGACCCCACTTTCGTTTTTCCAATTGAAAATCTTGTGCCTTCTTCCAGCTCAACACGCACATTGCTTAACTTCCATAAAACAAATCTCAATCACCGGTAGCATCTTCTAAAGAAAGAAACACTCTTTTTTTTAAAGTAAAAAAAATGAAAATGACTGTGGATGTGGCAGCAGGAGCTGAACCCAAGCTTCAAACAAAGGTGCACAAAACCAAATGAAAATGAAAAGGGAAATAAAAAAAAATCAGCAAAAAGAAATCAACGTTCTCTTCATTCATGCCAATGAAAACCGTGTTCCAAGAACCAAGAGCAAAATGAGAGAAAAAGAAACTACAACGGGGTGGCGGCTGTAGTATGTCCCAGCCCTCACCCGTAACCTTCCATCTCTACCATCTGAAAAAAAATGCTCAAGGGAAAACTCTCATAAAGCTGGTGGCTGTCCCCCGTTAGGTCACCCCCCCAGAAAAAAAACTCCACTGAAGCTCTTCTTTCACTCCATCCGTGGGCTTTCTCCTCCCTGTTGGCCGCGTGGCGTGTACACCTCCCAGATGTGCGCATATCTCTTTTTCTCCAATGCTGGATGCCACCTCACGTGGTTGAATGTGCTGGAAGCCAAACCCAATTCAAATTGCTGGAGCTGCTGGATGCACCCCCTCTTCCCATGTGGCTGCTGGAAAATGAAGAAAATAATTTGGACGCGTGGCAGCTATGTGTTGTTCATGATGAAACCCTTTTATTCTCCAAGGCCATCACCTTTAATTTGCTGGACGCCACCCCCTGCCCGCGTGACCAAGCCGTCCGCTGGAGTGTGCTGCTTCTCATGTGCTACTGGACTCCCGTGTGCGTGGACCGGTTTCCCATTTCTCTCCCCGCACCTCCTAAGATGATTCCCAAGAACTCCTTTAACCATTGTGGGCCGTGGCATTCTCTTTCCCAGCCAGCTGGACCCGTGAGTTCCTCTTCAAAATGTGTATATCCAAAGCTGCTCCTACTTGAAGGCAATAAAGAAACCAAAACTTCAATTTGTGGGCCGTTCGTGTGCTTCTTGCTGGACGTGGCCGTGGAGTGTGCTTCTCTTTTCCAAAGAAAATGACTTTGTTGGTGGTGGATGGGCTTCATGGGCCGTTACCTTCTTTGCTGCACCCCAAAATATGAAATTCACACCTCCTCACTCATTTAGCCTCTAAATGTCCCAAATTGTATTTCCAAAATTTTCCCTACAATTAATAATGCAAATAATTAGCTCAAATCATTCAAATTAATTAAAATAAGAATTTCTGATCAAATTAAGCACAATTAGGAAAAATGGGAAAATACCGGACATTTAAGCACAATTCCCCGATTAATTCTAGTATAATAAACTAAGTGAAGTGAATAAAATATTGACTCATCAAAATAGACCACACTTAGTCTTTTGCACTCCTGGGCAAAATCAAGACGCAGATCAGGGAATAGTTCAAAGGACATCCAGGGTATGACACAAACTTAGCACACAGAAAACAAAGACATCGCAAGGAAACAAACAGAATTTACACAGTCCTCAAGAAATCTGGACAGAGAAAAGAAGTAGACAATTCCAACACAGAATGAATCAGAGAAAGCAGATACTCATGAAATCATCCAAGCAATTCAAGACATGGCAAAATGATCAATCAGCTCAAAAGGTGAATCAAAAGTAACAAAACCTCACAGATGCACTATCAGTGTTTCTCAAGTGTCTTAGGTAAAGAATTTCAACTCAATGCACTCAAGAAAGCAAGCAACACTAGACTTGGCAAGCCTCTAATATCAACACTCAAAACATATGCATGTTCAAATCAAAAGGTCTTTTATGGGTGAAGTGGGGCCAAGGACAAGGGAGGATAAATGTGGATAAGAAGCTACAAACCATAAGGAACAAAGGAGCAATGGGGAACAAGTGTAAACACATTCAAACACACCCACAACCTCTACTTCCATCCTCTTCTTGACTCCATTATTCACAATTATTCACAATTTTTTTTTTTTTACTGTTTTTCTGCTCTCTGTTTTTTTCATCTTGTCTCTTTTCTTTACTCTATTCAGCACACAATTTCAAGAGACAAGATACACCACATAATTACAAAAACACGATAAGAAGAGGACTCACTAGCCAATTCCTCAAAAACCCCCAGGAGACCACACTTGTTCCCAAAACACTTCCAAAGCTCCAAAATTCCCTAAGGTTAAGGTAATCATGGTTTTTCACTTAGGGCTAGTGTATGAGCTTCAAAACAAAGAAATGAGGAAAGTATAGGCTCAACAAGGGTTTTCAAAGAATCAGAACAAGGTAAGCTTATTTGGCTAGAGAGGCTCAAAAACAAAACTGCCTTTATCACTTCCAAACATGCATATCAATCAAGACTTATCAACAAGAGTCAAGCCAAGGCATATGCGCAAGCAATCAAGAGACATATCACACACAAGAAAGAACATAAAGTGGCTCAAATCTCACACAGGGTAATTGTCACAATCAATTCAACCTCTCAAACATCATAATCATCTTCCCAAGCAAAGAAAAGCAAGGGATTTCAAACCAATAAGTATCAATCAAGTGAAGTGAAAGACGAGTCTACAACTTTAACACAGTCCAGAAATGAAGAGAATCATGCAAAATTGTATACAAGATAAAACAAAACTACCTAGAAAAGAAAAAAATTTAACACGAAAAACAAAAACTAACAAAGAAAAATAAAAATCTCCCCTAATAGACCACACTTAAACTACACAGTGTCCTCAATGTGTCACAAACAATAAGATCAGAAATCAGAACAGTGAACAAATCATGGACAAGTGCAATAAAAGTACGGAAAGGGGGAGAAGAGAGAAAGAAAACTCCCCTGGTCATGGTGGCAGTTGCCAATTTTGGGCTTTCAGGGAGATGTCTTCCACCACAGTATCCAGCAAGAAGGTTTTGAGGACGAACTGCTTCATCCTCCAGATTTGATCTAGCAGGGAGATATCATCCACAGCTGGATCTAAGAAGCAAGGATTGTTGATGAGCGGGTTCAGCTGGTGCCTATGGGTGCATGTTGGTTAAATATATGTGTACCTCCTGTAACATGGTTAGTGCAATGTGGTTCCAAAGAAATAACATGCAGGGGTATAACACCCAATCTCAGTGTAACAGGCTGAACCTCAGATACATCCTCAGAACATGAATCAATTTCAGATGTAGAAACGATATCAATAACAGGCTCAGATTCATGTTCAGTGCATGGAGAATAAATATTCAGATGTGGTAGCAAAAAGTGGTTCTCATCATGCACAGAGGGAGAATTAAAAACATGCTCATCAACAGTATAATTATCAACATACCCCTCAACAGCATAATCATCAACAGAATAATCAAATTGAGGTATGCTTACCTTCACTTCTCTAAAGCTTGGAAAAGTGGTGAAAGATGAAAATGGTCTACCTGGCTCACAAATGTTGCTCATATATGCCTGGTCCTCAAAATCTTTCTCGGTCTCCTCAGGTGCAAGAGTGGGACCATCTGAAGGTGGGAAAGTATGTGGCGCAGTAGTAAGCTCATGACTCTTCTCCCCATCTTCTATGTTGATGCCACTATCATCATCATCTGGAATCTGAACAGTCTGAAATGGTAACTCTGAATCTTGAGACTGTTCCTCAGTGAGTTGAGTGGCCATCTGCCCTATCTGATCAGTCATACTCTGAATGGTAGCTCCTATTTCTTGCTGGAACTGCATGTTCTCTTGCTGAAACTGAAGGTTCTGCATGGTCATCTGCTCCAACAACTCCTGCAATGTAGGCTTAGAAGTAGAAGGCTGAGGAGCTATTTGGGCAGGAGCATCATATTGCTGACTCTGATATTGCTGGACTGGTGGAGGCATGAAAGTACTCTGGAATGGTGGTTCTTGATATTGATGCTGTGGAGCATTATACCATCCCAAAGTAGGGTCATTCCATCCAAGACCGTTGCTGTAAGCATATTGCACAAGGGAAAATTTGCTCAGAAACTGATGCTCAAGATATCCCCAATCGGTAACGGATCTCAGAGGAAGAGAGTCTTTCCAATCCTTAGCTGCTCCTTTTAATGAATGCGGAAATGCGCTCAAGAAAACGTAATCAAGAGGGACATCTGGAGGCTTCATTGAAGAGCACATGATGTGGAGCTCCTCCAAATGTCTGTGTGGGCATTCTCCTGCAAAACCATGAAACTTAGGCAGCAAATGTATCAGTCCAGGGGTGAGATCGCAATGAAGATCATCCTCCTTAAGTGAAACCGGCTCACAAAGAGCACTCTCAGAAATTAGAGGATGAGTCGTATTGTTCTCAACATAGAAATCAGCAGAATATGAATTACAATCAGAGTAACATGCAGAAGGAGAATCATAATCAGAGGCACTAGCAAAACAAGCAGTGTTCACGAAATCAAAATAGGTAGACATGGAAAAAGAAGAATACTAAAAATCACGAAACAAATAAAACACAACACATTTATACATCCAACACGCACACACAAAACAGAACATCACATCACATCACATCACATCACATCACATCGCAAGATAAAACACAACACACACAAACACAACAAAAACCTAAGACCGAACCATTGGTCCCCGGCAACGGCGCCATTTTGATGAGAGGGTCGCACCTCTCACAAAAGTTGTGCATAAAAGAATGCAGTATAGTGCTAGGACATGACTCCTAGGTCGTCTCTCAAGGACCAAATTTGGTTCAAGTCTCAGGTCAAACACGCAGTGGGGGGGTTTTGAAAGTGTTTTTGTGGTTGCGGTAAAATTAAATTAAACTTGAAATTAAATAAAACACGACCGAATATAATTGAAAACATTAAAATGCATGAAAACATTTAAAGAAAATAATACAATAGATAAATATTCAAACACAATTCACCACCAAAAAGAAGAAAATCAATTCAACCTATAATATAAACCATTCTTAGGCAAAGGAATAAAAGAAATTAAATTTTTCTCTACCATTAACCGTGACTCATGTGCTTCATTCTATAAGAAAACCAAGTCAGCCAAACTAATTTCCTCTCCTGCCGTGACAACACACACTACCTCTTAATTGAATTGCTTCTCATTTCTCAAAGAAAATAAACCTGCAAAGTGTTAATTCCAAAAATAAAAGTGGGGTAGCCTTTCTCATTTCTCATTTAGCAGCCGTGACAAGGGGAATAAATTCCCATGATGTGACCATGTGCTCTCTGCTGCCAGCTTTTCTTCATCCTAGAATCACCATCCCGTGAGCTTCTCTTCCTTGCTCCACATCACGGACAACACTCCATTTCTTGAGAAAAGAAAACTATCACTGTACCCTTGCTACTCCTATCTAAGTTATCCATTCATTCTTAAAAGATAAAAGAGATGTATCAATGGCCGTGGGCCACCTCTTCCTTCACGTGAATCAACTTCTTCATGAATCAAAGCAAACCAGCTGTAAAGTGCTTCTATTCTCCCACTCCACATCAGTCATCAACGTCCGATCATCCTATACTCTAACCTAATCTACTCCTCGTTCCATGAAGGCCAAATTAAATGCACCGTGTTTGCTTATAAAGTAAAGAATTGAGAATGTGCTTCCTTTGGACGAGACATTGCATGATTGAATTTCATATTCCTCTTCAAAAATTAATCGACGTGCACTACTAAAAATAAATCACCGTGTGAGCACTTCTTCCAGACGTCAAAGCGTGAGTACATCCCAAATGAAATCATTGTCAGCCGTGACCGTATGTGCACCGTTCCAGCTCCTGGAATGAATTGCTTTTTCTTAAAAAAATAAAATCACCGTCCTCTTCTTCTAAGAAAATGAATGCACAGTGTGCTTCCTTCCAGCCCGTGACCCCACTTTCGTTTTTCCAATTGAAAATCTTGTGCCTTCTTCCAGCTCAACACGCACATTGCTTAACTTCCATAAAACAAATCTCAATCACCGGTAGCATCTTCTTGATACAAGAAGGTCTAACACCATAGGACCCATCACAAGAGGAATGGCCAAAAAGCTCCAAGATGAATATTCTCCTCAAGGTCAAGTACTATTTGCTATCTTTGGATGGAAAATTGGAGAACAAGAAGATATGCCAAATCTGCCAAAACATGGAGAAGGGTAAAAAGGACATTTCTATACAAAAGGGGTGTACTTATCCTTCTATGGGGCTGCATGAGTAATTGTTTTTCTTCACATAAAACTTGATTTTCACGTGTTTTAGACGCTATACATGTAGCACATGGGTTCAGATCTGCCACGTGAAAGTTGAGTGCTTAGAGCCTTGAGATTAATCTATAAAATCTCATAGGAAAAGCTTGTAAATCACTTTTGGATTGTAGTAAAGAATTTCTGCTGAAATGCATAGTAAATTCCTTCTCCAAGAGTCACTTCTTAGCTTGATTCCCATTGCAACTTTCTTCCACTCTAGGAAGCCTTCTGAGTTGTGAATCACCTCTCCAAGCTAGCCTCCATATCCAACCACCATAAACACCAATCATCCGCTGCATCACATCCAAAGCTCCTCACCAATCTGCTCTTGAAATTCCAAATCTGCACACCTCTGCATCAGATACAGCTCCTGTTACATTGGTTGCAGCCACTGTCCAAGTCTCCTTGCACCTCCAATCTCACGGCTCATCTTCTCCACATCTCCTAGGATGTATCAAGTGGTATTCAGAGCAAGGTTCTAACTAGAACCGTGAGATAAGTCCAGATTTTCTTCCATTTATCTGCTGTCAAAAAATTTCCTGGTTGTCTTGCTGTTTTCTGAAAAATTCTGCAATGTTTCATCAATCATTGCTTTGTTTAGGATCTACTCTTAATTTCATTGGCTACTAGCTGTCGTTGTTTGAGTTTTCCTTCATTTTATTCGGCTGTTATTAATTGTTTGAGTCTATTTTACCATTTAAACATCATTTCTGTTTTTGTCTTAAGTCTTGTTAGTTACTTTGCTGTTTTGTTATCAAATCTGGTTTTTCTACCAAGTTTTACCAAAAATCTGAGTTGTTTGAATGTGGCTACACCAAGTAAGAGCAATGAATACTTCAGAAATGAGCTCAGGTGTTTAGATCTATCATTCAAACTCAAAATCTGTGCAGTTTTTTTTTTTAAAATCCTGACAGCATTTCAGTTCTGTTTTTGTGCTGCATTGGCACTGTTTTTATGGTCATTTACTGTTCTATTGAACAACAGTTGGTTGATCCATTGTCTGAACCATTTGGAAGATGAAATGAGTTGATTCCAAATAGTTTGTCATGTGGCAAGAGTGTCCAAGCATTTGGCCGAGATGCATGAGTTTCCTTGAGTCAATTTTGCTTAATTGTGTGTGGTTAGTATTAGATCATTGCTAATCATCATCAACACTGAATTTCTGCATTTGTGCAAATTTCAAATACCATTTCTAACTCCTCCTTGCTGTTTTCAAGTCAGAATTACTTTTGAATCAAAATTTGACCATGCTAGTTGTTAAAGTTAGCTGAAATCTGGTACTGCAGTAGTGATTTTCTGTTTTATATAGTTGTGATGCATCCAATTAGTTCCAACAAGTCATCATTCATCATCAAAACATGTTTGAATCATTGGAAAATAACTAGGTGCAGTACTGTTCATTTGGTCTATTTTTCTGCATTGAAAAATTGACTCTGCTGCCAAAAACTGTGCTGGTTTTTTTTTTTTTCTGTCAAATTCTGCACTGCATTACTTTGCTTGATTCATCATTTTTAGACGCAGTAAAAGCCATGGTCCATTTAAGATATTAAGATAACAATTCAAAAGAGATATTACAAACGTTAAAAGGCAATTAGGACCATTGCATCATCAGTTTCGAAAGTTTGAAGTGTATAAAAATCTGGTGCAAAAATCTAGTGCAGAAATCTGGTGCAAAAAAAAAAAAATCTGGTGCAATTCATTCAGGCATTTCATCAAACAGTTTTGTCAATTTTCAATGCATAGCCAATTCGTGTGTGATTCTGATTTAAAGTCTTTTATTGCGTTTTAATTCTGTTCTAGAGCCATTCCTAAGATCATTTTGATGTGCCACCGTGATTGATAGCCACTTAATTGCTTGCTTTCTGAATTTTGAACACTCTGCACACCATCTGTTTGACAAAAGTCCTGGTGTTGCTGTCACTTGGATGTGATTTTGCTGGCAATTGTGGTGGTAGTTTCTATGACTAATTGGTTTATTGGATAGGTGAACTATAACTCAAATGGCTCACTGCAAGTGGAAGCATCAAAGGAAGTTCAATTGGTGAAGAAAAGTGAATGAAGTTGAACCTTGAAGAAGGAAAAACCGTGACTGCAGCAGCATTCTATACTGCAGAAAATTAATTTCTTGGTTTAGGCACCTTGCAGCTGAGAGAATTGTTTGGAATCCAGTAGATTCAAGTTCTTTGAGAGCAACCAAAGCTGCATACATTGTCCCTTAGCCTATTTTTAACTTTTCCTTTCCAATTTACCAAATTTCTTTGTAACTTCCATTGTTTTTCTTTGGTTGTAAGTTCCAAATCCAAGCAAGTGAGGTGCTAGAGTTCACAAGTGCTCTTCCCTCATTTGTAACTAGACTCAAAGAAGTCTCACAACCTAAAATTGAGTAGTCGGTGAGTGTGTCTTAGATCCAAAGTCTAAGCCTCACCTAGGAGACCTCACTTTAATGGTTTTTCCAATTTTCGACTAGATAACATATATCTTGTGCGAATAGGAAGCTCTCTTAGGGGTCCGAAATTAGAGTTAGGTTGTGTTCTTTTCTTTGCTTTTTGTTTTTCTTTGTTGTCTTTAAGACTTAAGTGGATTTAAGAGTGATTTTGATCTAAGGACTCTAGTAAGTAGCAAGAAGCATATTTGGCAAGGAAAAGGCTTGGTACTTAAGCATTCCTAATGAATCACCTCCCTTACCTGGAATATTGCTTCAAGTGAAAATCTCTAGTCTTTACTTCAAGAATAACATTTAAGTCCATCATAATGTCTAGAAGGCATTCTCCTAGGATTAGTGATAGTGAACAAGAACATTTTTCTCTTCAAACTTTAGTTAATGAATTCAAGGAAATAAGAAGAGAAATGAATGAAGAGAAAGTCAATAGAGAGCTTCAAAATGCTGTTATTCAAGATGAGTTGAGAATGATAAGAAAAAGTAAGTTTAGGGGAAGTCAGAGTGCAAACTCTCAAGAGGGAGGGATGTCTATGAGTCTGGGTGATTATTACCCTCATCAGCCTTCTACTTCTAGAAGGCATAGGAGAAATTCTCATGCACCCCCACCCCCTAAAGAAGTCAATGTTGTGTTGCCTCACTTCCATGGGAAGGACAATGTAGAGGCTTATCTTGATTGGGAGATGAAGGTGGAACAATTGTTTGAATGCCATCAAGTGAGTGAAGAGAGGAAGGTCTCTCTAGCTACCCTAAGTTTTCAAGGGTATGCAATGTATTGGTGGACTGCCTTGGTCCAAGAGAGGCTTAGACATCAAGCCCCTCCCATCCACTATTGGAATGATCTCAAGTCTGCCCTTAGGAGGAGACACATTCCCTCCTACTACAATAGAGAACTCATGGATAAACTCCAAAGGTTACAACAAAGGTCTATGACAGTTGAGGAATATAGACAAAAGATGGAGTTGTATATGATGAGGGCAGGCATAGTAGAAGGTCCAGAAACTACTTTAGCTAGATTTTTAAGTGGGCTCAATTTTGACATAAGAGATAGGGTTGAACTTCTACCTTATAGAGATTTGAATGATCTTGTTCAAATGTGTATAAAGGTAGAACAACAAAACTTGAGAAAATCTTCTTCTAAAAGAATTCAAGTTCAACCTACTTTTGAAAAGAAAATTTTTAAAGAAAAAGAGCCATTTAAACCTCTAGCCAAAATAGAAGAGAGATCCAAGAAAGAGACACCCTTACACACAAGAACAAGTGAAATCAAATGCTTCAAATGTCTAGGAAGGGGTCATGTATCTACTCAATGTCCTACAAAAAGAAACATTATTTTGAAAGGCAAGGACATTTATAGTAGTGAAAGTGACACCCCAACTAGTACAAGTGAGAGTGAGGAAGAAGAGAGGGAAGAGGAAATATATGCTGATGATGGACAACTTCTCATGGTGAGAAGGATACTTAGCAACCAACCAAGTCTTGAACATATATCACAAAGAGAGAACATCTTTCACACAAGATGTAAAATTCAAGAAAATCATTGTTCTCTCATTGTTGATAGTGGGTCTTGTTGCAATTGTTGTAGCACAATGTTGGTTGAGAAGTTGAAACTTGATATTATACCTCATCCAAAACCTTATAAACTTCATTGGCTAAATGAAGATGGGGATATAATAGTCAAGAATCAAGTGAAGTTGGGATTTTCCATTGGGAACTTCAAAGATGAAGTTTTATGTGATATAGTTCCCATGGAAGCATGTCATGTGTTATTGAGGAGACCATGGCAATTTGATCATCAAACTATCCATCATGGTCTAACCAATACCATCACTATCCATCAAAAGGACAAGAAGTTTGTGCTTCATCCTTTGACTCCTACCCAAGTGGCTAAGGATCAAGCACAAATGAAGATTTTAAGAAAGCAAGAACATGATCAAAAGAAAAAGTCAAAAAGAAAGGGAGGTATAGAAACAAGTGTGCCACCTAAGGTCACTCAACATGAAGTCCTTTTAAACAAAAAGACTTTAATCAATACACTTCAAGTTGAGCAACCTTCATATCTTCTTCTTTGTCAAGGGACACTTACATGCACATCTAGTGATTCAAAGACTTCAACTCCTTCTCCATCCATTCAAAAACTTTTGAAAGAATTTGATGATCTATTCCCACAAGAAATTCCAAAAGGGCTTTCACCCATAAGAGGAATTGAACATCAAATTGATTTCATTCCAGGGGCAGTTCTTCCTAATAGGCCAGCCTATAGGACAAATCCCCAAGAAACTAAGGAGATTGAGACACAAGTCCAAGAGTTGCTAGATAAAGGCTTAGTTCAAAAGAGTCTAAGTCCCTGTGCTGTACCAGTGTTACTTGTACCAAAAAAAGATGGGAAGTGGCGCATGTGTTGTGATTGTAGAGCTATCAACAACATCACAATCAAGTATAGACATCCCATTCCTAGGCTTGATGATATGTTGGATGAATTGCATGGAGCACAAATATTTTCAAAGGTAGATTTAAAAAGTGGCTATCACCAAATAAGAATTAAGGAAGGTGATGAATGGAAAACTGCCTTTAAGACCAAGTTTGGATTATATGAATGGCTAGTTATGCCTTTTGGTCTTACAAATGCTCCAAGCACATTCATGAGACTTATGAATCATGTCCTTAGGGATTGCATTGGGAAGTTTGTAGTTGTTTACTTTGATGACATCTTGGTATATAGTCAAAATTTGCAAACTCATGAAAAACATTTGAGAGTTGTTTTAACAATTCTTAGAACACACAAATTGTTTGCAAACTTTGACAAGTGTACCTTTTGTGTTGATAGTGTCATATTTCTTGGATTTGTGGTCACCAAAAATGGGGTTCATGTGGACCCAGAAAAAATAAAGGCCATCCAAGATTGGCCTCCTCCAAAGAATGTAGGAGAAGTAAGGAGCTTCCATGGGTTGGCAAGCTTTTACAGAAGATTTGTTCCTAACTTCTCTAGTCTTGCTTCACCCCTCAATGAGTTGGTGAAAAAAGATGTTACATTCCATTGGGGGGATAAACAACAAAAAGCTTTTGAGCTACTCAAAGAGAAGCTCACACAAGCACCTATTCTAGCTTTGCCAAATTTTTCCAAAACTTTTGAGCTAGAATGTGATGCTTCAGGATTTGGCATAGGTGCAGTATTATTACAAGAAGGACACCCAATTGCATACTTTAGTGAAAAACTTCATGGTGCCTCTTGTAATTATCCCACCTATGACAAAGAACTCTATGCACTTGTGAGGGCTCTTCAAACTTGGGAACATTACCTTGTTGCCAAGGAGTTTATCATTCATAGTGATCATGAATCACTTAAGTATTTGAAGAGTCAACACAAGTTACAAAAGAGGCATGCTAAGTGGTTGGAATTCATTGAACAATTCACTTATGTTATTAAATACAAGAAAGGAAAATCCAATGTGGTGGCTGATGCTTTGTCAAGAAAAATTAATCTATTAGCTACATTGGGAGCTCAAATTCTTGGATTTAATAACATTCTTGAATTATATTCACAAGATCTTGATTTTGCTCATATCTATGAGGAATGTCTCAATAAGCCTCAAGGAGGATTCTATGTGAAAGAGGGGTATCTTTTTAAAGAAGGAAAAATTTGCATTCCCCAAGGTTCACATAGAAAACTCCTTGTTAAAGAGACACATGAGGGAGGATTAATGGGACATTTTGGGGTAGAAAAGACCCTTGGCATGTTGAAAGAAAAATTTTTTTGGCCTCACATGAGAAGGGATGTTCAAAGGCATTGCTTTAAGTGTATAACTTGTTTAGAAGCTAAATCTAAATCAATGCCTCATGGACTTTATACTCCTTTGAATGTTGCTTCCACCCCTTGGGAAGAGATAAGTATGGATTTTGTGTTAGGTCTTCCCAAAACTTCTAGGGGTTTTGATTCTATCTTTGTGGTGGTAGATAGGTTTAGCAAAATGGCTCATTTTATACCTTGCCACAAAGTAGATGATGCAAGCAACATTGCAAAGTTATTCTTTAGAGATGTGGTTAAACTTCATGGTCTACCTAAGGTAATAGTTTCGGATAGAGATACAAAATTTCTTAGTCACTTTTGGAGGACCTTATGGTCTAGATTAGGGACTAAGTTATCTTTTTCTACTACTTGCCATCCTCAAACAGATGGTCAAACTGAGGTAGTAAATAGATCTCTTTCCACTTTACTAAGGGTAGTTCTAAAAGGTAATCACAAATCTTGGGATGAGTATCTTCCTCATGTTGAGTTTGCCTACAATAGAGTAGTTCATGGAACTACTAAATTGTCTCCTTTTGAAGTTGTTTATGGTTTTAATCCTTTGACACCCATGGATTTAATACCCCTTCCAAATTCTATTGATTTTGTTCATCAAGATGGGGTATCTAAATCTAAATTT
The DNA here is from genome assembly GCF_029865625.1 of Vigna umbellata. NCBI lineage: Eukaryota > Viridiplantae > Streptophyta > Magnoliopsida > Fabales > Fabaceae > Vigna > Vigna umbellata. The sequence goes on along the minus strand of NC_142175.1, from coordinate 16,852,966 downwards.
ATTAAAGATTTACATCAAAGGGTTAAAATTCAAATTCAACAACAAAATGAGAAATATGCCAAGAAACATAATAAGGGCAAGAAAGAGTTAATCTTCAATGAAGGAGATTTAGTTTGGATTCATCTTAGAAAGGAAAGATTTCCTCAACTAAGAAAGTCCAAACTCAATCCTAGAGGAGATGGACCCTTTAAAGTGATCAAGAGGATTAATAACAATGCATATCAACTTGATCTTCCTCCTGAATATGGTGTTCATGCTACCTTCAATGTATCTGATCTTAAACCTTTTGCAGGATTTGATAGTGAAGATGAAGATCTTTTGGATTTGAGGGCAAATCCTTCTCAAGAGGGAGGGGATGATACAAGAAGGTCTAACACCATAGGACCCATCACAAGAGGAATGGCCAAAAAGCTCCAAGATGAATATTCTCCTCAAGGTCAAGTACTATTTGCTATCTTTGGATGGAAAATTGGAGAACAAGAAGATATGCCAAATCTGCCAAAACATGGAGAAGGGTAAAAAGGACATTTCTATACAAAAGGGGTGTACTTATCCTTCTATGGGGCTGCATGAGTAATTGTTTTTCTTCACATAAAACTTGATTTTCACGTGTTTTAGACGCTATACATGTAGCACATGGGTTCAGATCTGCCACGTGAAAGTTGAGTGCTTAGAGCCTTGAGATTAATCTATAAAATCTCATAGGAAAAGCTTGTAAATCACTTTTGGATTGTAGTAAAGAATTTCTGCTGAAATGCATAGTAAATTCCTTCTCCAAGAGTCACTTCTTAGCTTGATTCCCATTGCAACTTTCTTCCACTCTAGGAAGCCTTCTGAGTTGTGAATCACCTCTCCAAGCTAGCCTCCATATCCAACCACCATAAACACCAATCATCCGCTGCATCACATCCAAAGCTCCTCACCAATCTGCTCTTGAAATTCCAAATCTGCACACCTCTGCATCAGATACAGCTCCTGTTACATTGGTTGCAGCCACTGTCCAAGTCTCCTTGCACCTCCAATCTCACGGCTCATCTTCTCCACATCTCCTAGGATGTATCACTTCTAAAGAAAGAAACACTCTTTTTTTTAAAGTAAAAAAAATGAAAATGACTGTGGATGTGGCAGCAGGAGCTGAACCCAAGCTTCAAACAAGGGTGCACAAAACCAAATGAAAATGAAAAGGGAAATAAAAAAAATCAGCAAAAAGAAATCAATGTTCTCTTCATTCATGCCAATGAAAACCGTGTTCCAAGAACCAAGAGCAAAATGAGAGAAAAAGAAACTACAACGGGGTGGCGGCTGTAGTATGTCCCAGCCCTCACCTGTAACCTTCCATCTCTACCATCTGAAAAAAAATGCTCAAGGGAAAACTCTCATAAAGTTGGTGGCTGTCCCCCGTTAGGTCACCCCCCCAGAAAAAAAACTCCACTGAAGCTCTTCTTTCACTCCATCCGTGGGCTTTCTCCTCCCTGTGGGCCGCGTGGCGTGTGCACCTCCCAGATGTGCGCATATCTCTTTTTCTCCAATGCTGGATGCCACCTCACGTGGTTGAATGTGCTGGAAGCCAAACCCAATTCAAATTGCTGGAGCTGCTGGATGCACCCCCTCTTCCCATGTGGCTGCTGGAAAATGAAGAAAATAATTTGGACGCGTGGCAGCTATGTGTTGTTCATGATGAAACCCTTTTATTCTCCAAGGCCATCACCTTTAATTTGCTGGACGTCACCCCGTGCCCGCGTGTCCAAGCCGTCCGCTGGAGTGTGCTGCTTCTCATGTGCTACTGGACTCCCGTGTGCGTGGACCGGTTTCCCATTTCTCTCCCCGCACCTCCTAAGATGATTCCCAAGAACTCCTTTAACCATTGTGGGTCGTGGCATTCTCTTTCCCAGCCAGCTGGACCCGTGAGTTCCTCTTCAAAACGTGTATATCCAAAGCTGCTCCTACTTGAAGGCAATAAAGAAACCAAAACTTCAATTTGTGGGCCGTTCGTGTGCTTCTTGCTGGACGTGGCCGTGGAGTGTGCTTCTCTTTTCCAAAGAACATGACTTTGTTGGTGGTGGATGGGCCTCATGGGCCGTTACCTTCTTTGCTGCACCCCAAAATATGAAATTCACACCTCCTCACTCATTTAGCCTCTAAATGTCCCAAATTGTATTTCCAAAATTTTCCCTACAATTAATAATGCAAATAATTAGCTCAAATCATTCAAATTAATTAAAATAAGAATTTCTGATCAAATTAAGCACAATTAGGAAAAATGGGAAAATACCGGACATTTAAGCACAATTCCCCGATTAATTCTAGTACAATAAACTAAGTGAAGTGAATAAAATATTGACTCATCAACCATCATATGAATTGGTTGAAGATTGATTTATATCTTGTTTGCTTGAGGACAAGCAAAGTTCTAAGTTTGGGGTTGTGATAACAATTGAAAAATTGTTATTTTCATGCTTAAAATTGACACAAAAAGCAACCTTTACACTTAGAAACTAGCTTGAAATCATGCTTTTATCCATATTTTCAGAAATAAGAGAGCTGGACAGGTTTATGCTTGATTTCAGTGTTTTTGTGCAGGTTTTAAGGTGAATTTAGTGAAAGAAGTGAAGAAGGAGAGAGATGGAATCAGAAAAGACATCAAAAAGTGCAAAAGGAGAAGCCGAAGTCACCGCTCAGCGGCAGTTTACCGCTGAGCGGCACTCAGGAAGTCACGGGAGGTCTGCTAAGGGGCAAAATGGCCGCTGAGGGGAAGAAACTACTCACGCACTTACCGCTGAGCGGCACTTTTATGGGCTTGGACCTAATTTTCTGTAATTTACGAATAATATATAAGCTTTAGGGTTTCCTAGGGTTAGGTATCTTTGGCTGGAACGAAGCAAACACTCTCTCTTCCACCCCTTTGAAGGAGGATCTTGGATGCTCAGGCTTCCTCTTCACCTTTCTAGGGTTTTATCTTTCATTCTTTCATTGTTATTCATCTAGGTTCACCATGAATATGGTGAACTAAACTCTGTATGTTTGTTGGGGAATCAATGTAATCTTTTGAAGCTCTCATATATGGAATTTGTTTTTACATCTTTTATTTAAGACCTATGCTTTCTTTCATCATTAGTTAGGGTTTTTCCTCTTTGCTTAATGCTTGCGTTGTTTAACTCATTCGATGCATGATTATTGGTTTTGTCGATACGGGCACGTACGGGGAAGTCTAGATCCGGGGAATCAATGTAATCTTTTGAAGCTCTCATATATGGAATTTCTCCCAATATTATATTGGTTGTCGTTAAGCTCCTGCACTTATGAACTAATTATTAGGAATGCTAGGAATTGTATGAACTCGTCATTAGGAAGAAGCCTTCTTGAAAGGTACTTTAGAGAGTGGCATTAACAATGATGATTTGAATGTTGAATTCCTAAAATATATGGGAGTGGATAAGATGAAATTGACCCCCAACAACATATTCATACATATATTTCATTGAAAGTGTTTATCTTTTGCTTTTGCCATTGATCAAAACTTCATGCATACATATTTAATTTTCGTCTTTTGCATATAAAAATCCAAATATTTCGTCTTTAAGTCTTAGCTAATCAATAAACCACACAACTAAACTAGGTCGTGAGTCCTTTGGGAAGAACGATACTTGGTCTTACCAAGTTTATTACTTGAACGATTCGGTCATACTTGCCGATTGAAAAACAAGTTTGTGACATCATATTTTGGTGTTCATAAATTTGTCCATCACCCTCTCTCTCTGCAAGCACAGCGTGGTGGAACTGGCTGAGCTGCCTCCTCACCTCCACAGTACTGTCTGTAATAGGCCTCATCAATGGCTTTTCTTGGCCTTTCAAATGGTGGAGCAGAAGTGTCCACCCCAGCTATCTTGCAAAGGTGAGTGATTAAGGAGGGATGTCCTAGGGGTGCTTTGTTATTTGAGGTATTAGCACACGCACTAATCTCATCAGCTATCATCTGCCCAATATTAACATTTAAGTTCCTGATAGCACAGTAGATGAAGATTGCCCTGCTGAGAGTAATATCTGACACATGTGAACATGGCTGAATGTTGGCATGAGAAAATGCCATCCAATACTTTGCAAGAGGAGTCAGATCAGTCCTCCTAATGTTTACCACTGAACCAGATCTATTCCTTTGGAAGTGTCCTCCAGGTATACATAGTACTCTCTCTACATCCTCAAAATCAGCCCCTTCCTCCATGCAAAGAGCAAACTGGCACTGCTCACCAGCCCACACAGTATTCAGGAAGTTATTAATAGAATCAGGATCATACCTGATAGCATGGCCTCTAACATAGACCAAATAATGTTCAGCTGGATAATCACCAATCTTCTTTGCATTGGTGTAGAATTCTTTTACCACAGCTATGTTGGCAGGTGCAGGATATGTGGCTAGCTTTCCCCAGTCATTCCCTAACAATTGCTCTCCAAATTGAGGAGTGATGAGTCAATATTTTCTCAATTTCACTTAGTTTATTGTACCGAATTTAATCAGGGAATTGTGCTAAAACGTCCGGTATTTTTCCGTTTCTACTAATTGTGCTTAATTTGATCAGAAATTCTAATTTTAATTAATTTGAATTATTTGAGCTAACTATTTGCATTATTAATTGTAGGAAAATTGTTGGACAATATTTTGGGATTTAGAGAAATGCCACATCCATTTTATTTTAAGCTAAAAAGAGAAAGGAGGTATGGATTTAATTTTAGGGGTGCACATGGAGAAGCTGGATTCATATGAAGACGTGGTGCATAGAGCAAACCTCGGCCCAAAGAAAAAAAGGGGGCTGCACGTTAAGAAGAAGGTGGTGTCACGGAGTGGGCTGGATGGATGGAAGCAGCTGCCACGTCCTTGGTCCAGCACCCAGCAGCCTTCACAAGCGGAAGCAAGAAGCACACGGTCCAGCAGTAAGCGGTGCACACAACAAAAAAGAAGCCATCCGGCAATTAGAAGTCCAGCTGGCAGGAGAAGAAAGGAGATCATGCGTCCAAGTTCAACTCGCTCCAACATTTTCCAGCAGCACCCACGGTCCCATTTGTTTGGCACGGTCCAGCAATTTTTGGAGATCCAGCTGCCACTTGGGAAAAAGCACACGATGCTTTCTTGAGTGGAAGAAGTCCAGCAGCTGACGCGTCCAGAAACTTGAAGGGTGCTACGTCCAGCAGCTTGTGGTGGCAGAGGGAGAAGCACACCGGGCCACACTTGGCTGCACACGTCCAGCAAGCACGGAGTTGAGGGAAGCCCAGCTCACGGTCTTGCATGGGAGAAGAGAGCCCAATGATGATTAGAAGTGAAGGTGTTGAACGTCCATGTGCACAAGAAACATCCAGCAATGGAAGGGAGGTGCACAACACAGCAGAAAACGGCCCAGCAGACAGCTTGGCACTAGGGCACTTATACTTTTGAGTTTTACGAGTTCCAGTGGCCGCCACAATAGAAAGAGAGGGAGAACCACCGAGAGGAGTGTGGAGATTGAGAGATGGAAGGTTACGGGATGGAGAATGGTTGAGTGGTTGATGGACAAATTTGTAAGCACCAAAATATGATGTCACAAACTTGTTTCACAATCGGCAAGTATGACCGAATCGTTCAAGTAATAAAACTTGGTAAGACCAAGTATCGTTCTTCCCAAAGGACTCACGGCCTAGTTTAGTTATGTGGTTTCTTGATTAACTAAGACTTACAAACGAAATATTTGAGTTTAAAATGCAAGACAGAAAATAAACATGTATGCATGAATTTTGATCAATGGCAAAGACAAAAGATAAACACTTTCAATGGAATATATGAATGAATATGTTGTTGGGGGTCAATTTCATCTCATCCACTCTCATATATTTTAGGAATTCAACATTCAAATCATCATTGTTAATGCCACTCTCTAATGTACCATTCTAGATGGCTTCTCCCTAATCAAATAGTTCATACAATTCCTAGCATTCCTAATGATTAGTTCATGAGTGCAGGAGCTTAAAGGCAACCAATAGAATATTGTCAGTATAATATTGGGAGAAATTCCCCGGATCTAGACTTCCCCGTACGTGTCCGTATCGACAAAACCAATAATCATGCATTAGAATGAGTTAAACAATGCAAGCATTGAGCAAAGAGGAAAAACCCTAACTAATGATGAAAGAAAGCATATGTCTTAATTCAAAGATGTACTCAACAGATTCCATATATGAGAGCTTCAAGAGATTACATTGATTCCCCAACAAACATACAAGGTTTAGTTCACCATATTCATGGTGAACCTAGATGAATAACAATGAAAGTATGAAAGAATAAACCCAATAAAGTGGAAGAGGTAGCCTGAGCATCCAAGATCCTCCTTCAAAGGGGTGAAAGAGAGAGTGTTTGCCTCGTTTCTGCCAAAGATCCCTAACTAAAGGACGTGCAAGCCCTTATATACTAATCTAGAGTTACAAAAGATTACAAAAACCCAAGCCCAAAAAGTGCCGCTCAGCGCCATTTACCGCTCAGCGGTGATTACGCGTCTTCTTTCTTCCCCTCAGCGGCCATTTGCCCCTCAGCGGTTCCAACGCCACCTCTTGAGTGCCGCTCAGCGGTAGTTTGCCGCTGAGCGGTGCCTTCGACTTCTCTTTTTGCACTCTTTCTTGTCTTTTCTAATGTCCTCTCTCTCATTCTTCACTTCTTTCACCAAATTCACCTCAAAACCTGCACAAAAACACTCAAATCAAGCATAAACCTGTCCAGCTCTCTTATTTCTGAAAATATAAACAAAATGCATGATTTCAAGCTAGTTTCTAAGTCTAAAGGTTGCTTTTAGTATCACTTTTAAGCATGAAAATAACAGTTTTTCAACTGTTATCACAACCCCAAACTTAGAACTTTGCTTGTCCTCAAGCAAACAAAATGTAACTCCATCTCCAATCAATTCATATGATGGTTCACTCATTCAAAATCCTCTTTTCAAGATAAGTAATAACTTCACTCAAACTTATGACCAAGAGTTAATTCAAGATGTGCACATGCTTTAGTGTTCACAAAGTCATTTAAGTTCCAACAAATGCTATTTTTCATGAATGATCAATCAATTAAGCATGGATGTTCATGTGCTTATGGAATCTTTCCTCACTAGGTAAAGTGTTTCACTCAACACACAAGTGTATAAGAGGTAAAGTGTTTAACTCATTCACTCCACTATCACAATGTCACATGAATCAACTTTGCCTTTCATTTAACCACAATCCAATACATTCACAAGCATGCATCATCACAAGGACTTTTCAATGGCTTATAATGTGGCTGGGCTAACAAGAAAATTGGTTTTTCTGGATCACAAAATCCTTGAGTTAAGAGAATCATAACAACACAATCTTCTTATTCATTCCCAACTTTCTTTTCCCTTTGCTTTTGCATTTGCATTGAGCTTTGCTTCTTTTTCTTTTCTTTTCTTTTGCATATTCTTACTTTTTAGCTGTTAGCTCAATGCTTTTTCCTTTTTCATGTTTCCCCAATAACCCCAAACTTGAACATTTAACAATACCACACAAGATCTTCTACTTAACTCAAGGTAAAGATTTTCAATCAAGGGTGTTCAGTGTATGTTTAAGGCTAAGGGTTCAAAGGATAGAACACAACGTGTTCTCTTTTAGTAGGCTAACTTTATGAATTTGGCCAATAAAAAGGGTTTCAAAAACACGGCCTTTGATCATATGATGCAAAACAAGCAATTTATTCAATCATAGAAAACCTGGGCAAAGTCATTCATGCTTTCAAAGTAATAGCATTCAACAATAACAACTCTGGAGCTCAAAACCTCACATATAAGCTCATTCACATTTGACATGCACATCCTGTTTAATTTCACAATCACAATCATGATATTATGCATTTATTCACAAAGCTTGTGAATCACCTGTATAAGCATTTTAATGTGCACATCATCTCAACATCAATCAATCAATAAGCATCATCAAGCATTACTTATCACACAATCACAGTTAATAGCAAACCATCATAACAAACCAGGTGTTCAATAGAGTACATCAAACCCTAATCTAAAAACAAAAACAAATAAGTTCAGAAAACTTAAACCACAAAAGCATAATCATATGATAGCATTCATCAGTAAATGCTATCTCAGCTCCTCATCAGTCCGAGCTCTCTGTATCTTCCTCTTCTTGAATCTTATAGTCTTGATTCTTTTTGCCCGATGAGGAGGCCATCCCTACATCAAACATAATTCACAAAACCAACAGATACATTGTTAAGCATTAGTAAACCACAATGAAGAAATCATCCCCTTCAATGATGCTCTCTCCCAACCCCAAACTTAGATGGAAAACTAGTGAGAAAGTGAGTGAAAGGGAGATTTTCTTAAAAGGGAATAGGGAAAAGATGTGGAGAACCTTGGAAAAGGTATGTGGGAGTGTGTGTGCAGAGAAGAGCCTGAAAATATAAAAACGCGCAGCTTAGGGTTTAAAAATACCCCAATGGGCTCGGGTTCCGCTAAGGGGAACTTAAGCCCATCTGCGATAGTACCGCTCAGCGGTAATTGCCGCTCAGCGGCACTTTCGTGATGTGCCCTTCTCCTTCTTTTCTTGACCTAAGTGCCTTCCTAACATACCCCTCATAGATTCCCTGCAATTCAATGTTAAAAATGCTTATGCAAATCCTAAAAATAAACAAACAGAAAACAATCAATCAACTGGGTTGCCTCCCAGGTAGCGCTTGTTTAACGTCACGAGCCTGACCCAAAATCCACCAACACCCATCAGTAGGTGTTTCAAACTTACCAGCACCCATCAGTAGGTGCAAAATCTTCTCACCAACACCCATCAGTAGGTGTTACAAACTTAGTATCCTTCAGTAGATACTTAATCACCTAGCATCCTTCAGTAGATGCTAGATCCAACAAAATAATGTCCAGAATAATGTTCACAAATTATAAATTACAAAATCAAATCAAAAGTTTGTAAATCCACTGGGTTGCCTCCCAGCAAGCGCTTCTTTAACGTCACTAGCTTGACCCTGTTAAAGCTCACGTTCCATCTTCTTTATAGTTGACGTAGTCCTTCCACCAACCTTTCAACTGCTTCCTTTGGACTGTCTTAGATTCTCTAGAATATGGAGACTCTATCTCTATCATCTCCTTCTCTTTAAAGCCTTTAATAACCCATAACTTGTTCTTGAGTCTTACAGGTGTGCCAAGTTGGAGTCTTAATTTTTTCCAGTCTCTAGGAACTTCTTCTCCTTTTCCAAACTCTTCTACCTTGGGTGCCTGAAAATACAAACAATGGTTATCAGAAACCTTAAGATTTTTATTTTTACCTCTAGTTATGGGTGCATCTCGAAATGCAGCTTTATAACTGGCTTCTTCCTCCTTTGCTTGTATCTCATCTTTGAACACATCCACCACCACTCTCTCCTCTCTGTCTTGGAGAACCACTATACCTTCATTCACATCAATGATAGCCCTAGCCGTTTTCATAAACGGCCTTCCAAGTATGAAAGGTATTTTCTCAGTTTCCATCTTCATTACCACAAAGTCTGCCAAGAACTGAAGTTTGCCAACACAAACTACAATGTCTTCTGCAATCCCACATGGCTCCTTTGAAGATCCATCAGCCATTACAAGATTAACCTTTACAGGTTTTATTTCAACATGGCCAATTTGCTCCAATAGAGAATAAGGCATCAAGTTAACACTTGAGCCTAAATCAAGGAGAGCTTTCTTTACCTTTTTCTTCCCTATAATGCAAGGGATAGAAAAACTGCCTGGATCTGCTGCTTTTGGTGGGAATGATTCTTTCTTAACAGTTATACACTTTTCTTCCTCATCCTCTCTACGTCTTCTTTTTGTAGAGGTTCCTTCATCTGATTTGGTGTAAACTGCTATTTTCTGTAGAATTTGTTCCCAAGGAGCTTCATTATCAACCATTTTGAATAAATCTGTGAAATCCATTGGTTTCTCCTGATTTGTTAGAAAAGGAAAAGTGTCCTTTCTTTCTTCTTCTCTTCTCTCTTCTGTTTCATCTTCTTCCAACTCAATGATCTCTTCATTTACACTCTTGACCACTTTGCACTCTTCTCTGGGGTTAACCTCAGTATTAGCCCCAAAGTTTCTGTTGGGTCTTTCTTCCAATTGCTTGGTGATCTGACCCATCTGAATCTCCAGATTCTTTATAGCAACTTCAGTGCTCTTTTGAGAAGATTCAGTTTTCTGGATGAATTGCTAAAGAGTTTCTTCCAACTTTGTTGATCTGTCATTAAGCATAGATAATTGTTGCCACAAGGTTGGTTGTTGCTGCTGCTTATTAAACTGATTAGCCTGCCCAGTTTGTCCTTGGCCAATGCTTGGATGTGGTTTCCAACCCTGATTATAATTCCCTTGACGGTATGGAAACTGATTAGCCATGAAGTTAACATCCTCCAAGGCCTCCACTGGAAAAGCACACTGGCCATTTATGTGATCACCTCCACATAGTTCGCACAACTGGGTTTGTATCTGGGCAGCAGACTTCAACTCTTTAGGTAATTGAGCCAAAGTTTTTGTCAGAGTCTCTAGCTGTTGAGTTAGAATTTTATTCTGTGCTAGCAGAGCATCATGCGTTTGTAATTGTAGAACCCCTTTCTGTGGCATAGGAGCTCCTCTTTCATTGTGCAGCTCATTATCACTTGTAGCCATATTTTCAATGATTTCAGTTGCTTCCTCTGGAGTCTTCCATTTGATATTGCCTCCAGCTGAGGCATCTAGCATCATCTTGGTTTGTGAACCAAGCCCTCCAAGGAAAGTTAGGACTACTTCTTGATCTTCAAAGCCATGCGTGGGAGTTTTACGTAACAAGCTTTTATACCTATCCCATGCATGTCCAAGTGATTCTTCCATGCCCTGCTTGAATGAAGATATCTCTTGCTTTCCCTTAGTCACTTTAGATTGTGGGAAGTATTTATTCAAAAACTTTGCAACCACTGCTTCCCATTCCGTGAAACTTTCTTCTGGAAAAGAGTTCAACCAAAGCTTAGCATTGCCTCCCAATGAGAAAGGAAACAAGCTAAGTTTGATAGCTTCGTCTGGCACCCCATTAATCTTGACCGTGTTACAGATCTCATTAAATGTTGTAAGGTGCTCATATGGGCTTTCATGTGATAACCCATTAAATTGATTACTCTTTACCAGTTGAATTAATGCTGGTTTGACCTCCATGTTGGCTGCATTGACTCTAGGCCGAGCTATGCTATTGAAGTGCTGAGGTCCAGCAAGATTAGTGTAATCTGCAAGAGTTCTTCTAGCATTATTATTGTTCTCCATACTCCCTGTGCTATGAACAGAACCTTGTGGTGATGATTGTAGGAGAGTTTCAGGAGAAGGGAAAAGTTCTCTGGACGTTCTGATTCTTCTCCTCCTTCTACTCTCGTCTAGCCCTTCAAGTAGTGGTTCTGTTGTTTTCTTACTTCTAGTTCGAATTGCCTTCTGCATACACAAGAAAACAAAACCCTAGAACAGATTTGTTAGCACAAAAAGATATAGAAGAAAATAAAGATTGAAAAGATAAAAAGATTTAGAAGATAGAAGATTTAGAAGATAGAATGAAATAAAACCTAATCTAAAATAAAATCTAATCTAAAAGATAAAAATAAAATCTAACCTAAAAAAAAATCTAATCTAATCTAATCAAATAAAATAAAATCTAACCTAACCTAAAAGATAGAATAAAATAAAATAAAATGTAATCTAAAAAGATAAAAAGATAAAATCTAATAAAATAAAATAAAATCTAATCTAAAAAAAATAAAATAAAATCAAATAAAAACCGAAAAATAAAAAAATAGAAAATAAAACAGAAAACAGAAAAACAGAAAACAGAAAAAATAAAATAAAATCAAATAAAATACAAACTGAAAAATATAAACAGAAAAATAAAATAAAATAAAAATTCGAAATTTAAAATAAAATAAAAAAAAAATAAGTCAAAGATAATCAATAATCACACAAATTAACCAGTTAAACCACGAGTCCCCGGCAACGGCGCCAAAAACTTGATGGACAAATTTGTAAGCACCAAAATATGATGTCACAAACTTGTTTCACAATCGGCAAGTATGACCGAATCGTTCAAGTAATAAAACTTGGTAAGACCAAGTATCGTTCTTCCCAAAGGACTCACGGCCTAGTTTAGTTATGTGGTTTCTTGATTAACTAAGACTTACAAACGAAATATTTGAGTTTAAAATGCAAGACAGAAAATAAACATGTATGCATGAATTTTGATCAATGGCAAAGACAAAAGATAAACACTTTCAATGGAATATATGAATGAATATGTTGTTGGGGGTCAATTTCATCTCATCCACTCTCATATATTTTAGGAATTCAACATTCAAATCATCATTGTTAATGCCACTCTCTAATGTACCATTCTAGATGGCTTCTCCCTAATCAAATAGTTCATACAATTCCTAGCATTCCTAATGATTAGTTCATGAGTGCAGGAGCTTAAAGGCAACCAATAGAATATTGTCAGTATAATATTGGGAGAAATTCCCCGGATCTAGACTTCCCCGTACGTGTCCGTATCGACAAAACCAATAATCATGCATTAGAATGAGTTAAACAATGCAAGCATTGAGCAAAGAGGAAAAACCCTAACTAATGATGAAAGAAAGCATATGTCTTAATTCAAAGATGTACTCAACAGATTCCATATATGAGAGCTTCAAGAGATTACATTGATTCCCCAACAAACATACAAGGTTTAGTTCACCATATTCATGGTGAACCTAGATGAATAACAATGAAAGTATGAAAGAATAAACCCAATAAAGTGGAAGAGGTAGCCTGAGCATCCAAGATCCTCCTTCAAAGGGGTGAAAGAGAGAGTGTTTGCCTCGTTTCTGCCAAAGATCCCTAACTAAAGGACGTGCAAGCCCTTATATACTAATCTAGAGTTACAAAAGATTACAAAAACCCAAGCCCAAAAAGTGCAGCTCAGCGCCATTTACCGCTCAGCGGTGATTACGCGTCTTCTTTCTTCCCCTCAGCGGCCATTTGCCCCTCAGCGGTTCCAACGCCACCTCTTGAGTGCCGCTCAGCGGTAGTTTGCCGCTGAGCGGTGCCTTCGACTTCTCTTTTTGCACTCTTTCTTGTCTTTTCTAATGTCCTCTCTCGCATTCTTCACTTCTTTCACCAAATTCACCTCAAAACCTGCACAAAAACACTCAAATCAAGCATAAACCTGTCCAGCTCTCTTATTTCTGAAAATATAAACAAAATGCATGATTTCAAGCTAGTTTCTAAGTCTAAAGGTTGCTTTTAGTATCACTTTTAAGCATGAAAATAACAGTTTTTCAACTGTTATCAGTGGTGATTTCCATTTTCTTGGCTGGAGAAGACGGTGCACACGGGAGAGAGCTGGGACGTGTGGAAGCAGCCAGCCGCCAACCTCACTCGGTTTTCTTCCTTAAACGTTTTTATTTTTTTTTTTATTTTTTTAGTTTTCATTTCAATAAAAGAGGGGCTGGAATGATGTGCACGGTGATAAAAAAAAGGGAAGTTTTAATTTTGTTGAATGTACTGCTTTCAATTTGGTTACGCACCTTTTATTGATGTTGGATTCCAGCTAGGACAACAAGTAAAAGTGGTGATTCATTTTTCTTTCCTATTGCTTTGGAGTGCTGAATTTACTTTGTGTTATTGAAAAGAGTGTTCATTCATTGTTGAAAAGAGAGCATTGTCACGTCCGGATGGACTTTGGGTGGTGCTGGCATTTTTTTTTATTTTTTTATTTCAACTCCTTTAGAAGAAGTAGCTGTATGCCGCCACCTACAAGGCTGAATTTAGAGAATAAGTTGTTATTTTAATGAGGAAGAAAAGGTGAAGCAAGGGCACGTGATTCATTGCATGTGGAAGCACATGGGTTCAATTAAGGGTTGTTGCAAAAAAAAAAAATAAAAAAAAAATAAAAAGCAATGGGATTTTCTTTAGGTTTTCACGCATGAAGGTTTCATTTTTATATTTTAATTTGCATTCAGCATTTTTTTTTTCTACATTATGCCTTTTACTATTTATGCTTTCTCTCCTTTTGTACTGTTAATGCGTTCCAATCCTATTTAGTTTCTTTTCTTTTATGTTTAATACAATGAGCATTTCATTTTTAGCTTTATCGTTGCATCCTAATTGGTCCAAACAATTAAGCATTGAATGTGTTTTTCTTATTTATTTATTGCATTGAAATTAGTTCACGCATCTTGGCATTGAATGTTTTATTCCAGAGTTTTCCTTCACTTTAATGTTGTCAATTACGTTCGGTTGTATTTAATTTTCAATTTTAATTTAGTTTATTTCAAATCACAAAGATCTTTCACCAAAAACCCCCCCCCCTACGTGTTTGAATTGATACTGAACCCAATTTGGTCCTTGAGAGACGACCTAGGAGTCACTTCCTAGTACTATATTGCATTAATTTTGCAAACAACTTTTGTGGGAGGCGCGACCCTCTCAACAAAATGGCGCCGTTGCCGGGGACCAACGGTTCAGTCTTAGGTCTTTTTGTTGTGTTTGTGTGTGTTGTGTTTTGTCTTGTGTTGTGTTGTGATGTGATGTGATGTGATGTGATGTGATGTGATGTTCTGTTTTGTGTGTGCGTGTTGCATGTATAAATGTGTTGTGTTTTATTTGTTTCGTGATTTTTAGTATTCTTCTTTTTCCATGTCTACCTATTTTGATTTCGTGAATACTGCTTGTTTTGCTAGTGCCTCTGATTATGATTCTCCTTCTGCATGTTACTCTGATTGTAATTCATATTCTGCTGATTTCTATGTTGAGAACAATATGACTCATCCTCTAATTTCTGAGAGTGCTCTTTGTGAGCCGGTTTCACTTAAGGAGGATGATCTTCATTGCGATCTCACCCCTGGACTGATACATTTGCTGCCTAAGTTTCATGGTTTTGCAAGAGAATGCCCACACAGACATTTGGAGGAGCTCCACATCATGTGCTCTTCAATGAAGCCTCTAGATGTCCCTCTTGATTACATTTTCTTGAGCGCATTTCCGCATTCATTACAAGGAACAGCTAAGGATTGGAAAGACTCTCTTCCTCTGAGATCCGTTACCGATTGGGGATATCTTGAGCATCAGTTTCTGAGCAAATTTTCCCCTGTGCAATATGCTTACAGCAACGGTCTTGGATGGAATGACCCTACCTTGGAATGGTATGATGCTCCACAGCATCAATATCAAGAACCACCATTCCAGAGTACTTTTATGCCTCCACCAGTCCAGCAATACGAGAGTCAGCAGTATAGTGCTCCTGCCGAAATAGCTCCTCAGCCTTCTACTTCTGAGCCTACATTGAAGGAGTTGTTGGAGCAGATGACCATGCAGAACCTTCAGTTTCGGCAAGAGAACATGCAGTTCCAGCAAGAAATAGGAGCTGCCATTCAGAGTATGACTGATCAGATAGGGCAGATGGCCACTCAACTCACTGAGGAACAGTCTCAAGATTCAGAGTCATCATTTCAGACTGTTTGGATTCCAGATGATGATGGTGGCATCCACATAGGAGATGGGGAGCAGAGTTATGAGCTTACCACTGTGCAACCTACTTTCCCACCTTCAGATGTCCTTACTCTTGCATCTGAGGAGACTGATAAAGATCTTAAGGAACAGGCAGAAATAAGCAGTAATTCTGAACCAGGTAGACCACCTTCATCTTCCCACACTTTGGGAATCTTCAAGGAAGAGGAGGTAAGCATACCTCAATTTGATTATGTTGTTGAGAGGTATGCTGATGATTATACTGTTGATGAGCATGTTTTTAATTCTCCCTCTGTGCATGATGAGAACCAATTTTTGCTGTCGCATCCGAATGTTTATTCTCCATGCATTGAACATGAATCTGAGTCTGTAGTTGATATTGCTTGTGATTTTGAAATTGATTCATGTTCTGAGGATGTATCTGAGGTTCAGTATGATAAATTGGGATTGGGTGTTATACCTCTGCACGTCATTTCTTTGGAGCCACATTGCACTAACCATGTTGCAGGAGGTACACATGAATTTGACCAACATGCACCCACAGTGGAAGACAAGGGTGCTTACACTCACAAAAGCTTCAACATCAGTAGGCACCTGCTGAACCCGCTCATCAACAGTCTTTGCTTCTTAGATCCAACTGTAGATGATATCTCCCTACTAGATCAAATCTGGAGGATGAAGCAATTCTTCCTCAAAACTTCCTTGCTGGATCCTGTGGTGGAAGACATCTCCCTGAAAGTCCAAAATTGGCAACTGCCACCATGATCAGGGGAGTTTTCTTTCTCTCTTCTCCCCCTTTCCCTACTTTTATTGCACTTGTCCATGATCTGTTCACTGTTTTGATTTTCGATCTTATGCTTATGACACATTGAGGACACTGTGTAGTTTAAGTGTGGTCTATTGGGGGAGATTCTGATTTTTCTTCGTTAGTTTTTGTTTTCCGTGTTAAATTTTTTCTTTTCTAGGTAGTTTTGTTTTATCTTGTATACAATTTTGCATGATTCTCTTCATTTCTGGACTGTGTTAAAGTTGTAGACTCGTCTTTCACTTCACTTGATTGATACTTATTGGTTTGAAATCCCTTGCTTTTCTTTGCTTGGGAAGATGATTATGATGTTTGAGAGGTTGAATTGATTGTGACAATTACCCTGAGATTTGAGCCACTTGATGTTCTTTCTTGTGTGCGATATGTCTCTTGATTGCTTGTGCATATGCCTTGGCTTGACTCTTGTTGATAATTCTTGATTGACATGCATGTTTGGAAGTGATAAAGGCAATTTTGTTCTTGAGCCTCTCTAGCCAAATAAGCTTACCTTGTTTTAATCCTTTGATAACCCCTTTTGAGCCTATACTTTCCTCATTTCTTTGTTTTGAAGCTCATACACTAGCCCTGAGTGAAAAACCATGATTACCTTAACCTTAGGGAATTTTGGAGCTTTGGAACTGTTTTGGGAACAAGTGTGGTCTCCTTGGGGACTTTGATGAATCGGCTAGTTGGTTCCTCATCTTGTGTTGTTTTTGGAAATATGATCCTGTTGAGTGATAAAGAAAGAAAAGAAAAGAGATAGGATGAAAAAAAAAAGTGCAAAAAAAATGAGAAAAATAAAAAAATTTGTGAATAATGGAGTCAAGAAGAGGATGGAATTAGAGGTCGTGGGTGTGTTTGAATGTGTTTACACTTGTTCCCCATTGCTCATCTATTCCTTATGGTTTGTAGCTTCTTATCCAGATATATCCTCCCTTGTCCTTGGCCCCATTACAACCATGAAAAGACCTTTTGATTTGAACATGCGTATGTGCTTGAGTGTTGATATTAGAGGCTTGCCAAGTCTATTTGTGATTGCTTTCTTGAGTGCATTGAGTGACATTGATTTACCTTAAACACTTGAGAGAAACACTGATTGTGTGCATCTGTGAGGCTCTGTTGCATTTGATTCATCTCTTGAACTGATTGAATGTTTTCCTTGTACTGAATTGCTTGGATGATTTCATGAGTGTCTGCTTTCTCTGATTGATTCTGTGTTGGATATTGTCTACTTCTTTTCTTGGTCCAGATTCCTGGAGAACTGTGTAATTCTGTTTCTGTCCTTGTTGAGTCTTTGTTTTCTGTATGCTGAGTTTGTGTCACCTTCTTAAAAGTCCTTTGGACTATTCCTTGATCTGCGTCTTGATTTTGCCCAAGAGTGCAAAAGACTAAGTGTGGTCTATTTTGATGAGTCAATATTTTCTCAATTTCACTTAGTTTATTGTACCGAATTTAATCAGGGAATTGTGCTAAAACGTCCGGTATTTTTCCGTTTTTACTAATTGTGCTTAATTTGATCAGAAATTCTAATTTTAATTAATTTGAATTATTTGAGCTAACTATTTGCATTATTAATTGTAGGAAAATTGTTGGACAATATTTTGGGATTTAGAGAAATGCCACATCCATTTTATTTTAAGCTAAAAAGAGAAAGGAGGTATGGATTTAATTTTAGGGGTGCACATGGAGAAGCTGGATTCATATGAAGACGTGGTGCATAGAGCAAACCTCGGCCCAAAGAAAAAAAGGGGGCTGCACGTTAAGAAGAAGGTGGTGTCACGGAGTGGGCTGGACGGATGGAAGCAGCTGCCACGTCCTTGGTCCAGCACCCAGCAGCCTTCACAAGCGGAAGCAAGAAGCACACGGTCCAGCAGTAAGCGGTGCACACAGCAAAAAAGAAGCCATCCGGCAATTAGAAGTCCAGCTGGCAGGAGAAGAAAGGAGATCATGCGTCCAAGTTCAACTCGCTCCAACATTTTCCAGCAGCACCCACGGTCCCATTTGTTTGGCACGGTCCAGTAATTTTTGGAGATCCAGCTGCCACTTGGGAAAAAGCACACGATGCTTTCTTGAGTGGAAGAAGTCCAGCAGCTGACGCGTCCAGAAACTTGAAGGGTGCTACGTCCAGCAGCTTGTGGTGGCAGAGGGAGAAGCACACCGGGCCACACTTGGCTGCACACGTCCAGCAAGCACGGAGTTGAGGGAAGCCCAGCTCACGGTCTTGCATGGGAGAAGAGAGCCCAATGATGATTAGAAGTGAAGGTGTTGAACGTCCATGTGCACAAGAAACATCCAGCAATGGAAGGGAGGTGCACAACACAGCAGAAAACGGCCCAGCAGACAGCTTGGCACTAGGGCACTTATACTTTTGAGTTTTACGAGTTCCAGTGGCCGCCACAATAGAAAGAGAGGGAGAACCACCGAGAGGAGTGTGGAGATTGAGAGATGGAAGGTTACGGGATGGAGAATGGTTGAGTGGTGATTTCCATTTTCTTGGCTGGAGAAGACGGTGCACACGGGAGAGAGCTGGGACGTGTGGAAGCAGCCAGCCGCCAACCTCACTCGGTTTTCTTCCTTAAACGTTTTTATTTTTTTTTATTTTTTTAGTTTTCATTTCAATAAAAGAGGGGCTGGAATGATGTGCACGGTGATAAAAAAAAGGGAAGTTTTAATTTTGTTGAATGTACTGCTTTC
Organism: Vigna umbellata; assembly: GCF_029865625.1. Lineage (NCBI taxonomy): Eukaryota > Viridiplantae > Streptophyta > Magnoliopsida > Fabales > Fabaceae > Vigna > Vigna umbellata. Next base: position 16,833,943 of record NC_142175.1, on the reverse strand, counting down.
AATTTGGTTACGCACCTTTTATTGATGTTGGATTCCAGCTAGGACAACAAGTAAAAGTGGTGATTCATTTTTCTTTCCTATTGCTTTGGAGTGCTGAATTTACTTTGTGTTATTGAAAAGAGTGTTCATTCATTGTTGAAAAGAGAGCATTGTCACGTCCGGATGGACTTTGGGTGGTGCTGGCATTTTTTTTTATTTTTTTATTTCAACTCCTTTAGAAGAAGTACCTGTATGCCGCCACCTACAAGGCTGAATTTAGAGAATAAGTTGTTATTTTAATGAGGAAGAAAAGGTGAAGCAAGGGCACGTGATTCATTGCATGTGGAAGCACATGGGTTCAATTAAGGGTTGTTGCAAAAAAAAAAATAAAAAAAAAAAATAAAAAGCAATGGGATTTTCTTTAGGTTTTCACGCATGAAGGTTTCATTTTTATATTTTAATTTGCATTCAACATTTTTTTTTTCTACATTATGCCTTTTACTATTTATGCTTTCTCTCCTTTTGTACTGTTAATGCGTTCCAATCCTATTTAGTTTCTTTTCTTTTATGTTTAATACAATGAGCATTTCATTTTTAGCTTTATCGTTGCATCCTAATTGGTCCAAACAATTAAGCATTGAATGTGTTTTTCTTATTTATTTATTGCATTGAAATTAGTTCACGCATCTTGGCATTGAATGTTTTATTCCAGAGTTTTCCTTCACTTTAATGTTGTCAATTACGTTCGGTTGTATTTAATTTTCAATTTTAATTTAGTTTATTTCAAATCACAAAGATCTTTCACCAAACCCCCCCCCCTACGTGTTTGAATTGAGACTGAACCCAATTTGGTCCTTGAGAGACGACCTAGGAGTCACTTCCTAGTACTATACTGCATTAATTTTGCAAACAACTTTTGTGGGAGGCGCGACCCTCTCAACAAGGAGAAAAATTAGGTATCATTCCAACTTTTCTCTCCATAAGGAGTCTCCTATCTGGCACCACCTTGAAGTGCTTCTCATGTTTCCGAGAGAGGAACCTACTAGAATGGGGCTGTTCTGGTTCCTTTTCCTTTCTCTTGGTTGCCATGGTTTTCAATCTTTTTCCTGAAGAGGATGCCATTCCTACAATCAAACACAGATACAAAACCACAGAACATGATGTTAATCATTAGTAAAACACAGAATACAACTCCTTTCGAAGCTAAACCACCGCTGGGGGTCAGAATTACCCCTCAGCGCCACTAGTGCCACATTCCAGAACACAAATTTTCAAAAATTTCAGGTCTGGCAGAGTGCCGCTCAGCGGCAATTTACCCCTGAGCGGTAACTCTGCAGAGTTTTGAAAAACCTCTTTTTAAGCTGTCCTAACTCCACCCAAATGCAATTTTCAGTTTTCCAGATCAAAATCATGCAGTTTAATCGGTTCAAACATCAATTATATCATCAAATCATGCATGGAAATCAAAACCCCTAAATATTCATGATTTGACAATCACATTCAAAATCAAGAACCCTAGAATGAACAAAATGCTTTTACTTACTTGGGTGGAGATACTAGATGCAATGAGAATGCTTCCAAGCTAAGATGCTCTCTTCCAACCCCAAACTTAGATGAAACACTAGTGAGAAAGTGAGTGGAAGAGAAATTTTTCAAAAGAGAAGAGGTAAAAGATGTGGAGAACCTTGGAAAAGGTATGTGGGAGTGTTTATGTAGAGAAGAGCCTGAAAGTGAGAGCATTTGCACAGCTTAGGGTATAAAAATACCCTAATGGGCTCGGGTCCCGCTAAGGGGAAACTAAAGCCCACTTTGCGATAATACCGCTCAGCGGTAACTTGCCGCTCAGCGGCACTTTCGTGAAGTGCTCTGCTCCTTCCTTTCTTAACCTACGTGCCTCCTAAACATGCCCCTCACTGGTTCCCTGCAATTCAATTCTCAGGTTACTTATGCACAACCCTATTATACTACTAAAATGAAACAAACAAAAACAATCAATCAACTGGGTTGCCTCCTAGGTAGCGCTTGTTTAACGTCACGAGCCTGACCCAAAATCCACCAACACCCATCAGTAGGTGTTAGAATCTTACCAACACCCATTAGTAGGTGCAGAATTTTCTTACCAACACCCATCAGTAGGTGTTACAGACTTACCAACACCCATCAGTAGGTGTTACAAACTTAGTATCCTTCAGTAGATACTTAACCACCTAGCATCCTTCAGTAGATGCTATATCCAATAAAGCATTTACAAAAATAATGTCCACAAATTAAAAGTTACAAAACAAAATCAAAAGTTTTTACATCACTGGGTTGCCTCCCAGCAAGCGCTCTTTTAACGTCATTAGCTTGACCCAGTAAAGTTCAAATTCCTTCTTCATAGTTGATGTTCTTGTCCCACCAACTCATCAGTTGTTTCCTGTGTACTGCTTTGATTTTTCTAGAATGTGGAGACTCTATCTCTATCATCTCCTTCTCTTTATAGCCTTTCACAACCCACAACTTGTTTTTGATTCTCACAGGTGTACCAAGTTGGGGTCTTCCTTTATTCCAGTCATCAGGAACTTTTCCTCCTCTTCCAATCTGTTCTCCTTTATGCACCTGAAACAACAAACAATGGTTACCTGTAACCTTGGGCTTTTCATCTTTACGGCTAGTCATGTGTGCATCTTGAAATGCAGCTTTATAACTAGCTTCTTCCTCTTGTGTTTGCGTCTCATCTTTAAAGACATCTACAACAACTCTCTCCTCTTGGTCTTGGAGCACCACTATACCTTCGTTTACATCAATGATAGCTTTGGCCATTTTCATAAACGGTCTTCCAAGAATGATAGGTATCTTTTCTGTCTCCATCTTCATCACCACAAAGTCTGCCAAGAACTGGAGTTTTCCAACACAAACTATGATGTCCTCTGCAATCCCACATGGTTCCTTTGAAGATCCATCGACCATTACTAAATTAACCTTTACAGGTTTCATATTAACATCGCCGATTTGCTCCAGTAAAGAGTAAGGTATCAAGTTAACACTTGAACCTAAATCAAGAAGAGTTTTTTTAATCCTTTTCTTCCCTATGGTACAAGGGATAGAAAAGCCTCCTGGATCTATTGCTTTTGGAGGGAATGACTCCTTTTTAACAGTTTTACACTTCTTTGCCTCATCATCTCTACGTCTTTTCTTTGTAGAGATGTCTTCATCAGATTTAGTGTAAACCAAAATTTGTTGTAGAATCTGCTCCCAAGGTGCATCATTATCCACCATCTTGAATAATTCTGTGAAATTCAGTTGTTTCCCTTGATGTATGGGAAAAGGAGAAGTATTTTTGCTCTCTATTTCTCTTTTCTCTTCTGTTTCTCCTTTGTCTAACTCAACTATCTCATTTTTAGCACTCTCTACCACCTTGCATTCTCTGGGGTTGACCTCAGTATTAGCCCCAAAATTTCTATTTGGCCTTTCTTCCACCTGTTTGGTGATCTGCCCCATCTGAATCTCCAAATTCTTGATAGCAGCTTCAGTGCTCTTTTGGTAGACTCAGTTTTCTGTATGAAATTATTAAGAGTGTCTTCCATCCTCATGGACCTTTCATTAAGCATAGAAATTTGCTGCCATAAGGTGGGTTGCTGTTGCTGCTTATTAAATTGACCAGCTTGCCTAGTTTGCCCTTGACCAATGCTTGGGTGTGGTTTCCACCCTTGATTGTAGTTCCCTTGACGGTATTGATTGGTCATGTAATTCACATCCTCCACGGCTTCTGCTGGAAAGGCACATTGACCATTGATATGGTCGCCTCCACATAATTCACACAACTGAGATTGTACCTATGCAGCAATTTTCAACTCTTTAGGCAATTGTGCAAGTGTTTTAGTAAGAGTCTCCAGCTGTTGAGTTAGAATTTTATTTTGTGCTAGCAAGGCATCATGTGTCTGTAATTGTAGAACTCCTTTCTGTTGCATAGGAGCTCCTCTTTCACTGTTGAGCTCATTATCACTAGTAGCCATATTTTCAATAATCTCTGTTGCTTCCTCTGGAGTTTTCCATTTAATGTTTCGTCCTGCTGAGGCATCAAGCATCATCTTGGTTTGTGGACCAAGACCTCCAAGGAAGGTAAGGAATACTTCCACTTCATCGAATCCATGCGTGGGTGTTTTTCGTAGCAAGCTTTTGTATCTATCCCATGCATGACCCAGTGATTCTTACATGCCCTACCTGAATGAAGAAATCTCTTGCTTGCCTTTGTTCACCTTTGATTGTGGGAAGTATTTATTTAGAAACTTGGTTACCACTGCTTCCCACTCTGTGAAACTTCCCTCTGGAAAAGAATTTAACCAAAGCTTAGCATTGCCTCCTAATGAGAAAGGAAACAAGCTAAGTTTGATCGCTTCATCTGGCACCCCATTGATTTTCACTGTGTTGCAGATCTCATTAAATGTAGCGAGGTGCTCATATGGGCTTTCATGAGATAACCCATTGAATTGATTGCTCTTCACCAGTTGGATCAATGCTGGTTTGACCTCCATGTTAGCTGCATTTACTCTAAGTCTAGCTATACTGTTAAAGTGCTGAGGTCCAGCTATATTGGTGTAATCAGCAAGAGTTCTTCTGATATTATTGTTCTCCATATTTTCTGTGCTATGGTCAGAACCTTGTGGTGATGGTTGCAACAGAGTTTCCGGAGGAGGGAAAAGTTCTCTAGATGTTCGGATTCTTCTCCTCCGTCTACTCTCGTCTAAACCTTCAAGAAGAGGTTCTGCAGTTATCTTGCTCCTAGTTCGAATTGTCTCCTGCATACACAAGAACACAAAACCCTAGAATATTTGGTTAGCACAAAAAGATATAGGAGAAGATATAAGATTCAAAGAATAAAATAAAATAAAATAAAATAAAATAAAAACAAAAAATAAAAACAGAAAAATAAAAAAGAAATTCAAAATTAAAGTCAAAGATAATCAATAATCACACAAATTAACCAGTTAAACCACGAGTCCCCGGCAACGGTGCCAAAAACTTGATGACAAATTTATGAACACCGAAAAACGGCGCCACAAACTTGTTGAACAATCGGCAAGTGTGACCGAATCGTTTCAAGTAATAAACTCGGTAAGACCAAGTATCGTTCTCCCAAAGGACTCACGACCTAGTTTAGTTATGTGATTTGTTGATTATTTAAGACTTAAAAACGAAATAAATGGAGTTTAATATGCAAAACAGAAAATAAACATGTATACATGAATTTGATCAATGGCTAAAACAAAATACAAACACTTCAATGGAATATATGGATGAGTATGTTGTTGGGGTTATCAATTTCATCTTATCCACTCTCATAGACTTTAGGAATTCAACATTCTTTTCATCATTGTTAATGCCACTCTCTAAATTACCTTGCAAGAAGGCCTATCCCTAATTACGAGTTCATACGATTCCTAGCATTCCTAATAATTAGTTCTTTTAGTGCAGGAGCTTAACGACAACCAACATACTATTGGGAGAAATTCCCTATATCTAGACTTCCCCGTACGTTCCTGATGGAGCCAAATTCCAGAGGAATCCAGTGGCCTGAAGCTCCCAGATCAGAGGTGTGGTAAGTGTGTTGGTGTGCAGCGGACTTGATGGAATAAATGTTGATGGAGGTGTTTGAATGAAGCAAGGTAGAATGAGTGAAGCCTCTAAGCTCAGAAAGCCTTCATATAATGGAAGGAAGCTTGAGAGAAAATGAAGAAATTGCAAGCAATTTTGACTCAAGAGCAGAATGCAAGACTGGAATATATTTCTCAGCATTTGGGCATAGCTCTAAAGTAACTACAAAAGGAAGAGGTCTCCTATTTATAGGAAAATAAGAGCCTCAAATCTGAAATGAAATTCAATCCAAATGCAAATGAAAAAGGCGCCAATTTGCTTCAGCTCCAAACATGCCTCAGCAGCACACGTGAACAGCACCAATTCTGAATTCTTTTTCCAACTCAGCAGTACACGTGAAAGCTGGCCTAGCTGAGTTTTTTGATAGCTTTGCCAGCAAGCTTCTCCCTCCAAGTCTCCCTTTTCATGTGCTCAAATGCTATGCTGGCAGCTGCTTCCTCCAATTTTATTAATCCTACAAAACAAAGAAAAAAATGTGCTTTTAATTATGGGAAGAAGGATTAATGTAAATTACCTTCCATAGAAGCAAAATAGTATATGGTCCTTCTTCCTCTTGAATCCTCTTTGCCATGGCTCTAGTAAGAGGTCCAATGTGCGTCTTAGATGGTCTTCCATCAGACCCTCCCTCTTGAAAAAGATCTGTGCTCAGATCTGCTTCATCCTGTTGATCATCTCCTGTGAAAGGAATTAAATCGCAGATGTTAAAAGTAGGACTGACACCATAACTTTCAGGAAGGTCTAATATGTATGCATTATCATTTATCCTTTTGACCACCTTGAATGGACCATCTCCTCTTGGACTAAGTTTGGATTTCCTTTGAGAGGGAAATCTTTCCTTTCTCAAATGAAGCCAAACTAGGTCTCCTTTTTCAAAAACTATTTTCTTTCTCCCTTTGTGTTGTATTCTGCATATTTTTGAGTTTGTTTTTCAATTTGGATTTTTACTTTCTCATGTAACCTCTTGATAAACTCCGCTTTAGAAGCACCTTCTTTATGAAGAAGAGAAGATGATTCTGGAAGAGGTAGTAAATCAAGAGGTGTGATAGGGTTAAAACCATAAACAACCTCAAAAGGAGAAAGATTAGTAGTCTTGTGGACTACTCTATTATAAGCAAATTCAATGTGAGGTAGATGTTCATCCCAAGATTTGTTATTACCCTTAATATTACCCTTAATAGTGTAGATAAAGATCTATTTACTACTTCAGTTTGCCCATCATTTTATGGGTGACATGTAGTAGAGAATAGAAGTTTAGTTCCAAGCTTTTCCCATAAAGTTTTCCAAAAATGGCTTAGAAACTTCACATCTCTATCAGACACTATAGTTTTGGGTAAGCCATGCAATCTCACTATTTCCTTAAAGAAGAGTCTAGAGATATAGCTAGCATCATCTACTTTGTGGCAGGGTATAAAATGAGCCATTTTACTAAAACGATCTACTACCACAAATATAGAATCATACCCCCTTTGAGTTCTTGGCAATCCTAAGACAAAGTCCATGCTTATGTCCTCCCAAGGGGTATTAGCTATAGGAAGAGGTGTATAGAGTCCATGAGGCATAATTTTGGACTTGGCTTGTAAACAAGCTATACATTTAGAACAATGCCTTTGAACATCTATTCTCATGTGTGGCCAATAAAATTTACTTTTCAAAATGTTTAGAGTTTTATCAACTCCATGATGGCCCATGAGTCCTCCGCCATGACTCTCTTTGATAAGAAGTTTTCTAATGGATCCTTGGGGTATACAAAGTTTTCCTTTATTAAAAAGATACCCCTCAGAAAGATAGAATCCATCAAAAGGCTTCTTAAGACATGATGAATAAGTGGATGCAAATGTTTCATCATTTTCATATAACTCTTTTATGTCATCAAATCCTAATATTTGAGATCCTAGGGTTACTAATAATGCATGTCTTCTAGATAAAGCATCCGCAACAACATTAGTACTCCCCTTTTTGTGTTGATGACATAGGGAAATTGCTCAAGATATTCCACCCACTTTGCATGTCTTTTGTTTAGCTTTGCTTGCCCTTTAATGTACTTGAGAGATTCATGGTCAGTGTGTATGATGAATTCTCTAGTTACCAAGTAATGCTCCCAAGTTTTCAAAGCTCTAATGAGGGCATACAACTCTTTGTCATAGGTAGGATAGTTTAAGGTAGGCCCCCTAAGTTTTTCACTAAAGTAAGCTACGGGATGTCCTCCTTGTATTAAAACAACTCCTATTCCTACCCCAGATGCATCACATTCTAGTTCAAAGGCTTTGGAAAAATCAGGCAAAACTAGAATAGGTGCATGTGTTAACTTGTGTTTCAAAGTCTCAAAAGACAACTCTTGCTTATCACCCCAAATAAAAGGCATATCTTTCTTGACTAGCTCATTTAAAGGAGCAGCTATGGTGGAGAAGTCTTTCACAAATCTTCTATAAAAACTTGCTAACCCATGAAAACTTCTCACCTCTCCTACATTTTTAGGGGTTGGCCATTCTTGTATAGCCTTGATCTTCTCTGGATCAACATGTACACCTTCTTTTCCCACTTTGAATCCAAGGAAAATCACACTTTCTTGACAAAAAGTACATTTGTCAAAGTTGGCAAAGAGATGATGTTCTCTAAGAAGAAGCAAGACTTTTCTGACATGGTTAAGATGTTCTTGAAGGCCTTGACTATAGATTAAGATATCATCAAAGTAGACCACTACAAATCTGCCTATGCATTCCCTAAGCACATGATTCATTAATCTCATGAATGTACTTGGAGCATTAGTCAAGCCAAAGGGCATGACTAACCATTCATACAAACCAAACTTGGTCTTGAAAGCAGTTTTCCATTCATCTCCTTCATGAATTCTTATTTGATGGTATCCACTTTTAAGATTAATTTTGGTGAAGAGATTTGCTCCATGTAATTCATCCAACATGTCATCTAACCTAGGAATGGGATGCCTATACTTGACAGTTATGTTGTTGATGGCCCTACAATCTGTACACATTCTCCAAGACCCATCCTTTTTAGGGACCAACAACACAGGCACAGCACAGGGACTTAAACTCTTTTGGATCCACCCTTTGTTCAACAAGTCATTAACTTGTTTCTCTATTTCTTTTGTTTCCATAGGGTTGGTTCTATAGGCTGGCCTATTAGGTAGGCTTGCCCCAGGCACCAAATCTATTTGATGTTCTATTCCCCTCAAAGGTGGTAATCCACTTGGTACCTCTTTGGGAAATATATCATCAAATTCCTTTAAAAGTTTTTGCAACCCCTTTGGTAGAGAACCAAGTTCATGAGTGATTGAAACAAATGCCTCTTTGCAATAAAGAAGGAAATGAGGTTGTCCAAGAAAAAGATTTTTGGAAATATTCAAGGTTTGAGGTTGGACAACTTCATGGGCTGAGGCATGGGTTACCAAATTCTTTCTTTCTTTCTATTTTCTTTTTTCTTTTCTCCATCCAACTTCTTCTTAAGAATTATTTGGTCCTCTCTTACTTGTGAAGGTGTAAGAGGACACAAAATAATTTTCTTTCCCTTGTGTTGAATGGTGATTTTGTTGGTGACTCCATCATGTAAAGCTTGTTTATCATATTGCCAAGGTCTTCCAAGTAATATGTGTCATGCTTCCATTGGTACTATATCACAAACAATTTGATCTTCATATTTGCCAATGGAAATAGGTACACTTACTTGTTCTTTAACTACTATTCCATCATCCTCTTTGATCCATTGAAGTTTGTAAGGTTTAGGATGAGGAGTAGTGGTTAAGCCAAGCTTCTCTACCATTCTAGAACTACAACAGTTGCAACAAGACCCACTATCCACTATCATTGAACATGTCTTTTCTAAAACTTTGCATCTTGTGTGGAATAGGTTCTCTCTTTGTGACTGTTCTAATTCTACATGTTTACTTTCCAGGAGTCTCCTTACCATAAGTAAGTCACCATCACAAGGTAAAGCTTCTTCTTCTTCAGAAGTGGATGTCTCAGACTCACTATATGAAGAACCCTCACTTTCACTCTCATGCTCAAGGATGTAAGTTGACCTTCTATTGCGGCACTCAGATGCATAGTGCCCTTTTTCCCCACATCTAAAGCACTTAGTCTCCTTACTCTTATGATCTCTTGAAGGTTCTTTGACTTTTCTTTTCCTCTCTCTCTCTCTCTTTCTTCATATCTTGGCTTGGTTTGACTACCCTCCCTCTATACTCTTTCTTATGGTGAGAACTATGAGGGTAATCTTTCTTGGTGGAGCTTTTCCTCTTTAGTTGTTGCTCTACCCTCACACAAAGTTGGACTAACTCATTGAGATCATTGTAGGGTATAAGTTCAACCCTATCTCTTATGTCATAGTTAAGTCCACTTTGAAACCTAGCTATTGTTATCCTAGGTTCTTCTCTTATCCCAGCTCTCAACATGAGTAACTCCATTTTTTGTCTATATTCCTCAACACTCATGTTCCTTTGTTGGAGTTTATGGAGTTTATCCATTATCTCCCTATCATAATAGGCTGGTACATGCCTCCTCCTCAAGGCAGCTCTCATTTCATTCCAATACCTAATGGGAGGTAAGTGTCTTAGCCTATGGTCCTTGACTAAGGCTATCCACCAAATTAAGGCATAACCTTGAAAGCTTAGAGAAGCCATGGTGACTCTCCTTTCATCATCTATTTGGTGGCACTCAAACAATTGCTCAACTTTCATTTCCCACTCTAGGTATTCTTCTACATCATCTTTTCCATGGAAGGAAGGAAGATCAATCTTAGGCTCTCTTGGATAATGCTTTCTAACTCTATGTTGTCTTCTAGGAGGCATTTTGATACGCGGGGACCAAGGCTAATTAGTTTAGTATAGTATTTCTTTTACTTTTATTAAAAACATGTGTAAAAGGTGTTAGGCATGTGCTAGATAGGAGGGACTTTAGTCCTATATATAGACATGCCACCACCTCTTGTAAGGGACTTTTGAGCATAATGAATTGTTATTCTGTTGAGAACACTCCAGATCAATTCTACCTTGAAAGTCAAAGCTAGAGAATCCCAAAGGATCTCCTCTAGCCACCTTCCATTCACACCATCCATTCTCTCATTTTCCATTATCAGATTCTCTCTCCTCCGTAGCATCCATCTCACGCCACTCTCATCAATTGAAAGCTTCCTCGGGGCTTGCATCATATCTAATGCCACGCGTGCCTTATTCCCTCACGAGATTTCATCAGCGAAGCCTCCGAATCCTTTTCCTCATGAGATTCGTCACCTCCGAATCTCAAACTTCTCACGTCTGATAGATCCCTCCGAACCACATCTTCATCTCTGCTTCACGACCATTCTCCACCGATTAGATCCTTTCTCACCGCCTAAAACACTTCTCCATCGCTCAAACCGCTTCCGCATCAAACCTTAGGTTTTCAACCGAACAAACCTCGAATCTCTGGTTTGTTCCTCGCTGTTCATCTTCGAATCCAAATGCTAGGGTTCTTGACTACGTCTGTTTCTTCCGCTGCTTCCCGGTCTTCATCTCGAGCAAATCCCGATTTCTCGTCGTTTCCGGATTCAGCTCAAGCCGTCGCCTATCACATTTGGTAGTGGTCATCATTGTGATGACTACTATTTTGCTCAATTTCACTTGGAGAAGATGATGATTCTCTCTTCTCCTATGGGAAGACCTCTCTTTCTTTTTATCTTGATTAATCAAAAGTTGACTAATCATATCTTTGAGCTCACTAATCTCTTTATCCCTTTGTTCAAATCTTTGCTCAAATTCTTCCCTTAAAGACATTTCACTATTGGGTTTCAAACTTCCTTGCACACTTGATTGACTCATTCTTGTCAAAGGAAAAGGTTTTCACAAAGTTTTCAAAATATTTGACAAGTAATGAGTGAAAAGATTTTCACAAGCTTTCTTTGTTTTTGGTGAAAAATTTCTAAAGAGATTCTAGAAGTAAAAGATGTTTCTAAGTAGCTCCCAGGAAGAAGAGGTGAGTCACAAATGGACAAGCTTAGAAACCAAGTTCTTCCTTAGCCAGAGTTTCCTTAGAATGTTCCTTTACTTTAGTTTCTAAGTAGAAATTCTTCAAATTCTTTTTAAATGTTATGAACCTACAAACCAAAGAAAGGTTTACTATATGCTATGCTATCCTAAATACCACGGAGACCTAAAAACAAAAGGATTACTCAAGACATTTAAGGAAAGCAATAAAGATGCAAGAATGTAAATGCTAGACGGCCCTAAGTGAAAGTGCAAGTGACACTTGGAGCCCTTGACACACTTTCACACTAAAGAAAACGAAATTAGACTATTACAATGTTCAATTGTGAGCTTGGAATTGCTTCAAAAGCATTTTCCCAAGTCACTTGGCACAACAACAGAAATAAAAAAAAAACTACAAGATTCCGTGATATGAGTACTCAAACAAGCTCAATTAAATGTGTAAAAATAGTGTGGACTTCAATCTTCAGCTGCTGCCAAGTGTATCTCAAAAACAGTATGCAAGTTGTTCCAATTCTGGTGGCAAATTATGCTGCTGGAATGTATTCTACAGCTGCTGGACAGTAGAGTTGCATCTACTCAAGAGCTCCTAATTGCTTTTCATTTCAGCTTTCCCCTCACTTCCTAGTATGCTACATTATAAGTAAAGGTTTCTGCAACTGGATGCTTCACAACAGCTGTCACAGTACCTTAAATCCACTCAAACAAACCAAGCTAGATTTACCATTCTGCACCAGTTTTCCACACTAATTTCCAGCAATAATTGACAATTTTGGAAGCCAAAAATGTGGTAAACAAATGAACTAGGTATGGAAAAACAGCAAGTACACAAAAGGAACCTACCAAAGGTGCTAGAACAGATTAAGAAAGCAAAAAAAAAAACGCAAACACAGTTCAGAAATGATTCCAAATGCAAACTGTTTGATAATTTTCAAAACTGTTTGATAAAATGCCCCAATGACTTTCAGATTTTTGAATTTTGATTTTTCAGGGCCTGTAATCTGGATTGCATAGTTCCAACAGCTTTTTTTTCACTTGATATTACTTCTTTGAGTCATCTATTTCATTTTTAATCATGGAACCAGCTTTTTCACAATCCAGTAATGAATTTTTTTGCATCAAAATTACCAAACAGCAGCTGGAAAAAACAGAACTGCACCAAAAAAATTAACTGAATTTGGTGGTTTGAGATCCAAAACTATATGGAAGTGTTTCAATCTTTGTTTGGACAGTTTCAACAATTTTTAATGATGAATTTGAACATGTTCAGACCTTAAACAACTTAGAAACTGCCTATAATTTGAAATCATTGTTTCACTTCCATTTTCACTCAAAAATTGATGGTTTCAAATGCAAATTTGCATATAAGTCATGTTTTGACCAAATGAACAGTACTAGAAACTTTGAACCATCAATTAAGACTTGTTCAAGCTATAAAACAGCAAAGAAACAAGCAGATTTTCGAAAATCCCTACTGCTGTACCACTTATGCAGTAAATGGCACCAAAATAACCAACCAAATTTAGTTTTATGGAATCAAAGTTTGGATCAGCAAGGAAAAGACTCTAGGCAATGTGAATACATAGATCTAAGCTGGAATTAAAGATGCTTAGCATGACCAAACTCAGATTAAACTATGCAATGAAAATTGGCACGGTGATAAACCAAATTTAAATCTGAATAACAAATGACTAGTGTCTATGCACAACCAAGCTATGCAAATTGCATTTCATTGCTTGTTATGGTTGGCTACACTCTTAGCATCATTCAACAACACTAAACAATGTTGTATCAAGCTTTAGAATCAATCAAAACCAGCTGAAAACAGATTTGATGATTTAGAACAACAAACAAAATTCTGCATCAGATTTTAACAGAATTTTACAACCAGTTTGGCTTATTGGATGCTTCAGCCTATATTACCAAGGCTAGATCAACTCATCACTGCCTCTAATGGTAACAAACAGCTTGTATAGCACTGGTAAGCACAGAACTCAATAGAAACAATTTCAAAACAGTGACAATGTTAAAACAGCAACAGTAGTTTGCACAAGACTTTAGACAAAACAGAATTTAAAGTTCAAAGCTGGAATTGACTCAAACAAGAAATGATTCACCATTTAAAATGAAAAATGGACATAATACACTGTAAGAACACAGAATTAAAGGCTGGAACAGAATTACAGAAGCAGAATTAAAACTGAAACAGAAATAGAAAACAGAAACAGAAACAGAAAACAGAAACAGAAAACAGAAACAGAGATGGAATTCAGCAGAATTAAATTGCAGAATGAGAAGAAATGCTTAGCTCCTTGGTGCGTGGAGAACCTAAGCTCTGATACCACTTGATGGAGCCAAATTCCAGAGGAATCAAGTGGCCTGAAGCTCCCAGATCAGAGGTGTGGTAAGTGTGTTGGTGTGCAGCGGACTTGATGGAATAAATGTTGATGGAGGTGTTTGAATGAAGCAAGGTAGAATGAGTGAAGCCTCTCAGCTCAGAAAGCCTTCATATAATGGAAGGAAGCTTGAGAGAAAATGAAGAAATTGCAAGCAATTTTGACTCAAGAGCAGAATGCAAGACTGGAATATATTTCTCAGCATTTGGGCATAGCTCTAAAGTAACTACAAAAGGAAGAGGTCTCCTATTTATAGGAAAATAAGAGCCTCAAATCTGAAATGAAATTCAATCCAAATGCAAATGAAAAAGGCGCCAATTTGCTTCAGCTCCAAACATGCCTCAGCAGCACACGTGAACAGCACCAATTCTGAATTCTTTTTCCAACTCAGCAGTACACGTGAAAGCTGGCCTAGCTGAGTTTTTTGATAGCTTTGCCAGCAAGCTTCTCCCTCCAAGTCTCCCTTTTCATGTGCTCAAATGCTATGCTGGCAGCTGCTTCCTCCAATTTTATTAATCCTACAAAACAAAGAAAAAAATGTGCTTTTAATTATGGGAAGAAGGATTAATGTAAATTACCTTCCATAGAAGCAAAATAGTATATGGTCCTTCTTCCTCTTGAATCCTCTTTGCCATGGCTCTAGTAAGAGGTCCAATGTGCGTCTTAGATGGTCTTCCATCAGTTCCCGTATCGACAAAATCAATAATCATGCATTGAATGAGTTAAACAAAGCAAGCATTGAGCAAAGAGGAAAAACCCTAACTAATGATGAAAGAAAGCATGTATCTCAAATAAGATGTTTAAACACTAATTTCATATATGAGAGTTTCACAAGACTACATTGATTCCCCAACAACAATACAAGGTTTAGTTCACCATATTCATGGTGAAACTAGATGAATAATAATGAAAGAATGAAAGATAAAACCCTAGAAAGGTGAAGAGGTAGCCTGAGCATCCAAGATCCTCCTTCAAAGGGGTGGAAGAGAGAGTGTTTGCTTCGTTTCTGCCAAAGATACAAACCCTAGGACGTCCTAAAGCTTATATACTATTCTAAACTTACACAAAATTTAGGCCCAAGCCCATAAGTGTGCTGCTTAGCGGTAAAGTACCGCTCAACGGTAAGTGCGTGAGTTGGTTTGTTCCCCTCAGCGGCCATTTTGCCCCTCAGCGGATCCCCCGTGAGCTTCTGAGTGCCGCTCAGCGGTAAACTACCGCTGAGCGGCAGTTGCGGCTTCTTCTTTTGCACTTTTTGATGTCTTTTCTGATTTCATCTCTCTCCTTCTTCACTTCTTTCACGAAATTCACCTTAAAACCTGCACAAAAACACTGAAATCAAGCATAAACCTGTCCAGCTCTCTTATTTCTGAAAATATGAATAAAAGCATGATTTCAAGCTAGTTTCTAAGTGTTAAAGGTTACTTTTAGTATCAATTCCAAGCATGAAAATAATAGTTTTTCAACTGTTATCAAAAATCCATACTAATGTCCTCCCAAGGGGTGCTAGCTATTGGAAGAGGAAGATAGAGTCCATGAGGCATGACTTTAGATTTAGTTTGTAAACAAGTTATGCAACTAGAACAATGCTTTTGGACATCTATTCTCATGTGTGGCCAATAAAATTTGCTTTTTAAAGTATGAAGAGTTTTATCAACTCCATGATGGCCCATAAGTCCTCCTCCATGACTTTCCTTGATAAGAAGCTTTCGAATGGATCCTTGGGGTATGCATAGTTTTCCTTTATTAAAAAGATACCCTCAGAAATATAGAATCCGTCGAATGGCTTCTTAAGATAAGATGCATAAGTGGATGCAAATGTAGGATCAGTTTCATAAAGTTGCTTAATGCCATCAAAACCTAGTATTTGTGATCCTAAAGTAACTAACAATGCATGACGTCTAGATAGAGCATCCGCAACAACATTAGTACTCCCCTTTTATGTTTGATGACATATTGAAACTGCTCAAGATATTCTATCCACTTGGCATGTCTTTTATTCAGCTTTCCTTGCCCTTTAATATACTTGAGAGATTCATGGTCAGTATTGATAATAAATTCTCTAGACACCAAGTAATGCTCCCAAGTTTGCAATGCTCGAATAAGGGCATATAATTCTTTGTCATAGGTAGGATAATTCAATGTAGGTCCCCTGAGTTTTTCACTAAAATAAGCTATGGGGTGACCTTCTTGTTTAAGGACAACTCCTATTCCTATCCCAGATGCATCACATTCGACTTGAAAAGCTTTGGAAAAATCAGGTAAATGTAGAATGGGTGCATGTGTTAACTTATGCTTCAAGGTCTCAAAGGCTAGACTTTGATTTTCATCCCACTTGAATGACACATCTTTCTTTAAAAGTTCATTGAGGGGAGCAGCAACAGTAGAGAAATTTTCTACAAATCGTCTATAGAAACCTACTAGACCTAGAAAACTTCTTACTTCTCCCACTGTTTTCAAGACAGGCCACTCTTGGATAGCGTTGATTTTGCTAGGATCAACATGTACACCTTCTTTCCCAACTTTGAAACCCAGAAAAATGACACTCTGATGAGAGGGTCGCACCTCCCACAAAAGTTATGCATAAAAGAATGTAGTATAGTGCTAGGAAGTGACTCCTAGGTCGTCTCACAAGGACCAATATAGCGGTTCAGTCTCAGTTCACACACGGAAAAAGGGGGGGTTTGTGATTTTTTTGGTTGCGGTAAAATTTAAAAGCGTTGAAATAAAATTCAAAACAGTAAAACAAAATTAAAACAGTAAAAAAAAACGAAAATACAGTTACATGAAACAGTGAAATAAATTTGGAACAGTAAAAACGAAAATACAGAAAAACATAAAATACAGAAAACAGTAAATACAGAAAACAGTAAAAACAGTAGAACATTAAAAACAGAATCAAAATTACTGCAGTAAATAAAAACAGTAAAACAGAAATTACATTTCAGAAACAGTAAATTAAATTAATGCATTAAATTAAAATTGTAGATGAACAAAAGAAAAAGGAAAACTAAATTGAAAATTCAACATTACAAGATGTGCATCAACCGTAAGTGGATTCTTGTACACATGGCAGCAGCTGCACACTCCTCATACATAAATGAATTTCTATCTTCTAGATAAGATATGTGCTTCCTCTCTTTGCTACTGGAAACCAACGTTCCATTCCAAAGTGCCGTCCACTTATGCCTTCATTCCAACCATTTACTTTTTTTTTCTCCATTTTCAATCACCATTCTATTCTCACCAAAACTATCTTCTCCTCTTCGTAAGAAATCCTTCTCCTCCTCTCTACTTGTGCTTACTTCCAACAAAGAAAACCAGCAAAAACAAATCAACACCTCCAAGGTTGAACATGGTTCTCTTCTCCACTACACCGAGAGCTCTTTCTCAAATAAACAACTTTTCTTTTGAGTTTATTTTCTACTGCTAGGTGACGACAAAGTGCTACTCTACTTCTAAACCAAAATAAATGAACTCTCTCTAAGGTTCCACACAAGACCGTGTACCCTTTTTCCACAAATGACAGAATGCTAGAAGAGATTGTAAAATAGTGCAGAAATCCAAATGAAAAGATGCAATCATGATTCAACAAGAGGAATAAACAACATCCAATTCATTCATCATTAGAAATATTGTACAGTTCTCTTGAAGTAAAAATACTCAAAGTAAAAGGAACAAACAAGTGGTAGCTGCTGCCTCTTGGCCGTGTGCTTCCTTCCCAAACGTAACATCAGTTTGCTTCCTTCTTCCAGCTCTCTGAATGTGGTATTTTTCTACTTAGGATCATCTCTAAATTTTCTTCTGTCAAGCCTCTCACCCCTGCACCATTTCTTCTTTCATTCTCCAGCCATGTTGTCTGCACTCTTACATTTTTCTCTCATAGAAGAAGAAGATGAAAAAATGGAACACTCAGAACTGTTGAGAGCCAAAAATCCGAGAGAAGAGACTCCCCAAGTGGCGGCTGCCCTACAAAAACTGCACCTCCTCTGCTGACCGTGGGCGTGAAGGTGCAGCCCTCTCTTGCTGGACCCTNAAAGAGGAAAAACCCTAACTAATGATGAAAGAAAGCATATGTCTTAATTCAAAGATGTACTCAACAGATTCCATATATGAGAGCTTCAAGAGATTACATTGATTCCCCAACAAACATACAAGGTTTAGTTCACCATATTCATGGTGAACCTAGATGAATAACAATGAAAGTATGAAAGAATAAACCCAATAAAGTGGAAGAGGTAGCCTGAGCATCCAAGATCCTCCTTCAAAGGGGTGAAAGAGAGAGTGTTTGCCTCGTTTCTGCCAAAGATCCTAACTAAAGGACGTGCAAGCCCTTATATACTAATCTAGAGTTACAAAAGATTACAAAAGCCCAAGCCCAAAAAGTGCCGCTCAGCGCCATTTACCGCTCAGCGGTGGTTACGCGTCTTCTTTCTTCCCCTCAGCGGCCATTTGCCCCTCAGCGGTTCCAACGCCACCTCTTGAGTGCCGCTCAGCGGTAGTTTGCCGCTGAGCGGTGCCTTCGACTTCTCTTTTTGCACTCTTTCTTGTCTTTTCTAATGTCCTCTCTCTCATTCTTCACTTCTTTCACCAAATTCACCTCAAAACCTGCACAAAAACACTCAAATCAAGCATAAACCTGTCCAGCTCTCTTATTTCTGAAAATATAAACAAAATGCATGATTTCAAGCTAGTTTCTAAGTCTAAAGGTTGCTTTTAGTATCACTTTTAAGCATGAAAATAACAGTTTTTCAACTGTTATCACAACCCCAAACTTAGAACTTTGCTTGTCCTCAAGCAAACAAAATGTAACTCCATCTCCAATCAATTCATATGATGGTTCACTCATTCAAAATCCTCTTTTCAAGATAAGTAATAACTTCACTCAAACTTATGACCAAGAGTTAATTCAAGATGTGCACATGCTTTAGTGTTCACAAAGTCATTTAAGTTCCAACAAATGCTATTTTTCATGAATGATCAATCAATTAAGCATGGATGTTCATGTGCTTATGGAATCTTTCCTCACTAGGTAAAGTGTTTCACTCAACACACAAGTGTATAAGAGGTAAAGTGTTTAACTCATTCACTCCACTATCACAATGTCACATGAATCAACTTTGCCTTTCATTTAACCACAATCCAATACATTCACAAGCATGCATCATCACAAGGACTTTTCAATGGCTTATAATGTGGCTGGGCTAACAAGAAAATTGGTTTTTCTGGATCACAAAATCCTTGAGTTAAGAGAATCATAACAACACAATCTTCTTATTCATTCCCAACTTTCTTTTCCCTTTGCTTTTGCATTTGCATTGAGCTTTGCTTCTTTTTCTTTTCTTTTCTTTTGCATATTCTTACTTTTTAGCTGTTAGCTCAATGCTTTTTCCTTTTTCATGTTTCCCCAATAACCCCAAACTTGAACATTTAACAATACCACACAAGATCTTCTACTTAACTCAAGGTAAAGATTTTCAATCAAGGGTGTTCAGTGTATGTTTAAGGCTAAGGGTTCAAAGGATAGAACACAACGTGTTCTCTTTTAGTAGGCTAACTTTATGAATTTGGCCAATAAAAAGGGTTTCAAAAACACGGCCTTTGATCATATGATGCAAAACAAGCAATTTATTCAATCATAGAAAACCTGGGCAAAGTCATTCATGCTTTCAAAGTAATAGCATTCAACAATAACAACTCTGGAGCTCAAAACCTCACATATAAGCTCATTCACATTTGACATGCACATCCTGTTTAATTTCACAATCACAATCATGATATTATGCATTTATTCACAAAGCTTGTGAATCACCTGTATAAGCATTTTAATGTGCACATCATCTCAACATCAATCAATCAATAAGCATCATCAAGCATTACTTATCACACAATCACAGTTAATAGCAAACCATCATAACAAACCAGGTGTTCAATAGAGTACATCAAACCCTAATCTAAAAACAAAAACAAATAAGTTCAGAAAACTTAAACCACAAAAGCATAATCATATGATAGCATTCATCAGTAAATGCTATCTCAGCTCCTCATCAGTCCGAGCTCTCTGTATCTTCCTCTTCTTGAATCTTATAGTCTTGATTCTTTTTGCCCGATGAGGAGGCCATCCCTACATCAAACATAATTCACAAAACCAACAGATACATTGTTAAGCATTAGTAAACCACAATGAAGAAATCATCCCCTTCAATGATGCTCTCTCCCAACCCCAAACTTAGATGGAAAACTAGTGAGAAAGTGAGTGAAAGGGAGATTTTCTTAAAAGGGAATAGGGAAAAGATGTGGAGAACCTTGGAAAAGGTATGTGGGAGTGTGTGTGCAGAGAAGAGCCTGAAAATATAAAAACGCGCAGCTTAGGGTTTAAAAATACCCCAATGGGCTCGGGTTCCGCTAAGGGGAACTTAAGCCATCTGCGATAGTACCGCTCAGCGGTAATTGCCGCTCAGCGGCACTTTCGTGATGTGCCCTTCTCCTTCTTTTCTTGACCTAAGTGCCTTCCTAACATACCCCTCATAGATTCCCTGCAATTCAATGTTAAAAATGCTTATGCAAATCCTAAAAATAAACAAACAGAAAACAATCAATCAACTGGGTTGCCTCCCAGGTAGCGCTTGTTTAACGTCACGAGCCTGACCCAAAATCCACCAACACCCATCAGTAGGTGTTTCAAACTTACCAGCACCCATCAGTAGGTGCAAAATCTTCTCACCAACACCCATCAGTAGGTGTTACAAACTTAGTATCCTTCAGTAGATACTTAATCACCTAGCATCCTTCAGTAGATGCTAGATCCAACAAAATAATGTCCAGAATAATGTTCACAAATTATAAATTACAAAATCAAATCAAAAGTTTGTAAATCCACTGGGTTGCCTCCCAGCAAGCGCTTCTTTAACGTCACTAGCTTGACCCTGTTAAAGCTCACGTTCCATCTTCTTTATAGTTGACGTAGTCCTTCCACCAACCTTTCAACTGCTTCCTTTGGACTGTCTTAGATTCTCTAGAATATGGAGACTCTATCTCTATCATCTCCTTCTCTTTAAAGCCTTTAATAACCCATAACTTGTTCTTGAGTCTTACAGGTGTGCCAAGTTGGAGTCTTAATTTTTTCCAGTCTCTAGGAACTTCTTCTCCTTTTCCAAACTCTTCTACCTTGGGTGCCTGAAAATACAAACAATGGTTATCAGAAACCTTAAGATTTTTATTTTTACCTCTAGTTATGGGTGCATCTCGAAATGCAGCTTTATAACTGGCTTCTTCCTCCTTTGCTTGTATCTCATCTTTGAACACATCCACCACCACTCTCTCCTCTCTGTCTTGGAGAACCACTATACCTTCATTCACATCAATGATAGCCCTAGCCGTTTTCATAAACGGCCTTCCAAGTATGAAAGGTATTTTCTCAGTTTCCATCTTCATTACCACAAAGTCTGCCAAGAACTGAAGTTTGCCAACACAAACTACAATGTCTTCTGCAATCCCACATGGCTCCTTTGAAGATCCATCAGCCATTACAAGATTAACCTTTACAGGTTTTATTTCAACATGGCCAATTTGCTCCAATAGAGAATAAGGCATCAAGTTAACACTTGAGCCTAAATCAAGGAGAGCTTTCTTTACCTTTTTCTTCCCTATAATGCAAGGGATAGAAAAACTGCCTGGATCTGCTGCTTTTGGTGGGAATGATTCTTTCTTAACAGTTATACACTTTTCTTCCTCATCCTCTCTACGTCTTCTTTTTGTAGAGGTTCCTTCATCTGATTTGGTGTAAACTGCTATTTTCTGTAGAATTTGTTCCCAAGGAGCTTCATTATCAACCATTTTGAATAAATCTGTGAAATCCATTGGTTTCTCCTGATTTGTTAGAAAAGGAAAAGTGTCCTTTCTTTCTTCTTCTCTTCTCTCTTCTGTTTCATCTTCTTCCAACTCAATGATCTCTTCATTTACACTCTTGACCACTTTGCACTCTTCTCTGGGGTTAACCTCAGTATTAGCCCCAAAGTTTCTGTTGGGTCTTTCTTCCAATTGCTTGGTGATCTGACCCATCTGAATCTCCAGATTCTTTATAGCAACTTCAGTGCTCTTTTGAGAAGATTCAGTTTTCTGGATGAATTGCTAAAGAGTTTCTTCCAACTTTGTTGATCTGTCATTAAGCATAGATAATTGTTGCCACAAGGTTGGTTGTTGCTGCTGCTTATTAAACTGATTAGCCTGCCCAGTTTGTCCTTGGCCAATGCTTGGATGTGGTTTCCAACCCTGATTATAATTCCCTTGACGGTATGGAAACTGATTAGCCATGAAGTTAACATCCTCCAAGGCCTCCACTGGAAAAGCACACTGGCCATTTATGTGATCACCTCCACATAGTTCGCACAACTGGGTTTGTATCTGGGCAGCAGACTTCAACTCTTTAGGTAATTGAGCCAAAGTTTTTGTCAGAGTCTCTAGCTGTTGAGTTAGAATTTTATTCTGTGCTAGCAGAGCATCATGCGTTTGTAATTGTAGAACCCCTTTCTGTGGCATAGGAGCTCCTCTTTCATTGTGCAGCTCATTATCACTTGTAGCCATATTTTCAATGATTTCAGTTGCTTCCTCTGGAGTCTTCCATTTGATATTGCCTCCAGCTGAGGCATCTAGCATCATCTTGGTTTGTGAACCAAGCCCTCCAAGGAAAGTTAGGACTACTTCTTGATCTTCAAAGCCATGCGTGGGAGTTTTACGTAACAAGCTTTTATACCTATCCCATGCATGTCCAAGTGATTCTTCCATGCCCTGCTTGAATGAAGATATCTCTTGCTTTCCCTTAGTCACTTTAGATTGTGGGAAGTATTTATTCAAAAACTTTGCAACCACTGCTTCCCATTCCGTGAAACTTTCTTCTGGAAAAGAGTTCAACCAAAGCTTAGCATTGCCTCCCAATGAGAAAGGAAACAAGCTAAGTTTGATAGCTTCGTCTGGCACCCCATTAATCTTGACCGTGTTACAGATCTCATTAAATGTTGTAAGGTGCTCATATGGGCTTTCATGTGATAACCCATTAAATTGATTACTCTTTACCAGTTGAATTAATGCTGGTTTGACCTCCATGTTGGCTGCATTGACTCTAGGCCGAGCTATGCTATTGAAGTGCTGAGGTCCAGCAAGATTAGTGTAATCTGCAAGAGTTCTTCTAGCATTATTATTGTTCTCCATACTCCCTGTGCTATGAACAGAACCTTGTGGTGATGATTGTAGGAGAGTTTCAGGAGAAGGGAAAAGTTCTCTGGACGTTCTGATTCTTCTCCTCCTTCTACTCTCGTCTAGCCCTTCAAGTAGTGGTTCTGTTGTTTTCTTACTTCTAGTTCGAATTGCCTTCTGCATACACAAGAAAACAAAACCCTAGAACAGATTTGTTAGCACAAAAAGATATAGAAGAAAATAAAGATTGAAAAGATAAAAAGATTTAGAAGATAGAAGATTTAGAAGATAGAATGAAATAAAACCTAATCTAAAATAAAATCTAATCTAAAAGATAAAAATAAAATCTAACCTAAAAAAAAATCTAATCTAATCTAATCAAATAAAATAAAATCTAACCTAACCTAAAAGATAGAATAAAATAAAATAAAATGTAATCTAAAAAGATAAAAAGATAAAATCTAATAAAATAAAATAAAATCTAATCTAAAAAAAATAAAATAAAATCAAATAAAAACCGAAAAATAAAAAAATAGAAAATAAAACAGAAAACAGAAAAACAGAAAACAGAAAAAATAAAATAAAATCAAATAAAATACAAACTGAAAAATATAAACAGAAAAATAAAATAAAATAAAAATTCGAAATTTAAAATAAAATAAAAAAAAAATAAGTCAAAGATAATCAATAATCACACAAATTAACCAGTTAAACCACGAGTCCCCGGCAACGGCGCCAAAAACTTGATGGACAAATTTGTAAGCACCAAAATATGATGTCACAAACTTGTTTCACAATCGGCAAGTATGACCGAATCGTTCAAGTAATAAAACTTGGTAAGACCAAGTATCGTTCTTCCCAAAGGACTCACGGCCTAGTTTAGTTATGTGGTTTCTTGATTAACTAAGACTTACAAACGAAATATTTGAGTTTAAAATGCAAGACAGAAAATAAACATGTATGCATGAATTTTGATCAATGGCAAAGACAAAAGATAAACACTTTCAATGGAATATATGAATGAATATGTTGTTGGGGGTCAATTTCATCTCATCCACTCTCATATATTTTAGGAATTCAACATTCAAATCATCATTGTTAATGCCACTCTCTAATGTACCATTCTAGATGGCTTCTCCCTAATCAAATAGTTCATACAATTCCTAGCATTCCTAATGATTAGTTCATGAGTGCAGGAGCTTAAAGGCAACCAATAGAATATTGTCAGTATAATATTGGGAGAAATTCCCCGGATCTAGACTTCCCCGTACGTGTCCGTATCGACAAAACCAATAATCATGCATTAGAATGAGTTAAACAATGCAAGCATTGAGCAAAGAGGAAAAACCCTAACTAATGATGAAAGAAAGCATATGTCTTAATTCAAAGATGTACTCAACAGATTCCATATATGAGAGCTTCAAGAGATTACATTGATTCCCCAACAAACATACAAGGTTTAGTTCACCATATTCATGGTGAACCTAGATGAATAACAATGAAAGTATGAAAGAATAAACCCAATAAAGTGGAAGAGGTAGCCTGAGCATCCAAGATCCTCCTTCAAAGGGGTGAAAGAGAGAGTGTTTGCCTCGTTTCTGCCAAAGATCCCTAACTAAAGGACGTGCAAGCCCTTATATACTAATCTAGAGTTACAAAAGATTACAAAAACCCAAGCCCAAAAAGTGCAGCTCAGCGCCATTTACCGCTCAGCGGTGATTACGCGTCTTCTTTCTTCCCCTCAGCGGCCATTTGCCCCTCAGCGGTTCCAACGCCACCTCTTGAGTGCCGCTCAGCGGTAGTTTGCCGCTGAGCGGTGCCTTCGACTTCTCTTTTTGCACTCTTTCTTGTCTTTTCTAATGTCCTCTCTCGCATTCTTCACTTCTTTCACCAAATTCACCTCAAAACCTGCACAAAAACACTCAAATCAAGCATAAACCTGTCCAGCTCTCTTATTTCTGAAAATATAAACAAAATGCATGATTTCAAGCTAGTTTCTAAGTCTAAAGGTTGCTTTTAGTATCACTTTTAAGCATGAAAATAACAGTTTTTCAACTGTTATCAGTGGTGATTTCCATTTTCTTGGCTGGAGAAGACGGTGCACACGGGAGAGAGCTGGGACGTGTGGAAGCAGCCAGCCGCCAACCTCACTCGGTTTTCTTCCTTAAACGTTTTTATTTTTTTTTTATTTTTTTAGTTTTCATTTCAATAAAAGAGGGGCTGGAATGATGTGCACGGTGATAAAAAAAAGGGAAGTTTTAATTTTGTTGAATGTACTGCTTTCAATTTGGTTACGCACCTTTTATTGATGTTGGATTCCAGCTAGGACAACAAGTAAAAGTGGTGATTCATTTTTCTTTCCTATTGCTTTGGAGTGCTGAATTTACTTTGTGTTATTGAAAAGAGTGTTCATTCATTGTTGAAAAGAGAGCATTGTCACGTCCGGATGGACTTTGGGTGGTGCTGGCATTTTTTTTTATTTTTTTATTTCAACTCCTTTAGAAGAAGTAGCTGTATGCCGCCACCTACAAGGCTGAATTTAGAGAATAAGTTGTTATTTTAATGAGGAAGAAAAGGTGAAGCAAGGGCACGTGATTCATTGCATGTGGAAGCACATGGGTTCAATTAAGGGTTGTTGCAAAAAAAAAAAATAAAAAAAAAATAAAAAGCAATGGGATTTTCTTTAGGTTTTCACGCATGAAGGTTTCATTTTTATATTTTAATTTGCATTCAGCATTTTTTTTTTCTACATTATGCCTTTTACTATTTATGCTTTCTCTCCTTTTGTACTGTTAATGCGTTCCAATCCTATTTAGTTTCTTTTCTTTTATGTTTAATACAATGAGCATTTCATTTTTAGCTTTATCGTTGCATCCTAATTGGTCCAAACAATTAAGCATTGAATGTGTTTTTCTTATTTATTTATTGCATTGAAATTAGTTCACGCATCTTGGCATTGAATGTTTTATTCCAGAGTTTTCCTTCACTTTAATGTTGTCAATTACGTTCGGTTGTATTTAATTTTCAATTTTAATTTAGTTTATTTCAAATCACAAAGATCTTTCACCAAAAACCCCCCCCCCTACGTGTTTGAATTGATACTGAACCCAATTTGGTCCTTGAGAGACGACCTAGGAGTCACTTCCTAGTACTATATTGCATTAATTTTGCAAACAACTTTTGTGGGAGGCGCGACCCTCTCAACAAAATGGCGCCGTTGCCGGGGACCAACGGTTCAGTCTTAGGTCTTTTTGTTGTGTTTGTGTGTGTTGTGTTTTGTCTTGTGTTGTGTTGTGATGTGATGTGATGTGATGTGATGTGATGTGATGTTCTGTTTTGTGTGTGCGTGTTGCATGTATAAATGTGTTGTGTTTTATTTGTTTCGTGATTTTTAGTATTCTTCTTTTTCCATGTCTACCTATTTTGATTTCGTGAATACTGCTTGTTTTGCTAGTGCCTCTGATTATGATTCTCCTTCTGCATGTTACTCTGATTGTAATTCATATTCTGCTGATTTCTATGTTGAGAACAATATGACTCATCCTCTAATTTCTGAGAGTGCTCTTTGTGAGCCGGTTTCACTTAAGGAGGATGATCTTCATTGCGATCTCACCCCTGGACTGATACATTTGCTGCCTAAGTTTCATGGTTTTGCAAGAGAATGCCCACACAGACATTTGGAGGAGCTCCACATCATGTGCTCTTCAATGAAGCCTCTAGATGTCCCTCTTGATTACATTTTCTTGAGCGCATTTCCGCATTCATTACAAGGAACAGCTAAGGATTGGAAAGACTCTCTTCCTCTGAGATCCGTTACCGATTGGGGATATCTTGAGCATCAGTTTCTGAGCAAATTTTCCCCTGTGCAATATGCTTACAGCAACGGTCTTGGATGGAATGACCCTACCTTGGAATGGTATGATGCTCCACAGCATCAATATCAAGAACCACCATTCCAGAGTACTTTTATGCCTCCACCAGTCCAGCAATACGAGAGTCAGCAGTATAGTGCTCCTGCCGAAATAGCTCCTCAGCCTTCTACTTCTGAGCCTACATTGAAGGAGTTGTTGGAGCAGATGACCATGCAGAACCTTCAGTTTCGGCAAGAGAACATGCAGTTCCAGCAAGAAATAGGAGCTGCCATTCAGAGTATGACTGATCAGATAGGGCAGATGGCCACTCAACTCACTGAGGAACAGTCTCAAGATTCAGAGTCATCATTTCAGACTGTTTGGATTCCAGATGATGATGGTGGCATCCACATAGGAGATGGGGAGCAGAGTTATGAGCTTACCACTGTGCAACCTACTTTCCCACCTTCAGATGTCCTTACTCTTGCATCTGAGGAGACTGATAAAGATCTTAAGGAACAGGCAGAAATAAGCAGTAATTCTGAACCAGGTAGACCACCTTCATCTTCCCACACTTTGGGAATCTTCAAGGAAGAGGAGGTAAGCATACCTCAATTTGATTATGTTGTTGAGAGGTATGCTGATGATTATACTGTTGATGAGCATGTTTTTAATTCTCCCTCTGTGCATGATGAGAACCAATTTTTGCTGTCGCATCCGAATGTTTATTCTCCATGCATTGAACATGAATCTGAGTCTGTAGTTGATATTGCTTGTGATTTTGAAATTGATTCATGTTCTGAGGATGTATCTGAGGTTCAGTATGATAAATTGGGATTGGGTGTTATACCTCTGCACGTCATTTCTTTGGAGCCACATTGCACTAACCATGTTGCAGGAGGTACACATGAATTTGACCAACATGCACCCACAGTGGAAGACAAGGGTGCTTACACTCACAAAAGCTTCAACATCAGTAGGCACCTGCTGAACCCGCTCATCAACAGTCTTTGCTTCTTAGATCCAACTGTAGATGATATCTCCCTACTAGATCAAATCTGGAGGATGAAGCAATTCTTCCTCAAAACTTCCTTGCTGGATCCTGTGGTGGAAGACATCTCCCTGAAAGTCCAAAATTGGCAACTGCCACCATGATCAGGGGAGTTTTCTTTCTCTCTTCTCCCCCTTTCCCTACTTTTATTGCACTTGTCCATGATCTGTTCACTGTTTTGATTTTCGATCTTATGCTTATGACACATTGAGGACACTGTGTAGTTTAAGTGTGGTCTATTGGGGGAGATTCTGATTTTTCTTCGTTAGTTTTTGTTTTCCGTGTTAAATTTTTTCTTTTCTAGGTAGTTTTGTTTTATCTTGTATACAATTTTGCATGATTCTCTTCATTTCTGGACTGTGTTAAAGTTGTAGACTCGTCTTTCACTTCACTTGATTGATACTTATTGGTTTGAAATCCCTTGCTTTTCTTTGCTTGGGAAGATGATTATGATGTTTGAGAGGTTGAATTGATTGTGACAATTACCCTGAGATTTGAGCCACTTGATGTTCTTTCTTGTGTGCGATATGTCTCTTGATTGCTTGTGCATATGCCTTGGCTTGACTCTTGTTGATAATTCTTGATTGACATGCATGTTTGGAAGTGATAAAGGCAATTTTGTTCTTGAGCCTCTCTAGCCAAATAAGCTTACCTTGTTTTAATCCTTTGATAACCCCTTTTGAGCCTATACTTTCCTCATTTCTTTGTTTTGAAGCTCATACACTAGCCCTGAGTGAAAAACCATGATTACCTTAACCTTAGGGAATTTTGGAGCTTTGGAACTGTTTTGGGAACAAGTGTGGTCTCCTTGGGGACTTTGATGAATCGGCTAGTTGGTTCCTCATCTTGTGTTGTTTTTGGAAATATGATCCTGTTGAGTGATAAAGAAAGAAAAGAAAAGAGATAGGATGAAAAAAAAAAGTGCAAAAAAAATGAGAAAAATAAAAAAATTTGTGAATAATGGAGTCAAGAAGAGGATGGAATTAGAGGTCGTGGGTGTGTTTGAATGTGTTTACACTTGTTCCCCATTGCTCATCTATTCCTTATGGTTTGTAGCTTCTTATCCAGATATATCCTCCCTTGTCCTTGGCCCCATTACAACCATGAAAAGACCTTTTGATTTGAACATGCGTATGTGCTTGAGTGTTGATATTAGAGGCTTGCCAAGTCTATTTGTGATTGCTTTCTTGAGTGCATTGAGTGACATTGATTTACCTTAAACACTTGAGAGAAACACTGATTGTGTGCATCTGTGAGGCTCTGTTGCATTTGATTCATCTCTTGAACTGATTGAATGTTTTCCTTGTACTGAATTGCTTGGATGATTTCATGAGTGTCTGCTTTCTCTGATTGATTCTGTGTTGGATATTGTCTACTTCTTTTCTTGGTCCAGATTCCTGGAGAACTGTGTAATTCTGTTTCTGTCCTTGTTGAGTCTTTGTTTTCTGTATGCTGAGTTTGTGTCACCTTCTTAAAAGTCCTTTGGACTATTCCTTGATCTGCGTCTTGATTTTGCCCAAGAGTGCAAAAGACTAAGTGTGGTCTATTTTGATGAGTCAATATTTTCTCAATTTCACTTAGTTTATTGTACCGAATTTAATCAGGGAATTGTGCTAAAACGTCCGGTATTTTTCCGTTTTTACTAATTGTGCTTAATTTGATCAGAAATTCTAATTTTAATTAATTTGAATTATTTGAGCTAACTATTTGCATTATTAATTGTAGGAAAATTGTTGGACAATATTTTGGGATTTAGAGAAATGCCACATCCATTTTATTTTAAGCTAAAAAGAGAAAGGAGGTATGGATTTAATTTTAGGGGTGCACATGGAGAAGCTGGATTCATATGAAGACGTGGTGCATAGAGCAAACCTCGGCCCAAAGAAAAAAAGGGGGCTGCACGTTAAGAAGAAGGTGGTGTCACGGAGTGGGCTGGACGGATGGAAGCAGCTGCCACGTCCTTGGTCCAGCACCCAGCAGCCTTCACAAGCGGAAGCAAGAAGCACACGGTCCAGCAGTAAGCGGTGCACACAGCAAAAAAGAAGCCATCCGGCAATTAGAAGTCCAGCTGGCAGGAGAAGAAAGGAGATCATGCGTCCAAGTTCAACTCGCTCCAACATTTTCCAGCAGCACCCACGGTCCCATTTGTTTGGCACGGTCCAGTAATTTTTGGAGATCCAGCTGCCACTTGGGAAAAAGCACACGATGCTTTCTTGAGTGGAAGAAGTCCAGCAGCTGACGCGTCCAGAAACTTGAAGGGTGCTACGTCCAGCAGCTTGTGGTGGCAGAGGGAGAAGCACACCGGGCCACACTTGGCTGCACACGTCCAGCAAGCACGGAGTTGAGGGAAGCCCAGCTCACGGTCTTGCATGGGAGAAGAGAGCCCAATGATGATTAGAAGTGAAGGTGTTGAACGTCCATGTGCACAAGAAACATCCAGCAATGGAAGGGAGGTGCACAACACAGCAGAAAACGGCCCAGCAGACAGCTTGGCACTAGGGCACTTATACTTTTGAGTTTTACGAGTTCCAGTGGCCGCCACAATAGAAAGAGAGGGAGAACCACCGAGAGGAGTGTGGAGATTGAGAGATGGAAGGTTACGGGATGGAGAATGGTTGAGTGGTGATTTCCATTTTCTTGGCTGGAGAAGACGGTGCACACGGGAGAGAGCTGGGACGTGTGGAAGCAGCCAGCCGCCAACCTCACTCGGTTTTCTTCCTTAAACGTTTTTATTTTTTTTTTATTTTTTTAGTTTTCATTTCAATAAAAGAGGGGCTGGAATGATGTGCACGGTGATAAAAAAAAGGGAAGTTTTAATTTTGTTGAATGTACTGCTTTCAATTTGGTTACGCACCTTTTATTGATGTTGGATTCCAGCTAGGACAACAAGTAAAAGTGGTGATTCATTTTTCTTTCCTATTGCTTTGGAGTGCTGAATTTACTTTGTGTTATTGAAAAGAGTGTTCATTCATTGTTGAAAAGAGAGCATTGTCACGTCCGGATGGACTTTGGGTGGTGCTGGCATTTTTTTTTATTTTTTTATTTCAACTCCTTTAGAAGAAGTACCTGTATGCCGCCACCTACAAGGCTGAATTTAGAGAATAAGTTGTTATTTTAATGAGGAAGAAAAGGTGAAGCAAGGGCACGTGATTCATTGCATGTGGAAGCACATGGGTTCAATTAAGGGTTGTTGCAAAAAAAAAAATAAAAAAAAAAAATAAAAAGCAATGGGATTTTCTTTAGGTTTTCACGCATGAAGGTTTCATTTTTATATTTTAATTTGCATTCAACATTTTTTTTTTCTACATTATGCCTTTTACTATTTATGCTTTCTCTCCTTTTGTACTGTTAATGCGTTCCAATCCTATTTAGTTTCTTTTCTTTTATGTTTAATACAATGAGCATTTCATTTTTAGCTTTATCGTTGCATCCTAATTGGTCCAAACAATTAAGCATTGAATGTGTTTTTCTTATTTATTTATTGCATTGAAATTAGTTCACGCATCTTGGCATTGAATGTTTTATTCCAGAGTTTTCCTTCACTTTAATGTTGTCAATTACGTTCGGTTGTATTTAATTTTCAATTTTAATTTAGTTTATTTTCAAATCACAAAGATCTTTCACCAAACCCCCCCCCCCTACGTGTTTGAATTGAGACTGAACCCAATTTGGTCCTTGAGAGACGACCTAGGAGTCACTTCCTAGTACTATACTGCATTAATTTTGCAAACAACTTTTGTGGGAGGCGCGACCCTCTCAACAAGGAGAAAAATTAGGTATCATTCCAACTTTTCTCTCCATAAGGAGTCTCCTATCTGGCACCACCTTGAAGTGCTTCTCATGTTTCCGAGAGAGGAACCTACTAGAATGGGGCTGTTCTGGTTCCTTTTCCTTTCTCTTGGTTGCCATGGTTTTCAATCTTTTTCCTGAAGAGGATGCCATTCCTACAATCAAACACAGATACAAAACCACAGAACATGATGTTAATCATTAGTAAAACACAGAATACAACTCCTTTCGAAGCTAAACCACCGCTGGGGGTCAGAATTACCCCTCAGCGCCACTAGTGCCACATTCCAGAACACAAATTTTCAAAAATTTCAGGTCTGGCAGAGTGCCGCTCAGCGGCAATTTACCCCTGAGCGGTAACTCTGCAGAGTTTTGAAAAACCTCTTTTTAAGCTGTCCTAACTCCACCCAAATGCAATTTTCAGTTTTCCAGATCAAAATCATGCAGTTTAATCGGTTCAAACATCAATTATATCATCAAATCATGCATGGAAATCAAAACCCCTAAATATTCATGATTTGACAATCACATTCAAAATCAAGAACCCTAGAATGAACAAAATGCTTTTACTTACTTGGGTGGAGATACTAGATGCAATGAGAATGCTTCCAAGCTAAGATGCTCTCTTCCAACCCCAAACTTAGATGAAACACTAGTGAGAAAGTGAGTGGAAGAGAAATTTTTCAAAAGAGAAGAGGTAAAAGATGTGGAGAACCTTGGAAAAGGTATGTGGGAGTGTTTATGTAGAGAAGAGCCTGAAAGTGAGAGCATTTGCACAGCTTAGGGTATAAAAATACCCTAATGGGCTCGGGTCCCGCTAAGGGGAAACTAAAGCCCACTTTGCGATAATACCGCTCAGCGGTAACTTGCCGCTCAGCGGCACTTTCGTGAAGTGCTCTGCTCCTTCCTTTCTTAACCTACGTGCCTCCTAAACATGCCCCTCACTGGTTCCCTGCAATTCAATTCTCAGGTTACTTATGCACAACCCTATTATACTACTAAAATGAAACAAACAAAAACAATCAATCAACTGGGTTGCCTCCTAGGTAGCGCTTGTTTAACGTCACGAGCCTGACCCAAAATCCACCAACACCCATCAGTAGGTGTTAGAATCTTACCAACACCCATTAGTAGGTGCAGAATTTTCTTACCAACACCCATCAGTAGGTGTTACAGACTTACCAACACCCATCAGTAGGTGTTACAAACTTAGTATCCTTCAGTAGATACTTAACCACCTAGCATCCTTCAGTAGATGCTATATCCAATAAAGCATTTACAAAAATAATGTCCACAAATTAAAAGTTACAAAACAAAATCAAAAGTTTTTACATCACTGGGTTGCCTCCCAGCAAGCGCTCTTTTAACGTCATTAGCTTGACCCAGTAAAGTTCAAATTCCTTCTTCATAGTTGATGTTCTTGTCCCACCAACTCATCAGTTGTTTCCTGTGTACTGCTTTGATTTTTCTAGAATGTGGAGACTCTATCTCTATCATCTCCTTCTCTTTATAGCCTTTCACAACCCACAACTTGTTTTTGATTCTCACAGGTGTACCAAGTTGGGGTCTTCCTTTATTCCAGTCATCAGGAACTTTTCCTCCTCTTCCAATCTGTTCTCCTTTATGCACCTGAAACAACAAACAATGGTTACCTGTAACCTTGGGCTTTTCATCTTTACGGCTAGTCATGTGTGCATCTTGAAATGCAGCTTTATAACTAGCTTCTTCCTCTTGTGTTTGCGTCTCATCTTTAAAGACATCTACAACAACTCTCTCCTCTTGGTCTTGGAGCACCACTATACCTTCGTTTACATCAATGATAGCTTTGGCCATTTTCATAAACGGTCTTCCAAGAATGATAGGTATCTTTTCTGTCTCCATCTTCATCACCACAAAGTCTGCCAAGAACTGGAGTTTTCCAACACAAACTATGATGTCCTCTGCAATCCCACATGGTTCCTTTGAAGATCCATCGACCATTACTAAATTAACCTTTACAGGTTTCATATTAACATCGCCGATTTGCTCCAGTAAAGAGTAAGGTATCAAGTTAACACTTGAACCTAAATCAAGAAGAGTTTTTTTAATCCTTTTCTTCCCTATGGTACAAGGGATAGAAAAGCCTCCTGGATCTATTGCTTTTGGAGGGAATGACTCCTTTTTAACAGTTTTACACTTCTTTGCCTCATCATCTCTACGTCTTTTCTTTGTAGAGATGTCTTCATCAGATTTAGTGTAAACCAAAATTTGTTGTAGAATCTGCTCCCAAGGTGCATCATTATCCACCATCTTGAATAATTCTGTGAAATTCAGTTGTTTCCCTTGATGTATGGGAAAAGGAGAAGTATTTTTGCTCTCTATTTCTCTTTTCTCTTCTGTTTCTCCTTTGTCTAACTCAACTATCTCATTTTTAGCACTCTCTACCACCTTGCATTCTTCTCTGGGGTTGACCTCAGTATTAGCCCCAAAATTTCTATTTGGCCTTTCTTCCACCTGTTTGGTGATCTGCCCCATCTGAATCTCCAAATTCTTGATAGCAGCTTCAGTGCTCTTTTGGGTAGACTCAGTTTTCTGTATGAAATTATTAAGAGTGTCTTCCATCCTCATGGACCTTTCATTAAGCATAGAAATTTGCTGCCATAAGGTGGGTTGCTGTTGCTGCTTATTAAATTGACCAGCTTGCCTAGTTTGCCCTTGACCAATGCTTGGGTGTGGTTTCCACCCTTGATTGTAGTTCCCTTGACGGTATTGATTGGTCATGTAATTCACATCCTCCACGGCTTCTGCTGGAAAGGCACATTGACCATTGATATGGTCGCCTCCACATAATTCACACAACTGAGATTGTACCTATGCAGCAATTTTCAACTCTTTAGGCAATTGTGCAAGTGTTTTAGTAAGAGTCTCCAGCTGTTGAGTTAGAATTTTATTTTGTGCTAGCAAGGCATCATGTGTCTGTAATTGTAGAACTCCTTTCTGTTGCATAGGAGCTCCTCTTTCACTGTTGAGCTCATTATCACTAGTAGCCATATTTTCAATAATCTCTGTTGCTTCCTCTGGAGTTTTCCATTTAATGTTTCGTCCTGCTGAGGCATCAAGCATCATCTTGGTTTGTGGACCAAGACCTCCAAGGAAGGTAAGGAATACTTCCACTTCATCGAATCCATGCGTGGGTGTTTTTCGTAGCAAGCTTTTGTATCTATCCCATGCATGACCCAGTGATTCTTACATGCCCTACCTGAATGAAGAAATCTCTTGCTTGCCTTTGTTCACCTTTGATTGTGGGAAGTATTTATTTAGAAACTTGGTTACCACTGCTTCCCACTCTGTGAAACTTCCCTCTGGAAAAGAATTTAACCAAAGCTTAGCATTGCCTCCTAATGAGAAAGGAAACAAGCTAAGTTTGATCGCTTCATCTGGCACCCCATTGATTTTCACTGTGTTGCAGATCTCATTAAATGTAGCGAGGTGCTCATATGGGCTTTCATGAGATAACCCATTGAATTGATTGCTCTTCACCAGTTGGATCAATGCTGGTTTGACCTCCATGTTAGCTGCATTTACTCTAAGTCTAGCTATACTGTTAAAGTGCTGAGGTCCAGCTATATTGGTGTAATCAGCAAGAGTTCTTCTGATATTATTGTTCTCCATATTTTCTGTGCTATGGTCAGAACCTTGTGGTGATGGTTGCAACAGAGTTTCCGGAGGAGGGAAAAGTTCTCTAGATGTTCGGATTCTTCTCCTCCGTCTACTCTCGTCTAAACCTTCAAGAAGAGGTTCTGCAGTTATCTTGCTCCTAGTTCGAATTGTCTCCTGCATACACAAGAACACAAAACCCTAGAATATTTGGTTAGCACAAAAAGATATAGGAGAAGATATAAGATTCAAAGAATAAAATAAAATAAAATAAAATAAAATAAAAACAAAAAATAAAAACAGAAAAATAAAAAAGAAATTCAAAATTAAAGTCAAAGATAATCAATAATCACACAAATTAACCAGTTAAACCACGAGTCCCCGGCAACGGTGCCAAAAACTTGATGACAAATTTATGAACACCGAAAAACGGCGCCACAAACTTGTTGAACAATCGGCAAGTGTGACCGAATCGTTTCAAGTAATAAACTCGGTAAGACCAAGTATCGTTCTCCCAAAGGACTCACGACCTAGTTTAGTTATGTGATTTGTTGATTATTTAAGACTTAAAAACGAAATAAATGGAGTTTAATATGCAAAACAGAAAATAAACATGTATACATGAATTTGATCAATGGCTAAAACAAAATACAAACACTTCAATGGAATATATGGATGAGTATGTTGTTGGGGTTATCAATTTCATCTTATCCACTCTCATAGACTTTAGGAATTCAACATTCTTTTCATCATTGTTAATGCCACTCTCTAAATTACCTTGCAAGAAGGCCTATCCCTAATTACGAGTTCATACGATTCCTAGCATTCCTAATAATTAGTTCTTTTAGTGCAGGAGCTTAACGACAACCAACATACTATTGGGAGAAATTCCCTATATCTAGACTTCCCCGTACGTTCCTGATGGAGCCAAATTCCAGAGGAATCCAGTGGCCTGAAGCTCCCAGATCAGAGGTGTGGTAAGTGTGTTGGTGTGCAGCGGACTTGATGGAATAAATGTTGATGGAGGTGTTTGAATGAAGCAAGGTAGAATGAGTGAAGCCTCTAAGCTCAGAAAGCCTTCATATAATGGAAGGAAGCTTGAGAGAAAATGAAGAAATTGCAAGCAATTTTGACTCAAGAGCAGAATGCAAGACTGGAATATATTTCTCAGCATTTGGGCATAGCTCTAAAGTAACTACAAAAGGAAGAGGTCTCCTATTTATAGGAAAATAAGAGCCTCAAATCTGAAATGAAATTCAATCCAAATGCAAATGAAAAAGGCGCCAATTTGCTTCAGCTCCAAACATGCCTCAGCAGCACACGTGAACAGCACCAATTCTGAATTCTTTTTCCAACTCAGCAGTACACGTGAAAGCTGGCCTAGCTGAGTTTTTTTGATAGCTTTGCCAGCAAGCTTCTCCCTCCAAGTCTCCCTTTTCATGTGCTCAAATGCTATGCTGGCAGCTGCTTCCTCCAATTTTATTAATCCTACAAAACAAAGAAAAAAATGTGCTTTTAATTATGGGAAGAAGGATTAATGTAAATTACCTTCCATAGAAGCAAAATAGTATATGGTCCTTCTTCCTCTTGAATCCTCTTTGCCATGGCTCTAGTAAGAGGTCCAATGTGCGTCTTAGATGGTCTTCCATCAGACCCTCCCTCTTGAAAAAGATCTGTGCTCAGATCTGCTTCATCCTGTTGATCATCTCCTGTGAAAGGAATTAAATCGCAGATGTTAAAAGTAGGACTGACACCATAACTTTCAGGAAGGTCTAATATGTATGCATTATCATTTATCCTTTTGACCACCTTGAATGGACCATCTCCTCTTGGACTAAGTTTGGATTTCCTTTGAGAGGGAAATCTTTCCTTTCTCAAATGAAGCCAAACTAGGTCTCCTTTTTCAAAAACTATTTTCTTTCTCCCTTTGTTGTTGTATTCTGCATATTTTTGAGTTTGTTTTTCAATTTGGATTTTTACTTTCTCATGTAACCTCTTGATAAACTCCGCTTTAGAAGCACCTTCTTTATGAAGAAGAGAAGATGATTCTGGAAGAGGTAGTAAATCAAGAGGTGTGATAGGGTTAAAACCATAAACAACCTCAAAAGGAGAAAGATTAGTAGTCTTGTGGACTACTCTATTATAAGCAAATTCAATGTGAGGTAGATGTTCATCCCAAGATTTGTTATTACCCCTTAATATTACCCTTAATAGTGTAGATAAAGATCTATTTACTACTTCAGTTTGCCCATCATTTTATGGGTGACATGTAGTAGAGAATAGAAGTTTAGTTCCAAGCTTTTCCCATAAAGTTTTCCAAAAATGGCTTAGAAACT
Organism: Vigna umbellata; assembly: GCF_029865625.1. Classification (NCBI taxonomy): domain Eukaryota; kingdom Viridiplantae; phylum Streptophyta; class Magnoliopsida; order Fabales; family Fabaceae; genus Vigna; species Vigna umbellata. The sequence goes on along the minus strand of NC_142175.1, from coordinate 16,796,105 downwards.
TCACATCTCTATCAGACACTATAGTTTTGGGTAAGCCATGCAATCTCACTATTTCCTTAAAGAAGAGTCTAGAGATATAGCTAGCATCATCTACTTTGTGGCAGGGTATAAAATGAGCCATTTTACTAAAACGATCTACTACCACAAATATAGAATCATACCCCCTTTGAGTTCTTGGCAATCCTAAGACAAAGTCCATGCTTATGTCCTCCCAAGGGGTATTAGCTATAGGAAGAGGTGTATAGAGTCCATGAGGCATAATTTTGGACTTGGCTTGTAAACAAGCTATACATTTAGAACAATGCCTTTGAACATCTATTCTCATGTGTGGCCAATAAAATTTACTTTTCAAAATGTTTAGAGTTTTATCAACTCCATGATGGCCCATGAGTCCTCCGCCATGACTCTCTTTGATAAGAAGTTTTCTAATGGATCCTTGGGGTATACAAAGTTTTCCTTTATTAAAAAGATACCCCTCAGAAAGATAGAATCCATCAAAAGGCTTCTTAAGACATGATGAATAAGTGGATGCAAATGTTTCATCATTTTCATATAACTCTTTTATGTCATCAAATCCTAATATTTGAGATCCTAGGGTTACTAATAATGCATGTCTTCTAGATAAAGCATCCGCAACAACATTAGTACTCCCCTTTTTGTGTTTGATGACATAGGGAAATTGCTCAAGATATTCCACCCACTTTGCATGTCTTTTGTTTAGCTTTGCTTGCCCTTTAATGTACTTGAGAGATTCATGGTCAGTGTGTATGATGAATTCTCTAGTTACCAAGTAATGCTCCCAAGTTTTCAAAGCTCTAATGAGGGCATACAACTCTTTGTCATAGGTAGGATAGTTTAAGGTAGGCCCCCTAAGTTTTTCACTAAAGTAAGCTACGGGATGTCCTCCTTGTATTAAAACAACTCCTATTCCTACCCCAGATGCATCACATTCTAGTTCAAAGGCTTTGGAAAAATCAGGCAAAACTAGAATAGGTGCATGTGTTAACTTGTGTTTCAAAGTCTCAAAAGACAACTCTTGCTTATCACCCCAAATAAAAGGCATATCTTTCTTGACTAGCTCATTTAAAGGAGCAGCTATGGTGGAGAAGTCTTTCACAAATCTTCTATAAAAACTTGCTAACCCATGAAAACTTCTCACCTCTCCTACATTTTTAGGGGTTGGCCATTCTTGTATAGCCTTGATCTTCTCTGGATCAACATGTACACCTTCTTTTCCCACTTTGAATCCAAGGAAAATCACACTTTCTTGACAAAAAGTACATTTGTCAAAGTTGGCAAAGAGATGATGTTCTCTAAGAAGAAGCAAGACTTTTCTGACATGGTTAAGATGTTCTTGAAGGCCTTGACTATAGATTAAGATATCATCAAAGTAGACCACTACAAATCTGCCTATGCATTCCCTAAGCACATGATTCATTAATCTCATGAATGTACTTGGAGCATTAGTCAAGCCAAAGGGCATGACTAACCATTCATACAAACCAAACTTGGTCTTGAAAGCAGTTTTCCATTCATCTCCTTCATGAATTCTTATTTGATGGTATCCACTTTTAAGATTAATTTTGGTGAAGAGATTTGCTCCATGTAATTCATCCAACATGTCATCTAACCTAGGAATGGGATGCCTATACTTGACAGTTATGTTGTTGATGGCCCTACAATCTGTACACATTCTCCAAGACCCATCCTTTTTAGGGACCAACAACACAGGCACAGCACAGGGACTTAAACTCTTTTGGATCCACCCTTTGTTCAACAAGTCATTAACTTGTTTCTCTATTTCTTTTGTTTCCATAGGGTTGGTTCTATAGGCTGGCCTATTAGGTAGGCTTGCCCCAGGCACCAAATCTATTTGATGTTCTATTCCCCTCAAAGGTGGTAATCCACTTGGTACCTCTTTGGGAAATATATCATCAAATTCCTTTAAAAGTTTTTGCAACCCCTTTGGTAGAGAACCAAGTTCATGAGTGATTGAAACAAATGCCTCTTTGCAATAAAGAAGGAAATGAGGTTGTCCAAGAAAAAGATTTTTGGAAATATTCAAGGTTTGAGGTTGGACAACTTCATGGGCTGAGGCATGGGTTACCAAATTCTTTCTTTCTTTCCTATTTTCTTTTTTCTTTTCTCCATCCAACTTCTTCTTAAGAATTATTTGGTCCTCTCTTACTTGTGAAGGTGTAAGAGGACACAAAATAATTTTCTTTCCCTTGTGTTGAATGGTGATTTTGTTGGTGACTCCATCATGTAAAGCTTGTTTATCATATTGCCAAGGTCTTCCAAGTAATATGTGTCATGCTTCCATTGGTACTATATCACAAACAATTTGATCTTCATATTTGCCAATGGAAATAGGTACACTTACTTGTTCTTTAACTACTATTCCATCATCCTCTTTGATCCATTGAAGTTTGTAAGGTTTAGGATGAGGAGTAGTGGTTAAGCCAAGCTTCTCTACCATTCTAGAACTACAACAGTTGCAACAAGACCCACTATCCACTATCATTGAACATGTCTTTTCTAAAACTTTGCATCTTGTGTGGAATAGGTTCTCTCTTTGTGACTGTTCTAATTCTACATGTTTACTTTCCAGGAGTCTCCTTACCATAAGTAAGTCACCATCACAAGGTAAAGCTTCTTCTTCTTCAGAAGTGGATGTCTCAGACTCACTATATGAAGAACCCTCACTTTCACTCTCATGCTCAAGGATGTAAGTTGACCTTCTATTGCGGCACTCAGATGCATAGTGCCCTTTTTCCCCACATCTAAAGCACTTAGTCTCCTTACTCTTATGATCTCTTGAAGGTTCTTTGACTTTTTCTTTTCCTCTCTCTCTCTCTCTTTCTTCATATCTTGGCTTGGTTTGACTACCCTCCCTCTTATACTCTTTCTTATGGTGAGAACTATGAGGGTAATCTTTCTTGGTGGAGCTTTTCCTCTTTAGTTGTTGCTCTACCCTCACACAAAGTTGGACTAACTCATTGAGATCATTGTAGGGTATAAGTTCAACCCTATCTCTTATGTCATAGTTAAGTCCACTTTGAAACCTAGCTATTGTTATCCTAGGTTCTTCTCTTATCCCAGCTCTCAACATGAGTAACTCCATTTTTTGTCTATATTCCTCAACACTCATGTTCCTTTGTTGGAGTTTATGGAGTTTATCCATTATCTCCCTATCATAATAGGCTGGTACATGCCTCCTCCTCAAGGCAGCTCTCATTTCATTCCAATACCTAATGGGAGGTAAGTGTCTTAGCCTATGGTCCTTGACTAAGGCTATCCACCAAATTAAGGCATAACCTTGAAAGCTTAGAGAAGCCATGGTGACTCTCCTTTCATCATCTATTTGGTGGCACTCAAACAATTGCTCAACTTTCATTTCCCACTCTAGGTATTCTTCTACATCATCTTTTCCATGGAAGGAAGGAAGATCAATCTTAGGCTCTCTTGGATAATGCTTTCTAACTCTATGTTGTCTTCTAGGAGGCATTTTGATACGCGGGGACCAAGGCTAATTAGTTTAGTATAGTATTTCTTTTACTTTTATTAAAAACATGTGTAAAAGGTGTTAGGCATGTGCTAGATAGGAGGGACTTTTAGTCCTATATATAGACATGCCACCACCTCTTGTAAGGGACTTTTGAGCATAATGAATTGTTATTCTGTTGAGAACACTCCAGATCAATTCTACCTTGAAAGTCAAAGCTAGAGAATCCCAAAGGATCTCCTCTAGCCACCTTCCATTCACACCATCCATTCTCTCATTTTCCATTATCAGATTCTCTCTCCTCCGTAGCATCCATCTCACGCCACTCTCATCAATTGAAAGCTTCCTCGGGGCTTGCATCATATCTAATGCCACGCGTGCCTTATTCCCTCACGAGATTTCATCAGCGAAGCCTCCGAATCCTTTTCCTCATGAGATTCGTCACCTCCGAATCTCAAACTTCTCACGTCTGATAGATCCCTCCGAACCACATCTTCATCTCTGCTTCACGACCATTCTCCACCGATTAGATCCTTTCTCACCGCCTAAAACACTTCTCCATCGCTCAAACCGCTTCCGCATCAAACCTTAGGTTTTCAACCGAACAAACCTCGAATCTCTGGTTTGTTCCTCGCTGTTCATCTTCGAATCCAAATGCTAGGGTTCTTGACTACGTCTGTTTCTTCCGCTGCTTCCCGGTCTTCATCTCGAGCAAATCCCGATTTCTCGTCGTTTCCGGATTCAGCTCAAGCCGTCGCCTATCACATTTGGTAGTGGTCATCATTGTGATGACTACTATTTTGCTCAATTTCACTTGGAGAAGATGATGATTCTTCTCTTCTCCTATGGGAAGACCTCTCTTTCTTTTTATCTTGATTAATCAAAAGTTGACTAATCATATCTTTGAGCTCACTAATCTCTTTATCCCTTTGTTCAAATCTTTGCTCAAATTCTTCCCTTAAAGACATTTCACTATTGGGTTTCAAACTTCCTTGCACACTTGATTGACTCATTCTTGTCAAAGGAAAAGGTTTTCACAAAGTTTTCAAAATATTTGACAAGTAATGAGTGAAAAGATTTTCACAAGCTTTCTTTGTTTTTGGTGAAAAATTTCTAAAGAGATTCTAGAAGTAAAAGATGTTTCTAAGTAGCTCCCAGGAAGAAGAGGTGAGTCACAAATGGACAAGCTTAGAAACCAAGTTCTTCCTTAGCCAGAGTTTCCTTAGAATGTTCCTTTACTTTAGTTTCTAAGTAGAAATTCTTCAAATTCTTTTTAAATGTTATGAACCTACAAACCAAAGAAAGGTTTACTATATGCTATGCTATCCTAAATACCACGGAGACCTAAAAACAAAAGGATTACTCAAGACATTTAAGGAAAGCAATAAAGATGCAAGAATGTAAATGCTAGACGGCCCTAAGTGAAAGTGCAAGTGACACTTGGAGCCCTTGACACACTTTCACACTAAAGAAAACGAAATTAGACTATTACAATGTTCAATTGTGAGCTTGGAATTGCTTCAAAAGCATTTTCCCAAGTCACTTGGCACAACAACAGAAATATAAAAAAAAAACTACAAGATTCCGTGATATGAGTACTCAAACAAGCTCAATTAAATGTGTAAAAATAGTGTGGACTTCAATCTTCAGCTGCTGCCAAGTGTATCTCAAAAACAGTATGCAAGTTGTTCCAATTCTGGTGGCAAATTATGCTGCTGGAATGTATTCTACAGCTGCTGGACAGTAGAGTTGCATCTACTCAAGAGCTCCTAATTGCTTTTCATTTCAGCTTTCCCCTCACTTCCTAGTATGCTACCATTATAAGTAAAGGTTTCTGCAACTGGATGCTTCACAACAGCTGTCACAGTACCTTAAATCCACTCAAACAAACCAAGCTAGATTTACCATTCTGCACCAGTTTTCCACACTAATTTCCAGCAATAATTGACAATTTTGGAAGCCAAAAATGTGGTAAACAAATGAACTAGGTATGGAAAAACAGCAAGTACACAAAAGGAACCTACCAAAGGTGCTAGAACAGATTAAGAAAGCAAAAAAAAAAACGCAAACACAGTTCAGAAATGATTCCAAATGCAAACTGTTTGATAATTTTCAAAACTGTTTGATAAAATGCCCCAATGACTTTCAGATTTTTGAATTTTGATTTTTCAGGGCCTGTAATCTGGATTGCATAGTTCCAACAGCTTTTTTTTCACTTGATATTACTTCTTTGAGTCATCTATTTCATTTTTAATCATGGAACCAGCTTTTTCACAATCCAGTAATGAATTTTTTTGCATCAAAATTACCAAACAGCAGCTGGAAAAAACAGAACTGCACCAAAAAAATTAACTGAATTTTGGTGGTTTGAGATCCAAAACTATATGGAAGTGTTTCAATCTTTGTTTGGACAGTTTCAACAATTTTTAATGATGAATTTGAACATGTTCAGACCTTAAAACAACTTAGAAACTGCCTATAATTTGAAATCATTGTTTCACTTCCATTTTCACTCAAAAATTGATGGTTTCAAATGCAAATTTGCATATAAGTCATGTTTTGACCAAATGAACAGTACTAGAAACTTTGAACCATCAATTAAGACTTGTTCAAGCTATAAAACAGCAAAGAAACAGCAGATTTTCGAAAATCCCTACTGCTGTACCACTTATGCAGTAAATGGCACCAAAATAACCAACCAAATTTAGTTTTATGGAATCAAAGTTTGGATCAGCAAGGAAAAGACTCTAGGCAATGTGAATACATAGATCTAAGCTGGAATTAAAGATGCTTAGCATGACCAAACTCAGATTAAACTATGCAATGAAAATTGGCACGGTGATAAACCAAATTTAAATCTGAAATAACAAATGACTAGTGTCTATGCACAACCAAGCTATGCAAATTGCATTTCATTGCTTGTTATGGTTGGCTACACTCTTAGCATCATTCAACAACACTAAACAATGTTGTATCAAGCTTTAGAATCAATCAAAACCAGCTGAAAACAGATTTGATGATTTAGAACAACAAACAAAATTCTGCATCAGATTTTAACAGAATTTTACAACCAGTTTGGCTTATTGGATGCTTCAGCCTATATTACCAAGGCTAGATCAACTCATCACTGCCTCTAATGGTAACAAACAGCTTGTATAGCACTGGTAAGCACAGAACTCAATAGAAACAATTTCAAAACAGTGACAATGTTAAAACAGCAACAGTAGTTTGCACAAGACTTTAGACAAAACAGAATTTAAAGTTCAAAGCTGGAATTGACTCAAACAAGAAATGATTCACCATTTAAAATGAAAAATGGACATAATACACTGTAAGAACACAGAATTAAAGGCTGGAACAGAATTACAGAAGCAGAATTAAAACTGAAACAGAAATAGAAAACAGAAACAGAAACAGAAAACAGAAACAGAAAACAGAAACAGAGATGGAATTCAGCAGAATTAAATTGCAGAATGAGAAGAAATGCTTAGCTCCTTGGTGCGTGGAGAACCTAAGCTCTGATACCACTTGATGGAGCCAAATTCCAGAGGAATCAAGTGGCCTGAAGCTCCCAGATCAGAGGTGTGGTAAGTGTGTTGGTGTGCAGCGGACTTGATGGAATAAATGTTGATGGAGGTGTTTGAATGAAGCAAGGTAGAATGAGTGAAGCCTCTCAGCTCAGAAAGCCTTCATATAATGGAAGGAAGCTTGAGAGAAAATGAAGAAATTGCAAGCAATTTTGACTCAAGAGCAGAATGCAAGACTGGAATATATTTCTCAGCATTTGGGCATAGCTCTAAAGTAACTACAAAAGGAAGAGGTCTCCTATTTATAGGAAAATAAGAGCCTCAAATCTGAAATGAAATTCAATCCAAATGCAAATGAAAAAGGCGCCAATTTGCTTCAGCTCCAAACATGCCTCAGCAGCACACGTGAACAGCACCAATTCTGAATTCTTTTTCCAACTCAGCAGTACACGTGAAAGCTGGCCTAGCTGAGTTTTTTTGATAGCTTTGCCAGCAAGCTTCTCCCTCCAAGTCTCCCTTTTCATGTGCTCAAATGCTATGCTGGCAGCTGCTTCCTCCAATTTTATTAATCCTACAAAACAAAGAAAAAAATGTGCTTTTAATTATGGGAAGAAGGATTAATGTAAATTACCTTCCATAGAAGCAAAATAGTATATGGTCCTTCTTCCTCTTGAATCCTCTTTGCCATGGCTCTAGTAAGAGGTCCAATGTGCGTCTTAGATGGTCTTCCATCAGTTCCCGTATCGACAAAATCAATAATCATGCATTGAATGAGTTAAACAAAGCAAGCATTGAGCAAAGAGGAAAAACCCTAACTAATGATGAAAGAAAGCATGTATCTCAAATAAGATGTTTAAACACTAATTTCATATATGAGAGTTTCACAAGACTACATTGATTCCCCAACAACAATACAAGGTTTAGTTCACCATATTCATGGTGAAACTAGATGAATAATAATGAAAGAATGAAAGATAAAACCCTAGAAAGGTGAAGAGGTAGCCTGAGCATCCAAGATCCTCCTTCAAAGGGGTGGAAGAGAGAGTGTTTGCTTCGTTTCTGCCAAAGATACAAACCCTAGGACGTCCTAAAGCTTATATACTATTCTAAACTTACACAAAATTTAGGCCCAAGCCCATAAGTGTGCTGCTTAGCGGTAAAGTACCGCTCAACGGTAAGTGCGTGAGTTGGTTTGTTCCCCTCAGCGGCCATTTTGCCCCTCAGCGGATCCCCCGTGAGCTTCTGAGTGCCGCTCAGCGGTAAACTACCGCTGAGCGGCAGTTGCGGCTTCTTCTTTTGCACTTTTTGATGTCTTTTCTGATTTCATCTCTCTCCTTCTTCACTTCTTTCACGAAATTCACCTTAAAACCTGCACAAAAACACTGAAATCAAGCATAAACCTGTCCAGCTCTCTTATTTCTGAAAATATGAATAAAAGCATGATTTCAAGCTAGTTTCTAAGTGTTAAAGGTTACTTTTAGTATCAATTCCAAGCATGAAAATAATAGTTTTTCAACTGTTATCAAAAATCCATACTAATGTCCTCCCAAGGGGTGCTAGCTATTGGAAGAGGAAGATAGAGTCCATGAGGCATGACTTTAGATTTAGTTTGTAAACAAGTTATGCAACTAGAACAATGCTTTTGGACATCTATTCTCATGTGTGGCCAATAAAATTTGCTTTTTAAAGTATGAAGAGTTTTATCAACTCCATGATGGCCCATAAGTCCTCCTCCATGACTTTCCTTGATAAGAAGCTTTCGAATGGATCCTTGGGGTATGCATAGTTTTCCTTTATTAAAAAGATACCCTCAGAAATATAGAATCCGTCGAATGGCTTCTTAAGATAAGATGCATAAGTGGATGCAAATGTAGGATCAGTTTCATAAAGTTGCTTAATGCCATCAAAACCTAGTATTTGTGATCCTAAAGTAACTAACAATGCATGACGTCTAGATAGAGCATCCGCAACAACATTAGTACTCCCCTTTTTATGTTTGATGACATATTGAAACTGCTCAAGATATTCTATCCACTTGGCATGTCTTTTATTCAGCTTTCCTTGCCCTTTAATATACTTGAGAGATTCATGGTCAGTATTGATAATAAATTCTCTAGACACCAAGTAATGCTCCCAAGTTTGCAATGCTCGAATAAGGGCATATAATTCTTTGTCATAGGTAGGATAATTCAATGTAGGTCCCCTGAGTTTTTCACTAAAATAAGCTATGGGGTGACCTTCTTGTTTAAGGACAACTCCTATTCCTATCCCAGATGCATCACATTCGACTTGAAAAGCTTTGGAAAAATCAGGTAAATGTAGAATGGGTGCATGTGTTAACTTATGCTTCAAGGTCTCAAAGGCTAGACTTTGATTTTCATCCCACTTGAATGACACATCTTTCTTTAAAAGTTCATTGAGGGGAGCAGCAACAGTAGAGAAATTTTCTACAAATCGTCTATAGAAACCTACTAGACCTAGAAAACTTCTTACTTCTCCCACTGTTTTCAAGACAGGCCACTCTTGGATAGCGTTGATTTTGCTAGGATCAACATGTACACCTTCTTTCCCAACTTTGAAACCCAGAAAAATGACACTCTGATGAGAGGGTCGCACCTCCCACAAAAGTTATGCATAAAAGAATGTAGTATAGTGCTAGGAAGTGACTCCTAGGTCGTCTCACAAGGACCAATATAGCGGTTCAGTCTCAGTTCACACACGGAAAAAGGGGGGGTTTGTGATTTTTTTGGTTGCGGTAAAATTTAAAAGCGTTGAAATAAAATTCAAAACAGTAAAACAAAATTAAAACAGTAAAAAAAAACGAAAATACAGTTACATGAAACAGTGAAAATAAATTTGGAACAGTAAAAACGAAAATACAGAAAAACATAAAATACAGAAAACAGTAAATACAGAAAACAGTAAAAACAGTAGAACATTAAAAACAGAATCAAAATTACTGCAGTAAAATAAAAACAGTAAAACAGAAATTACATTTCAGAAACAGTAAATTAAATTAATGCATTAAATTAAAATTGTAGATGAACAAAAGAAAAAGGAAAACTAAATTGAAAATTCAACATTACAAGATGTGCATCAACCGTAAGTGGATTCTTGTACACATGGCAGCAGCTGCACACTCCTCATACATAAATGAATTTCTATCTTCTAGATAAGATATGTGCTTCCTCTCTTTGCTACTGGAAACCAACGTTCCATTCCAAAGTGCCGTCCACTTATGCCTTCATTCCAACCATTTACTTTTTTTTTCTCCATTTTCAATCACCATTCTATTCTCACCAAAACTATCTTCTCCTCTTCGTAAGAAATCCTTCTCCTCCTCTCTACTTGTGCTTACTTCCAACAAAGAAAACCAGCAAAAACAAATCAACACCTCCAAGGTTGAACATGGTTCTCTTCTCCACTACACCGAGAGCTCTTTCTCAAATAAACAACTTTTCTTTTTGAGTTTATTTTCTACTGCTAGGTGACGACAAAGTGCTACTCTACTTCTAAACCAAAATAAATGAACTCTCTCTAAGGTTCCACACAAGACCGTGTACCCTTTTTCCACAAATGACAGAATGCTAGAAGAGATTGTAAAATAGTGCAGAAATCCAAATGAAAAGATGCAATCATGATTCAACAAGAGGAATAAACAACATCCAATTCATTCATCATTAGAAATATTGTACAGTTCTCTTGAAGTAAAAATACTCAAAGTAAAAGGAACAAACAAGTGGTAGCTGCTGCCTCTTGGCCGTGTGCTTCCTTCCCAAACGTAACATCAGTTTGCTTCCTTCTTCCAGCTCTCTGAATGTGGTATTTTTCTACTTAGGATCATCTCTAAATTTTCTTCTGTCAAGCCTCTCACCCCTGCACCATTTCTTCTTTCATTCTCCAGCCATGTTGTCTGCACTCTTACATTTTTCTCTCATAGAAGAAGAAGATGAAAAAATGGAACACTCAGAACTGTTGAGAGCCAAAAATCCGAGAGAAGAGACTCCCCAAGTGGCGGCTGCCCTACAAAAACCTGCACCTCCTCTGCTGGACCGTGGGCGTGAAGGTGCAGCCCTCTCTTGCTGGACCCTTGCTTTTGACACCCCTTCATTCATCCAGTGTCCTTGGCTGCCTCTCGGCCGTGTGTGAAGGCCTGCTGTTGTCCGTGCACCAGTGTGGCAGCAATTTGGAGGAGTTTCCTTCCAAACGGTGGCAGCCTTTTCTCGTGTGTCTGGACAGCACCAAAAATAACTCTCCTTTTTGTGATGTTGGACTCCTTCATGGGCCCCTCTTGCTGGACGTGAAATACCATAGGCTGCCTCCCACTAAATGCCAAAGTCCTTTTCTTGAATGTCCATGTCTTAGGTGGCAGCTAGACTCTCCATCATGTGTGCCAACTCCTCTTTCAAATTTTAAAAATCCAAAAGCTTTCCATGTGGGCCGTGATGTGCATGTGGTTGCTTTTTTTTTTTCTTTGCTATTCAATAAAGCCAAGTTGTTGTATGCCTTGTTTAAGAGTGTTGGGAGGTTTTAGCACTGTCCAAATATCACTGGACTGACATATGAGAGTAAAATAAATACTGGGAACAGGACAGAACGAATTTGAACAAAGTAAAAACTATACGTTAAAATAGACATCCATACGAAACTATGAAAAAGAATTGCATGGAAAACGGATAAGAATTGAACTCAAACGAGGACACACAAGTTGACACAACATTCACGCAGCACTGTGCGAAAATTGAAATGACTGAGATGCATTGGGCTCAATTGCCATTTCTCATTTAACCTTCAAATGTCCCAAATTGTATCTCCAAATTTTCCTTGTAAAATAATTAGCTCAGATAATTCAAATTAGTTCAAATAAGAATTTCCGATCAGGGAATAGTTCAAAGGACTTTTAGGAAGGTGACACAACTCAGCACAGAGAAAATAAAGACTGACAATGACAGAAATTGAATTACACAGTTCTCAAGGAATCTGGACCAAGAAAGGAAGTAGACAATATCCAACACAGAATCAATCAGAGAAAGCAAATACTCATGAAATCATCCAAGCAATTCAAGACATGGCAAAATGATCTATCAGCTCAAGAGGTGAATCAAAAGTAACATAGCCTCACAGATGCACACAATGAGTGTTTCTCTCAAGTGTTTAAGGTAAATCGATGTCACTCAATGCACTCAAGAAAGCAAACACAAATAGACTTGGCAAGCCTCTAATATCAACACTCAAGCACATACGCATGTTCAAATCAAAAGGTCTTTTCATGGTTGTAATGGGGCCAAGGACAAGGCAGGATATATCTGGATAAGAAGCTACAAACCATAAGGAATAGAGGAGCAATGGGGAACAAGTGTAAACACATTCAAACACACCCACAACCTCTAATTCCATCCTCTTCTTGACTCCATTATTCACAATTATTCACATTTTTTTTTCACTATTTTTCTACTCTCTTTTTTTACATCCTGTCTCTTTTCTTTTCTCTATTCAGCACACAATTTCAAGAGACAAGATACACCACATATTTACAAAAACACGATAAGAAGAGGACTCACTAGCCAATTCCTCTGAAACTCCCAGGAGACCACACTTATTCCCAAAACAATTCCAAAGCTCCAAAATTCCCCAAGGCTAAGGTAATAATGGTTTTTTTTTTAGGGCTGGTGTATGAGCTTCAAAACAAAGAAATGAGGAAAGTATAGGCTCAAAAAGGGTTTTCAAAGGTTTAGAACAAGGTAGGCTTATTTGGCCAGAGAGGCTCAAGAAAAAAAATGCCTTCATCATCTCCAAACATGCACATCAATCAAGAGTTATCAACAAGAGTCAAGCAAAGGCATATGCGCAAGCAATCAAGAGACATATCACACACAAGAAAGAACATAAAGTGGCTCAAATCTCACACAGGGTAATTCTGTTACAATCAATTCAACTCTCAAAAATCATAATCATCTTCCAAGCACAGAAAAGCAAGGATTTCCAACCAATCAGAGTATCAATGAAGTGAAAGACATATTTACAACCCAAACAAAGTCCAGAAATCAAGAGAAACATGTAAAACTGTACACAAAACAAAACAAAAACTACCTAGAAAAGAAAAAATTTAACACAGAAAACAAAAACTAACAAAGAAAAATCAGAATCTCCCCCAATAGACCACACTCAAACTACACAGTGTCCTCAATGTGTCATAAGCATAAGATCAGAAATCAGAACAACCAACAGATCATGGACAAGTGCAATAAAAGTAGGAAAAGGAGGAGAAGAGAAAAAAGAAAACTCCCCTGATCATGGTGGCAGTTGCCAATTTTGGACTTTCAGGGAGATGTCTTCCACCACAGGATCCAGCAAGGAAGTTTTGAGGAAGAATTGCTTCATCCTCCAGATTTGATCTAGCAGGGAGATATCATCCACAGCTGGATCTAAGAAGCAAAGATTATTGATGAGTAGGTTCAGTTGGTGCCTATTGATCTTGAAGCTTTTGTCAGTGTTAGCACCTTTATTTTCCACTATGGGTGTTTGTCTATCAAATTCATGTGTACCTCCTGCAACATGGTTAGTGCGATGTGTCTCCAAAGAAATGATATGCAGGGGTATAACACCCAATCCCAGTGTAACAGGCTGAACCCCAGATATACTCTCAGAACATGAATCGGTTTCAAATTTAGAAACAATATCAACCACGAACTCATATTCAAGTTCAGTGCATGGAGAATAAACATTCGGATGTGATAGCAAAAATTGTTTCTCATCATGCAGAGAGGGAGAATTAAAAACATACTCATCAACAATATAATCATCAACATACCTGTCAACATCATAATCATGAATAGCACATTCATTAACAAAATAATCAATTTTAGGTATGTTTTCCTCCACTTCCCTAAAGATCGGAAAAGTGGTGGAAGATGAAAATTGTCTACCTGATTCAAAATTACTGCTTATACCTGCCTGGTCCTCAAGATCTTCAGCAGTCTCCTCAGGTGCAAGAGTAGGGCCATAGGGCGATGGAAAAGTAGGTGGCGCAACAATAAGCTCATGACTCTTCTCCCCATCTTCTATGTTGATGCCACTATCATCATCATCTGGAATCTGAACAGTCTGAAATGGTAACTCTGAATCTTGAGACTGTTCCTGATTTAATTGAGTAGCCATCTGCCCTATCTGGTCATTCAAGCTCTGAATGGACGCTATGGTCTCTTGCTGAAACTGTAGGTTCTGCATGGTCAACTGCTCCAACAACTCCTGCAATGTAGGCTCAGAAATAGAAGGCTAAGGAGCTGTTTCGGCAGAAGCATCATATTGCTGACTCTGATATTGCTGGACTAGTGGAGGCATGAAAGTACTCTGGAATGGTGGTTCTTGATATTGATGTTGTGGAGCATTGTACCATCCCAAGGTAGGGTCATTCCATCCAAGACCGTTGTCGTATCCATCTTGCACATGGGAGAATTTGCTCAGAAATTTATGCTCAAGATCTTCCCATCTGGTAATGGATCCTGGAGGAAGAGAGTCTTTCCAATCTTTTGCTGCTCTTTCTAATGAGTGCGGTAATGCCCTTAAGAAAACTAGATCGTCCGGGACATTTGGAAGTTTCATTAAAGAGCAAATTCGATAAAGCCTATCCAAATGTTCATGTGGGCATTCATCTGCAAGACCATAAAACTTGGGCAACAAATTCATCAGTCCAGTGGTGAGAACTAAATGATCACCATCCTCATTAGGTGGAACCGGCTCCCAAAGAGAGCTCTCAGAAGTTGGAGGATGGGTCATATTGTTCTCAGCATAAAAGTCAGCAGAATTACAATCAGAGTAACATGCAGAAGGAGAATCATAATCAGAGGCACTAGCAAAATAAGCAGTATTCACAAAATCAAAATAGGTAGACATGAAAAAAGAAGAATACTAAAAATCACGAAACAAATAAAACACAACACATTTATACATGCAACACGCACACACAAAACAGAACATCACATCACATCACATCACAACACAAGACAAAACACAACACACACAAACACAACAAAAAGACCTAAGACTGAACCGTTGGTCCCCGGCAACGGCGCCATTTTGATGAGAGGGTCGC
Organism: Vigna umbellata; assembly: GCF_029865625.1. Taxonomy (NCBI): domain Eukaryota; kingdom Viridiplantae; phylum Streptophyta; class Magnoliopsida; order Fabales; family Fabaceae; genus Vigna; species Vigna umbellata. The sequence goes on along the minus strand of NC_142175.1, from coordinate 16,780,981 downwards.
ACCTCCCACAAAAGTTATGCATAAAAGAATGCAGTATAGTGCTAGGAAGTGACTCCTAGGTCGTCTCACAAGGACCAATATTGCGGTTCAGTCTCAGTTCACACACGGAAAAAGGGGGGGTTTGTGATTTTTTTGGTTGCGGTAAAATTTAAAAGCGTTGAAATAAAATTCAAAACAGTAAAACGAAATTAAAACAGTAAAAAAAAACGAAAATACAGTTACATGAAACAGTGAAAATAAATTTGGAACAGTAAAAACGAAAATACAGAAAAACATAAAATACAGAAAACAGTAAATACAGAAAACAGTAAAAATAGTAGAACATTAAAAACAGAATCAAAATTACTGCAGTAAAATAAAAACAGTAAAACAGAAATTACATTTCAGAAACAGTAAATTAAATTAATGCATTAAATTAAAATTGTAGATGAACAAAAGAAAAAGGAAAACTAAATTGAAAATTCAACATTACAAGATGTGCATCAACCGTAAGTGGATTCTTGTACACATGGCAGCAGCTGCACACTCCTCATACATAAATGAATTTCTATCTTCTAGATAAGATATGTGCTTCCTCTCTTTGCTACTGGAAACCAACGTTCCATTCCAAAGTGTCGTCCACTTATGCCTTCATTCCAACCATTTACTTTTTTTTTCTCCATTTTCAATCACCATTCTATTCTCACCAAAACTATCTTCTCCTCTTCGTAAGAAATCCTTCTCCTCCTCTCTACTTGTGCTTACTTCCAACAAAGAAAACCAGCAAAAACAAATCAACACCTCCAAGGTTGAACATGGTTCTCTTCTCCACTACACCGAGAGCTCTTTCTCAAATAAACAACTTTTCTTTTTGAGTTTATTTTCTACTGCTAGGTGACGACAAAGTGCTACTCTACTTCTAAACCAAAATAAATGAACTCTCTCTAAGGTTCCACACAAGACCGTGTACCCTTTTTCCACAAATGACAGAATGCTAGAAGAGATTGTAAAATAGTGCAGAAATCCAAATGAAAAGATGCAATCATGATTCAACAAGAGGAATAAACAACATCCAATTCATTCATCATTAGAAATATTGTACAGTTCTCTTGAAGTAAAAATACTCAAAGTAAAAGGAACAAACAAGTGGTAGCTGCTGCCTCTTGGCCGTGTGCTTCCTTCCCAAACGTAACATCAGTTTGCTTCCTTCTTCCAGCTCTCTGAATGTGGTATTTTTCTACTTAGGATCATCTCTAAATTTTCTTCTGTCAAGCCTCTCACCCCTGCACCATTTCTTCTTTCATTCTCCAGCCATGTTGTCTGCACTCTTACATTTTTCTCTCATAGAAGAAGAAGATGAAAAAATGGAACACTCAGAACTGTTGAGAGCCAAAAATCCGAGAGAAGAGACTCCCCAAGTGGCGGCTGCCCTACAAAAACCTGCACCTCCTCTGCTGGACCGTGGGCGTGAAGGTGCAGCCCTCTCTTGCTGGACCCTTGCTTTTGACACCCCTTCATTCATCCAGTGTCCTTGGCTGCCTCTCGGCCGTGTGTGAAGGCCTGCTGTTGTCCGTGCACCAGTGTGGCAGCAATTTGGAGGAGTTTCCTTCCAAACGGTGGCAGCCTTTTCTCGTGTGTCTGGACAGCACCAAAAATAACTCTCCTTTTTGTGATGTTGGACTCCTTCATGGGCCCCTCTTGCTGGACGTGAAATACCATAGGCTGCCTCCCACTAAATGCCAAAGTCCTTTTCTTGAATGTCCATGTCTTAGGTGGCAGCTAGACTCTCCATCATGTGTGCCAACTCCTCTTTCAAATTTTAAAAATCCAAAAGCTTTCCATGTGGGCCGTGATGTGCATGTGGTTGCTTTTTTTTTTCTTTGCTATTCAATAAAGCCAAGTTGTTGTATGCCTTGTTTAAGAGTGTTGGGAGGTTTTAGCACTGTCCAAATATCAATTCCAGCCACCACAATTACTAAACAGCAAGCAAACAATGCAAACAGATTAGAAATCACTCAAACAGTAATCACTGGACTGACATATGAGAGTAAAATAAATACTGGGAACAGGACAGAACGAATTTGAACAAAGTAAAAACTATACGTTAAAATAGACATCCATACGAAACTATGAAAAAAAATTGCATGGAAAACGGATAAGAATTGAACTCAAACGAGGACACACAAGTTGACACAACATTCACGCAGCACTGTGCGAAAATTGAAATGACTGAGATGCATTGGGCTCAATTGCCATTTCTCATTTAACCTTCAAATGTCCCAAATTGTATCTCCAAATTTTCCTTGTAAAATAATTAGCTCAGATAATTCAAATTAGTTAAAATAAGAATTTCCGATCAAATTTAGCACAATTAGGAAAAATAGGATAATACTGTACATTCAAGCACAATTCCTTGATTAAATCCGGTGCAATAAACTAAGTGAAATCAATAAAATATTGATTCATCACACTCTCTTGACAAAAGGTACATTTGTCAAAGTTGGCAAATAAGTGATGTTGTCTAAGTAAAATCAAAACTTTCCTCACATGGTGAAGATGTTCTTTAAGACCTTTGCTATAGATTAGAATGTCATCAAAGTAGACTACGACAAAGCTACCGATGTATTCCTAAAGGACATGATTCATCAGTCGCATGAATGTACTAGGAGCATTGGTTAAGCCAAAAGGCATGACTAACCATTCATATAGGCCAAATTTGGTCTTAAAAGCGGTTTTCCATTCATCCCCTTCTTTGATTCTTATTTGATGATATCCACTTTTAAGATCAATCTTGGTGAACATGTTTGCTCCATGTAACTCATCTAACATATCATCCAACCGAGGAATATGGTGCCTATACTTGACTGTAATGTTGTTGATAGCCCTACAATCTGTACACATTCGCCAAGAACCATCTTTCTTTGGGACTAACAACACTGGCACGGCACAAGGGCCAAGACTTTTTTGTATCCACCCTTTTTCCAATAAATCATGGACTTGCCTCTCTATCTCTTTGATTTCTGTAGGGTTAGTCCTATAAGCTGGCCTATTGGGAAGACTAGCTCCAGGGATCAAATCAATCTGATGTTCAATTCCTCTAAGAGGTGGTAAACCACTTGGAACCTCTTTAGGAAATAAATCATCAAATTCTTTCAAAAGCTTTTGTAACCCTTTGGGAAGAGAATCAAGTGGATGATTTATGGAAACAAGTGCCTCTTTGCAATAGAGAAGAAAGTGAGGTTGTCCAAGAAAAAGATTTTTAGATTGTTTTGTTGGGAGAACTACATTGGTTGAGGCACTTTCTAACAAACTCAAATTCGTCTCTTTCGAAACTGCTTTATTTTTTAGCTTTTTCTCACCATCCAATTTTTTTTAAGTATTATTTGATCCTCTCGTACTTGTGATGGTGTAAGAGGGCTCAAGATAATCTTTTTGCCTTTGTGTTGGATGGTGATCTTGTTGGTGACCCCATCATGCAAAGCTTGTTTGTCATATTGCCAAGGTCACCCAAGTAAGATGTGACCTGCTTGGAAATTGGAACAATATCACAAATGATTTGATCTTCATACTTGCCTATGGAAATTGGTACACTTACTTGTTCCTTAACAACTATTTGTTGAGAGGGTCGCACCTCACACAAAAGTTGATTGCAAAATTAATGCAGTATAGTACTAGGAAGTGACTCCTAGGTCGTCTCTCAAGGACCAAATGTGGGTTCAGTCTCAGATCAAACACGTAGTGGGGGGGTTTGTGAAATTTTGTTTTGATACGAAAAAAAATTAAATTAAACTGGAAATTAAATAAAACCGTAACCAGAATTGAAAGCATTAAAGTGAACATTGCAACAAATAAATATCCAAACACAATTCACCATCAAAAAGAAGAAAATCAATTCAACCTATAATGTAAACCATTCTTAGGCAAAAGAAATAAAAGAAAATAAATTTTTCTCTACCATTAACCGTGACCCATGTGCATCTACCAAAAGGGTTTGAAATTGCAAATGCTTCTAAAAGTCCTCTCTAGCCGTGACATGTTGAGCATTCCAGCAAAGATAACGTAGTTCATCATTTCTCAAAAGTAAATAAATCTTCAAAATGTTTAATCCAAAGAAAATGAAAGTGGGGTAGCCTTTCTCCGTGGCCTTCCCGTGACAGCACCTCTCCCTAATTTAAAAGAAAACTAACTCCCTTGATGTGACCGTGTGCCAGCTTCCAGCAAACTAAAATACACCTTGCCTTCTACTTCCATGATGTTCTACACCGTACACCTACTAAAATGAAAATCAACATCTCTCTTTTCTCCAATTAAAAATGAATCATCACCGTGCAGTGAGTCAGCTATTTCAAACACCGTGGAATTGGAATAAAATAAAAAAACTTGGGCTGAACATTTAATGTAACCGAGATTGGATGTGGCAAATGCAATGAAAATGTTGGATGTGGCTTCTCCCCTTTGTTGGACGTGACAACATCTACTCCAACCTAATCTACTTCTTATTTCTTAAAAACAAAAGAAAAAGCTACTATCATTCCAGCAAAGAAAAGAAATTCATCACCGCTGCTGCTTGCTTTCGGAATACCACACACTTCTTTTCAAAATGAAATAACAACCTAGATGGAATTCTACTTCAAGCATGAAAAAAAAGAAAACTGAGACCGGACACTATCCATGATTAAAAGCAAAATGAATTCACGCTGGAATCAAAATCACCGTTGGAAGCAACATTCAAAAATTGTCCAGTAACATAGTGCCTTTTTTTATTTCATGAAAGACAAGAAAAACGCTCCAAGCCAAGACCCCCGAGGTTGGCGGCTGGAGCTCCTTCTTCAATCACCGTTCCACCCTTTTACATTCTTCTCTCTCCCTTTTTTCTTTTTCACCATGTGGCGGCTGCCCTACTTCATATTAATTGGCCCACCTCCACGCTAGACGCTGCTGGACTCTCCTAGGACGCATGTTGCTGCTGTTGTCCATTGAAGAGCGAATCCTCTTCACGTGCACCCCTCATTTTTGGACGCTCCCATCTGCTGGACCGCTTCCCTCCTAGACGTGTGAAGCTCTCCAAGTTGCTGCTGGACCGTGCCTTATTCTTCAAGCTGCTGGAAAGCTTCTCATGAAGGCCTCATCCCTGCTGCACCTCCCTTCTTCTCCAAGCACACACCTGCTGGACCTAGGCCGCGACCCTCTCCCTAGTGCATTGCTGGAAAATGCTGGAGCGTGAGTGGATCAGCCCAGTTTTCTCCCTTGCTCGTGCTGGATGTGGTTGTGTGTGTGCTGTGCTCTTGGTTCACGCTGCTTTGCTGGACCAGGCCAAGTGCTTCTGCCGCCACGTGTTGCTGCTGGATTCCTTCCAGCTTTTCATTCTCCGCGTGAAAGCAGGCCCTCCATGTGCGTGCAACTGCTACTGGACCGTGACCAATCTGGATGTGCTTCCGCTGAAGTCTTCTCTCTGCTGGGCTTGCTGCTCTTGGAGCTCTCCCTCTGCTGGAATAAAGATCGAGAATCTCATTTCCATGTGCACACCCACGCTTCTCTTCAATCATCGTTGGGCTACGCTGCCCAAGCTGGACGTTGCGTGCTGCTTCTTCTTTGGACACCCCATTATTCCATCCAGCTTCATGGCTTACTCTTCCAAAGTCAAAGAAAGATTCTCCAATCCTAGGTGGTGGCCCCCACTTTGATTCCAACATATGTAGTTTGCATAATGCTTTGCCAAAATGAATTCTCTATGGGCCCTAGGCCGTGTGCAGCTGCTGGATACTTGTATCTCACATTCAATTTCCAATTGGAAATTCAAGCTTCTTTACGTGTGCAAAGTAAAAATGAATTTTCACTTTTGTTTCTCATGCTTTCTCTTCTCAAGTGAATTGAATCCTTTATTTTTTTTCTTCACCCATTTAAAAACGTCCCAGCGTTCAAGCAAAGCCACGGGTTTTTCTTCACAATCAGCGTGCTCCGTGTGCAAGTGGCAGTTGTGCTCCAAAATCAATTTCCCATGGGCCGTAACATATTGCTTTTTGAAGCTCCTTTTTGAATGCCAAATGCTTTTCTTGATGTCACTCTCATTTTTCTTCTCCACACTTCTTTTGTGGAGAGCTTGAATTATGTGACAACCCTCCAAATGTTCCAAATTATTATCCAACAATTTCCCTACAATTAATAATGCAAATAATTAGTCTCAGATAATTCAAATTAATTAAAATAAGAATTTCTGGTCAAATTAAGCACAATTAAGAAAAATGGCAAAATACTGGACATTTAAGCAAAATTCCCTAATTAATTTCGGTACAATAAACTAAGTGAAGTGAACAAAATATCGATTCATCATTATTCCTTCATCCTCTTTTATCCATTGAAGTTTGTAAGGGTTAGGATGAGGAGTAGGAGTTAAGCCTAGCTTTTCCACCATTCTAAAGCTACAACAATTACAACAAGAACCACTATCCACAATCATAGAACAAGTTTTATCAAAAACTTTGCAGCGCGTGTGGAATAGGTTTTCTCGTTGAGATTGTTCTAACTCAACATGCTTTGCTTCAAGGAGTCTCCTAACCATAAGAAGATCTCCATCACAAGGTGGAGCTTCATGTTCCTCTTCAGATGAGGACAACTCAGACGCACTGGAGGTTGATACCTCACTATGATTTTCATGCTCAAGGATATAGGTTGACTTTTTGAAGTGACACTCAGTTGAATAGTGTCCTCTAGCCCCACATTTAAAACATCTAGTCTCCCTACCCTTGGGATCTCTAGTTTGCTCTCTTAGAGGCCATTGTTCCTTTCCTTTAGAGTTCTCTTTTTCTTTTCTTAGCTCTCTATCCTTGCTTTTGATCTTATCTTTCTCTCGTTCTCGCTCTCTCTCTTTTGAGTCTTCATATCTTGGAAAACTACCCTCCCTCTTAAGATCTCTCCTATATGAAGATGTGGTAGGGTAGGATCTATTTGTGGAAGCTTTTCTTCTATTTTGTTCTTCCACTCGCACACATAGCTGGACAAAGTCATTTAGATCTAAGTAAGGTAAGAGTTCAACCTTGGTGAAGTTGCTCCAGCAGAGGTGTGGGATGAAGGCAGGGAAATGAAGAATTGGATCATGAGCAGTGTTGAAGATGGTTCCCGAGAGGCAGCTGGCAGTGGAAGGAAGTGTGTTTTTAACAGCAGTGGCATAGTGAATTCAGTGGAGGCAGAGATGGAGGAAGAGCTCTATGGTGAGTGGATTATCTAACTCAGAAGGCCTTCACTGGAAGGAAGCTAGAAGGAGAAGGAAAGCTCAATAAGAAGTGACTTTTGGCAGAGTTCTGGTTGCTGGAAAAATGCATCAGCATAGTAAAACTCAATATATTCAAAAGTGAGCTACAAGCTTTGCTATTGAGATTTTATAGATCAATCTCAAAGCTTAAGCAAGCCTTTTACACGTTTTTTCTAGATCTGAAATGCTAACCATGTGCTAAATGTGTGGCTTCTGGAAAGCCTTATGAAACACGTGAGAAAAGAGTTTACATGAGGAAAACAATTACTAATGCCACCCCATAGAAGGATAAGCACACCCCTTCTTGTGTGGAAATGTCCACTTTACCCTTCTCCATGTTTTGGCAAATTTGTAACATCTTCTTGTTCTCCAATTTTCCATCCAAAAATAGCAAATAGTATTTGACCTTGGGAAGAATACTCATCTTGGAGCTTTTTGGCCATCCCTCTTGTGATGGGTCCTATGGTGCTAGGCCTTCTTGTATCATCCCCTCCCTCTTGAGAAGGATTTGCCCTCAAATCCAAAAGGTCTTCATCTTCACTATTAAATCCTGAAAAAGGTTTAAGATCAGATACATTGAAGGTAGCATGAACACCATATTCAGGAGGAAGATCAAGTTGATATGCATTGTTATTAATCCTCCTTATCACTCTAAAAGGTCCATCTCCTCTAGGATTGAGTTTGGATTTTCTTAGTTGAGGAAATCTTTCTTTTCTAAGATGAATCCAAACTAAATCTCCTTCATTGAAGATTAACTCTTTCTTGCCCTTATTATGTTGCTTGGCATATTTCTCATTTTGTTGTTGAATTTGAATTTTAACCCTTTGATGTAATTCTTTGATAAATTTAGACTTAGATACCCCATCTTGATGAATAAAATCAATAGAATTTGGAAGGGGTATTAAATCCATGGGTGTCAAAGGATTAAAACCATAAACAACTTCAAAAGGAGACAATTTAGTAGTTCCATGAACTACTCTATTGTATGCAAACTCAACATGAGGAAGATACTCATCCCAAGATTTGTGATTGCCTTTTAGAACTACCCTTAGTAAAGTGGAAAGAGATCTATTCACTACCTCAGTTTGACCATCTGTTTGAGGATGACAAGTAGTAGAAAAAGATAACTTAGTCCCTAATCTAGACCATAAGGTCCTCCAAAAGTGACTAAGAAATTTTGTATCTCTATCCGAAACTATTACCTTAGGTAGACCATGAAGTTTAACCACATCTCTAAAGAATAACTTTGCAATGTTGCTTGCATCATCTACTTTGTGGCAAGGTATAAAATGAGCCATTTTGCTAAATCGATCTACCACCACAAAGATAGAATCAAAACCCCTAGAAGTTTTGGGAAGACCTAACACAAAATCCATACTTATCTCTTCCCAAGGGGTGCAAGCAACATCCAAAGGAGTATAAAGTCCATGAGGCATTGATTTAGATTTAGCATCTAAACAAGTTATACACTTAAAGCAATGCCTTTGAACATCCCTTCTCATGTGAGGCCAAAAGAATTTTTCTTTCAACATGCCAAGGGTCTTTTCTACCCCAAAATGTCCCATTAATCCTCCCTCATGTGTCTCTTTAACAAGGAGTTTTCTATGTGAACCTTGAGGAATGCAAATTTTTCCTTCTTTAAAAAGATACCCCTCTTTCACATAGAATCCTCCTTGAGGTTTATTGAGACATTCCTCATAGATATGAGCAAAGTCAAGATCTTGTGAATATAATTCAAGAATGTTATTAAATCCAAGAATTTGAGCTCCCAATGTGGCTAATAGATTAATTTTTCTTGACAAAGCATCAGCCACCACATTGGATTTTCCTTTCTTGTATTTAATAACATAAGTGAATTGTTCAATGAATTCCAACCACATAGCATGTCTCTTTTGTAACTTGTGTTGACTCTTCAAATACTTAAGTGATTCATGATCACTATGAATGATAAACTCCTTGGCAATAAGGTAATGTTCCCAAGTTTGAAGAGCCCTCACAAGTGCATAGAGTTCCTTGTCATAGGTGGGGTAATTACAAGAGGCACCATGAAGTTTTTCACTAAAGTATGCAATTGGGTGTCCTTCTTGTAATAATACTGCACCTATGCCAAATCCTGAAGCATCACATTCTAGCTCAAAAGTTTTGGAAAAATTTGGCAAAGCTAGAATGGGTGCTTGTGTGAGCTTCTCTTTGAGTAGCTCAAAAGCCTTTTGTTGTTTTTCCCCCCAATGGAATGTAACATCTTTTTTCACCAACTCATTGAGGGGTGAAGCAAGACTAGAGAAGTTAGGAACAAATCTTCTATAAAAACTTGCCAACCCATGGAAGCTCCTTACTTCTCCTACATTCTTTGGAGGAGGCCAATCTTGGATGGCCTTTATTTTTTCTGGGTCCACATGAACCCCATTTTTGGTGACCACAAATCCAAGAAATATGACACTATCAACACAAAAGGTACACTTGTCAAAGTTTGCAAACAATTTGTGTTTTCTAAGAATTGTTAAAACAACTCTCAAATGATTTTCATGAGTTTGCAAATTTTGACTATATACCAAGATGTCATCAAAGTAGACAACTACAAACTTCCCAATGCAATCCCTAAGGACATGATTCATAAGTCTCATGAATGTGCTTGGAGCATTTGTAAGACCAAAAGGCATAACTAGCCATTCATATAATCCAAACTTGGTCTTAAAGGCAGTTTTCCATTCATCACCTTCTTTAATTCTTATTTGGTGATAGCCACTTTTTAAATCTACCTTTGAAAATATTTGTGCTCCATGCAATTCATCCAACATATCATCAAGCCTAGGAATGGGATGTCTATACTTGATTGTGATGTTGTTGATAGCTCTACAATCACAACACATGCGCCACTTCCCATCTTTTTTTGGTACAAGCAACACTGGTACAACACATGGACTTAGACTCTTTTGAACTAAGCCTTTATCTAGCAACTCTTGGACTTGTGTCTCAATCTCCTTAGTTTCTTGGGGGTTTGTCCTATAGGCTGGCCTATTAGGAAGAATTGCCCCTGGAATAAAATCAATTTGATGTTCAATTCCTCTTACGGGTGGAAGCCCTTTTGGAATTTCTTGTGGGAATAGATCATCAAATTCTTTCAAAAGTTTTTGAATGAATGGAGAAAGAGTTGAAGTCGTTGAATCACTAGATGTGCATGTAAGTGTTCCTTGACAAAGAAGAAGATATGAAGGTTGCTCAACTTGAAGTGTATTGATTAAAGTCTTTTTGTTTAAAAGGACTTCATGTTGAGTGACCTTAGGTGGCACACTTGTTGCTATACCTTCCTTTCTTTTTGACTTTTTCTTTTGAGCATGTTCTTGCTTTCTTAAAGACTTCATTTGTGCTTGATCCTTAGCCACTTGGGTAGGAGTCAAAGGATGAAGCACAAACTTCTTGTCCTTTTGATGGATAGTGATGGTATTGGTTAAACCATGATGGATACTTTGATGATCAAATTGCCATGGTCTCCCCAATAACACATGACATGCTTCCATGGGAACTATATCACATAAAACTTCATCTTTGAAGTTCCCAATGGAAAATGCCAACTTCACTTGATTCTTGACTATTATATCCCCATCTTCATTTAGCCAATGAAGTTTATAAGGTTTTGGATGGGGTATAATATCAAGCTTCAACTTCTCAACCAACCTTGTGCTACAACAATTGCAACAAGATCCACTATCAACAATGAGAGAACAATGATTTTCTTGAATTTTACATCTTGTGTGAAAGATGTTCTCTCTTTGTGATATGTGTTCCAGACTTGGTTGGTTGCTAAGTATCCTTCTCACCATGAGAAGTTGCCCATCATCAGCATATATTTCCTCTTCCCTCTCTTCTTCATCACTATCACTTGTACTAGTTGGGGTGTCACTTTCACTACTATAAATGTCCTTGCCTTTCAAAATAATGTTTCTTTTTGTAGGACATTGAGTAGCTACATGACCCCTTCCTAGACATTTGAAGCATTTGATTTCACTTGTTCTGGTGTGTGAGGGTGTTTCTTTCTTGGGTCTCTCTTCTATTTTGGCTAGAGGTTTAAATGGCTCTTTTTCTTTAAAAATTTTCTTTTCAAAAGTAGGTTGAACTTGAATTCTTTTAGAAGAAGATTTTCTCAAGTTTTGTTGTTCTACCTTTATACACATTTGAACAAGATCATTCAAATCTCTATAAGGTAGAAGTTCAACCCTATCTCTTATGTCAAAATTGAGCCCACTTAAAAATCTAGCTAAAGTAGTTTCTGGACCTTCTACTATGCCTGCCCTCATCATATACAACTCCATCTTTTGTCTATATTCCTCAACTGTCATAGACCTTTGTTGTAACCTTTGGAGTTTATCCATGAGTTCTCTATTGTAGTAGGAGGGGATGTGTCTCCTCCTAAGGGCAGACTTGAGATCATTCCAATAGTGGATGGGAGGGGCTTGATGTCTAAGCCTCTCTTGGACCAAGGCAGTCCACCAATACATTGCATACCCTTGAAAGCTTAGGGTAGCTAGAGAGACCTTCCTCTCTTCACTCACTTGATGGCATTCAAACAATTGTTCTACCTTCATCTCCCAATCAAGATAAGCCTCTACATTGTCCTTCCCATGGAAGTGAGGCAACACCACATTGACTTCTTTAAGGGGTGGGGGTGCATGAGAATTTCTCCTATGCCTTCTAGAAGTAGAAGGCTGATGAGGGTAATAATCACCCAGACTCATAGACATCCCTCCCTCTTGAGAGTTTTCACTCTGACTTCCCCTAGACTTACTTTTCCTTATCATTCTCAACTCATCTTGAATAACAGCATTTTGAAGCTCTCTATTGGCTTTCTCTTCATTCATTTCTCTTCTTATTTCCTTGAATTCATTAACTAAAGTTTGAAGAGAAAAATGTTCTTTTTCACTATCACTAATCATAGGAGAATGCCTTCTAGACATTATGATGGACTTAAATGTTATTCTTGAAGTAAAGACTAGAGCTTTTCACTTGAAAGCAATATTCCAGGTAAGGGAGGTGATTCACTAGGAATGCTTAAGTACTAAGCCTTATCCTTGCCAAATATGCTTCTAGTTACTTACTAGAGTCCTTAGATCAAAATCACTCTTAAATCCACTTAAGTCTTAAAGACAACAAAGAAAACACAAAGCACAGAAAAAACACAGCCTAACTCTAAATTCGGACCCCTAAGAGAGCTTCCTATTCGCACAAGATATATGCTATCTAGTTGAGAATGGGACAAGCAATTAAAGTGAGGTCTCCTAGGTGAGGCTTAGACTTTGGATCTAAGACACACTCACCGTCTACCAAATTTAAAGTGATGAGACTTTTAGTCAAGTTAGCAAATGAGGGAAGAACACTTATGAGCTCTTCCACTTCACTTGCTTGAAATGGCCAACTTACAAAATTGAAAAAGAAAGTAAACACCAAAAATACAAAGGAAACACAAAATTTGGGAAAACAAGGATGTGGTTGAATGTGGCAGCTTTGGTTGCTCTCAAACAAGCAATGAATCAGCTTGGATTCATGCAATTCTCTCAGCTGCAAGTGAATTATGCTGCTGTTGCAGCAACCAGTTTGATGCAGACCAGTGAAGAATTTGGGTCTGTGATGGACAAATTTATGAACACCAAATTATGATGTCACAAACTTGTTTTCAATCGGCAAGTATGACCGAATCGTTCAAGTAATAAACTTGGTAAGACCAAGTATCGTTCTTCCCAAAGGACTCACGGCCTAGTTTAGTTATGTGATTTCTTAATTAGCTACGACTTACAAACGCATTAATTGGGGGTTTAAAATGCAAGACAGAAAATAAACATGTATGCATGAATTTTGATCAATGGCAAAAATCAAAGGATAAACACTTTCAATGAAATATAGATAAAAATATGTTGTTGGGGTTCAATTTCATCTTATCCACTCTCATATATTTTAAGGAATTCAACAATCAAATCATCATTGTTAATGCCACTCTCTAATGTACCTTTCCAGAAGGCTTCTCCCTAATCACGAGTTCATACAATTCCTAGCATTCCTAATTATCAGTTCATAAGTGCAGGAGCTTAACGACAACCAATATAAAATTGGGAAAAATTCCCCGGATCTAGACTTCCCCGTACGTGCCCGTATCGACAAAACCAATTATCATGCATCGAATGAGTTAAACAATGCAAGCATTAAGCAAAGAGGAAAAACCCTAACTAATGATGAAAGAAAGCATAAGTCTTAATTAAAAGATGTAAAAACAGATTCCATATATGAGTGTTTCACAAGACTACATTGATTCCCCAACAAACATACAGAGTTTAGTTCACCATATTCATGGTGAACCTAAGTGAATTACAATGAAAGAATGAAAGAATAAACCCTAAAAAGGTGAAGAGGAAGCCTCAGCATCCAAGATCCTCCTTCAAAGGGGTGGAAGAGAGAGTGCTTTCTTCGTTCCAGCCAGAGATACCTAACCCTAGGAAACCCTAAAGCTTATGTATCATTCGTAAATTACAAAAAGTCAAGTCCAAGCCCATTAAAGTGCCGCTCAGCGGTAAAATACCGCTCAGCGGTGAATGCGTGACTTGTTTTCTCCCCTCAGCGGCCATTTGGCCCCTCAGCGCACCTCACGTGACTTCCAGAGTGCCGCTCAGCGGTGAGTGCGTGACTTGTTTTCTCCCCTCAGCGGCCATTTTGCCCCTCAGCGGACCTCCCGCAAGCTCCTGAGTGCCGCTCAGCGGTAAACTGCCGCTGAGCGGTGACTTCGGCTTCTCCTTTTGCACTTTTCATTGTCTTTTCTGATTTCATCTCTCCTTCTTCACTTCTTTCACCAAATTCACCTTAAAACCTGCACAAAAACACTGAAATCAAGCATAAACCTGTCCAGCTCTCTTATTTCTAAAAACATGAGGAAAAACATGATTTCAAGCTAGTTTCTAAGTGTAAAGGTTGCTTTTAGTGTCAATTTTAATCATGAAAATAACAGTTTTTCAACTGTTATCACAACCCCAAACTTAAAACTTTGCTTGTCCTCAAGCAAATAATATGTAACTCCATCTTTAAACCAATTCATATGATGGTTCACTTCATTCAAAAATCTTCTTTTCAAGATAAGCAAAAACTTCACTCAAACTTATGACCAAGAGTTCAATCAAGATGTGCACATGCTTTAGTGTTCACAAAGTCATTTAAATTCCAACAAATGCTATTTTCATGAATGATCAATCAATTAAGCATGGATGTTCATGTGTTCATGTGATATTTCCTCACTAAGTCAAGTGTTTCACTCACACTCAAGTGTATAAGAGATGATCACTCATTCACTCTACTATCACAATGTTACATGAATTAACTTTGCCTTTCATTTTACCACAATCAAAAACAAACACAAGCATGCATCATCACAAGGACTTTTCTATGGCTTATAATGTGGCTGGGCTAACAAGAAAATTGGTTTTTCTAGATCACAAAACCCTTGAGTTAAGAGAATCATAACAACACAATCATCTTATTCATTCCCAACTTTCTTTTGCCTTTGCATTGAGCTTTACTTCTTTTTCTTTTCTTTTCTTTTTCTTTGCACATTCTTACTTTTTAGCTCTTAGCTCAATGCTTTTCATGTTTTCCCAACAACCCCAAACTTGAACATTTAACAATACCACACAAGATCTTCTACTTAACTCAAGGTAAAGATTTTTCAATCAAAGGTTTCAGTGTATATTCAAGGCTAAGGGTTCAAAAGGATTGAACACAAAGTGTTCGTTTTTAGTGGGCTAACTTTATGAATTTGGCCAATAAAAAGGTTTTCAACAAACGGCCTAAATCACATGATGCAAAACAAGCAATTGATTCAATCATAGAAAACCTGGGCAAAACCATTCATGCTTTCAAAGTAATAGCATTCAACAATAACAACTCTGGAGCTCAAAATCTCACATGTAAACTCATTCACATTTGACATACACATCCTACTTAATTTCACAATCACAATCATGATATCATGCATTTGTTCACAAAACTTGTGAATCACCTGTATAAGCATTTAATGTGCACATCTATCTCAACATCAATCAATCATAATCATCATTCAGCATTACTTATCATACAATCACAGTTAATAGCAAACCATCACAAGAAACCAAGGTTTCACATGGAGTACATCAAACCCTAATCTAAAAACAGAAACAAATAAGTTCAGAAAACTTAAACCACAAAGCATAAGCACATGATAGCATTCATCAGTAAATGCTATCTCAGCTCCTCATCAATCTGAGCTGTCCTCTGTATCTTTCTCTTCCTCCTCATCTTCATCATCTTCAAATGCATCATCCTCAGCTTCATCTTCTTCCATATCTCTAGCTGAAGCTTCAGCTGCTCCAGCTCCTCCTCCATGCACTGGTTCCTCTGGCTAAGCTACCACATTATGGAATTCATCCATAGTCCACCTGTGGGCTGGAGGTGTATCATACATCCCCACAATCATCTCAGCAGTGGCCACCTGCCCTCTGTGAATGGACTGCAACTGAGCCCCTATAAGAGACATATACATGTCCCTCATCTGGAATGGCTCTGCTTCATGTGTCTCAGCAGATGTCTGGCTCTGTGGTGGCCCTCTCTCTCTACGAGCACGGCGTGGTGGAACTGGCTGAGCTGCATCATCACCTCCACAGTACTGTCTATAGTAGGCCTCATCAATAGCTTTTCTTGGCCTCTCAAAAGGTGGAGCAGAAGTGTCCACCCCAGCTATCTTGCAAAGGTGCGTGATCAAAGAAGGATGTCCTAGTGGTGCTTTGTTGTTTGAAGTATTGGCGCACACACTAATCTCATCAGCTATCACCTGCCCAATATTAACATTCAAGTTTCTGATAGCACAATAGATGAAGAATGCCCTGCTGAGAGTAATATCTGACACATGTGAGCATGGCTGAATGTTGGCATGTGAAAACGCCATCCAATACTTTGCAAGAGGAGTCAAATCCGTCCTCCTAATGTTAACCACTGAGCCAGATCTATTCCTTTGGAAGTGTCCTCCAGGTATACACAGTACTCTCTCCACATCCTCATAATCAGCACCTTCCTCCATGCAAAGAGCAAACTGGCACTGCTCACCAGCCCATACAGTGTCCAGAAAGTTATTGATTGAATCAGGATCATACCTGATAGCATGGCCTCTGACATAGCCCAGATAATTCTCAGCTGGATAATCACCAATCTTCTTTGCATTGGTGTAAAATTCCTTAACCACAGCTATGTTGGCAGGTGCAGGATAAGTGGCTAGCTTTCCCCAATCATTCCCTAAAACTTGCTCTCCAAATTGAGGAGCAAGGTTAGGTATCATTCCAACCTTTCTCTCCATCAGAAGTCTCCTGTCCTGAACCACTTTAAAGTGCTTCTCATGTTTCCTAGAGAGGAACCTGCTAGAATGGGGTTGCTCTGGTTCCTTTTCCTTTCTCTTGTTTGCCATGGTTTTCAATCTTTTTCCTGATGAGGATGCCATTCCTACATTCAAAACACAAAACCAAACCACAGAACATGATGTTAATCATTAGTAAAACACAGAACACAACTCCTTTCGAAGCTAAACCACTGCTGAGGGCCAGAATTTCCCCTCAGCGCCACCAGTACCACATTCCAGATCACACAAAACCTGAAAAATCAAATCTGGCAGAGTGCCGCTCAGCGGCAGTTTACCCCTCAGCGGTAACTCTGCAGATTTTTGAAAAACCTGTTTTAAAGCTTTCCTACCTGCACCCAAATGCAATTTTCAGTTTTCCAGTTCATAATCATGCAGTTTAATCGGTTCAAACATCAAATATATCATCAAATCATGCCAAGAAATCAAAACCCCTAAATCTTCATGCTTTGACAATCATATTCAAAATCAAAAACCCTAGAATGAACAAAATGCATTTTACTTACTTGGGTGGAGATACTAGATGCAATGAGAATGCTTCCAAGCTAGAATGCTCTCTTCCAACCCCAAACTTTGATGGCACACTAGTGAAAAAGTGAGTGGAAGAGAAATTTTCTTAAGAGGGAAGAGTGAAAAGATGTGGAAAACCTTGGAGAAGGTATGTGGGAGTGTTTGTGCAAAGAAAAGTCTGAAAGTGTGAAAGAATGCGCAGCTTAGGGTGTAAAAATACCCTAATGGGCTCGGGTCCCGCTAAGGGGGGCTAAAACCCTATTCTGCGAGAGTACCGCTCAGCGGTAAAGTACCGCTCAGCGGCACTTTCGTGAAGTGCTCTTTTCCTTCTTTTCTTAACCTACGTGCCTCCTAGACATGCCCCTCACTGGCTCCCTGTAATTCAATGTTCAAAATGCTTATGCAAACCCTAACTAAAATAAACAAGCAGAAATATTCAATCAACTGGGTTGCCTCCCAGGTAGCGCTTGTTTAACGTCACGAGCCTGACCCAAAATCCACCAACACCCATCAGTAGGTGTTACAGCCATTGTATCCTTCAGTAGATACTTAACCACCTAGCATCCTTCAGTAGATGCTAAATCCAACAAAATAATTACAAAAATAATGTTCACAAATTACAAATTATAAAACCAAATCAAAAGTTTTTAAATTCACTGGGTTGCCTCCCAGCAAGCGCTCTTTTAATGTCATTAGCTTGACCCAATAAAGTTCAAGTTCCATCTTCTTTGTAGTTGATGTTGTCTTTCCACCAACTCCTCAGCTGTTTCCTTTGAACTGTTTTGGTTCTTCTAGAATATGGAGACTCTATCTCTATCATCTCCTTCTCTTTAAAGCCCTTCACAACCCACAACTTGTTCTTGATTCTAACAGGTGTGCCAAGTTGGAGTCTTCTTTTCTTCCAGTCTCTAGGAATTTCTTCTCCTCTTCCAATCTCTTCTTCCTTGGGTACCTGAAACAACAAACAATAGTTACCTGAAACCTCAAGATTTTCATCTTTACGGCTAGTCATGGGTGCATCTCGAAATGCAGCTTTATAACTAGCTTCTTCCTCCTTTGCTTGCATCTCATCTTTGAAAACATCTACCACCATTCTCTCCTCTCTATCCTGGAGCACCACTATACCTTCATTTACATCTATGATAGCCCTGGCCGTTTTCATAAACGGTCTTCCAAGTATGATAGGTATCTTCTCAGTCTCCATCTTCATCACCACAAAGTCTGCCAAGAACTGAAGTTTGCCAACACAAACTATAATGTCCTCTACAATCCCACATGGCTCCTTTGAAGATCCATCGGCCATTACTATTTTAATCTTTGCATGTTTCATTTTAACATTGCCGATTTGCTCCAGTAAAGAATAAGGTATCAAGTTAACACTTGAACCTAAATCAAGGAGAGCTTTCTTTACCTTTTTCTTCCCTATAGTACAAGGGATAGAAAAACTGCCTGGATCTGACGCTTTAGGAGGGAATGACTCTTTCTTAACAGTTATACATTTTTTTGCCTCATCATCTCTACGTCTCTTCTTTGTAGAAATTTCTTCATCAGATTTTGTGTAAACTGCAATTTTCTGTAAAATCTGTTCCCAAGGTGCTTTATTATCCACCATTCTGAATAATTCTGTGAAATCCATTTGTTTCTCTTGATTTATTGGAAAAGGAAAATTGTTTTTGCTCTCTATTTCTCTTCTTTTTTCTGTTTCTTCTTCTTCTAACTCAATTATCTCTTCATTCACACTCTTTACTACTTTGCACTCTTCTCTAGGGTTAACCTCAGTATTAGCCCCAAAATTTCTATTTGGCCTTTCTTCCAATTGCTTGGTAATCTGACCCATTTGAATCTCCAAATTCTTTATAGCAGCTTCAGTGCTCTTTTGAGAAGATTCGGTTTTCTGTATGAATTGCTGAAGAGTTTCTTCCAACCTTGTTGATTTTTCATTAAGCATAGATAACTGTTGCCAAAAGGTTGGTTGCTGCTGCTGCTTATTATATTGATTTGCTTGCCCAGTTTGTCCTTGACCAATGCTTGGATGTGGTTTCCATCCTTGATTGTAATTCCCTTGACGGTATGGAAATTGATTAGCCATGAAATTAACATCCTCCAAGGCTTCCACTGGAAAAGCACATTGACCATTGATATGATCACCTCCACATAATTCGCACAACTGGGTTTGTACCTGTGCAGCAGTTTTCAACTCTTTAGGTAATTGTGCAAGAGTTTTAGTCTGAGTCTCCAGCTGTTGAGTTAGAATTTTATTTTGAGCTAGCAAGGCATCATGGGTTTGTAATTGGAGAACCCCTTTTTGTTGCATAGGAACTCCTCTTTCACTGTTGAGCTCATTATCACTAGTAGCCATGTTGTCAATGATTTCTATAGCTTCCTCTGGAGTTTTCCATTTAATATTGCCTCCTGCTGAGGCATCAAGCATCATCTTGGTTTGTGAACCAAGCCCTCCAAGGAAAGTTAAGACTACTTCCTGTTCTTCAAAACCATGCGTGGGTGTTTTTCTTAGCAGACTTTTGTATCTATCCCATGCATGCCCCAGTGATTCTTCCATGCCCTGCTTAAATGAAGATATCTCTTGCTTGCCTTTTGTCACCTTAGATTGTGGAAAGTATTTGTTCAAAAACTTTGTTACCACTGCTTCCCACTCTGTGAAACTTCCTTCTGGAAAAGAGTTCAACCAAAGCTTAGCATTGCCTCCCAATGAGAAAGGAAACAAACTAAGTTTGATTGCTTCGTCTGGCACCCCATTGATTTTCACTGTGTTGCAAATTTCATTAAATGTAGTAAGGTGCTCATATGGGCTTTCATGAGATAACCCATTGAATTGATTACTCTTCACCAGTTGGATCAATGCTGGTTTGACCTCCATATTGGCTGCATTGACTCTAGGTCTAGCTATGCTGTTAAAATGTTGAGGTCCAGCTACATTAGTGTAATCAGCAAGAGTTCTTCTGATATTATTATTCTCCATATTTTCTGTGCTATTGTCAGAACCTTGTGGTGATGGTTGCAACAGAGTTTCCGGAGGAGGGAAAAGTTCTCTAGATGTTCTGATTCTTCTCCTCCGTCTACTGTCTTCTAATCCTTCAAGCAGAGGTTCTGTTGTTTTCTTGCTCCTAGTTCGAATTGCCTCCTGCATACACAAGAACACAAAACCCTAGAAAAAATTTGGTTAGCACAAAAAATATAAGAGAAGATATAATATTCAGAAAATAACAAAACAGAAAAATAAAATAAAAATTTGAAATTTAAAAAAAAAATAAAAAAAAAATAAGTCAAAGATAATCAATAATCACACAAATTAACCAGTTAAACCACGAGTCCCCGGCAGCGGCGCCAAAAACTTCATGGACAAATTTATGAACACCAAATTATGATGTCACAAACTTGTTTTCAATCGGCAAGTATGACCGAATCGTTCAAGTAATAAACTTGGTAAGACCAAGTATCGTTCTTCCCAAAGGACTCACGGCCTAGTTTAGTTATGTGATTTCTTAATTAGCTACGACTTACAAACGCATTAATTGGGGGTTTAAAATGCAAGACAGAAAATAAACATGTATGCATGAATTTTGATCAATGGCAAAAATCAAAGGATAAACACTTTCAATGAAATATAGATATGAATATGTTGTTGGGGTTCAATTTCATCTTATCCACTCTCATATATTTTAAGGAATTCAACAATCAAATCATCATTGTTAATGCCACTCTCTAATGTACCTTTCCAGAAGGCTTCTCCCTAATCACGAGTTCATAAAATTCCTAGCATTCCTAATGATCAGTTCATAAGTGCAGGAGCTTAACGACAACCAATATAAAATTGGGAGAAATTCCCCGGATCTAGACTTCCCCGTACGTGCCCGTATCGACAAAACCAATTATCATGCATCGAATGAGTTAAACAATGCAAGCATTAAGCAAAGAGGAAAAACCCTAACTAATGATGAAAGAAAGCATAAGTCTTAATTAAAAGATGTAAAAACAGATTCCATATATGAGAGTTTCACAAGACTACATTGATTCCCCAACAAACATACAGAGTTTAGTTCACCATATTCATGGTGAACCTAAGTGAATTACAATGAAAGAATGAAAGAATAAACCCTAAAAAGGTGAAGAGGAAGCCTCAGCATCCAAGATCCTCCTTCAAAGGGGTGGAAGAGAGAGTGCTTTCTTCGTTCCAGCCAGAGATACCTAACCCTAGGAAACCCTAAAGCTTATGTATCATTCGTAAATTACAAAAAGTCAAGTCCAAGCCCATTAAAGTGCCGCTCAGCGGTAAGTGTGTGTCACGTTTCTTCCCCTCAGCGGCCATTTTGCCCCTCAGCGGTCCTCCCGTGAGCTCCTGAGTGCCGCTCAGCGGTAAACTGCCGCTGAGCGGTGACTTCGGCTTCTCCTTTTTCACTTTTTGATGTCTTTTCTGATTCCATATCTCTCCTTCTTCACTTCTTTCACCAAATTCACCTTAAAACCTGCACAAAAACACTGAAATCAAGCATAAACCTGTCCAGCTCTCTTATTTATGAAAATATGAAGAAAATCATGATTTCAAGCTAGTTTCTAAGTATAAAGGTTGCTTTTAGTATCAATTTTAAGCATGAAAATAACAGTTTTTCAACTGTTATCATCCACCAATAGAGGGCAGCTCCTTGAAAGGTCAAAGTAGCTAAGGTCACTCGCCTCCTTTCATCTATGTGGTAGCACTCAAAAATCTGTTCGACCTTCATCTCCCACTCAAAGTATTCTTCTACATTGTCTCGTCCAAAGAAGGGTGGAAGGTCAAGTTTAGGTTCCACAGGATGGTCTCGATGGTTATGATGACGCCTAGGAGGGCATTGATAGTGATCATAAGGGTGATAACTATGGTGATCACTATGTTGGGAATGATCATCATGATCATGGTTTTGCCGATGAGAGTGATCCCCTTGTGAATGCCCTCTTTGAATGAGAGTAAGATTGGCGACCATTTGCCTTAGTTCATGTAACTCAGCCTTGGTTCTATTGAGCTCTTCTCTCAACTCTATGTTGTCCTGATCATGATTGGTGTTACCTTAAACACTAGAGTGACTCATGCTTGTGAAGTAGAGAAAGTGTTTTCACAAATATTTGAAAGCCTTGCACAAGTATGAATCAAAACTTTTGGAAAAGAGGATTTGCTTGTTTTTGGTGAATGACTTCTATAGAGATTCTAAAGGTGAAGAAACCGAATAGCTCCCAGGAAGGAGAGGTGAGTCACAATGGACAAGCTTAGAAACCTTGTCCTTCCTTAGCCAGAGTGTCTCCTGACGTTTCTTACCCAAGTTTCTAGATAGATGTATTTCAAAACCTTTTTTGGAATGTAACGATGTTATGCCCCTAATAAACCAAACGAAGGTTTGTCTATATGGTAGCGCACCTAGCTATCACGGAGACGTAGAACACAAATATTCAACAAGCAAAAGAAAGAAAGTATGAAATGAATGGAAAAAGAAAAACGGCCCTAAGTGAAAGTGCAAATGACACTGGGAGCCACTTGACACACTTCCACACTAAGATGCGCTACTAGACTATTACAAATGTTTAATGGAGTACTTGGAATTGCTTGATAAGCATTTTCCCCAAGTAACTCAAGTTTCAAAAGCAAAGAAGAATATACTACAAAGGTTCCGTGATAGAAAGCCAAATATACAATGAAATGTAGAACTATTTAAAAAAATCCAAGTGTGGCTGCAAAGGCAAAGTAAATGAGCTGAAATGGAACTTTAAAATGGTGTTTTTCTGCTGCAAGGAGGTGCTGGACAGCCAATGTAAATTCCTCTTGAAGTCCACTTGAAGCAATGTTAGCAAGACCTCCACTCCTTAAGATGCTACCCTTTTGATAAGGCCTAGCTGGATGTTAAAACTCCACCACCAAATGATATTCCAGCACACCAAAATTCACAAAACCCGTGAGTGATGAAAAGCAAAAATGTAGAATTAATATGACAGCAGATATGGAAGTCAAGAAAAGGTGATTTCTAAATACTTTGGGGCTAGAATAAAGGCTAGCACTCAAAAGGAACCTAAGATAGGGTCTAGAACAGATTAGAAAAGCAAGAAAAAAACTCAAAACAAAGAGAAAATTCAAGTGCAGTGAAAGTGTTTGATAAAAATGACAAACTGTTTGATGAAATGCCACAAAGAACAATAGATTTTGGTGTTTTCTGGCTTTGGATTCGTGAACACTGGATTGTAGGGGTTATGTGATTTTTGATGCTTTAAAATCACTTGTATAATGAGTCAAAAATGGTTGGAACAGAATCCCCTAGCTTTTGCCAATCCAAATTGCAAATTGAAACTTTTTAAGTGTAGAAAACAACAAAGAAATGCATACTGCACCAAAAATGTGGCTGGAAATATTGGAACAGCAATGTGCAAAACGAATTACAGTGTATCCAAGGTTCCAATGATATGTCAAACAAGTTTATCTCATCAATTTTGATGTGTACAAACACTTAGACAGCAAAGAATCACACTACAGCAACAAATCAATAGTGCACTTCCCAATTATAGGCAAATTTGATGTTTTAAAAAGTGTTTTGGCACAAAGGTTTAAAAGTGACCAAATGAACAGTAAAGATGAACTTTGATGCACCAAATGTATGTATATAGACAACCAAACTGTGCCAAAAACCACTAAATCAGAATATAACTAGTTGAGTTCCAAATTTAAAGCAAAAAATGGGAAGTCAACCTATGATTTTGCAGATTTAATGACATTAGACCAAAGCAACAGTGGACATAAGTCTGGAATGGTCAATTCTATGTGCACAAACCTTCAAACACCACAAAAGCACACAGAATCTCAAAATCACTTTTGTAGTTGCCACTTATGCAGCAAAATTGGACAAAACTGCACCAGAAATTAAAATGCAACAGATTCAAAACTGGATGGATCAACAAAACGTGTAAGAAAGGTGATGTCAAATTTATGAACATCGAAAAACGGCGCCACAAACTTGTTGAACAATCGGCAAGTGTGATCGAATCGTATCAAGTAATAAAACAAGGTAAGACCAAGTATCATTTTCCTAAAGGACTCACGGCCTAGTTTAGCTATATGATTTGTTGATTATTTAAGACTTAAGAACAAATTGATTGTAGGTTTCAATGCAAAAGACAGTAATTAAATATGTATGCATGAATTTGATCAATGGAGAAAAACAGAATACAAACACTTCAATGAATTAGATGGATGAGTATGTTGTTGGGGTTATCAATTTCATCTTATCCACTCTCATATACTTTTAAGAATTCATCATTCTTATCATCAATGTTAATGCCACTCTCTAAATCACCTTGCAAGAAGGCCTATCCTTAATTACGACTTCATACAATTCCTAGCATTCCTAGTAATTAGTTCTTAAAGTGCAGG
Source organism: Vigna umbellata (assembly GCF_029865625.1). NCBI lineage: Eukaryota > Viridiplantae > Streptophyta > Magnoliopsida > Fabales > Fabaceae > Vigna > Vigna umbellata. The sequence goes on along the minus strand of NC_142175.1, from coordinate 16,756,423 downwards.
AGCTTAAAGGCAACCAATATGCTATTGGGAGAAATTCCCCGGATCTAGACTTCCCCGTACGTTCCCGTATCGACAAAATCAATAATCGTGGCAATGAATGAGTTCAACAAAGCAAGCAATAAGCAAAGAGGAAAAACCCTAGCTAAAGATGAAAGAAAGCACATATCTTAATATAAGTCATTAAATCAAATTCCATATATGAGAGTTTCACAAGACTACATTGATTCCCCAACAACAATACAAGGTTTAGTTCACCATATTCATGGTGAAACTAGATGAACAATAACGAAAGAATGAAAGATAGAACCCTAGAAAGATGAGAAGGTAGCCTGAGCATCCAAGATCTTCCTTCAAGGGGTGGAAAAGAGAGTGTTTGCTTCGTCTCTGCCAAAGATACAAACCCTAGGACGTCCTAAAGCTTATATACTATTCTAAAAATACAGAAAATTAGGCCCAAACCCAAAATAGTGCCGCTCAGCGGTAAACTACCGCTCAGCGGTAAGTGCATGAGTTGTTTTTCTCCCCTCAGCGGCCTTTTCACCCCTCAGCGGAGCCAACGTGGGTTCCTGTGTTCCGCTCAACGGTAAACTGCCGCTGAGCGGTAACTTCGACTTCTCCTTTTGCACTTTTTGATGTCTTTTCTGATTCCATCGCTATCCTTCTTCACTTCTTTCACTAAATTCACCTTAAAACCTGCACAAAACATTGAAATCAAGCATAAACCTGTCCAGCTCTCTTATTTATGAAAATATAACCAAAAGCATGATTTCAAGCTAGTTTCTAAGTGTTAAAGGTTGCTTTTAGTATCAATTTTAAGCATGAAAATAACAGTTTTTCAACTGTTATCACAACCCCAAACTTAGAACTTTGATTGTCCTCAAGCAAACAAGATGTAACTCAATCTTCTACCAATCCTTATAATGGTTCACTCATTCAAAAATCTTCTTTTCAAGATAAGTAAAGACTTCAATCAAACTCATGACAAAGATTTCAATCAAGACGTGCACATGCTTTGGTGTTCACAAAGTCACTTATTATCCAACAAATGCTATTTTTCATGAATGATCAATCAACTAAATATGGATGTTCATGTGCTCAATGAATATTTCCTCACTGGGTAAAGTGTTTCACTCAAACACAAGTGTATAAGAGGTAATCACTCATTCACTCTACTATCATAATGTCACATGAATTGTCTTTGCCTTTCATTTAATCATAATCAAATAAATTCACAAGCATGCATCATCACAAGGACTTTTTCAATGGCTTATAATGTGGCTGGGCTAACAAGAAAATTGGTTTTTCTGGATCACAAAACCCTTGAGTTAAGAGAATCATATCAACACAATCATTCTTACTTTTCCCGACTTTCATTTGCATTGAGCTTTGCTTTTTCTTTTCTTTTCTTTCTCTTTTTCCTTTTCTTTTCATATTCTTATTTCTTAGCTCTTAGCTCAATGCTTTCAATTTCCCTTTCTATTTTACAATAACCCCAAACTTGAACATTTCTCAATACCACAAAATATTTTCTACTTAACTCAAGGTAAAGCTTTTCAACAAGGGTTTCCAAATCATGTTCAAGGCTAAGGGTTCAAAGGATAGAACACATAGTGTTCTCTTTTAGTGGCTAATCATGAAATTGGCTAATATAAGGGTTACCAACAAATGGCCTTGATCATATGATGCTAACAAGCAAGTAATTCAATCATAGAAAATCTGGGCAAAGTCATTCATGTTTCCAAAGGAATAGCATTCAATCACAAAATTTCTGAAGCTCAAAACCTCACATATAAGCTCATTCATATTTGACATAAACATCCTGCTTAATATCACAATCACAATCATAACATCATGCATTTGTTCACAAAGCTTGTGAATCACCTGTATAAGCATATAATGTGCACATTCTCAACATCAATCAATATCAAAGCATCATTAGGCATTACATATCAAACAACAATCTTAAGTAAACCATCATAACAGACAAAATTTCCAATTGAGTACATCAAATCCTATTCTAAAAACAAAAGTGATTGATAAAACAAATCCTGCTCTAGTGCTTTGAAAAACTCAGCCCCATCAATGATGCTCTCTCCCAACCCCAAACTTAGATGGAAAACTAGTGATAAAATGAGTGAAAGAGAGATTTTCTCAAGAGGGATGAGGGAAAAGTTGTAGAGAACCTTTGAAAAAGTATGTAGGAGTGTGTGTGCAAAGAACAATCTGAAAGGATAAACTAAGGTGCAGCTTAGGGTATAAAAATACCCTAATGGGCTCGGATTCCGCTTAGGGGCAACCTAAGCCCAGTCTGCAACACTACCGCTCAGCGGTAGTTTGCCGCTCAGCGGCACTTTCGGGAAGTGCTCTTCTTCTTCCTAGCTTAACCTAGGTGCTTCCTACCCATGCCTCTCACTTATTCCCTGCAATAACATGTTCAAATTACTCATGCAAAATCCTATTATGCAACTACAGCAGAACAAACAAAAATATAATCAATCAACTGGGTTGCCTCCTAGGTAGCGCTTGTTTAACGTCACGAGCCTGACCCAAAATCCACCAACACCCATCAGTAGGTGCAAAACTTTCTTACCAACACCCATCAGTAGATGTCACAAACCTAGTATCCTTTAGTGGATACTTATCCACCTAGCATCGTTCAGTAGATGCTATATCCCAACAAAATATTTACAGAAATAATGTCCAAAAGTTCAAAATTACATCACCAAACCAAAAGTTAAAAGTTCTTAAATCACTGGGTTGCCTCCCAGCAAGCGCTCTTTTAACATCATTAGCTTGACCCAATAAAGTTCAAGTTCCTTCTTCCTGGTTGATGTCCATAATCCACCAACTCCTCAACTGCTTCCGGTGTACTATTTTGACTTTTCTAGAATATGGAGACTCTATCTCTATCATCTGCTTTTCTTTATAGCCTTTGACAACCCACAACTTGTTTTTGAATCTCACAGGTGTACCCAGTTGGAGTTGTTCATTCATCCAGTCATCAGGAACTTTCCTTCCTCTTCAAATCTTCTCTTTTTCCGGTACCTGAAACAATAAACAATGTTTACCTTTAACCTTGGGCTTTTCATCTTGAGAGTTAATCATGAGTACATCTTGAAATGTAGCTTTATGACTAGCTTCTTCCTCCTGCATCTGCCTATCGTCTTTGAAGACATCTACAACAACTCTCTCTTCTCTGTCTTGGAGCACCACTATACCTTCGTTCACATCAATGATAGCTTTGGCCGTTTTCATAAACGGTCTTCCAAGAATAATGGGTATCTTTTCAGTCTCCATCTCCATCACCACAAAGTCTACCAAGAACTGGAGTTTGCCCACACAAACTATAATATCTTCTGCGATTCCACAGGGTTCCTTTGAAGATCCATCTGCCATTACTAAGTTAACCTTTACAGGCTTCACATCAACATCACCGATCTGCTCCAATAAAGAATAAGGTATCAAGTTAACACTTGATCCTAAATCAAGTAAGGCTTTGTTTATCCTCTTCTTCCCTATTGTGCATGGAATGGAGAAACCTCCTGGATCTTTTGCCTTTAGAGGGAATGACTCCTTTTTAACAGCTTTATACTTTTTTGTATTATCATCTCTACGTCTTTTCCTTGTAGAGACTTCTTCTTCAGGTTTAGTATAAATTGCAACTTGTTGTAATATCTGATTCCAAGGTACATCATTGTCCACCATCCTGAATAATTCTGTAAAATCAAATTGCTTCTCTTGATTTATTGGAAAAGGAAAAATATCATTACTCTCTATCTCTCTTCTCTCTCCTTTCTCTTTTCTCTCTTTTTCTTTTTCTCTATCTTCTTTTTCTTGCTCTCCTTCTTCTAACTCAACTCTCTCATCATCTGTACTCTCCACCACTTTGCATTCTTCCCTGGGGTTAACTTTAGTATTAGCCCCAAAATTTTTGTTTGGCCTCTCTTCCAACTGCTTGGTAATCTGACCCATTTGAGTCTCCCAATTCTTAATAGAAGCCTCAGTGCTCTTTTGAGTAGACTAAGTTTTCTGTATGAACTGATGAAGAGTTTCTTCCATCCTTATTGACCTTTCATTTAGTATAGCAATCTGTTGCCATAAGGTTGGTTGTTGTTGTTGCTTATTGAATTGCCCAGTTTGTCCAGCTTGCCCAGTTTGTCCGTGACCAATGCTTGGGTGTGGTTTCCACCCTTGATTAAAATTCCCCTGACGGTATTGATTGGCCATGAAGTTTACATCCTCTAATGCTTCTACTGGAAAAGCGCATTGACCATTGATATGGTCACCTCCACATAATTCACACAACTGTGATTGAGCCTGTGCAACAGTCTTTAACCCTTTTGGCAGTTGTGCAAGTGTTTTCGTAAGAGTCTCCAGTTGTTGAGTTAGTATCTTATTTTGTGCTAGCAAGGCATCATGGGTTTGTAATTGTAGAACTCCTTTTTGTTGTATAGGAGCTCCTCTTTCACTGTTGAGTTCATTGTCACTAGTAGCCATATTGTCAATGATTTCTGTAGCTTCCTCTGGAGTTTTCCATTTGATATTTCCTTTTGCTGAGGCGTCAAGCATCATCTTGGTTTGTGAACCAAGACCTCCAAGGAAGATTAGGACTACTTGCACATCATTAAAGCCATGCGTGGGTGTCTTTCTTAATAAGCTTTTATACCTGTCCCATGCATGCCATAGTGATTCCTCCATGCCTTGCCTAAATGATGAAATCTCTTGCTTCCCTTTATTTACTTTTGATTGTGGAAAGTATTTGTTTAGGAACTTGGTTACCACTGCTTCCCACTCTGTAAAGCTTTCTTCTGGAAAAGAATTTAACCAAAGCTTAGCATTGCCTCCTAATGAGAATGGAAACAAGCTAAGTTTGATTGCTTCGTCCGACACCCCATTTATTTTCACCGTGTTGCAGATCTCATTAAAAGTTATGAGGTGCTCATATGGGCTTTCGTGAGATAACCCATTAAATTGATTACTCTTCACCAGTTGAATTAATGCTGGCTTAACCTCCATGTTGACTGCATTGACCCTCGGTCTTGCTATGTTGTTAAAGTGTTGAGGTCCAGCTATATTTGTGTAATCTGCAAGAGTTCTTCTAGCATTATTATTCTCCATATTCTAAGTGCTATGGTCAGAACCTTGTGGTGATGGTTGTAACAGAGTTTCCGGAGGAGGGAAAAGTTCTCTAGATGTACGGATTCTTCTCCTCCGTCTACTCTCGTCTAAACCTTCAAGAAGAGGTTCTGCAGTTTTCTTGCTCCTAGTTCGGATTGCTTCCTGCATACACAAGAAAACAAAACGCTAGAAAAATTGGTTAGCACAAAAAGATATAAAAGAAGATATAAGATAAGAGATAAGAAGATAAAATAAAAATAGAAAATAAATAAAAACAGAAAATAAAATAAAAACAAAAAAAATAAAAACAGAAAATAAAATAAAAATAAAAACAGAAAAAATAAAAACAGAAATTCAAAATTCAAAATTCAAAATTCAAAATTCAAGTCAAAGATAATCAATAATCACACAAATGAACTAGTTAAACCACGAGTCCCCGGCAACGACGCCAAACACTTGATGACAAATTTATGAACACCGAAAAACGGCGCCACAAATTTGTTTAACAATCGGCAAGTGTGACCGAATCGTATCAAGTAATAAAACAAGGTAAGACCAAGTATCGTTTTCCCAAAGGACTGACGGCCTAGTTTAGCTATATGATTTGTTGATTATTTAAGACTTAAGAACAAATTGATTGTAGGTTTAAATGAGAAAGACAATAATTAAATATGTATGCATGAATTTGATCAATGGAGAAAAACAGAATACAAACACTTCAATGAATTAGATGGATGAGTATGTTGTTGGGGTTATCAATTTCATCTTATCCACTCTCATATACTTTTAAGAATTCATCATTCTTATCATCAATGCTAATGTCACTCTCTAAATCACCTTGCAAGAAGGCCTATCCTTAATTATGAGTTCATACAATTCCTAGCATTCCTAGTAATTAGTTCTTAAAGTGCAGGAGCTTAAAGGCAACCAATATGCTATTGGGAGAAATTCCCCGGATCTAGACTTCCCCGTACGTTCCCGTATCGACAAAATCAATAATCATGGCAATGAATGAGTTAAACAAAGCAAGCAATAAGCAAAGAGGAAAAACCCTAGCTAAAGATGAAAGAAAGCATATATCTTAATATAAGACATTAAATCAAATTCCATATGTGAGAGTTTCACAAGACTACATTGATTCCCCAACAGCAATACAAGGTTTAGTTCACCATATTCATGGTGAAACTAGATGAACAATAACGAAAGAATAAAGATAGAACCCTAGAAAGATGAGAAGGTAGCCTGAGCATCCAAGATCTTCCTTCAAGGGATGGAAAAGAGAGTGTTTGCTTCGTCTCTGCCAAAGATACAAACCCTAGGACGTCCTAAAGCTTATATACTATTCTAAAAATACAGAAAATTAGGCCCAAGCCCAAAATAGTGTTGCTCAGCGGTAAACTACCGCTCAACGGTAAGTGCGTGAGTTGTTTTTCTCCCCTCAGCGGCCTTTTCACCCCTCAGCGGAGCCAACGTGGGTTCCTGAGTGCCGCTCAGCAGTAAACTGCCGCTGAGCGATAACTTCTACTTCTCCTTTTGCACTTTTTGATGTCTTTTCTGATTCCATCTCTATCCTTCTTCACTTCTTTCACTAAATTCACCTTAAAACCTGCTCAAAACACTGAAATCAAGCATAAACCTGTCCAACTCTCTTATTTTTGAAAATATAACCAAAAGCATGATTTCAAGCTAGTTTCTAAGTGTTAAAGGTTGCTTTTAGTATCAATTTTAAGCATGAAAATAACAGTTTTTCAACTGTTATCAAAAGGTCCTAGCAACTAGATTCTAGCTGGAAAATGTTAGCTAGGAGATATTAAATGGCCTAAGACACAACAAAGAAGTCAAGCACGGTGCACAAACTTGGATAAAACAGTAACAGTGATTTGAAACCAGATTTCAAGCAACTCAACTACTCATTTTTCAATTCTGTGATTATTAGGAGTTGCGATCACTTCAAACACATGTAAAAACAGTAAACAAACTTGTACAAAGCTTGAAACTAAAGAAATTTGGACTGCATCAGCTGATATCAAATTATTCCAGAAATGATGTTTTATGTAGATTTTTCTACGGGAATCAGTATTTGCAATGCTAATTGGCTCAAATGATCAAAGCTGGACATGTTGCCATTGCTTTATATGATCAACATAGAGCTAGCAACTGCTCAGGACACACTTAAAACGAAAATGAAAGCTAGAACAGAATCAAATACTTGATGACAGAGTTGAAAAACTGCACAACAGGACATGACCATGACATTACTAGAAAATGAAAAATAAAGGTTGAATTGAACTCACAATGGAAATGCACCGATTAAAATGATGAAAAAAAACACTTAAGGAAAATTGGAAACACAAGAATAGAGATTACAAACGCGAATTGAAGCACAACAGAGAAAAAAAATTCTGGAAAACAGTGATCACTGCACTGCACAACACGGTCAAACATAAAAAAATCGAGATGAGAGTGGCTAAGCTCTTGGAGCGTGAATGGAACGTCTGGCTCTTGATGCCAAATGATGGAAGCTACTCCAGGATGCGCAGAAGAAGCTCCACAATGCAGAGAATTGGCAGCGGATTGAATGAATCAATGGAGTTACGGAGTGCACGTAAGGTGTTTGTGAATATGCTGGAGGTGTTGAGTGGCTGTGTTTGGTAGAGTTCTAGCTCAGTAGGCTTCCCAAAGGGGAAAGAAGCTAGAGGAGGTGCAAGATAACAATGCACAAGGTTGAACTTGAGAGTAAAAGCTGAAAATTGGCAGCATTTCCTTACTTCAAATCGAGTTACATTTACAAGTGATGAAGCTCTCTATTTATAGAAGAAGGAGAGCTTCTAAAACGTATTGTGCAAGTTATTTTAAATGTGCACATGCTGTAAAACAGATGGAGGAAGCTTGGGAAGCAAGCTATAATTGCCAACTCAGCAAAGCAATTGAAGAAGATGGAGTTGTTGTCTTTGGTGTTGAACGTAGTGCAAATGCCTTGAGCACCAACCATCCATTTGTGCTTCTTTGGTTTTCTTACGTGGCAACCTTTTTAAGTTGCATAGACATGGTTCCTCCCTTTTATTAATATTCTACAAAAGCAATGTAAAAGTATTTAGCAAAGAGAAAGAGAACTTAGTAAGTAATACTCCATAAGAGTAAGGTAGTGAGTGCTTGATGAGAGGGTCGCACCTCCCAACAAAAGTTGTGCATAAAAGAATGCAGTACAGACTAGGAAGTGACTCCTAGGTCGTCTCTCAAGGACCAAATTGCGGTTCAGGAATCAGGTCAAACACATAGTGGGGGGTTTTGAAAATGTTTTTGTGAATGCAATTGAACTAAAAAAAATGAAAATTAAACACAACCGAATATAAATAAGAGCATTAAAATGAAACTGCAACAGATAAATATCCAAACACAATTCAAGCTGTAAAAATGCAACTAGTAAGCTATACATTAAAAGTAATTTATCATGGAAATGACACATAGAAAACACGTTAATAGTAAACTAAATTGCAATAATGGAATAAGTAGAAATGACTTTAAAACATTTAAATGCATTTAAGAAAGTTGTAACACGTAAAATGTAAAATTCATCCTAGGTCCATAAGAAAGACGATAAAATAAAATATAGTGTGCACAAACCGTGTGGGTCCCTCCAATTTAATCATTGTTGGCTTTCCAAAATAAAACATCATATTCTTTCAAATATAAAATTCAATCTTCAATCCCTTTCCAACAAAGTTATTGAGTGCAGGACACCACACTTCTTTCAATATCTGTATGCCTCTCCATTCTCCCAATGTTCATGCACGCACGTTTCTTTTCTCCAAGCAAAGATGAATCAACTTTTCTTCTTTCAACTCAACCACCGTACGAGTACTCCTATCCCCATCTAATCACCTCTTCATTCTCACAAATAAAGGAAATGAATGTTGCCAAGCCTTGGTCCGTCCCATCATCCTACACTCTCACTTAATCTATTTCTCATTCCATGAACACAAAAGAAAAGCTGGAACGTTCCTTCCAATGCACACCAACATTTTTTCTCTTTGGATATGACTTCCTGAACACCACACACTCACCACGGCAACAAGGTACAAGGAAAAGAAATGATGAACATTGAAAAATGCTAATGGTGGTTCAACGAAATTAATTTCCCAGCCAACAACTCTTTCACTTTGTAATTTAACTACCATCCAAGCTTGAATACAATATATACGAAAAGAAAGAAAGAGAAACAAAACCAAATCCCTGGTGCTGCTGGAACGCTGGATGTGAGCTCTCCATTCAACCGTGATCCATCTCTCCACCTCTGCATCTGTGTGCTGCTCTCTGGACGAACATGACCTCTCTTCCTGCAGAACGTGTCTTCCTCTCCTTCATCCCATATCTCAAAATGTTCAAGAGAATCAAGCCAAAAAAAAAAGCGTGGCGGCTAGACGTGTGTCCTGCTTTTAAATCAAGAAGTGAATCCCTCGTAACCTCCATGTTCTCTGGACCGCTTTGCTGGACGTAGCACTTCATTCCATCCAGCACCCCCTGAGCCGTGACCGAGTGAAGACTTAAATGGTGCAGGCGGTCACACCACTTCCAACTCAACGTGGAATCCGCAGCTGCTCCTACTGGACCGTGTTGCTAGACGCTGCTGGACTTCACCTCTGCTGGGATCCCGTGCACCTCTCCAAATGAATCCAGCCCATTGGTTTTTGAAGCTTCTCTATATGGGCGTGGCATGAGCCTTGCTGGATGCTCCCCAATTGCTTGTGCGTGCTCCTACCTTGCTGGACTCGTGCCAAACAAATGGGACCGTGGGTGCTGCTGGAAAATGTTGGAGCGAGTTGAACTTGGACGCATGATCTCCTTTCTTCTCCTGCCAGCTGGACTTCTAATTGCCGGATGGCTTCTTTTTTTGCTGTGTGCACCGCTTACTGCTGGACCGTGGATGGAAAATGAAGAAACGTGCTGGACCATGTGCTTCTTGCTTCCGCTTGTGAAGGCTGCTGGGTGCTGGACCAAGGACGTGGCAGCTGCTTCCATCCGTCCAGCCCACTCCATGACACCACCTTCTTCTTAACGTGCAGCCCCCTTTTTTTCTTTGGGCCGAGGTTTGCTCTATGCACCACGTCTGCTGTCCAAGCACCTCCAATGTGCTCATGGGCCGTGACCCTCTTTCGTGGCTTTGCACCAATAATTTTGCTTTAAGATGAATGACTACCCCTTTCACATTCAAGACCATTTTCACGTCCAAACCCATTTGCATTTTTGGATGCTGCCAGATTTTTCTCGGTCCAGTTGTCATTTTTTTTTTTATTAAACCTACAAATATCCCAAATTGTATTTCCAAATTTTCCCTGTAATTTATAGTGCAAATAATTAGCTTAGATAATTCAAATTAATCAAAATTAGAATTACTAGTCAATTAAGCACAATTGGTGAAAACGGGAAAATACCGGACATTTAAGCACAATTCCTTGATTAATTCTAGCACAATAAACTAAGTGAAGTGAATAAAATATCGACTCATCAGTGCTCCCTCTTCCTCTTGGATTCTCTTGGACATGGCTCTTGTTAAAGGTCCTATGTTAAGCTTAGATGGTCCTCCATCACAAAGTGGGCAAGCTGGACAGACTGGGCAATTTAACAAGCAACAACAACAACCAACCTTATGGCAACAAATTTCTATACTTAATGAAAGATCAACAAGGTTGGAAGAAACTCTTCAGCAATTCATACAAAAAACTGAATCTTCTCAAAAGAGCACTGAAGCTGCTATTAAAAACTTGGAGATTCAAATGGGTCAGATTACCAAGCAGTTGGAAGAAAGGCCTGACAAAAATTTTGGGGCTAATACTGAGGTTAACCCCAGGGAGGAATGTAAAGTGTTGGAGAGTGCAAATGTTGAAATAGTTGAGTTACATAGAGAGAAAGAAAAAGAAGAGAGAGAAAAGAAAGAAAAAGAAAGAGAAGAGAGAAAAGGGAAAGAAGAGAGAAAAGAGAAAGGAGAGAGAAGAGAGATAAAGAGTGAAGATATTTTTCCATTTCCAATAAATCATGAGAAACAATTTGATTTGACAAAATTATTCAATATGGTAGACTCATTAATGACAACTTCTTCTTCCCTAATGCACACTACACTTTTATTAGGACAAGATGATGCTATATGACCATGCCCTAAACATTTAAAACACTTAATATGGCTAGGTCTAGAAGGAGATGTAGATGGGCAGGAGGAATGGTTAGAAGAAGAATGGTTAAAAGAAGAATGAGGACAAGATTTGTTAGTGGGTTCCTTAGAAACATTCTTGGCTTTATCCTTTGAAGATGAAGATTTGTAGAAAACATCTTTTGAAATTTTGGTTTGAAAAGCCTCTTTTTGCAAGAGTTTCTTCTCAACTTTCATGGCCCTATGAACCACTTCATCTAAAGTCTCATCATCGTGGAGTTTCAAAACATCTTGGATGTTTCTATTGAGTCCACTAATAAATCTAACTATTTTTGCATGATCATTTTTTTTAGTGTTAGTATGATATAGGAGCACTTTGAGCTTGCGAGCATACTCCTCCACACTTCGTCTACCTTGAGTAAGCCATTGGAGCTTAATCAAGAGGTCCCTATGGTAGTATGGAGGTACGAAACGTTGGTACAAAATGTCCCTGCAATGTTCCCATGTACTCGCGAGTGAGGCCATGGTTAAGTATCTCCTATTTAGCCATTGTTTGGCGTATCCCTCTAAAGCTAAACAAGCTAACTTTACACCTAAAGGTCCATTTACACTATATAAATCAAAAATTTGGTCTACTTTAACTATCCAATCTAGAAAAATAGATGGCTCGGCTTCCCCTTTGAAAGTAGGCAAGTTCAACTTTGGTAGTGTAAGGCCATGGTCCATAGCTTTATCTTCTTGATGCTTCTTTGGCGAGGGAAGGTTTACATTTACGGTTCTAGCTTCTTGATTCTTCTTGTAGGAACCATGATCATGACCATGAGGTTGCTCCCCTTTTTCTTCGCATCCTTGTCCAACCGTTTACTAATGGAGTCAAGTTGATGTTGCATTTGTTGAAAAGCCTTCATCAAATCAAATTTGCTAGAAGCACTTTCGTGATGACTAGCTCCATTGGAGGAAACACGGCTTGAACCTGCAGACATGTTAACAAAGCAAACAACAACAAAGCTAACACACAAAACTGGTTAGAAATGGTGGATACACACGGTCCAAACAGCAGCCACAAAACAGCAGCACACTCACGATTGCACTCAAAGCATGCAAGGAAAAATGGCTCAAAACTCACGGTAAAATGGCTCTCAAGACAAAACAAGGTCAGCACTCTTCTTTTAAAAATAGTATAATGTCTCACAAGTCCACTTTGAGAGCACCAACTGAAGTCTAAAGCAAATGGAAAGATGTACAATCCACCCTCAATGCAAAGGAGCCAAATCAAGACAACCCATGGTAGAAGCCAAAAAAAAATGAATGAAAACTCAAGACAAATGAGGGAAATGGAACCTAAAAATCAAGAAACTTGGCACACAATAAGGAGGCAGCAATCTAATGATTTTATGAAGACAAAACAGCAAGAAAAATGGAGGCAAAACAGTGGCACAAAATGAACAAGACAGCAGCAAACAAATTGACACAACTAAGAAGTAAATCACACCAACATGCTAGGCATACTTGAAGAGTAAGATCAAATTAATGCTGGAAATATGCATGTTTGGAAGTGATAAAGGCAATTTTGTTTTTGACCCTCTCTAGCCAAATAAGCTTACCTTGCTCTGATTCTTTGAAAACCCTTTTTGAGCCTATACTTTCCCCCATTTCTTTGTTTTGCAGCTCATACACTAGCCCTAAGTGAAAAACTATGATTACCTTAACCTCAGGGAATTTTGGAGCTTTGGAAGTGTCTTGGGAACAAGTGTGGTCTCCCTGGGGATTCTGATAAATTGGCTAGTTGGTTCCTCTTCTTGTTTTGTTTTTAGAATTATGATTTATATCTTGTCTCTTATAGTTGTGTGCTAAAGAGAGAAAAGAAAAGAGTGAGAAAAGAAAAGAAAAGAGACAGGATGAAAAAAAAATGAAAAAAATGAATGAAAAAAAAAAGGGGGTGCGAATAATGGAGTCAAGAAGAGGATTGAATTAGAGGTTTTGGGTGTGATTTGACTGTGTTTACACTTGTTCCCCATTGCTCCTCTATTTCTTTTGGTTTGTAGCGTCTCATCCATATGTTATCCTCCCATGTCCTTGGCCCCATTACATCCATAAAAGACCTTTTGATTTGAACATGCATATGTTTTGAGTGTTGATATTAGAGGCTTGCCAAGTTTGTTGTTGTTTGCTTTCTTGAGTGCATTGAGTTGAAATTGCTTACCGTAGACACTTGAGAGAAACACTGATAGTGCATCTGTGAGGTTCTGTTGTTTTTAATTCACCTCTTGAGCTGATTAATCATTTTGCCATGTCTTGAATTGCTTGGATGATTTCATGAGTATATGCTTTCTTTGATTCATTCTATGTTGGAATAGTCTACTTCTTTTCTCTGTCCAGATTTCTTGAGGATTGTGTAAATTCTGTTTGTTTCCTTGCGAGTCTTTGTTTTCTGTGTGCTAAGTTTGTGTCATACCCTGAATGTCCTTTGAACTATTCCCTGATCTGTGTCTTGATTTTGCCCAGGAGTGCAAAAGACTAAGTGTGGTCTATTTTGATGAGTCAATATTTTATTCACTTCACTTAGTTTATTGTACTAGAATTAATTGGGGAATTGTGCTTAAATGTCTGGTATTTTCCCATTTTTCCTAATTGTGCTTAATTTGATCAGAAATTCTTATTTTAATTAATTTGAATGATTTGAGCTAATTATTTGCATTATTAATTGTAGGGAAAATTTTGGAAATACAATTTGGGACATTTAGAGAACTAAAAAGTGAGAGGTGTGGATTTACTTTTTGGAGGGCTGCCACATAATTAAGCTCTCCATTAAAGAAGTGTCTAGGACATTATGGTCATTTTAATCTTTGAAAGGGGTGCTTTATTATTGGAAAAAGGGCACACATCCACGCTCATTCTTCACGGTCAAGGGGTGCATCCAGCGACACTTAGAAGCACACATGAAAGTTGGTCCAGGAAGTAGCATCCGGAAGCACGTCCAGCAAGGAGAGCCACACGTGAAGGGGTGTCAAAAGCAAGCAGGTCCAGCATGCTTTGAATACGTGGTGCTTGGCTTTGGAGGGAGGTGCACACGGAGATTAGGAGTGTCACGGCCTGCACCAGCAGCTTCAACAAGGTCTCCACGGGAATTGAAGCACACGGCCCACACTTAGGAGGTGGCATCCAGCAAGCAAGGGTGTGATGGGCAGCTTTCTTAGGTGGCAAAAGAAGTAAGCACACGTCCAATCCAGCAGCTCCTGCAATTCATTTTGGTGAGCACCTCACACGCGAAAGGCAATTGGCCCAGCAGCTGGAGAAAAGAAGCACAACATATCACACAAGCGGGGTCCAGCAAAAGGAAAAAAAAAGGTAGTGTAGGGTAGGGAATGAGAGACGTCCAGCCGCCACTTGGAGGGCTCTTTCTTTTCTCTCTCGGTTTTTGAACATGAGGGATATTGGAGAAAAAGTTGTAGCTTTGAGAGCTTCAAGGCTTGTGATGGAAAAGTTTACGCCGTCACAGGGGATGAGAAAATGAAAGCACATTTTTTTACTTCTCCATTTCTTATTTTGAAAACGCTATTACGATTGAATGAAAGGCATCTATTTTGATTTTGTGTTATTGATTATACATGGCCCTTTTCATTTCTTTTGGTTTTAGCATTTCTTTTATTGGAGTTTTCATTCAAGAAAACATTGTTCCATCACGGAGAAGCTTTGATTTTTGCGTGGAGAATGTAGCCGTTCATTCACTTTAGATAGATGAGGAGCAGATGCTACGTGGATGTATGAGATGCACACAACATTCATTTTGCTTGTAGAAAGTTGATCACGGAAAAAGAGAAAGGCACGGCTGGAAGAAGCCCAAGGAGGAGACGGGATTGATTTTGGTGATTTAATGGGAATCCACATGGCTGCAATGTCCAGAGATAGGAGAGCTTCAAGGGGTTTTGGGTTTTCATATTATATATATTAGAATATTGCTTTATTGTGATGATATTCATTCAAAACTGCTGCAACGTGCATTTCAAGTTTTGTTAGCTAAGTTATGATTTTTCATTTCCAACCACCGTGAAATTTCAAGCTTTATTCCACTTTGCATTTAATTTTTTTTTAGCTCATCATTGCATTTTAATAGTTTTGGATTCCGTTTTCTTGTCTCTCTAATGCATTTAAATTAGCTTTAGCTTTAGGAATGTTTAATTTACTGTTATCATGTTGTCTGTTCTGTTCAGTTTATTTATCTTATTGCATTTCCAATCTCCTCACTTATTTTAGAAACCGTTCGGTATTCACACTTTGTTAATTCATTTCACTGTTTTCAATTATGTTTGGTTGTATCTAATTTCCAGTCTTAATTTACATCATTTTCGAATCACAAAAACACTTTCAAAATCCCCCCACTATGTGTTTGATCCGAGACTGAACCCAAATTGGTCCTTGAGAGACGACCTAGGAGTCACTTCCTAGTCTATACTGCATTCTTTTATGCACAACTTTTGTTGGGAGGTGCGACCCTCTCATCAAGCACTTTGCAGCTGAGAGAATTGTTTGGAATCCAGTAGATTCAAGTTCTTTGAGAGCAACCAAAGCTGCACACATTGTTTTCCTTAGCCTATTCTAACTTTTCCTTTCCAATTTACCAAATTTCTTTGTAATTTCCATTGGTTTTCTTTGGTTGTAAGTTCTAAATCCAAGCAAGTGAGGTGCTAGAGTTCACAAGTGCTCTTCCCTCATTTGTAACTAGACTCAAAACAAGTCTCACAACCAAAAATTGAGTAGTCGGTGAGTGTGTCTTAGATCCAAAGTCTAAGCCTCACCTAGGAGACCTCACTTTAATTGCTTTTCCAATTCTCGCATAGATAGTATATATCTTGTGCGAATAGGAAGCTCTCTTAGGGGTCCGAAGTTAGAGTTAGGTTGTGTTCTTTTCTTTGCTTTGGGTTTTCTTTGTTGTCTTTAAGACTTAAGTGGATTTAAGAGTGATTTTGATCTAAGGACTCTAGTAAGTAACTAGAAGCATATTTGGCAAGGATAAGGCTTGGTACGTAAGCATTCCTAGTGAATCACCTCCCTTACCTGGAATATTGCTTTCAAGTGAAAATCTTTAGTCTTTACTTCAAGAATAACATTTAAGTCCATCATAATGTCTAGAAGGCATTCTCCTAGGATTAGTGATAGTGAAAAAGAACATTTTTCTCTTCAAACTTTTAGTTAATGAATTCAAGGAAATAAGAAGAGAAATGAATGAAGAGAAAGCCAATAGAGAGCTTCAAAATGCTGTTATTCAAGATGAGTTGAGAATGATAAGGAAAAATAAGTCTAGGGGAAGTCAGAGTGAAAACTCTCAAGAGGGAGGGATGTCTATGAGTCTGGGTGATTATTACCCTCATCAGCCTTCTACTTCTAGAAGGCATAGGAGAAATTCTCATGCACCCCCACCCCCTAAAGAAGTCAATGTGGTGTTGCCTCACTTCCATGGGAAGGACAATGTAGAGGCTTATCTTGATTGGGAGATGAAGGTGGAACAATTATTTGAATGCCACCAAGTGAGTGAAGAGAGGAAGGTCTCTCTAGCTACCCTAAGCTTTCAAGGGTATGCAATGTATTGGTGGACTGCCTTGGTCCAAGAGAGGCTTAGACATCAAGCTCCTCCTATCCACTATTGGAATGATCTCAAGTCTGCCCTTAGGAGGAGACACATTCCCTCCTACTACAATAGAGAACTCATGGATAAACTCCAAAGGTTACAACAAAGGTCTATGACAGTTGAGGAATATAGACAAAAGATGGAGTTGTATATGATGAGGGCAGGCATAGTAGAAGGTCCAGAAACTACTTTAGCTAGATTTTTAAGTGGGCTCAATTTTGACATAAGAGATAGGGTTGAACTTCTACCTTATAGAGATTTGAATGATCTTGTTCAAATGTGTATAAAGGTAGAACAACAAAACTTGAGAAAATCTTCTTCTAAAAGAATTCAAGTTCAACCTACTTTTGAAAAGAAAATTTTTAAAGAAAAAGAGCCATTTAAACCTCTAGCCAAAATAGAAGAGAGACCCAAGAAAGAAACACCCTCACACACCAGAACAAGTGAAATCAAATGCTTCAAATGTCTAGGAAGGGGTCATGTAGCTACTCAATATCCTACAAAAAGAAACATTATTTTGAAAGGCAAGGACATTTATAGTAGTGAAAGTGACACCCCAACTAGTACAAGTGATAGTGAGGAAGAAGAGAGGGAAGAGGAAATATATGCTGATGATGGGCAACTTCTCATGGTGAGAAGGATACTTAGCAACCAACCAAGTCTTGAACACATATCACAAAGAGAGAACATCTTTCACACAAGATGTAAAATTCAAGAAAATCATTGTTCTCTCATTGTTGATAGTGGATCTTGTTGCAATTGTTGTAGCACAAGGTTGGTTGAGAAGTTGAAGCTTGATATTATACCGCATCCAAAACCTTATAAACTTCATTGGCTAAATGAAGATGGGGATATAATAGTCAAGAATCAAGTGAAGTTGGCATTTTCCATTGGGAACTTCAAAGATGAAGTTTTATGTGATATAGTTCCCATGGAAGCATGTCATGTGTTATTGGGGAGACCATGGCAATTTGATCATCAATCTATCCATCATGGTCTAACCAATACCATCACTATCCATCAAAAGGACAAGAAGTTTGTGCTTCATCCTTTGACTCCTACCCAAGTGGCTAAGGATCAAGCACAAATGAAGTCCTTAAGAAAGCAAGAACATGATCAAAAGAAAAAGTCAAAAAGAAAGGAAGGTATAGCAACAAGTGTGCCACCTAAGGCCACTCAACATGAAGTCCTTTTAAACAAAAAGACTTTAATCAATACACTTCAAGTTGAGCAACCTTCATATCTTCTTCTTTGTCAAGGGACACTTACATGCACATCTAGTAATTCAAAGACTTCAACTCCTTCTCCATCCATTCAAAAAATTTTGAAAGAATTTGATGATCTATTTCCACAAGAAATTCCAAAAGGGCTCCCACCCATAAGAGGAATTGAACATCAAATTGATTTCATTCCAGGGGCAATTCTTCCTAATAGGCCAGCCTATAGGAAAAACCCCCAAGAAACTAAGGAGATTGAGACACAAGTTCAAGAGTTGCTAGATAAAGGCTTAGTTCAAAAGAGTCTAAGTCCCTGTGCTGTACCAGTGTTACTTGTACCAAAAAAAGATGGGAAGTGGCGCATGTGTTGTGATTGTAGAGCTATCAACAACATCACAATCAAGTATAGACATCCCATTCCTAGGCTTGATGATATGTTGGATGAATTGCATGGAGCACAAATATTTTCAAAGGTAGATTTAAAAAGTGGCTATCACCAAATAAGAATTAAAGAAGGTGATGAATGGAAAACTGCCTTTAAGACCAAGTTTGGATTATATGAATGGCTAGTTATGCCTTTTGGTCTTACAAATGCTCCAAGCACATTCATGAGACTTATGAATCATGTCCTTAGGGATTGCATTGGGAAGTTTGTAGTTGTCTACTTTGATGACATCTTGGTATATAGTCAAAATTTGCAAACTCATGAAAATCATTTGAGAATTGTTTTAACAATTCTTAGAACACACAAATTGTTTGCAAACTTTGACAAGTGTACCTTTTGTGTTGATAGTGTCATATTTCTTGGCTTTGTGGTCACCAAAAATGGGGTTCATGTGGACCCAGAAAAAATAAAGGCCATCCAAGATTGGCCTCCTCCAAAGAATGTAGGAGAAGTAAGGAGCTTCCATGGGTTGGCAAGCTTTTACAGAAGATTTGTTCCTAACTTCTCTAGTCTTGCTTCACCCCTCAATGAGTTGGTGAAAAAAGATGTTACATTCCATTGGGGGGATAAACAACAAAAAGCTTTTGAGCTACTCAAAGAGAAGCTTACACAAGCACCCATTCTAGCTTTGCCAAATTTTTCCAAAACTTTTGAGCTAGAATGTGATGCTTCAGGATTTGGCATAGGTGCAGTATTATTACAAGAAGGACACCCAATTGCATACTTTAGTGAAAAACTTCATGGTGCCTCTTGTAATTACCCCACCTATGACAAAGAACTCTATGCACTTGTGAGGGCTCTTCAAACTTGGGAACATTATCTTGTTGCCAAGGAGTTTATCATTCATAGTGATCATGAATCACTTAAGTATTTGAAGAGTCAACACAAGTTACAAAAGAGGCATGCTAAGTGGTTGGAATTCATTGAACAATTCACTTATGTTATTAAATACAAGAATGGAAAATCCAATGTGGTGGCTGATGCTTTGTCAAGAAAAATTAATCTATTAGCCACATTGGGAGCTCAAATTCTTGGATTTAATAACATTCTTGAATTATATTCACAAGATCTTGATTTTGCTCATATCTATGAGGAATGTCTCAATAAACCTCAAGGAGGATTCTATGTAAAAGAGGGGTATCTTTTTAAAGAAGGAAAAATTTGCATTCCTCAAGGTTCACATAGAAAACTCCTTGTTAAAGAGACACATGAGGGAGGATTAATGGGACATTTTGGGGTAGAAAAGACCCTTGGCATGTTGAAAGAAAAATTCTTTTGGCCTCACATGAGAAGGGATGTTCAAAGGCATTGCTTTAAGTGTATAACTTGTTTAGAAGCTAAATCTAAATCAATGCCTCATGGATTGTATACTCCTTTGAATGTTGCTTCCACCCCTTGGGAAGAGATAAGTATGGATTTTGTGTTAGGTCTTCCCAAAACTTCTAGGGGTTTTGATTCTATCTTTGTGGTGGTAGATAGATTTAGCAAAATGGCTCATTTTATACCTTGCCACAAAGTAGATGATGCAAGCAGCATTGCAAAGTTATTCTTTAGAGATGTGGTTAAACTTCATGGGTTACCTAAGGTAATAGTTTCGGATAGAGATACAAAATTTCTTAGTCACTTTTGGCGGACCTTATGGTCTAGATTAGGGACTGATAACAGTTGAAAAACTGTTATTTTCATGCTTAAAAGTGATACTAAAAGCAACCTTTAGACTTAGAAACTAGCTTGAAATCATGCATTTTGTTTATATTTTCAGAAATAAGAGAGCTGGACAGGTTTATGCTTGATTTGAGTGTTTTTGTGCAGGTTTTGAGGTGAATTTGGTGAAAGAAGTGAAGAATGAGAGAGAGGACATTAGAAAAGACAAGAAAGAGTGCAAAAAGAGAAGTCGAAGGCACCGCTCAGCGGCAAACTACCGCTGAGCGGCACTCAAGAGGTGGCGTTGGAACCGCTGAGGGGCAAATGGCCGCTGAGGGGAAGAAAGAAGACGCGTAACCACCGCTGAGCGGTAAATGGCGCTGAGCGGCACTTTTTGGGCTTGGGCTTTTGTAATCTTTTGTAACTCTAGATTAGTATATAAGGGCTTGCACGTCCTTTAGTTAGGGATCTTTGGCAGAAACGAGGCAAACACTCTCTCTTTCACCCCTTTGAAGGAGGATCTTGGATGCTCAGGCTACCTCTTCCACTTTATTGGGTTTATTCTTTCATACTTTCATTGTTATTCATCTAGGTTCACCATGAATATGGTGAACTAAACCTTGTATGTTTGTTGGGGAATCAATGTAATCTCTTGAAGCTCTCATATATGGAATCTGTTGAGTACATCTTTGAATTAAGACATATGATTTCTTTCATCATTAGTTAGGGTTTTTCCTCTTTGCTCAATGCTTGCATTGTTTAACTCATTCTAATGCATGATTATTGGTTTTGTCGATACGGACACGTACGGGGAAGTCTAGATCCGGGGAATTTCTCCCAATATTATACTGACAATATTCTATTGGTTGCCTTTAAGCTCCTGCACTCATGAACTAATCATTAGGAATGCTAGGAATTGTATGAACTATTTGATTAGGGAGAAGCCATCTATAATGGTACATTAGAGAGTGGCATTAACAATGATGATTTGAATGTTGAATTCCTAAAATATATGAGAGTGGATGAGATGAAATTGACCCCCAACAACATATTCATTCATATATTCCATTGAAAGTGTTTATCTTTTGTCTTTGCCATTGATCAAAATTCATGCATACATGTTTATTTTCTGTCTTGCATTTTAAACTCAAATATTTCGTTTGTAAGTCTTAGTTAATCAAGAAACCACATAACTAAACTAGGCCGTGAGTCCTTTGGGAAGAACGATACTTGGTCTTACCAAGTTTTATTACTTGAACGATTCAGTCATACTTGCCGATTGTGAAACAAGTTTGTGACATCATATTTTGGTGCTTACAAATTTGTCCATCAAGTTTTTGGCGCCGTTGCCGGGGATTCATGGTTTAACTGGTTAATTTGTGTGATTATTGATTACCTTTGACTTTAATTTTGAATTTCTGTTTTTATTTTTTCTGTTTTTATTTTTTTATCTTTTTAGATTTGATTTTTATCTTTTAGGTTAGATTTTATTTTTATCTTTTTAGATTAGATTTTATTTTATTTTCGAATTTTTATTTTATTTTTCTGTTTTCTGTTTTTCTGTTTTCTGTTTTTTATTTTTCGGTTTTTATTTGATTTTATTTTATCTTTTTAGATTAGATTTTATTTTATTTTATTAGATTTTATTTTTTTATCTTTTTAGGTTAGATTTTATTTTATTTTATTAGATTTTATTTTTTTTATCTTTTTAGGTTAGATTTTATTTTATTCTTATTCTATCTTTTAGGTTAGGTTAGATTTTATTTTATTTTATCTTTTAGATTAGATTTTATTTTTTAGATTAGGTTTTATTTTATTTTATTTGATTCTATCTTCTAAATCTCTTATCTTCTTATATCTTTTCAATCTTTATTTTCTTTTCTCTATCTTTTTGTGCTAACAATTGTTTTTAGGGTTTTGTGCCTAATGTCTGCAGAATGCAATTTGGTCAAGAGTTTAATTATAGGGGCACTCAATTCTACCAAAGTAATCTCAACCAATGGTGGGAACCTCACTCAAGCATTGATCAAAGCCAATTTTGGCAAGCTGCTGGACAATTTGAGAACCAACCACAACAACAATGGCAGCAACAACCCTTTCTATCAGGAAGTTTGGATAGGTTGGAGGACACCCTTCAACGATTTTTGAAAAATTCCGACTCTACTCAGAAAAGCATTGAAGAATCATGTAAAAGAATGGAGATGCAACTTCGTCACATTAGTCAGATATTAAATGATGATGTTAATACTGATGTTAACCTTAAGGAGGAAGGGCAAGTCATTATCACTGAAAGTGACAAGATTCTTGATGAGGAAAAATTAGAGGGAGATGAGGAAAGGGTAGAGAGAAAAGAGAAAGAAGAGTTGAGTGAGAAAGATAAAGATGAAGAAAAAGAAAAAGAATTGGTTGAGAGAAAAGAGAGAAAGAAAATTTGTGTGAAGATAAAGAAGTTGAGGAGAAAAAGAGAAAGGAAGAAAAAAATAAAAGAAGAGAAAAAGAGAAAATTTAGGGAGAGAAAAAGGAAGAAAAAGAAGATGAGAGGAAAGAAGAAGAAATCACATGAAAAATCACATCCTCATTGATGAGTCATTATTTCTTGAATTATATTTAGTTTATTGCACTTAAATAAACCAGGGAATTGTGTTTAATTGCTTGTTATTTCCCCGTTTTTCCGAATTCTGCTTAATTTGGTCGGAAATTTGTAATTGTGCTAATTTGGATTTTCTGAGCTGATTAAGTGCATTTTTGAAGTGCAGGAAAATTTCGGAAATACATTTTGGGACATCAGGAAGAGTGCCAAATAAATTCAAGACTCTCCAGACAGACATTTTTAGAATTAATTAAATTGTAATTCAGTAGTTTAGAATTTCTGTATCAACTCTTATATTTTGGGTCAATTTTTGGTAAATTAGAGTAGACCCAAAAATTAGAAGTTAGTGACTTGGACCTAGGGTTTTTGTATGTGTGGACCCTACCCTAAAAAGGGACACACGACCCTTAAAAAAGGAGGCTAGCCGCCACCCTCACGCACCCCTTTTTTTTTGGCTCGAATGTTTCATTTTGTTGGGGGAGAAAAATGATGCCTACGTTCGTTTGTTTTGGATTCGGATGATGAATGAAGAAAAAGTTTCACTTTTCTACTTTGCTTATTGCACATTATTTTCTTTGGTTCAAACATTTTGATTGGAAGCACTGCTGAAATGAAAACGCTCCCACACTCTCTCGGATTTCAGCTTTTGGGCACGGGTTACTCCTTGGTTTTGGGGGGCTCTCGGTTTTGAGTTCTGGGAGGCAGAGGATGGAATGAGAGAAAAACCTTCTCATTGCTAATGTTTTTTAATTTCTTATGGAATGAGAAATGGCTTTACACTTTGCACTGCAGATTTATTTTATTCCGGAACACAGTTTTCTTTTCTTTGGAACCAAACAGCTCACGGTCACGCATTTAAATTGATTCCAGTGGTGATTTCATTTTGTTTTTAATCATCCAAGCTCGTTTGTTTTCTTTGCTGGAGAAGCGGTGCACGCTAACACGTCCTGCGGAGGAGATTTAGTTTTATCTTTTGGCTTGCTTTTAAAGAAAGAAAAAGGGAGAGAGTGGTATGCACGGCTGCTGGAACGTGGATTGAAGTAGTAGGTGGGTGGTGTTTTTATTTCTATTCAGAGAATATGAAGAAGTGAAGCAAGGTGTTGGCTTTTGAATGTAGCAGGATGAAGAAATGGTGTGCTGAAACGTGGAGAAGGGAAGTAAGAAAGCTGATTTGAAAGGAGTTGGTGGTGTGCACGGTGATTGAGTGATGGGACGTGTGAAGTTTTACTGGGAGAAGTGGAACCCGGTGAGAGCACGGACGTTGAAGCTGGTGCAGCCACACAACATGGAGAGTAACACACTGAATTTTCTTTAATTGCTTTTAGGGAGGAATAACTCAATATTTTGCTAGAATGAAGAGTAGTACGGTGATAGGTATCAACTAAATTGCTTTAAATTGCTTTTGGGAAATGGGTGGAGCATATAGATTAAAATATGATAGACGTTGGAAATGCACCGTGATGGAAGAAAGAGCACTTATAATTTTAATTTCTTTTGGTAGATGAATAGGTCACAGTAGAGAATTTTGATTTCCTTTTATTTCTTTTGCCTTAAAATATTTTATATTATATGTTGAAATGATTTTCTTTTTTTTTTGGTGGTGAATTGTGTTTGAATATTTATCTATTGTATTGTTTTCTTTAAAAAGTTTTCATGCACTTTAATGCTTTCAATTATATTCGGTCGTGTTTTATTTAAATTCAAGTTTAATTTAATTTTACCGCAACCAAAAAAAAAAAATCACAAACCCCCCCACTACGTGTTTGACCTAAGACTCGAACCACATTTGGTCCTTGAGAGACGACCTAGGAGTCACTTCCTAGTACTATACTGCATTCTTTTATGCACAAATTTTGTTGGGAGGTGCGACCCTCTCATCAAAATGGCGCCGCTGTCGGGGACCAACGGTTCGGTCTTAGGTCTTTTTGTTGTGTTTGTGTGTGTTGTGTTTTGTCTTGTGTTGTGATGTGATGTGATGTGATGTGATGTTTTGTTTTGTGTGTGCGTGTTGC
This sequence comes from Vigna umbellata, assembly GCF_029865625.1. Classification (NCBI taxonomy): domain Eukaryota; kingdom Viridiplantae; phylum Streptophyta; class Magnoliopsida; order Fabales; family Fabaceae; genus Vigna; species Vigna umbellata. The sequence continues at coordinate 16,731,626 of NC_142175.1, read as the reverse complement.
ATGTATAAATGTGTTGTGTTTTATTTGTTTCGTAATTTGTAGTATTTTTCTTTTTCCATGTCTACCTATTTTGATTTTGTGAATACTGCTTATTTTGCTAGTGCCTCTGATTATGATTCTCCTTCTGCATGTTACTCTGATTGTAATTCATATTCTGCTGACTTCTATGTTGAGAACAATATGACTCATCCTCTAATTCCTGAGAGTGCTCTTGGTGAGCCGGTTTCACTTAAGGAGGATGATCTTCATTGCGATCTCACCCCTGGACTGATACATTTGCTGCCTAAGTTTCATGGTTTTGCAGGAGAATGCCCACACAGACATTTGGAGGAGCTCCACATCATGTGCTCTTCAATGAAGCCTCCAGATGTCCCTCTTGATTACATTTTCTTGAGCGCATTTCCGCATTCATTACAAGGAGCAGCTAAGGATTGGCAAGACTCTCTTCCTCTGAGATCCGTTACCGATTGGGGATATCTTGAGCACCAGTTTCTGAGCAAATTTTCCCCTGTGCAATATGCTTATAGCAACGGTCTTGGATGGAATGACCCTACCTTGGGATGGTATGATGCTCCACAGCATCAATATCAAGAACCACCATTCCAGAGTACTTTCATGCCTCCACCAGTCCAGCAATACGAGAGTCAGCAGTATAGTGCTCCTGCCGAAATAGCTCCTCAGCCTTCTACTTCTGAGCCTACATTGCAGGAGTTGTTGGAGCAGATGACCATGCAGAACTTTCAGTTTAGGCAAGAGAACATGCAGTTCCAGCAAGAAATAGGAGCTGCCATTCAGAGTATGACTGATCAGATAGGGCAGATGGCCACTCAACTCACTGAGGAACAGTCTCAAGATTCAGAGTTACCATTTCAGACTGTTCAGATTCCAGATGATGATGATAGTGGCATCAACATAGAAGATGGGGAGAAGAGTCATGAACTTACTATTGTGCCATCTACTTTCCCATCATCCTATGTCCCTACTCTTGCACCTGAGGAGAGTGATGAGTATTTTGAGGAGCAGGCAGAAATAAGCAGTAACCCTGAACCAGGTAGACCACCTTCATCTTCCCACACTTTAGCAATCTTCAAGGAAGAGGAGGTAAACATACCTCAATTTGATTATGTTGATGATTATGTTGTTGAGGATTATGTTGATGATTGTATTGTTGTTGAGTCTGATTTTAATTTTCCCTCTATGCATGATGAGAACCAATTTTTGCTGTCGCATCCGAATGTTTATTCTCCATGCATTGAACATGAATCTGAGTCTGTAGTTGATATTGCTTGTGATTTTGAAATTGATTCATGTTCTGAGGATGTATCTGAGGTTCAGCCTGTTACACTAGGATTGGGTGTTATACCTCTGCATGTCATTTCTTTGGAGCCACATTGCACTAACCATGTTGCAGGAGGTACACATGAATTTGACCAACATGCACCCACAGTGGAAAATAAAGGTGCTAACACTGACAAAAGCTTCAAGATCAATAGGCACCAGCTGAACCTGCTCATCAACAATCCTTTCTTCTTAGATCCAGCTGTGGATGATATTTCCCTGCTTGATCAAATCTGGAGGATGAAGCAATTCTTCCTCAAAACTTCCTGGCTGGATCCAATGGTGGAAGACATCTCCCTGAAAGTCCAAAATTGGCAACTGCCACCATGAGCAGGGGAGTTTTCTTTCTCTCTTCTCCCCTTTTCCCTACTTTTATTGCACTTGTCCATGATCTGTTGACTGTTTTGATTTCTGATCTTATGCTTATGACACATTGAGGACACTGTGTGGTTTAAGTGTGGTCTATTGGGGGAGATTTTTATTTTCCTTTGTTAGTTTTTGTTTTCTTGGTTAAATTTTTTCTTTGCTAGGTTATTTTTGTCGTTTCTTGTGTACAGTTTTACATGTTTCTCTTGATTTCTGGACTTTGATTAGGTTGTAGATGTGTCTTTCACTTCATTGATACTCTGATTTGTTTGAAATCCTTGCTTTTCTCTGCTTGGGAAGATGATTATGATGTTTGAGAGGTTGATTTGATTGTGACATAAATTACCCTGTGTGAGATTTGAGCCACTTTATGTTCTTTCTTGTGTGTGATATGTCTCTTGACTGCTTGCACATATGCCTTGGCTTGACTCTTGTTGATAATTCTTGATTGATATGCATGTTTGGAAGTGATAAAGGCAGTTTTGTTCTTGAGCCTCTCTAGCCAAATAAGCTTACCTTGTTCTAATCTTTTGATAACCCCCTTGAGCCTATACTTTTCCCCTGTTCTTTGTTTTCAAGCTCATTAATCACCCTTAAGTGAAAAACCATGATAACCTTAACCTTAGGGAATTTTGGAGCTTTGGAAGTGTTTTGGGAACAAGTGTGGTCTCCTTGGGGATTCTGATGAGTTGGCTAGTTGGTTCCTCTTCTTGTTTTGTTTTGGTAAATATATGTGTATCTTGTCTTTTACAGTTTTGTTTTGAAAAGAGAGAAAAGAAAAGAGACAAGATGAAAAAAAAAAGAAGAGCAGAAAAATAGTGAAAAAAAAAATGTGAATAATGGAGTCAAGAAGAGGATGGAATTAGAGGTTGTGGGTGTGTTTGAATGTGTTTACACTTGTTCCCCATTGCTCCTCTGTTCCTTATGGTTTGTAGCTTCTTATCGAGATATATCCTCCCTTGTCCTTGGCCCCATTACAACCATGAAAAGACCTTTTGATTTGAACATGCGTATGTGCTTAAGTGTTGATATTAGAGGCTTGCCAAGTCTGTTTGTGATTGCTTTCTTGAGTGCATTGAGTGACATTGATTTACCTTAAACACTTGAGAGAAACACTGATTGTGTGCATCTGTGAGGCTCTGTTGCTTTTGATTCACCTCTTGAACTGATTGATTATTTTGTCATGCTTGGAAGTGCTTGGATAGTTTCATGAGTATCTGCTTTCTTTGATTGATTCTGTGTTGGATATTGTCTACTTCCTTTCTTGGTCCAGATTCCTGGAGAACTGTGTAATTCTGTTTCTGTTCCTGTTTTGGAGTCTTTGTGGTTTGTCTGTCGAGTCTGTGTCACCTCCCTGATGTTTGAGTAGTTCCCTGGTTTTCGTCTTGGTTTTGCCCAGGAGTGCAAAAGACTAAGTGTGGTCTATTTTGATGAGTCATTATTTCTTGAATTATATTTAGTTTATTGCACTTAAATAAACCAGGGAATTGTGTTTAATTGCTTGTTATTTCCCCGTTTTTCCGAATTCTGCTTAATTTGGTCGGAAATTTGTAATTGTGCTAATTTGGATTTTCTGAGCTGATTAAGTGCATTTTTGAAGTGCAGGAAAATTTCGGAAATACATTTTGGGACATCAGGAAGAGTGCCAAATAAATTCAAGACTCTCCAGACAGACATTTTTAGAATTAATTAAATTGTAATTCAGTAGTTTAGAATTTCTGTATCAACTCTTATATTTTGGGTCAATTTTTGGTAAATTAGAGTAGACCCAAAAATTAGAAGTTAGTGACTTGGACCTAGGGTTTTTGTATGTGTGGACCCTACCCTAAAAAGGGACACACGACCCTTAAAAAAGGAGGCTAGCCGCCACCCTCACGCACCCCTTTTTTTTTGGCTCGAATGTTTCATTTTGTTGGGGGAGAAAAATGATGCCTACGTTCGTTTGTTTTGGATTCGGATGATGAATGAAGAAAAAGTTTCACTTTTCTACTTTGCTTATTGCACATTATTTTCTTTGGTTCAAACATTTTGATTGGAAGCACTGCTGAAATGAAAACGCTCCCACACTCTCTCGGATTTCAGCTTTTGGGCACGGGTTACTCCTTGGTTTTGGGGGGCTCTCGGTTTTGAGTTCTGGGAGGCAGAGGATGGAATGAGAGAAAAACCTTCTCATTGCTAATGTTTTTTAATTTCTTATGGAATGAGAAATGGCTTTACACTTTGCACTGCAGATTTATTTTATTCCGGAACACAGTTTTCTTTTCTTTGGAACCAAACAGCTCACGGTCACGCATTTAAATTGATTCCAGTGGTGATTTCATTTTGTTTTTAATCATCCAAGCTCGTTCGTTTTCTTTGCTGGAGAAGCGGTGCACGCTAACACGTCCTGCGGAGGAGATTTAGTTTTATCTTTTGGCTTGCTTTTAAAGAAAGAAAAAGGGAGAGAGTGGTATGCACGGCTGCTGGAACGTGGATTGAAGTAGTAGGTGGGTGGTGTTTTTATTTCTATTCAGAGAATATGAAGAAGTGAAGCAAGGTGTTGGCTTTTGAATGTAGCAGGATGAAGAAATGGTGTGCTGAAACGTGGAGAAGGGAAGTAAGAAAGCTGATTTGAAAGGAGTTGGTGGTGTGCACGGTGATTGAGTGATGGGACGTGTGAAGTTTTACTGGGAGAAGTGGAACCCGGTGAGAGCACGGACGTTGAAGCTGGTGCAGCCACACAACATGGAGAGTAACACACTGAATTTTCTTTAATTGCTTTTAGGGAGGAATAACTCAATATTTTGCTAGAATGAAGAGTAGTACGGTGATAGGTATCAACTAAATTGCTTTAAATTGCTTTTGGGAAATGGGTGGAGCATATAGATTAAAATATGATAGACGTTGGAAATGCACCGTGATGGAAGAAAGAGCACTTATAATTTTAATTTCTTTTGGTAGATGAATAGGTCACAGTAGAGAATTTTGATTTCCTTTTATTTCTTTTGCCTTAAAATATTTTATATTATATGTTGAAATGATTTTCTTTTTTTTTTGGTGGTGAATTGTGTTTGAATATTTATCTATTGTATTGTTTTCTTTAAATAGTTTTCATGCACTTTAATGCTTTCAATTATATTCGGTCGTGTTTTATTTAAATTCAAGTTTAATTTAATTTTACCGCAACCAAAAAAAAAAAATCACAAACCCCCCCACTACGTGTTTGACCTAAGACTCGAACCACATTTGGTCCTTGAGAGACGACCTAGGAGTCACTTCCTAGTACTATACTGCATTCTTTTATGCACAAATTTTGTTGGGAGGTGCGACCCTCTCATCAAAATGGCGCCGCTGCCGGGGACCAACGGTTCGGTCTTAGGTCTTTTTGTTGTGTTTGTGTGTGTTGTGTTTTGTCTTGTGTTGTGATGTGATGTGATGTGATGTGATGTTTTGTTGGGAGGTGCGACCCTCTCATCAGGAATTTGTTGCCCAAGTTTTATGGTCTTGCAGGTGAATGCCCACATGAACATTTGGATAGGTTTTATCGAATTTGCTCTTTAATGAAACTTCCAAATGTCCCGGACGATCTAGTTTTCTTAAGAGCATTCCCGCACTCATTAGAAAGAGCACCAAAAGATTGGAAAGACTCTCTTCCTCCAGGATCCATTACCAGATGGGAAGATCTTGAGCATAAATTTCTGAGTAAATTCTCCCATGTGCAAGATGGATACGACAACGGTCTTGGGTGGAATGACCCTACCTTGGGATGGTACAATGCTCCACAACATCAATATCAAGAACCACCATTCCAGAGTACCTTCATGCCTCCGCCAGTCCAGCAATACCAAAGTCAGCAATATGATGCTCCTGCCCAAATAACTCCTCAACCTTCTACTACTGAGCCTACATTGCAGGAGTTGTTGGAGCAGTTGACCATGCAGAACCTGCAGTTTCAGCAAGAGACCAGAGCGTCCATTCAGAGCTTGAATGACCAGATAGGGCAGATGGCTACTCAATTAAATCAGGAACAGTCTCAAGATTCAGAGTTACCATTTCAGACTGTGCTAATTCCTGATGATGTTAGTGTCATCCACATAGAAGATGGGGAGCAGAGTTATGAGCTTACTACTGCGCCACATACTTTCCCACCTTCAGATGTCTCTACTCTTGCACTTGAGGAGATTGATGATTATTTTGAGGAGCAGGCAGGTATAAGTAGTAATTTTGAATCAGGTATACAACTTTCATATTCCATCACTTTACCAATCTTTAGGGAAGTGGAAGTAAACATACCTCAATGTGATTTTGTTGATAATTATGTTGTTGAGGGGTATGTTGATGATTGTATTGTTGTTGAGTCTGATTTTGATTTTCCCTCTATGCATGATGAGAACCAATTTTTGTTATCGCATCCGAATGTTTATTCTCCATGCATTGAACATGAATCTGAGTCTGTAGTTGATATTGCTTGTGATTTTGAGATTGATTCATGTTTTGAGGATGTATCTGAGGTTCAGCCTGTTACACTGGGATTGGGTGTTATACCCCTGCATGAAATTTCTGTGGAGACACATCGCACTAACCATGTTGCAGGAGGTACACATGAATTTGATAGACAAACACCCACAGTGGAAAATAAAGGTGCTAACACTGACAAAAGCTTCAAGATCAATAGGCACCAGCTGAACCTGCTCATCAACAATCAGTGCATAGATCCAGCTGTGGAAAACATTTCACTGCTAGATCAGATTTGGAGGATGAAACAGTTCGTCCTCAAAACCTCCTTGCTGGATTCTATGGCGGAAAACATCTCCCTGAAAGTCCAAAATTGGCAACTGCCACCATGATCAGGGGAGTTTTCCTTTTCTCTTCTCCCCCTTTCCTTACTTTTATTGCACTTGTCCATGATCTGTTGACTGTTTTGATTTCCGATCTTATGCTTATGACACATTGAGGACACTGTGTAGTTTAAGTGTGGTCTATTTATTGGGGGAGATTTTTATTTTTCTTTGTTAGTTTTTGTTTTTCGTGTTAAATTTTTTTTCTTTTCTAGGTAGTTTTGTTTTATCTTGTATACAATTTTGCATGATTCTCTTCATTTCTGGACTGCGTTAAAGTTGTAGACTCATCTTTCACTTCACTTTATTGATACTTATTGGTTTGAAATCCCTTGCTTTTCTTTGCTTGGGAAGATGATTATGATGTTTGAGAGGTTGAATTGATTGTGACAATTATCCTGTGTGAGATTTGAGCCACTTTATGTTCTTTCTTGTGTGTGATATGTCTCTTGATTGCTTGCACATATGCCTTGGCTTGACTCTTGCTGATAACTCTTGATTGATATGCATGTTTGGAAGTGATAAAGGCAGTTTTGTTCTTGAGCCTCTCTAGCCAAATAAGCTTACCTTGTTTTGATCCTTTGATAACCCCTTTTGAGCCTATACTTTCCCCCATTTCTTTGTTTTGAAGCTCATACACTAGCCCTAAGTGAAAAACCATGATTACCTTAACCTTAGGGAATTTTGGAGCTTTGGAAGTGTTTTGGGAACAAGTGTGATCTCCTTGGGGTTTCTCATGAATTGGCTGGTTGGTTCCTCTTCTTGTTTTATGTTTGTAAATATGTGGTGTATCTTGTCTCTTATAGTTGTGTCCTAAACAGAGAGAAAAGAAAAGAGATAGGATGAAAAAAAATATATAGAGAAAAAAAAATGAAAAAAAAAAAGAAAAAAAAATATTTTGTGAATAATGGAGTCAAGAAGAGGATTGAATTAGAGATTTTGGGTGTGAGTTGACTGTGTTTACACTTGTTCCCCATTGCTCCTATATTTCTTTTGGTTTGTAGCTTCTCATCCATAATTATCCTCTCTTGTCCTTGGCCCCATTTCATCCATAAAGACCTTTTGATTTGAACATGCATATGTTTTGAGTGTTGATATTAGAGGTTTGCCAAGTCTGTTGTTGTTTGCTTTCTTGAGTGCATTGAGTTGAAATTCTTTACCTTATACACTTGAGAGATACAGTGATAGTGCATCTGTGAGGTTCTGTTGCTTTTGATTCACCTCTTGAGCTGATTGATCATTTTGCCATGTCTTGAATTGCTTGGATGATTTCATGAGTATCTGCTTTCTCTGATTCATTCTGTGTTGGAATTGTCTACTTCTTTTCTCTGTCCAGATTTCTTGAGGACTGTGTAATTCTGTTTCTGTCCTTGTTGAGTCTTTGTTTTCTGTATGCTGAGTCTGTGTCACCTTCCTAAAAGTCCTTTGAACTATTCCTTGATCTGCGTCTTGATTTTGCCCAGGAGTGCAAAAGACTAAGTGTGGTCTATTTTGATGAGTCAATATTTTATTCACTTCACTTAGTTTATTGTACCGAATTTAATCGGGGAATTGTGCTTAATTGTCCGGTATTTTCCCGTTTTTGATAATTGTGCTTAATTTGACCAAAAATTCTTATTTTAATTAATTTGAATTATTTGAGCTAATTATTTGCATTATTAATTGTAGGGAAATTGTTGGATAATATTTGGGACATTTGGAGGTGAAAAGAAATACCACATCAATTATGTTTTAAAATAAAATGAGAGAGGAGGTGTGGATTTAAATTATAGGGGTGCACATGGAGAAGGAGCCCACGGCTGGAAGCACAAGGAGCTCACGGAGGTGCAGCCCATGAGCAATTTGGAGGTGCAGCCAGCAAAGGAGAAAGCACACGTCAGTCCAGCTTTTCTCACACAGAGCAGCTCACGGTCATGAGCTTGAGGGGGTGCATCCAGCAAGCACGTGAAGCAACTTTGGTGTGCTGTCCAGCAGCCTGCACACGTGGAGAAACATCAACATCCAGCACACGGTCCAGCAGAGAAGAAAAAAACGTGGTGCTGGAAGAAAAAAAAAGCATTCCACGCTCCAGCTTCAGCAATGTCCAGCTGCCACAGAAAGAAAAGAAGCACATGGCATGCAGCACATGTCCAGCGGGGTGCATCCAGCAAAGAAATCCAGCGCCCAAGCAGCCCACGGTCTTGCACGGGAGTAGCGAAGCAGCCACATGGGAAGCAGGGAGGTGCACACGGAAACGGTCTTGAGTAGGTGGTGCGTGAAGAAGAAGCACACAGCAGCTTGGGGTGTGCACGGGGAGAACAAAAGAGTCCATCAAGAGTCCAGCAGCAGCCAAGGGCGAGAAAATTTGAACGTAAAAGGGGGGTTGCAGTGTACTGGAAGGGTGTGTCTCGGCCTGGAGCTGTTCCAGCCGTCACCTGGTGATAAAAACAAAGAATGGATTTTTGGCTTAAAAAGGAGGAGTGCACGGAGACAGGGAGAATGGGGGCAGCGGTGCACACGGTTAGGGTCTGGATGGGATTCCCTTTTTTTATCAACATTTAGCTTTCATTTTCTTTTAAGAGAAACGAGTGCTGATTTCAATGGAGAAGAACGATGCTTTCATTTATTTTTTTTAGAGAATAGGATGCGGTGATTTTATATATTAGTATGGTTTTTCTTTCTTTTAAAGTCCAAGATCTCGGAAGCACAAAAAGCTAATTCATATTTTTTTTCCTGGAAGCCAAGCACACACGTTGTTTCATTTCTTTTATTCACGTAGAACAAAACTTTCCTTATTATATATATGTATTGAAAGCATTTTCATTTTCGTAGACGTGAAGATGTGTTGTCACGGGCTGCATCAATTGCGTCTTTACTGTTCATCATGATGGAAGATGGGTTTTATTATTTTACAACTTCATTTAGCTTATGCGTTGGTGATTTATGTGTTGCTTTCAATTGCCTTTTAGTTTTTTTTTTCATTGAATATTTTAATTTGCGTAGAGGACTTTTATATTTCTTTATTGCATTTTCAATTTTCCCACTTGTTTTAGAAACCGTTCGAGCTCAATGTAGAACCGTTCAGTAATTTGTAGGACCGTTCGGTTTTCACGCGTTGTTCATTTATTTCAGTGTTTTCAATTATGTTTGGTTGTATTTAATTTCCATTTTTATTTAAGTTCATCCGCATTCACAAACTCTTGACCAACCCCCCCCACTACGTGTTTGATCTGAGACTGAACCCAAATTGGTCCTTGAGAGACGACCTAGGAGTCACTTCCTAGTACTGTACTGCATTAATATCTGCAATCAACTTTTGTTGGGAGGTGCGACCCTCTCATCAAAATCTAAAGAAGAATCATAGGAAGGAAAAGAAATTTAAGTGCTTTATGGAAATCTTCAAGAAATTGGAGATTAAAGTTCCTATGATTGAGACATTGCAACAGGTTCCTGGTTTGATCAAATTTCTGAAGAAGTTCAGTAGGAAGAAGAAGAAAAAGAAGAAGGAACTTGAGCTTTACTGGGTCAAGCTAATGACATTAAAAGAGCGCTTGCTGGGAGGCAACCCAGTGAATTTAAAAACTTTTGATTTGGTTTTGTAATTTTTAATTTGTGAACATTAGTTTTGTAAATATTTTTGTTGGATCCAGCATCTACTGAAGGATGTTAGGTTTGTAACACCTACTGATGGGTGTTGGTGAGAAAATTTTGCACCTACTGATGGGTGCTGGTAAGTTGGAAACACCTACTGATGGGTGTTGGTGGAATTTGGGTCAGGCTCGTGACGTTAAACAAGCGCTACCTGGGAGGCAACCCAGTTGATTGATTGTTTTTGTTTGTTTATTTTAGTTAGGGTTTGCATAAGCATTTTTAACATTGAATTGCAGGGAACCTATGAGGGACATGTAGGGAAGGCACGTAGGTCAAGAAAAGAAGGAGAGGAGCACATCAAGAAAGTGCCGCTGAGCGGCAATTACCGCTGAGCAGTACTCTCGCAGACTGGGCTTTAGTTCCCCTTAGCGGGACCCGAGCCCATTAGGGTATTTTTATACCCCAAGCTGCGTTTTAGGGTTTATTTCCAGACTTCTCTCTGCACAAACACTTCCACACACCTTCTCCTAGGTTTTCCACATCTTTTTACTCTTCCCTCTTTAGAAAATTTCTCTTCCACTCACTTTTACACTAGTGTGCTATCAAAGTTTGGGGTTGGAAGAGAGCATTCTAGTTTGGAAGCATTCTCATATCATCTAGCATCTCCACCCAAGTAAGTAAAATGCATTTTGTTCATTCTAGGGTTCTTGAAATTGACTGTGATTGTCAAAGCATGAATATTTAGGGGTTTTGATTTCTATGCATGATTTGATGATATATTTGATGTTTGAACCGATTAAACTGCTTGATTATGAACTGGAAAACTGAAAATTGCATTTGGGTGGAGTTAGGACAGTTTAAAAACAAGATTTGCAAAAATCTGCAGATCACCGCTGAGCGGCATTTACCGCTGAGCGGCACTCTGCCAGATTTGCTTTTTCTGGTTTGTTGCGTGTTTGAATGTGGCACTGGTGGCGCTGAGGGGAAATTCTGGCCCTCAGCGGTGGTTTAGCTTCAAAAGGAGTTTTGTTTTGTGTTTACTAATGATTAACATCATGTTCTGTGGTTTTGGATTTATGTTTGAATGCAGGAATGGCATCCTCTTCAGGAAAGAGATTGAAAACCATGGCAACCAAGAGAAAGGAAAAGGAACCAGAGCAGCCCCATAATGGCAGGTTCCTCTCTAGGAAACATGAGAAGCACTTTAGGGTGGTTCAGGACAGGAGACTTCTAATGGAGAGAAAGGTTGGAATGATACCTAACTTTGCTCCTCAATTTGGAGAGCAAGTGTTAGGGAATGATTGGGGGAAGCTAGCCACTTATCCATCACCTGCCAACATAGCTGTGGTGAAAGAATTCTACACCAATGCAAAGAAGATTGGTGATTATCCAGCTGAGAATTATTTGGGCTATGTTAGAGGCCATGCTATTAGATATGATCCTGACTCCATCAATAACTTTCTGGATACTGTGTGGGCTGGTGAGCAATGCCAGTTTGCTCTTAGCATGGAGGAAGGTGCTGACTTTGAGGATGTTGAGAGAGTATTGTGCATACCTGGAGGACACTTCCAAAGGAATAGATCTGGCTCAGTGGTTAATATTAGGAGGACAGATTTGACTCCTCTTGCAAAGTATTGGATGGCATTTTCTCATACCAACATTCAGCCATGTTCACATGTGTCAGATATTACTCTCAGTAGGGCACTCTTCATCTACTGTGCTATCAGAAACTTGAATGTTAATATTGGGCAGGTGATAGCTGATGAGATTAGTGTCTGTGCTAACACCTCAAACAACAAAGCACCACTGGGACATCCTTCTTTGATCACTCACCTTTGCAAGCTAGCTGGAGTGGACACTTCTGTTCCACCATTTGAGAGGCCAAGAAAAGCTATAGATGAGGCCTATTACAGACAGTACTGTGGAGGTGAGGAGGCAGCCCAGCCAGTTCCACCACGCCAGGCTCGTAGAGAGAGAAGGCCAGCATAGAGCAGGACTTCTGCTGATACTCATGAGGCAGAACCATTCCAGATGAGGGACATGTATATGTCTCTTATAGGTGCTCAGTTGCAGTCCATCCACAGAGGGCAGGTGGCCACGGCTGAGATGATAGTGGGGATGTATGATACCCCTCCAGCACACAGGTGGACTATGGATGAATTCCATAATGTGGTAGCTTGGCCAGAAGAACCAGTATATGGAGGAGCTGGAGCAGCTGAAGCTTCAGCCAGAGATATGGAGGAAGATGAAGCAGAGGAGGAGGATGCATTTGATGAAGATGATGATGAAGAAGAAGAGGAACATACAGAGAGCTCGGACTGATGAGGAGCTGAGATAGCATTTACTGATGAATGCTATCATATGATTATGCTTTTGTGGTTTAAGTTTTATGAACTTATTTGTTTTTGTTTTTAGATTAGGGTTTGATGTACTCTATTGAACACCTGGTTCCTTATGATGGTTTGCTATTAACTGTGATTGTGTGATAAGTAATGATTGAATGATGCTTATTGATTGATTGATGTTGAGGTGATGTGCACATTAAAATGCTTATACAGGTGATTCACAAGCTTTGTGAACAAATGCATAATATCATGATTGTGATTGTGAAATTAAGCAGGATGTGCATGTCAAATGTGAATGAGCTTATATGTGAGGTTTTGAGCTCCAGAGTTGTTATTGTTGAATGCTATTACTTTGAAAGCATGAATGACTTTGCCCAGGTTTTCTATGATTGAATAAATTGCTTGTTTTGCATCATATGATCAAAGGCCGTGTTTTTGAAACTCTTTTTATTGGCCAAATTCATAAAGTTAGCCTTCTAAAAGAGAACACGTTGTGTTCTATCCTTTGAACCCTTAGCCTTAAATATACACTGAACACCCTTGATTGAAAATCTTTACCTTGAGTTAAGTAGAAGATCTTGTGTGGTATTGTTAAATGTTCAAGTTTGGGGTTATTGGGGAAACATGAAAAAGGAAAAAAAGCATTGAGCTAAGAGCTAAAAAGTAAGAATATGCAAAGAAAAGAAAAGAAAAAGAAGCAAAGCTCAATGCAAATGCAAAAGCAAAGGCAAAAGAAAGTTGGGAATGAATAAGAAGATTGTGTTGTTATGATTCTCTTAACTCAAGGATTTTGTGATCCAGAAAAACCAATTTTCTTGTTAGCCCAGCCACATTATAAGCCATTGAAAAGTCCTTGTGATGATGCATGCTTGTGAATGTATTTGATTGTGGTTAAATGAAAGGCAAAGTTGATTCATGTGACATTGTGATAGTGGAGTGAATGAGTGAAACACTTTACCTCTTATACACTTGTGTGTTGAGTGAAACACTTTACCTAGTGAGGAAAGATTCCATAAGCACATGAACATCCATGCTTAATTGATTGATCATTCATGAAAAATAGCATTTGTTGGAACTTAAATGACTTTGTGAACACTAAAGCATGTGCACATCTTGAATTAACTCTTGGTCATAAGTTTGAGTGAAGTTATTACTTATCTTGAAAAGAGGATTTTGAATGAGTGAACCATCATATGAATTGATTGGAGATGGAGTTACATTTTGTTTGCTTGAGGACAAGCAAAGTTCTAAGTTTGGGGTTGTGATAACAGTTGAAAAACTGTTATTTTCATGCTTAAAAGTGATACTAAAAGCAACCTTTAGACTTAGAAACTAGCTTGAAATCATGCATTTTGTTTATATTTTCAGAAATAAGAGAGCTGGACAGGTTTATGCTTGATTTGAGTGTTTTTGTGCAGGTTTTGAGGTGAATTTGGTGAAAGAAGTGAAGAATGATAGAGAGGACATTAGAAAAGACAAGAAAGAGTGCAAAAAGAGAAGTCGAAGGCACCGCTCAGCGGCAAACTACCGCTGAGCGGCACTCAAGAGGTGGCGTTGGAACCGCTGAGGGGCAAATGGCCGCTGAGGGGAAGAAAGAAGACGCGTAACCACCGCTGAGCGGTAAATGGCGCTGAGCGGCACTTTTTGGGCTTGGGCTTTTGTAATCTTTTGTAACTCTAGATTAGTATATAAGGGCTTGCACGTCCTTTAGTTAGGGATCTTTGGCAGAAACGAGGCAAACACTCTCTCTTTCACCCCTTTGAAGGAGGATCTTGGATGCTCAGGCTACCTCTTCCACTTTATTGGGTTTATTCTTTCATACTTTCATTGTTATTCATCTAGGTTCACCATGAATATGGTGAACTAAACCTTGTATGTTTGTTGGGGAATCAATGTAATCTCTTGAAGCTCTCATATATGGAATCTGTTGAGTACATCTTTGAATTAAGACATATGCTTTCTTTCATCATTAGTTAGGGTTTTTCCTCTTTGCTCAATGCTTGCATTGTTTAACTCATTCTAATGCATGATTATTGGTTTTGTCGATACGGACACGTACGGGGAAGTCTAGATCCGGGGAATTTCTCCCAATATTATACTGACAATATTCTATTGGTTGCCTTTAAGCTCTTGCACTCATGAACTAATCATTAGGAATGCTAGGAATTGTATGAACTATTTGATTAGGGAGAAGCCATCTAGAATGGTACATTAGAGAGTGGCATTAACAATGATGATTTGAATGTTGAATTCCTAAAATATATGAGAGTGGATGAGATGAAATTGACCCCCAACAACATATTCATTCATATATTCCATTGAAAGTGTTTATCTTTTGTCTTTGCCATTGATCAAAATTCATGCATACATGTTTATTTTCTGTCTTGCATTTTAAACTCAAATATTTCGTTTGTAAGTCTTAGTTAATCAAGAAACCACATAACTAAACTAGGCCGTGAGTCCTTTGGGAAGAACGATACTTGGTCTTACCAAGTTTTATTACTTGAACGATTCAGTCATACTTGCCGATTGTGAAACAAGTTTGTGACATCATATTTTGGTGCTTACAAATTTGTCCATCAAGTTTTTGGCGCCGTTGCGGGGATTCATGGTTTAACTGGTTAATTTGTGTGATTATTGATTACCTTTGACTTTAATTTTGAATTTCTGTTTTTATTTTTTCTGTTTTTATTTTTTTATCTTTTTAGATTTGATTTTTATCTTTTAGGTTAGATTTTATTTTTATCTTTTTAGATTAGATTTTATTTTATTTTCGAATTTTTATTTTATTTTTCTGTTTTCTGTTTTTCTGTTTTCTGTTTTTTATTTTTCGGTTTTTATTTGATTTTATTTTATCTTTTTAGATTAGATTTTATTTTATTTTATTAGATTTTATTTTTTTATCTTTTTAGGTTAGATTTTATTTTATTTTATTAGATTTTATTTTTTTTATCTTTTTAGGTTAGATTTTATTTTATTCTTATTCTATCTTTTAGGTTAGGTTAGATTTTATTTTATTTTATCTTTTAGATTAGATTTTATTTTTTAGATTAGGTTTTATTTTATTTTATTTGATTCTATCTTCTAAATCTCTTATCTTCTTATATCTTTTCAATCTTTATTTTCTTTTCTCTATCTTTTTGTGCTAACAATTGTTTTTAGGGTTTTGTGCCTAATGTCTGCAGAATGCAATTTGGTCAAGAGTTTAATTATAGGGGCACTCAATTCTACCAAAGTAATCTCAACCAATGGTGGGAACCTCACTCAAGCATTGATCAAAGCCAATTTTGGCAAGCTGCTGGACAATTTGAGAACCAACCACAACAACAATGGCAGCAACAACCCTTTCTATCAGGAAGTTTGGATAGGTTGGAGGACACCCTTCAACGATTTTTGAAAAATTCCGACTCTACTCAGAAAAGCATTGAAGAATCATGTAAAAGAATGGAGATGCAACTTCGTCACATTAGTCAGATATTAAATGATGATGTTAATACTGATGTTAACCTTAAGGAGGAAGGGCAAGTCATTATCACTGAAAGTGACAAGATTCTTGATGAGGAAAAATTAGAGGGAGATGAGGAAAGGGTAGAGAGAAAAGAGAAAGAAGAGTTGAGTGAGAAAGATAAAGATGAAGAAAAAGAAAAAGAATTGGTTGAGAGAAAAGAGAGAAAGAAAATTTGTGTGAAGATAAAGAAGTTGAGGAGAAAAAGAGAAAGGAAGAAAAAAATAAAAGAAGAGAAAAAGAGAAAATTTAGGGAGAGAAAAAGGAAGAAAAAGAAGATGAGAGGAAAGAAGAAGAAATCACATGAAAAATCACATCCTCATCTAAAGAAGAATCATAGGAAGGAAAAGAAATTTAAGTGCTTTATGGAAATCTTCAAGAAATTGGAGATTAAAGTTCCTATGATTGAGACATTGCAACAGGTTCCTGGTTTGATCAAATTTCTGAAGAAGTTCAGTAGGAAGAAGAAGAAAAAGAAGAAGGAACTTGAGCTTTACTGGGTCAAGCTAATGACATTAAAAGAGCGCTTGCTGGGAGGCAACCCAGTGAATTTAAAAACTTTTGATTTGGTTTTGTAATTTTTAATTTGTGAACATTAGTTTTGTAAATATTTTTGTTGGATCCAGCATCTACTGAAGGATGTTAGGTTTGTAACACCTACTGATGGGTGTTGGTGAGAAAATTTTGCACCTACTGATGGGTGCTGGTAAGTTGGAAACACCTACTGATGGGTGTTGGTGGAATTTGGGTCAGGCTCGTGACGTTAAACAAGCGCTACCTGGGAGGCAACCCAGTTGATTGATTGTTTTTGTTTGTTTATTTTAGTTAGGGTTTGCATAAGCATTTTTAACATTGAATTGCAGGGAACCTATGAGGGACATGTAGGGAAGGCACGTAGGTCAAGAAAAGAAGGAGAGGAGCACATCAAGAAAGTGCCGCTGAGCGGCAATTACCGCTGAGCAGTACTCTCGCAGACTGGGCTTTAGTTCCCCTTAGCGGGACCCGAGCCCATTAGGGTATTTTTATACCCCAAGCTGCGTTTTAGGGTTTATTTCCAGACTTCTCTCTGCACAAACACTTCCACACACCTTCTCCTAGGTTTTCCACATCTTTTTACTCTTCCCTCTTTAGAAAATTTCTCTTCCACTCACTTTTACACTAGTGTGCTATCAAAGTTTGGGGTTGGAAGAGAGCATTCTAGTTTGGAAGCATTCTCATATCATCTAGCATCTCCACCCAAGTAAGTAAAATGCATTTTGTTCATTCTAGGGTTCTTGAAATTGACTGTGATTGTCAAAGCATGAATATTTAGGGGTTTTGATTTCTATGCATGATTTGATGATATATTTGATGTTTGAACCGATTAAACTGCTTGATTATGAACTGGAAAACTGAAAATTGCATTTGGGTGGAGTTAGGACAGTTTAAAAACAAGATTTGCAAAAATCTGCAGATCACCGCTGAGCGGCATTTACCGCTGAGCGGCACTCTGCCAGATTTGCTTTTTCTGGTTTGTTGCGTGTTTGAATGTGGCACTGGTGGCGCTGAGGGGAAATTCTGGCCCTCAGCGGTGGTTTAGCTTCAAAAGGAGTTTTGTTTTGTGTTTACTAATGATTAACATCATGTTCTGTGGTTTTGGATTTATGTTTGAATGCAGGAATGGCATCCTCTTCAGGAAAGAGATTGAAAACCATGGCAACCAAGAGAAAGGAAAAGGAACCAGAGCAGCCCCATAATGGCAGGTTCCTCTCTAGGAAACATGAGAAGCACTTTAGGGTGGTTCAGGACAGGAGACTTCTAATGGAGAGAAAGGTTGGAATGATACCTAACTTTGCTCCTCAATTTGGAGAGCAAGTGTTAGGGAATGATTGGGGGAAGCTAGCCACTTATCCATCACCTGCCAACATAGCTGTGGTGAAAGAATTCTACACCAATGCAAAGAAGATTGGTGATTATCCAGCTGAGAATTATTTGGGCTATGTTAGAGGCCATGCTATTAGATATGATCCTGACTCCATCAATAACTTTCTGGATACTGTGTGGGCTGGTGAGCAATGCCAGTTTGCTCTTAGCATGGAGGAAGGTGCTGACTTTGAGGATGTTGAGAGAGTATTGTGCATACCTGGAGGACACTTCCAAAGGAATAGATCTGGCTCAGTGGTTAATATTAGGAGGACAGATTTGACTCCTCTTGCAAAGTATTGGATGGCATTTTCTCATACCAACATTCAGCCATGTTCACATGTGTCAGATATTACTCTCAGTAGGGCACTCTTCATCTACTGTGCTATCAGAAACTTGAATGTTAATATTGGGCAGGTGATAGCTGATGAGATTAGTGTCTGTGCTAACACCTCAAACAACAAAGCACCACTGGGACATCCTTCTTTGATCACTCACCTTTGCAAGCTAGCTGGAGTGGACACTTCTGTTCCACCATTTGAGAGGCCAAGAAAAGCTATAGATGAGGCCTATTACAGACAGTACTGTGGAGGTGAGGAGGCAGCCCAGCCAGTTCCACCACGCCAGGCTCGTAGAGAGAGAAGGCCAGCATAGAGCAGGACTTCTGCTGATACTCATGAGGCAGAACCATTCCAGATGAGGGACATGTATATGTCTCTTATAGGTGCTCAGTTGCAGTCCATCCACAGAGGGCAGGTGGCCACGGCTGAGATGATAGTGGGGATGTATGATACCCCTCCAGCACACAGGTGGACTATGGATGAATTCCATAATGTGGTAGCTTGGCCAGAAGAACCAGTATATGGAGGAGCTGGAGCAGCTGAAGCTTCAGCCAGAGATATGGAGGAAGATGAAGCAGAGGAGGAGGATGCATTTGATGAAGATGATGATGAAGAAGAAGAGGAACATACAGAGAGCTCGGACTGATGAGGAGCTGAGATAGCATTTACTGATGAATGCTATCATATGATTATGCTTTTGTGGTTTAAGTTTTATGAACTTATTTGTTTTTGTTTTTAGATTAGGGTTTGATGTACTCTATTGAACACCTGGTTCCTTATGATGGTTTGCTATTAACTGTGATTGTGTGATAAGTAATGATTGAATGATGCTTATTGATTGATTGATGTTGAGGTGATGTGCACATTAAAATGCTTATACAGGTGATTCACAAGCTTTGTGAACAAATGCATAATATCATGATTGTGATTGTGAAATTAAGCAGGATGTGCATGTCAAATGTGAATGAGCTTATATGTGAGGTTTTGAGCTCCAGAGTTGTTATTGTTGAATGCTATTACTTTGAAAGCATGAATGACTTTGCCCAGGTTTTCTATGATTGAATAAATTGCTTGTTTTGCATCATATGATCAAAGGCCGTGTTTTTGAAACTCTTTTTATTGGCCAAATTCATAAAGTTAGCCTTCTAAAAGAGAACACGTTGTGTTCTATCCTTTGAACCCTTAGCCTTAAATATACACTGAACACCCTTGATTGAAAATCTTTACCTTGAGTTAAGTAGAAGATCTTGTGTGGTATTGTTAAATGTTCAAGTTTGGGGTTATTGGGGAAACATGAAAAAGGAAAAAAAGCATTGAGCTAAGAGCTAAAAAGTAAGAATATGCAAAGAAAAGAAAAGAAAAAGAAGCAAAGCTCAATGCAAATGCAAAGCAAAGGCAAAAGAAAGTTGGGAATGAATAAGAAGATTGTGTTGTTATGATTCTCTTAACTCAAGGATTTTGTGATCCAGAAAAACCATTTTCTTGTTAGCCCAGCCACATTATAAGCCATTGAAAAGTCCTTGTGATGATGCATGCTTGTGAATGTATTTGATTGTGGTTAAATGAAAGGCAAAGTTGATTCATGTGACATTGTGATAGTGGAGTGAATGAGTGAAACACTTTACCTCTTATACACTTGTGTGTTGAGTGAAACACTTTACCTAGTGAGGAAAGATTCCATAAGCACATGAACATCCATGCTTAATTGATTGATCATTCATGAAAAATAGCATTTGTTGGAATTTAAATGACTTTGTGAACACTAAAGCATGTGCACATCTTGATTAACTCTTGGTCATAAGTTTGAGTGAAGTTATTACTTATCTTGAAAAGAGGATTTTGAATGAGTGAACCATCATATGAATTGGTTGGAGATGGAGTTACATTTTTTGCTTGAGGACAAGCAAAGTTCTAAGTTTGGGGTTGTGATAACAGTTGAAAAACTGTTATTTTCATGCTTAAAGTGATACTAAAAGCAACCTTTAGACTTAGAAACTAGCTTGAAATCATGCATTTTGTTTATATTTTCAGAAATAAGAGAGCTGGACAGGTTTATGCTTGATTTAAGTGTTTTTGTGCAGGTTTTGAGGTGAATTTGGTGAAAGAAGTGAAGAATAAGAGAGGACATTAGAAAAGACAAGAAAGAGTGCAAAAAGGAGAAGTCGAAGGCACCGCTCAGCGGCAAACTACCGCTGAGCGGCACTCAAGAGGTGGCGTTGGAACCGCTGAGGGGCAAATGGCCGCTGAGGGGAAGAAAGAAGACGCGTAACCACCGCTGAGCGGTAAATGGCGCTGAGCGGCACTTTTTGGGCTTGGGCTTTTGTAATCTTTTGTAACTCTAGATTAGTATATAAGGGCTTGCACGTCCTTTAGTTAGGATCTTTGGCAGAAACGAGGCAAACACTCTCTCTTTCACCCCTTTGAAGGAGGATCTTGGATGCTCAGGCTACCTCTTCACCTTTATTGGGTTTATTCTTTCATACTTTCATTGTTATTCATCTAGGTTCACCATGAATATGGTGAACTAAACCTTGTATGTTTGTTGGGGAATCAATGTAATCTCTTGAAGCTCTCATATATGGATTTGTTGAGTACATCTTTGAATTAAGACATATGCTTTCTTTCATCATTAGTTAGGGTTTTTCCTCTTTGCTCAATGCTTGCATTGTTTAACTCATTCTAATGCATGATTATTGGTTTTGTTGATACGGACACGTACGGGGAAATCTAGATCCGGGGAATTTCTCCCAATATTTACTGACAATATTATATTGGTTGCCTTAAGCTCCTGCACTCATGAACTAATCATTAGGAATGCTAGGAATTGTATGAACTATTTGATTAGGGAGAAGCCATCTAGAATGGTACATTAGAGAGTGGCATTAACAATGATGATTTGAATGTTGAATTCCTAAAATATATGAGAGTGGATGAGATGAAATTGACCCCCAACAACATATTCATTCATATATTCCATTGAAAGTGTTTATCTTTTGTCTTTGCCATTGATCAATTCATGCATACATGTTTATTTTCTGTCTTGCATTTTAAACTCAAATATTTCGTTTGTAAGTCTTAGTTAATCAAGAAACCACATAACTAAACTAGGCCGTGAGTCCTTTGGGAAGAACGATACTTGGTCTTACCAAGTTTTATTACTTGAACGATTCGGTCATACTTGCCGATTGTGAAACAAGTTTGTGACATCATATTTTGGTGCTTACAAATTTGTCCATCAGGGACTAAGTTATCTTTTTCTACTACTTGCCATCCTCAAACAGATGGTCAAACTGAAGTAGTCAATAGATCTCTTTCCACTTTACTAAGGGTAGTTCTTAAAGGAAATCACAAATCTTGGGATGATACCTACTCATGTTGAGTTTGCCTACAATAGAGTAGTTCATGGAAATACTATTGTCTCCTTTTGAAGTTGTTTATGGTTTTAATCCTTTGACCCCATGGATTTAATACCCCTTCCAAATTCTATTGATTTTGTTCATCAAGATGGGGTTTCTAAATCTAATTTATCAAAGATTTACATCAAGGGTTAAAATCAAATTCAACAACAAAATGAGAAATATGCCAAGAAACATAATAAGGTAGAAGAGTTAATCTTCAATGAAGGAGATTTAGTTTGGATTCATCTTAGAAAGGAAAGATTTCCTCAACTAAGAAATCTAACTAATCCTAGAGGAGATGGACCCTTTAGAGTGATCAGGAGGATTAATAACAATGCAATATCAACTTGATCTTCCTCCTGAATATGGTGTTCATGCTACCTTCAATGTATCTGATCTTAAACCTTTTGCAGGATTTGATAGTGAAGATGAAGATCTTTTGGATTTGAGGGCAAATTCCTTCTCAAGAGGGAGGGACGATACAAGAAGGTCTAACACCATAGGACCCATCACAGAGGAATGGCCAAAAAGCTCCAAGATGAATATTCTCCTCAAGGTCAAGTACTATTTGCTATCTTTGGATGGAAAATTGGAGAACAAGAAGATGTTACAAATTTCCCAAAACATGGAGAAGGGTAAAAAGGACATTTCTATACAAAAAGGGGTGTACTTATCCTTCTATGGGGCTGCATTAGTAAATGTTTTTTTCACATAAAACTCAATTTTCACGTGTTTTAGAAGCCATACATGTAGCACATGGGTTCAGATCTACAACGTGAAAATTGCTTGCTTAAAGCCTTGAGATTAATCTATAAAATCTCATAGGAAAGCTTGTAAATCACTTTTGGATTTTTAGTAAAGAATTTCTGCTGAAATGGCATAGTAAATTCCTTCTCCAAGAGTCTCTTTAGCTTGATTTCCATGCAACTTCCTTCAATCTAGGAAGCCTTCTGAGTTGTGAATCACCTCTCCAAGCTAGCCTCCTCCCATTCACCATAACACCTCTCATCGCTGCTTCACATCCTAAGTTTCTTCACCACTCTGCTCCTGAAATTCCAATTCTACACCATAATCTGCAGCTGCTACTGCTACTGTTCCATTGGTTTCAGCTGCTGTTCAAGTCTCCTTGCGCCTCCAATCTCTCGGTTCTGCTCCTCTACATCTTCTAGGATGTATCACTTCGTCTACTTTCACCACTTCGTCAACTTCGTCCAAAATTGATTGCATAAAAGAATGCAGTATAGTACTAGGAAGTGACTCCTAGGTCGTCTCTCAAGGACCAAATTGGGTTCAGTCTCATATCAAACACGTAGTGGGGGGTTTTGGTGAAAGATTTTTACTTTGATGTGGTAAAATTAAATTAAACTGGAAATTAAATAAAACACCACCGAATATAATTGAAAGCATTAAAGTGCATGAAAACATTTAAAGAAAACAATACAATAGATAAATATTTCAAACACAATTCAAATTACAAAAATGCAACACTTAAGCTAAAAACATTAAATGCCAATATTAAGGTAGACATTAAAACAATGAATCTAAAAGAAAGAAGAAATATGGATGCAACCCGTGAACGTGAGCATGCTCCCAAGAGAATTGGAAATTAAAATTGTTTCAAAAATGAACTCTTGGCCGTGACACCACATCTCCTCCAACGTACTTCACTTCTTTTCCCAAATAAAAATCGCCCACCGCTACACCATCTTCATTCAATTACTAACTAAAAAAAAATAAAACTTTCTATCCTTCAACGTGTCCCATCACCGTGCACACTATGCTTCACATTCACGTGGACACACCTTACTTCTCAATTGCAAAAAACGTGAACACTTAAAGGAATCAAAATAAGTGGCAGCAAATAAAATAAACTAAAACTACTCCAAGCTAGTATAAAAAAAATTGAAAGCATCCTAAACAAATAAAAGTGTGCTTCTTTGCGGCTGCACCAACTCAAAGAAATAAAAGAAAAATAAATCATTTAGACCACTTCTTCTTTCTTTACGTAAATCACCAACCATCTTTCCACTTTTGCTTTCTAAAGTGGATGAATTCTTCTCCACATGGTAGCTGCACCAATCCAGGCCGTGACCCCACTTACCTTCAATAATCGTGCTCTCCTCTTTCATCAAGGTGCTCTCCTCTTTCATCAAGGAAAGGAAATAATTTGACACCATGAGCATGTTCTTTTAACTAAAATAAATTAACTTTTTCTAAAAGAAACCACCCATCACCGTGAGCAACTCTTCGTGGCTTCCGATCAACTTTCAACTAATCAATTCTTCATTTCTCAAAGCATTTCATTACCAAATGAAAATGATAAAAACTGCCAGCATGCACACTTTAACACTAATATAAAAATAAAAATCTGGTTCAAACATGAAGACAAAAACAAGAACAAGACCATGTGCTCTTCAAAATTCTTCTCCGTTTCAACATAGAAAAGTAAAAGAAAAACCTTCTACACTGCTATCACCATGCGTCTAAGAAAAGAGAATGAAATGCTTCTCTTCCCTGGTTGAAGTGTGCTTCCAGCTTGCAAAGAGTAAATGTATCACTTCCAAAATCAACCATATGCTTTCCTGCTGCTACCCGTAGCCTTCCATGCTTGCTTTCTTTCTCCAGCTCCACTCTCCTCTCTGTGGTGGCTGCTCTCTTCCAATATTCCCCAAGATGATGATAATAATTCTCCCTAAAAAGTATTGTTCAAAGTAAAAACAAGCAAATGGTAGTTGGCTGCCTCCCGGCCGTGTGCTCCTCCATTCTCATTCAAAAACAATGTTCCCCCAAAATCCAAGAGTAGAATGAGAGAATAAATTCCGTGAGGGGTGGCGGCTGGACCCGTAAAGGTCGTGTGTCACCTTTTAATAAGGGTAGGGTCCACACAAAAACACTAACCTAAAAGGCACATGTCCTACAAATGGTTTTTTTTTTACAAAATTGCCCCTAAAAGGGTCCAAAACACCTAATCTAATTAAGGGCTTCTAGAAAACGAAATTACAACTTTAATTAGAATCTAAATGACTAAATGTTGAGCCTTTTGGGTGTGTCACGCCATATCCCAATGCCCCACATGATGTTTCCACAACTTTCCTGCAACCAAAAATGCACCTAATCAGCTCAGAAAACCCAAATTAGTACAATTACGAATTTTCGACCAAATTAAGCAGAATTCAGAAAACGGGGAAATAACAGATAATTAAACACAATTCCCTGGTTTATTTAAGTGCAATAAACTAAATATAATTCAAGAAATAATGACTCATCAACTCCACTTCCTCCACTTTGTCCACTTCCTCCACTTCGTCAGCTTCGACAACTTCCTCCACTTCCTCCACTTCCTCTACTTCGTCAACTTCGTCCACTTCGTCAACTTCATCCACTTCGTCCAATTCGTTCACTTCCTCCACTTTGTCAACTTCGTTCACTTTCTCCAGTTCCTCCACTTCCTCCATTTCCTCTACTTCCTCCACTTTCTCCACTTCCTCCACTTCCTCCACTTCCTTCACTTTGTCAACTTCGTCCACATCCTTCACTTCCTCCACTTACTCCAATTCTTCCACTTCCTCCACTTCCTCCACTTCCTCCACTTCGTCAACTTCATCCACTTCGTCCACTTCCTCCACTTCCTCCAGTTCCTACACTTCGTCCACTTCGTCCACTTCCTCCACTTTGTCAACTTCATCCACTTCGTCAACTTCGTTCACTTCATCCACTTTGTCGACTTTGTCTACTTCGTTCACTTGCTCCACTTCCTCCACTTACTCCAATTCTTCCACTTCCGCCACTTCCGCCACTACGTCCACTTCGTCAATTTGGTCAACTTCGTCTACTTCTTCCACTTCGTCCACTTCGTCAACTTCGTCAACTTCGTCCACTTCGTCCACTTCGTCCACTTCGTCCACTTCCTCCACTTCCTCGACTTCGTCCACTTCGTCCACTTCTTCCACTTCTTCAACTTCATCAACTTCGTCCACTTCCTCCACTTTCTCAACTTCCTCCACTTCCTCCACTTCCTCCACTTCCTCCACTTCGTCAGCTTCGACAGCTTCCTCCACTTCCTCCACATCCTCCACATCCTCCACTTCCTCCACTTCCTCAATTTCCTCCACTTCCCTCCACTTCGTCAACTTTGTCCACTTCGTAAACTTCATCCACTGCGTTAACTACGTCCACTTCGTCCTATTCGTTCACTTCCTCCACTTCCTCCACTTCCTACACTTCTTCCACTTCCTCCACTACCTCCACTTCGTCAGCTTCGACAACTTCCTCCACTACCTCCACTTCCTCCACTTCCTCCACTTCCTCCACTTCGTCAACTTCGTCCACTTCGTCCACTTCGTCCACTTCGTCAACTTCATCCACTTTGTCAACTTCGTCCAATTCGTTCACTTCCTCCACTTCGCGAACTTCGTTCACTTTCTCCACTTCCTCCACTTCCTCCATTTCCTCTGATGAACCAATATTTTCCTCAGTTCACTTAGTTTAATGTGCTAGAATTAGTCGGGGAATTGTGCTTGAATGTACAGTATTATCCTATTTTTCCTAATTGTGCTAAATTTGATCGGAAATTCTTATTTGAACTAATTTGAATTATCTGAGCTAATTATTTTACAAGGAAAATTTGGAAATACAATTTGGGACAATTTGGGAGCTAATTTGAATTATCTGAGCTAATTATTTAACAGGCTCTGCACAACCTGTCCAAACCATTTCGTCAACTTTCCCCACTTCGTCAACTTCGTCCTCTTCGTCCACTTCGTCAACTTCGTCCACTTGCTCCACTTCGTCTACTTCCTCCACTTCGTCCACTTCGTCAACTTCGTCAACTTCGTCCACTTCGTCTACTTCCTCTACTTGCTCCACTTCGTCCACTTCCTGCACTTCCTCCACCTCATGCACTTCGTGGACTTCGTCCACTTCCTCCACTTCGTCAACTTCATCCACTTCGTCAACTTCGTCCACTTCGTCAACTTCGTCCACTTTGTCTACTTCGTTCACTTCCTCCGCTTCCTCCACTTCCTCCACACTCTCCACTGCCTCCACTTCGTCAACTTCGTCCACTTTGTCTACTTCTTTCACTTCCTCCACTCCCTCCACTTCCTCCACTTACTCCAATTCTTCCACTTCTTCCACTTCCTCCAATACGACCACTTCGTCAATTTCGTCAACCTCGTCCATTTCTTCCACTTCGTGCACTTCGTCAAATTCGTCCACTTCCTCCACTTCGTACACTCTCTCCACTTCCTCCACTTCTTCCACTTCTTCCACTTCTTCCACTTCTTCAACTTCATCAACTTCGTCCATTACATCCACTTCCTCCACTTCCTCCACGTTCCTCCACTTCCTCCACTTCCTCCACTTCATCCACTTCGTCAACTTCGTCCAACTCGTTCACTTCGTCCACTTCCTCCACTTCCTCAACTTCGTCCACTTCCTCCACTTCCTCCACTTACTTCAATTCTTCCACTTCCTCCACTTCCTCCACTTCGTCAACTTCGTCAACTTCGTCCACTTTGTTCACTTCGTCCACTTCGTCCACTTCGTCCATTTCATCCACTTCCTCCACTTCATCCACTTTCTCCACTTCCTCCACTTCCTCCACTTCGTCAACTTTGTCCACTCTGTCAACTTTGTCCACTTGGTCCATTTTGTTCACTTCCTCCACTTCCTCCACTTCCTCCACTTCCTCCATTTCGTCCACTTCGTCCACTTCCTCCCCTTCCGCCACTTCGTCAGCTTCCTCCACTGCCTCCACTTCTTCCACTTCCTCCACTTTCTCCACTTCCTCCACTTCGTCAACTTTGTCCACTTCGTCAACTTCGTCCACTTCGTCCATGATGAGTCAATATTTTATTCACTTTACTTAGTTTAGTGTGCTAGAATTAATCGGGGAATTATGCTTAAATGTCCGGTATTTTTCCGTTTTTGCCAATTGTGCTTAATTTTATCAGAAATTATTATTTGAATTAATTTGAATTATCTGAGGCTATTATTTGCATTATTGATTTCAGGGAAAATTTTGGAAATATAATTTGGGACATTTGAAGGTTAAATGATAAATGTGTGCTTGGAAAGAAGAGAGCATGCGGTGGCCCATGAGAACGTTCGTCCATGCTTACCGTTCGGCCCATACTTAGGGTCGTCCGGTTTCTGCTTGCAATGATCGGTGTTTACTTGTGCTTTAGTTTTTATTATACCGTTCGGACATACTTCTGTGTATGACCGTTCGGTCTGTTTGTTGTTGTAAGCGACCGTTCGTCTCATGTCAGGACGTTCGGCCTAGGTGCACAACCGTTCGGTCTCTAACTTCACTGTTAGAGGTCGTTCGTCCATTCTCTTGTTCTGCTTTTATATCGTTGCTCTGTGACGTTCGGCTCATCTTGTTCCTTGTCAGGACGCTCGGTTTTTAGCGGCCGTTCGGTCTCAATGTTATTACCGTATGGTTTTTACTTCTGTGCAATTTATAGTGCACCGTTCGGTCAGTGCTTTAGACCGTTCGGTCTTTATAATCACCGTTTGGTTTTAACACTTATGGTTAGAACCTTTCGGTTTTCTGCTTTCAAATTTTAATTTTCTAGTTGTCTTTAACTTCCTCCAATTTTAATTTAATTTAATTTTCCTTGTAAAAACACTTTCAAACCCCCCCACTACGTGTTCGATCTATTAACTGAACCACAACATTGGTCCTTGAGAGACGACCTAGGAGTCACTTCCTAGTACTATACTGCATTCTTTTATGCAATCAACTTTTGTGTGAGGTGCGACCCTCTCAGCAAAATGGCGCCGTTGCCGGGGACCAACGGTTCGGTCTTAGGTCTATTTTGTTGTGTTAGTTGTGTTTTCTTGTATTGTGATGTTCTGTTTGTTTTGTATGCGTGTCGTTTTGTGTTTGTCTGTTAATTTAAAAAAAATTTGACGTGTTTTGTTTGTTTCGTAATTTTTAGTATTTTTTCTTTTTCCATGTCTACCTATTTTGGTTATATGAATAGTGCTTATTCTGTGAGTGCCTCTGATCATGATTCTCCTTCTGCATGTACTCTGATTGTAATTATGCTGATTTTTATGCTGAGAACAATGTGGCTCATCCTCAAATTTCTGAGAGCTCTCCTCGTGAGCCGGTTCCACCTACAAAGGATGATATTCATTGCGTTCTAAGCACTGGACTGATATATTTGCTCCCTAAGTTTCATGGTTTTGCAGGAGAATGCCCACATAGACATTTGGAGGAGTTCCACATCATGTGCTCTTCAATGAAGCCTCCACATGTCCCTCTTGATCACATTTTCTTGAGGGCATTTCCCCATTCATTACAAGGAGCAGCTAAGGATTGGAAAGACTCTCTTCCTCTAGGATCTGTTACCGATTGGGGATATCTTGAGCATCAGTTTCTGAGCAAATTCTCCCCTGTGCAGTATGGTTACAACATTGATCCTGGATGGAATGATCCTAACCTGGGATGGCATAGTACTCCACAACATCAATATCAAGAACCACCAGTCCAGCGATACCAGAGTCAGCAATATGATGCTCCTGCCCAAATAGCTCAGCCTTCTACTTCCGAGCCTACATTGAAGGAGTTACTGAGGCAGATGGCCATGCAGAACATTGAGTTCATGCAAGAGACCAGAGCGTCCATTCAGAGTTTGAATGATCAGATAGGGCAGATGGCCACTCAGCTTAATCAGGAACAGTCTCATGATTTAGAGGAATCACCATTTCAGACTGTTCAGATTCCTGATGATGATAGTGTCATACACGTAGCAGAGGGGGAGTAGAGTCATGAGCTTACGATTGTGCCACCTACTTTCCCACCCTCCTATGGCCCCACTCTTGCACATGAGGAGACTGATGAAGATTTTGAGGACCAGGCAGGTATAAGCAGTAATTTTGAGTCATGTAGACCATTTTCACTTCCACCACTTTTCCAATCTTTAGGGAAGTGGAGGTAAACATACCTCAAACTGATTATTCTATTGATAATTGTGCTATTCATGATTATGCTGTTGATAGGTATGTTGATGATTATATTGTTGATGAGTCTGTTTTTAATTCTCCCTCTCTGCATGATGAGAACCAATTTTTGATATCAAATTCGTATGTTTATTCTCCATGCACTGAACATGAATCTGAGTCTGTGGTTGATATTGTTTATGAATTTGAAAGTGATTCATGTTCTGAGAGTATATTTGAGGTTCAGCCTGTTACACTGTGATTGGGTGTTATACCCCTGCATGTAATTTTTGTAGAGCCACATTGCACTAACCATGTTGCAGGAGGTACACACAAATTTAATCAACAAACACCCACTATTGAAGACAAGGGTGCGAGCCTTCAAAACGGTTTCAACATCAATAGACACCTGCTAAACCCGATCATCAACAATTTTTGCTTCTTAGATCCAGCTGTGGATGATATCTCCCTGCTAGATCAAATCTGGAGGATGAAGAAATTCTTCCTCAAAACTTCCTTGCTGGATCCAGTGGTAGAAGATATCTCCCTGCAAGTCCAAAATTGGCAACTGCCACCATGACCAGGGGAGGTTTCTTTTTCCCTTCTCCTCCTTTTCCTACTTTTATTGCACTTGTCTATGATTTGTTCACTGTTTTGATTTCTAATCTTATGATTATGACACATTGAGGACACTGTGTAGTTTAAGTGTGGTCTATTGGGGGAGATTCTGATTTTTCTTTGTTAGTTTTTGTTTTATGTGTTAATTTTTTTTTATTTTAGGTTATTTTTGTCGTGTCTTGTGTACAGTTTGCATGTTTCTCTTGCTTTCTGGACTTTATTTAGTTTGTAGACTTGACCTTCACTTCATTGATACTTGGCTTGAAATCTTTGCTTTTCTTTGCTTGGGAAGATGATTATGATGTTTGAGAGGTTGATTTGATTGTGACAAATACCCTGTGTGAGATTTGAGCCATTTGATGATCTTTC
Organism: Vigna umbellata; assembly: GCF_029865625.1. Lineage (NCBI taxonomy): Eukaryota > Viridiplantae > Streptophyta > Magnoliopsida > Fabales > Fabaceae > Vigna > Vigna umbellata. The sequence continues at coordinate 16,701,104 of NC_142175.1, read as the reverse complement.
TTGTGTGTGATATGTCTCTTGATTGCTTGCACATATGACTTGGCTTGACTCTTTTTGATGATTCTTGATTGATACGCATGTTTGAAGGTGATAAAGGCATTTTGTTATTGAGCCTCTAGAACCAGATGAGCCTACCCTATTTTAATTCTTTGATAACCCATTTTGAGCCTATACTTTCCCCCATTTCCTTGTTTTGAAGCTCATACACTAGCCCTCAGTGAAAAACCATGATTACCTTAACCTTAGGGAATTTTGGAGCTTTGGAAGTGTTTTGGGAACAAGTGTGGTCTCCTGGGGGACTTTGATGAATTGGCTAGTTAGTTCCTCATCTTGTGTTGTTTTTGGAAATATGATCCTGTTGAGTGATAAAGAAAGAAAAGAAAAGAGACAGGATAGAAAAAAAAATGATGAAAAAAAAATGTGAATAATGGAGGCAAGAAGAGGATTGAATTAGAGGTCTGGGTGTGATTTTACTGTGTTTACACTTGTTCCCCATTGCTCCTCTATTTCTTTTGGTTTGTAACTTGTCATCCATATTTTATCCTCCCCTATTCTTGGCCCCATTACAACCATAGAAGACCTTTTGATTTTAACATGCGTATGTTTCTGAGTGTTGATTTTATAGGCTTGCCAAGTCTGTTTGTGTTTTCTTTCTTGAGTGCATTGAGTTGAAATTCTTTACCTTATACACTTGAGAGAAATACTGATAGTGCATCTGTGAGGTTTTGTTACTTTTGATTCACCTCTTGAGCTGATTGATCATTTTGCCATGTCTTGAATTGCTTGGATGATTTCATGAGTATCTGCTTTCTCTGATTGATTTTGTGTTGGATATTGTCTACTTCCTTTCTTGGTCCAGATTCCTTGAGAACTGTGTAATTCTGTTTCTGTCATTGTTAGTCTTTGTTTTCTGTGTGCTGAGTTGTGTCACTTCCCTGGATGTCCTCTGAACTATTCCTTGATTTGTGATGAGTCAATATTTTATTCACTTCACTTAGTTTATTGTACCGAATTTAATCGGGGAGTTGTGCTTAATTGTCTGGTATTTTCCCGTTTTTGCTAATTGTGCTTAATTTGACCAAAAATTCTTATTTTAATTAATTTGAATTATTTGGACTAATTATTTGCATTATTAATTGTAGGGAAATTGTTGGATATTATTTGGGACATTTGGAGGTCAAAAGAAAATGCCACATCAATTTTATTTTAAACTAAAATGAGTGAGGAGGTGTGGATTTAAATTATGGGAGTGCACATGGAGATTGGCTTGATTGGAGAAGCTAGGAAGTGGTGCTGGAACAAAAAGAGGCTCACGGCCTGCACCCAACAGAAGCAAGTCCAGCACCTTGATTCCAGCAGCTTCAGCACACAGGACGAGCGTCCGCACACATCCAGGACGAGCGTCCGCACACATCCAGAACGAGCGTCCTGATTTGGCTTCTCGCGGATAGCACGCACGTCCAGCACGTCCGCACACTTCCAGAACGAGCGTCTAGTAGAGTGGAAGACAACGCACGTCCAGCACACTCCACACGCATCCAACAATGTAGGGGTGCACTGTCCAGTGAGGCCCACCACGGCCCAAGGCCTGGGAAGCAGTTTTGGGGGTGCATCCAGCACTGATCCAGAAACGTGAGCGTCCATGGCAGCTTTCTTAGGTGGTGCGTGAAGAAAGAAGAAGCACACAGCAGCAGATGTTGCGTTGAAAAGAGGGAGGTGCACGAAGAAGCCAAATGAAAGTTGGTCCAGAGGAATGGGCGAGAAAAGGGCACAAGTCATCTTTCATTTTTGGGAAGTTAAGACCCAGCCGCCACCTTGGGGGGGATCATCATCTTCACTGAGAAAAAAAAAAAAGACACAGAGACATGGAGAGTGATGTAAGGTAGAGAAAGAAAAAGAGGAGACCTGGAGGTGGGTAGCCGCCAACCTTAGAGAGCAGATGCGGAGAATGGTCGAGGTGTGCCCCAGCCGCCATGGATATTGAGAGATGAGTGGTAGACACGGTGATGCTGCAGTAGTGTAGAAGACTTTATATTTCTTTCCTGTGTTGGAACCGAGAAGAATTTTAAAGAGCATGTGGTCTTGTTTTTATTTTCATGTTTGAACCAGATTTCTATTTTTAAATTCTATGAGATTACAGTGTTATTTGCTGTGAAGAAGTGTGCGTGCTGGCAGCCGTTATCACTTTCCTTTGATGATTTAATGCTTTGGAGATTTCTTTTCTTTGTGAAATGAAGAAGTAGATTAGGTGGGAGTAGGTAGTGAGAGTAAATTGATTTATTGGAAGCACACAAGGTTCCAGCGCCACCTTAGAGTAAATTTTGTTTCTTCTTGGATTTCGGCTTTGAACACTGTTTTCACGGGAACTTGAGCTTGGAAAAATGCATTTCATATTATGTATATTAATTTGCTGTCAGCATTGTTTTCTTTGCTTCAATCCCAACCGTACATTTCATTTTTTTTCGCAAATGTGGATGCTTTTAATTGAACTCCCGTGCATTTAAAATTTTATTCCCTCTGCTATGTGAAATGTATTGACGCTTTCCAACTTAGGTGCTTGCTCATTTTACTACTGCATTATGTGCAATTGAGGTTCTAGTTTAAGTGTCGCGTTCGAATTGTGTTTAGATATTTATATGTTGCAGTGTTTAGTTGAATGTTTCATGTACTTTAATGCTTTCAATTCTGGTTACGGTTTTATTTAATTTCCAGTCATGTTTAATTTTATCCGCACAAAAACACCATTAAAACCCCCCACTACGTGTGTTGATCTGAGACTGAACCGCAATATTGGTCCTTGTGAGACGACCTAGGAGTCACTTCCTAGTCTATACTGCATTCTTTTATGCACAACTTTTGTGGGAGGTGCGACCCTCTCATCAATTTGCGTCTTGATTTTGCCCAGGAGTGGAAAAGACTAAGTGTGGTCTATTTTGATGAGTCAATATTTTATTCACTTCACTTAGTTTAGTGTGCTAGAATTAATCAGGGAATTGTGCTTAAATGTCCGGTATTTTTCTGTTTTTGCCAATTGTGCTTAATTTCATCAGAAATTCTTATTTTAATTAATTTGAATTATCTGAGGCTATTATTTGCATTATTGATTTCAGGGAAAATTTTGGAAATATAATTTGGGACATTTGAAGGTTAAATGATAAATGTGTGCTTGGAAAGAAGAGAGCATGCGGTGGCCCATGAGAACGTTCCAGCCAAGGCATGGGTGCACACGGAAAAGTTCAGCTTGCTAGAGAGAGGCGTTGATGATGGTCACTCATTTCTTCAGTCTTGCAAGGCTTAGGGAGCAGCAGCGAGGTGCTTCATTTTTGATGTTTTTCTTTTAGCATTTTGGAAGAAGAGGCCACGTACACGGACGGAGAGAATGGAAGGTTATGGCTGATGATACGTTGGTGGACGAAGTGGGATTGATTTTGCTGAAACGGTGCACTCAAGCATCCAGGATTTTTGGAAGCACGATTGGAAAGAAAAAGCACACGGGCACTCACTGTTTGAAAAACTTAGTGCACACCTAGGCTTGGCCGAACGGTCTGTTCAATACCGAACGGTCACCGAATCTGAGAGTCATGACCGAACGGTCTTCTGATGACTTAGCCGAACGGGCGGTGAATGACTACCGAGCGGTCTGTTGAAGCTTGCACTTAGGCCGACCACTACAAACTGAGCGTCAACGAACGGTTTGCCAAAGTCACTACCGAACGTGCTGCATTTCATCCACCGATCAGTCTGTGTTGCACCGAATGATCAGAAAAACATGTAGAGCATGCCGACCGAACGGTATACAACATGTCCGACCCCCTTATGACCGAACGGTTTGAGGAAGTCTGCACGGATCAATTCCTGAGCCTGCAGACCATTGCTTACCGAACGACCATCTAGTTGTGACCGAACGGTCAGATGAAGTTATTAGCAGTAATCATATTCTGGGACTAAAAGAGTGTGGCCACGTCAGTGTTAGAGTGTAGTTTCGGTTAACAAGGTCTTTGGGTCAAAGCTTAGGACTTTGGTCCCCTTTTTAGGTCATTTACTAGGGCAAGCCCATTAGAAGGGCATTTTGGTCTTTTGGGGTATATAAAAACCCTAAAATTAGATTTCTCAACTCTCTCCTAGCGCCACTTGTAATTTCAGAACCAGGGAGCTCTTCTTCTTCCTCCCCTTTGGGGAGGTTTAGGTTTTGGTTTCTTTCCCATTTTCATGTATTGAACTCAGTCTCTTTGAAACTTTCTAGTTGAATCTGTTTCTCCACTCAAGTTTCTTATTCATTTTACGCTTTTACTGTTCATTGTGCTGCAAGTTTTACTGTTCATCATCTCTTTCACGCTGCCATGGTAGGATTTTATTGTTCATGCTTGCTTTCAGTCGCTGGTTCCATTCAAGTTTGCGTTTATGGGTTTGCGTTTTATGCTTAAGTTTAATTTGTGCATTCTAAATCACTGCAATTATGTTTCTGCATTGTGCGCGTTTACTGTTCCTGCAATTGCGTTTCTGCTGGGTTTTGAATTCTGCACGTTTATTGTTTCTGCCTTTACTGTCATACTGTTCGGTCTGTTAGAGACCAAACGACTCCTTCATTTATGCTTACGTCTACCGTTCGGTCACTCTTTAGAACCATTCGGCTTCTGTGTTCGTGCTTATAATAATTGTTGTTTAGAGACCGCTAGGTCTTAATGTTCATACCGTTCGGTCACCTGTAGGGCCGTTCGGCCTTTACCTTGCTGTTTAAATTACTTTAACCGTTCAGTTCGACTTTCCTGCATTTCTATTTCGTTGGTTTGGAGGTCGTTCGGTCTCCATGCTTACCGTTCGGCCCATTCTTAGGGTCGTTCGATTTCTTCTTGCAATGATCGGTGTTTACTTGTGCTTTAGTTTTTACTATACCGTTCGGACATGCTTCTGTGTATGACCGTTCGGTCTGTTTGTTGTTGAAGCGACCGTTCGTCTCATGTCAGGACGTTCGGCCTAGGTGCACAACCGTTCGGTCTCTAACTTCACTGTTAGAGGTCGTTCGTCCATTTCTTTGTTCTGCTTTTTATTATCGTTGCTTTGTGACGTTCGGCTCATCTTGTTCCTTGTTAGGACGCTCGGTCTTTAGCGGCCGTTCGGTCTCAATGTTATTACCATATGGTTTTTACTTCTGTGCAATTTATAGTGCACCGTTCGGTCTGTGCTTTAGACCGTTCGGTCTTTTGTATCACCGTTCGGTTTTAACACTTATGGTTAGAACCGTTCGATTTTCTGCTTTCAGATTTTAATTTTCTAGTTGTCTTTAACTTCCTCCAATTTTAATTTAATTTAATTTTCCTTGTAAAATCACTTTCAAACCCCCCCACTACGTGTTCGATCTATTAACTGAACCACAACATTGGTCCTCGAGAGACGACCTAGGAGTCACTTCCTAGTACAATACTGCATTCTTTTATGCAATCAACTTTTTGTGTGAGGTGCGACCCTCTCAGCAGTCAACTTCATCGACTTCCTCCACTTCATTCACTTTCTCCACTTCCTCCACTTCCTCCATTTCCTCCACTTCCTCCACTTCGTCCACTTCCTCCACTTCGTCCACTTCCTCCACTTGCTCCACTTCCTACACTTCGTTCACCTCCTTCACTTCCTCCACTTCATCAACTTCATCCACTTTGTCAACTTCGTCCACTTCGTCAACTTCGTCCACTTCGTCAACTTCGTCCACTTCGTCAACTTCGTCCACTTTGTCTACTTCGTTCATGATGACAAATTTATGAACACTGAAAAACGGCGCCACAAACTTGTTTAACCCTCGGCAAGTGTGACCGAATCGTATCAAGTAATAAACTCGGTAAGACCAAGTATCGTTCTCCCAAAGGACTCACGACCTAGTTAGTTATATGATTTGTTGATTATTTAAGACTTGTAAACAATTGATTTTAGGTTTTAAATGCAAAAGACAATAATTAAACATGTATGCATGAATTTGATCAATGGAAAAGAGGAATACAAACACTTTAATGAATTAGATGGATGAGTATGTGATGAAAAATTTAGGAACACCGAAAAACGACACCACAAACTTGTTTAACAATTGGCAAATGTGAGCGAATCGTATTAGGTAATAAAACTAGGTAAGACCAAGTATCGTTTTCCCAAAGGACTCACGACCTAGTTAGCTATATGATTTGTTGATTATTTAAAACTTGTAAACAATTGATTTTAGGTTTTTAATGCAAAAGACAGTAATTAAACATGTATGCATGAAGTTGATCAATGGAAAAGAGGAATACAAACACTTTAATGAATTAGATGGATGAGTATGTTGTTGGGGTTATCAATTTCATCTTATCCACTCTCATATACTTTTGGGAATTCATCATTCTTTTCATCAATGCTAATGCCACTCTCTAAATCACCTTGAAAGAAGGCCTATCCTTAATTACGAGTTCATACAATTCCTAGCATTCCTAGTAATTAATTTTGAAGTGCAGAAGCTTAAAGGCAACCAATATGCTATTGGGAGAAATTCCCCGGATCTAGATTTCCCCGTACGTTCCCATATGGACATAATCAATAATCATGGCAATGAATGAGTTAAACAATGCAAGCTTTATGCAAAGAGGAAAAACCCTAACTAATGATGAAAGAAAGCATAAGTCTTAAAATAAGATGTTAAAACAAATTCCATATATGAGAGTTTCACAAGACTACATTGATTCCCCAACAACAATACAAGGTTTAGTTCACCATATTCATGGTGAAACTAGATGAACAATAATGGAAGAAAGAAAGATAGAACCCTAGAAAGAGGAGGAGGTAGCCTGAGCATCCAAGATCTTCCTTCAAGGGGTGGAAAAGTGAGTGTTTGCTTCGTCTCTCAGCCAAAGATACAAACCCTAGGACGTCCTAAAGCTTATATACTATTCTAAAATATATAGAAAATTAGGCCCAAGCCCAAAATGGTGCCGCTCAGCGGTAAGTGCGTGAGTTGATTCTTCCCCCTCAGCGTCATTTTCACCCCTCAGCGGAGCCAACGTGGGTTTCTGAGTGCCGCTGAGCGGTAAACTGCCGCTGAGCGGTAGTTGCGACTTCTCCTTGTGCACTTTTTTTATGTCTTTTCTGATTCCATCTCTATCCTTCTTCACTTCTTTCACCAAATTCACCTTAAAACCTGCATAAAACACTGAAATCAAGCATAAACCCGTCTAGCTCTCTTATTTCTAGAAATATGACAAAAAGCATGATTTCAAGCTAGTTTCTAAGTGTTAAAGGTTGCTTTTAGTATCAATATTAAGCATGAAAATAAAAGTTTTTCAACTATTATCAGTATGTTGTTGGGGTTATCAATTTCATCTTATCCACTCCGATATACTTTTAGGAATTCATCATTCTTTTCATCAATTGCTAATGCCACTCTCTAAATCACCTTGCAAGAAGGCCTATCCTTAATTATGAGTTTATACAATTCCTAGCATCCCTAATAATTAATTCTGAAGTGCAGAAGCTTAACGGCAACCAAGCCTCATATTCCTATGTCTAGGCAATATGCTATTGGGAGAAATTCCCCGGATTTCCCCGTACGTTCCCATATCAACAAAATCAATAATCATGACATTGAATGAGTTAAACAATGAAAGCTTTAAGCAAAGAGGAAAAACCCTAACTAACGATGAAAGAAAGCATGTATCTTAAAATAAGATGTTAAAACACAAATTCCATATATGAGAGTTTCACAAGACTACATTGATTCCCCAACAACCATACAAGGTTTAGTTCACCATATTCATGGTGAAACTAGATGAACAATAATGACAGAATGAAAAATAGAACCCTAGAAGGATGAGTAGGTAGCCTCAGCATCCAAGATCTTCCTCCAAGGGGTGGAAAAGAGAGTGTTTGCTTCATCTCAAGCCAAAGATACCAACCCTAGGACGTCTGATGACAAATTTATGAACACCGAAAAACGGCGCTACAAACTTGTTAAACAATCGGCAAGTGTGACCGAATCGTATCAAGTAATAAACTCGGTAAGACCAAGTATCGTTCTCCCAAAGGACTCACGGCCTAGTTTAGCTATATGATTTGTTGATTATTTAAGACTTGTAAACAATTGATTTTAGGTTTTAATGCAAGAGACAATAATTAAATATGTATGCATGATTTTGATCAATGGAGAAAAACAGAATACAAACACTTCAATGAATTAGATGGATGAGTATGTTGTTGGGGTTATCAATTTCATCTTATCCACTCTCATATACTTTTAGAAATTCATCATTCTTATCATCAATGCTAATGCCACTCTCTAAATCACCTTGCAAGAAGGCCTATCCTTAATTACGAGTTCATACAATTCCTAGCATTCCTAGTAATTAGTTCTTAAAGTGCAGGAGCTTAAAGGCAACCAATATGCTATTGGGAGAAATTCCCCGGATCTAGACTTCCCCGTACGTTCCCGTATCGAAAAAATCAATAATCATGGCAATGAATGAGTTAAAGAAAGCAAGCAATAAGCAAAGAGGAAAAACCCTAGCTAAAGATGAAAGAAAGCATATATCTTAATATAAGACATGATGGACAAATTTATGAACACCAAAATATGATGTCACAAACTTGTTTTTCAATCGGCAAGTATGACCGAATCGTTCAAGTAATAAACTTGGTAAGACCAAGTATCGTTCTTCCCAAAGGACTCACGGCCTAGTTTAGTTGTGTGGTTTATTGATTAGCTAAGACTTAAAGACAAAATATTTGGGTTTTATATGCAAAAGACGAAACTTAAATATGTATGCATGAAGTTTTGATCAATGGCAAAAGCAAAAGATAAACACTTTCAATGAAATATATGTATGAATATGTTGTTGGGGTTCAATTTCATCTTATCCACTCTCATATATTTTAGGAATTCAACATTCAAATCATCAATGTTAATGTCACTCTCTAAAGTACCTTTCAAGAAGGCTTCTCCCTAATCACGAGTTCATACAATTCCTAACATTCCTAATGATCAGTTCATAAGTGCAGGAGCTTAACGACAACCAATATGATATTGGGAGAAATTCCCCGGATCTAGACTTCCCCGTACGCGCCCGTATCGACAAAACAAATAATCATGCATCGAATGAGTTAAACAATGCAAGCATTACGCAAAGAGGAAAAACTCTAACTAATGATGAAAGAAAGCATAGATCTTAAATAAAAGATGTAAAAACAAATTCCATATATGAGAGTTTCAAAAGATTACATTGATTCCCCAACAAACATACAAGGTTTAGTTCACCATATTCATGGTGAACCTAGATGAATAACAATGAAAGAATGAAAGATAAAACCCTAAAAAGGTGAAGAGGAAGCCTCAGCATCCAAGATCCTCCTTCAAAGGGGTGGAAGAGAGAGTGTTTACTTCGTTCCAGCCAAAGATACCTAACCCTAGGAAACCCTAAAGCTTATATATTATTCGTAAATTACAGAAAATTAGGTCCAAGCCCATAAAAGTGCCGCTCAGCGGTAAAGTACCGCTCAGCGGTAAGTGCGTGAGACGTTTCTTCCCCTCAGCGGCCATTTTGCCCCTCAGCGGATCTCCCGTAAGCTCCTGAGTGCCGCTCAGCGGTAAAATGCCGCTGAGCGGTGACTCCGGCTTCTCCTTTTGCACTTTTTGATGTCTTTTCTGATTCCATCTCTCTCCTTCTTCACTTCTTTCACCAAATTCACCTTAAAACCTGCACAAAAACACTGAAATCAAGCATAAACCTGTCCAGCTCTCTTATTTCCGAAAATATGACTAAAAGCATGATTTGAAGCTAGTTTCTAAGTGTTAAAGGTTGCTTTTAGTATCAATTTAAGCATGAAAATAACAGTTTTTCAACTGTTATCAAGACATTAAATCAAATTCCATATATGAGAGTTTCACAAGACTACATTGATTCCCCAACAACAATACAAGGTTTAGTTCATCATATTCATGGTGAAACTAGATGAACAATAATGAAAGAATGAAAGATAGAACCCTAGAAAGAGGAGAAGGTAGCCTAAGCATCCAAGATCTTCCTTCAAGGGGTGGAAAAGAGAGTGTTTGCTTCGTCTCTGCCAAAGATACAAACCCTAGGACGTCCTAAAGCTTATATACTATTCTAAAAATACAAAAAATTAGGTCCAAGCCCAAAATAGTGCCGCTCAGTGGTAAACTACCGCTCAGCGGTAAGTGCGTGAGTTGTTTTTCTCCCCTCAGCGGCCTTTTCACCCCTCAGCGGAGCCAACGTGACTTTTGCACTTTTTGATGTCTTTTCTGATTCGATCTTTATCCTTCTTCACTTTTTTCACAAAATTCACCTTAAAACCTGCACAAAACATTGAAATCAAGCATAAACCTGTCCAGCTCTCTTATTTCTGAAAATATAACCAAAAGCATGATTTCAAGCTAGTTTCTAAGTGTTAAAGGTTGCTTTTAGTATCAATTTTAAGCATGAAAATAACAGTTTTTCAACTGTTATCAATGTCCTAAAGCTTATATACTATTCTAAACTGTACAGAAAATTAGGCCCAAGCCCAAAATACTGCCACTCAGCGGTAAGTGCGTGTGAAGTTGATTCTTCCCCTCAGCTGCATTTTCACCCGTCAGCGGAGCCAACGGGTGTTCCTGAGTGCCGCTCAGCGGTAAACTGCCATTGAGCGGTAGGTGCGACTTCTCCTTTTGCACTTTTTGAGTTCTTTTCTGATTCCATATCTATCCTTCTTCACTTCTTTCACCAAATTCACCTTAAAACCTGCATAAAAAACTGAAATCAAGCATAAACCTGTCCAACTCTCTTATTTCCAAAAATATGAAAAAACATGATTCCAAGCTAGTTAATAAGTGTTAAAGGTTGCTTTTAGTATCAATTTTAAGCATAAAAATAACAGTTTTTTACCTGTTATCATTTTACCTGTTATCAATTTTAAGCATAAAATTCGTCAACTTCGTACACTTCCTCAACTTCGTCCACTTCGTCAACTTCATCCACTTCGTCCACTTCCTCCACTTCCTCCACTTCCTCTACTTCCTCCACTTTGATGAGTTGTTATTTCTTGAACTATATTTAGTTTATTGCACTTAAATAAACCAGGGAATTGTGTTTAATTGTTTGTTATTTCCCCGTTTTCCGAATTCTGCTTAATTTCGTCGGAAATTCGTCATTGTGCTAATTTGGGTTTTCTGAGCTGATTAAGTGCATTTCTGGTTGTAGGGAAGTTGTGGAAACATCATCTGGAGCATTGGAATATGGCGTGACACACTCAAAGGCTCAACATTTAGTCATTTAGATTCTAATTAAAGTTGTAATTTCGTTTTCTAGAAGCCCTTAATTAGAATTAGGTGTTTTGGACCCTTTTAGGGGCAATTTTGTAAAAAGACCCATTTGTAGGACATGTGCCTTTTTGGTTAGGGTTTTTAATTGATTGTGGACCCCATTTGGAAGAAAACTCTCGACATTTTAGAGAGCCTTAGCCAACCACACAAAAAAAAACTCTTACACACTTCATTTTTTTCATGTTTTGAGCTTTTCTCTCTTAGGGTTTCTGTATGAACACTCTTATGGAGAGCTTGACTTGGGTGTCTCGTTTTTGGCCATTTCAATGAGCAAGATGCAGATTTTCTTCTTCTCTTAATTTACTCTTGGTTGTTGATAACAGTTGAAAAACTGTTATTTTCATGCTTAAAGTTGATACTAAAAGCAACCTTTAGACTTAGAAACTAGCTTGAAATCATGCCTTTTGTTTATATTTTCAGAAATAAGAGAGCTGGACAGGTTTATGCTTGATTTAAGTGTTTTTGTGCAGGTTTTGAGGTGAATTTGGTGAAAGAAGTGAAGAATAAGAGAGAGGACATTAGAAAAGACAAGAAAGAGTGCAAAAAGGAGAAGTCGAAGGCACCGCTCAGCGGCAAACTACCGCTGAGCGGCACTCAAGAGGTGACGTTGGAACCGCTGAGGGGCAAAATGGCCGCTGAGGGGAAGAAAGAAGACGCGCAATCACCGCTGAGCGGTAAATACCGCTGAGCGGCACTTTTTGGGCTTGGGCTTTTGTAATCTTTTGTAACTCTAGATTAGTATATAAGGGCTTGCACGTCCTAGAATTAGGTATCTTTGGCAGAAACGAGGCAAATACTCTCTCTTCCACCCCTTTGAAGGAGGATCTTGGATGCTCAGGCTACCTCTTCACCTTTATTGGGTTTATTCTTTCATACTTTCATTGTTATTCATCTAGGTTCACCATGAATATGGTGAACTAAACCTTGTATGTTTGTTGGGGAATCAATGTAATCTCTTGAAGCTCTCATATATGGATTTGTTGAATACATCTTTGAATTAAGACATATGCTTTCTTTTCATCATTAGTTAGGGTTTTTCCTCTTTGCTCAATGCTTGCATTGTTTAACTCATTCTAATGCATGATTATTGGTTTTGTTGATACGGACACGTACGGGGAAATCTAGATCCGGGGAATTTCTCCCAATATTTTACTGACAACATTATATTGGTTGCCTTAAGCTCCTGCACTCATGAACTAATCATTAGGAATGCTAGGAATTGTATGAACTATTTGATTAGGGAGAAGCCATCTAGAATGGTACATTAGAGAGTGGCATTAACAATGATGATTTGAAAGAGGAATTCCTAAAATATATGAGAGTGGATGAGATGAAATTGACCCCCAACAACATATTCATTCATTTAATCCATTGAAAGTGTTTATCTTATGTCTTTGCCATTGATCAATTCATGCATACATGTTTATTTTCGTCTTGCATATTAAAATTTCAATTATTGTTTTCTTAAGTCTTAGCTAATCAAGAAATCACATAACTAAACTAGGCCGTGAGTCCTTTGGGAAGAACGATACTTGGTCTTACCAAGTTTTATTACTTGAACGATTCGGTCATACTTGCCGATTGTGAAACAAGTTTGTGACATCATATTTTGGTGCTTACAAATTTGTCCATCAAGTTGATTAAGATCATTTTATTTTATTCTATCTTATTCTATCTTATCTTCTGAATCTTTTATCTTTTGAATCTATATCTTCTTCTCTATCTTTTTGTGCTAACAATTGTTTTTAGGGTTTTGTGCCTAATGTCTGCAGAATGCAATTTGGTCAAGAGTTTAACTATAGGGGCACTCAATTCTACCAAAGTAATCTCAACCAATGGTGGGAACCTCACTCAAGCGTGGATCAAAGCCAATTTTGGCAAGCTGCTGGACAATTTGAGAACCAACCACAACAACAATGGCAGCAAAAATCCTCTCTATCAGAAAGTTTGGAGGACACCCTTCAACGATTTTTGAAAAGTTCCGACTCTACTCAGAAAAGCATTGAAGAATCATGTAAAAGGATGGAGATGCACTTTCGTTACATTAGTCAAAGATTGGTGATTATCCAGCTGAGAATTATTTGGGCTATGTTAGAGGCCATGCTATCAGGTATGATCCTGACTCCATAAATAACTTTCTGGATACTGTGTGGGCTGGTGAACAATGCCAGTTTGCTCTTAGCATGGAGGAAGGTGCTGATTATGAGGATGTGGAGAGAGTATTGTGTATACCTGGAGGACACTTTCAAAGGAATAGATCTGGCTCTGTGGTTAACATTAGGAGGACAGATTTGACTCCTCTTGCAAAGTATTGGATGGCGTTTTCTCATGCCAACATTCAGCCATGTTCACATGTGTCAGATATTACTCTCAGCAGGGCACTATTCATCTACTGTGTTATCAGAAACTTGAATGTTAATATTGGGCAGGTGATAGCTGATGAGATTAGTGTGTGTGCTAACACCTCAAACAACAAAGCACCACTGGGACATCCTTCTTTGATCACTCACCTTTGCAAGCTAGCTGGGGTGGACACTTCTGTTCCACCATTTTCTCATTCACTTCTTCCTATAGTTGGTGCTTACAAAATCTATGATGCAAATGCAAAGGTGAAAGCTCAATGCAAATGCAAAAGCAAAGGCAAAAGAAAGTTGGGAATGAATAAGAAGATTGTGTTGTTATGACTCTCTTAACTCAAGGATTTTGTGATCCAGAAAAACCAATTTTCTTGTTAGCCCAGCCACATTATAAGCCATTGAAAAGTCCTTGTGATGATGCATGCTTGTGAATGTATTTGATTGTGGTTAAATGAAAGGCAAAGTTGATTCATGTGACATTGTGATAGTGGAGTGAATGAGTGAAACACTTTACCTCTTATACACTTGTGTGTTGAGTGAAACACTTTACCTAGTGAGGAAAGATTCCATAAGCACATGAACATCCATGCTTAATTGATTGATCATTCATGAAAAATAGCATTTGTTGGAACTTAAATGACTTTGTGAACACTAAAGCATGTGCACATCTTGAATTAACTCTCGGTCATAAGTTTGAGTGAAGTTTTTACTTATCTTGAAAATAGGATTTTGAATGAGTGAACCATCATATGAATTGGTTGGAGATGGAGTTACATTTTGTTTGCTTGAGGACAAGCAAAGTTCTAAGTTTGGGGTTGTGATAACAGTTGAAAAACTGTTATTTTCATGCTTAAAAGTGATACTAAAAGCAACCTTTAGACTTAGAAACTAGCTTGAAATCATGCATTTTGTTTATATTTTCAGAAATAAGAGAGCTGGACAGGTTTATGCTTGATTTGAGTGTTTTTGTGCAGGTTTTGAGGTGAATTTGGTGAAAGAAGTGAAGAATGAGAGAGAGGACATTAGAAAAGACAAGAAAGAGTGCAAAAAGGAGAAGTCGAAAGCACCGCTCAGCGGCAAACTACCGCTGAGCGGCACTCAAGAGGTGGCGTTGGAACCGCTGAGGGGCAAATGGCCGCTGAGGGGAAGAAAGAAGACGCGTAACCACCGCTGAGCGGTAAATGGCGCTGAGCGGCACTTTTTGGGCTTGGGCTTTTGTAATCTTTTGTAACTCTAGATTAGTATATAAGGGCTTGCACGTCCTTTAGTTAGGATCTTTGGCAGAAACGAGGCAAACACTCTCTCTTCCACCCCTTTGAAGGAGGATCTTGGATGCTCAGGCTACCTCTTCCACTTTATTGGGTTTATTCTTTCATACTTTCATTGTTATTCATCTAGGTTCACCATGAATATGGTGAACTAAACCTTGTATGTTTGTTGGGGAATCAATGTAATCTCTTGAAGCTCTCATATATGGATTTGTTGAATACATCTTTGAATTAAGACATATGCTTTCTTTTCATCATTAGTTAGGGTTTTTCCTCTTTGCTCAATGCTTGCATTGTTTAACTCATTCTAATGCATGATTATTGGTTTTGTTGATACGGACACGTACGGGGAAATCTAGATCCGGGGAATTTCTCCCAATATTTTACTGACAACATTATATTGGTTGCCTTAAGCTCCTGCACTCATGAACTAATCATTAGGAATGCTAGGAATTGTATGAACTATTTGATTAGGGAGAAGCCATCTAGAATGGTACATTAGAGAGTGGCATTAACAATGATGATTTGAAAGAGGAATTCCTAAAATATATGAGAGTGGATGAGATGAAATTGACCCCCAACAACATATTCATTCATTTAATCCATTGAAAGTGTTTATCTTATGTCTTTGCCATTGATCAATTCATGCATACATGTTTATTTTCGTCTTGCATATTAAAATTTCAATTATTGTTTTCTTAAGTCTTAGCTAATCAAGAAATCACATAACTAAACTAGGCCGTGAGTCCTTTGGGAAGAACGATACTTGGTCTTACCAAGTTTTATTACTTGAACGATTCGGTCATACTTGCCGATTGTGAAACAAGTTTGTGACATCATATTTTGGTGCTTACAAATTTGTCCATCAGTTGTCTTAGCTTATTGGTGGTGAAAAACTATTCATTTCCACTTCCATTTGCTTGTTCTTGATGCTTGGAGTTTGAGTTTTGGAGCTTGTCTTTGCATTTCCATGGTGGATGTTGGGTTTGAGTAACTTTATATTTCGTTTTCCTCTCCCTTTGCTGTTTTTCCTCTCGTTTTTTATCTCATTCTATATGGTTGGATGATAAAAATGAAGTTCTATGTAGTTTTAGGTTGAAGGGAGCTTAAGATGATGTGTGGGTGTTGTGGGTTTAACTCTTTCCTTGCATTTTTCGATTTTGATGCTTGAGACTAGGTTGGGATCAGATCTTGGTGATGTTATGGAGGCTGGACAGAACTGGAATTGATGGTCTAAGTATTATTTTCGTTTTTGCAAAGAAACTTTGAAGAAATGGTAGTGTTGAAGATGGGTTGATGAGTAGAAGTTTGGGTTTATTGTTCTTGTGTTCATTTGCAACTTTAACTTTGGTTTCTTGAAGTTGTTCTCTGTATTGAAGAGTGGAAGAAAGCTTTTGGATGCATAATTCTTGAAGAAAAACCGTTTGGAGTTTGTAGGAGAGAGGAAATTGCTTCATTTAATTTTTACCACTTTTGGACCAACACAAAAGATGCTTGTTTTGACCCAAGGAATGTTTCCACTTTGAGATTTGGCCTTTGCTTGTTGTCTAAGGCTTTTAATAGTGCTAGTTTAATTACCATGCTAGCTTAAATTAGTTTTTTTGCATCTGTGTCTTTATTGAGTTCTTTACTTTTTGCAAAACCTTTTCAAACCCCCCCCCTTTTTTGTGTTAGACTCGATTTTCGAATCGCAAAATTGGTCCTTGAGAGACGACCTAGGAGTCAATTCCTAGCTATACTGCATTCCTTATATGCAATCAAATTTGTATGGGTCGCGACAGCCCACATCAAATTTTGGGCCGTTGCCAGGGACCAACGGTTCAGTTTTGAGTCTTGTGTCTGTGTTGTGTGATTTTTGTTGTGTTGTGTTTGTGATAGTGTCGTTTTGCTATCTTGTGTTGATTTTTGTGGTTTGAATTTTTTGTGCTATTGTTTCATGATTACAGGGTGTGGTGATTTAGTGCATGACTAGAGGAAATCCTGGATTCATACCACCCTTTGATCCTGAGATTGATAGGACGTTTCATAGGTTAATTAGGCATTGTAGGAATTTGTCTTTAGAGTTTGTTTTTGAGTCTGTTCCATTAGATATTGTGCATCCCACTGCTGAGTACTTTGTGCATACTGCATCTACTGCATTTGTTGCATCTGCACTTGATTCTGATTCTGATTCTATTGTTTTTTCACACTGAGAACAATATGGCACAACCTCCACCTCGTGAGAGGACTTTCAAGGAGATGGCTGCACCTGATTTCGATATTGAAAGCTTGTGCATCCAATATCCTGATGAGGACGTTCCATTTGTTCTCAAGACTAGACTGATCCATTTGTTGCCCAAGTTTCATGGTCTTGCAGGTGAGAGTCCACATAAGCATTTGAAGGAATTCCACATTGTCTGTTCCACTATGAAACCACATGATGTTCCTGAAGAGCACATCTTCTTGAAGGCATTCCCTCATTCATTGGAAAGTGTTGCTAAGGATTGGTTGTATGGTTTGGCGCCTAGATCCGTCACTAGCTGGGATGATTTGAAGAGGCTGTTCTTGGAGAAATTTTTCCCAGCATCCCAGACCACAGCTATCAGAAAAGACATAACTGGGATTAGGCAGCTTGGTGGAGAGAGCTTGTATGAGTATTGGGAGAGATTCAAGACACTTTGTGCTAGCTGTCCCCACCATCAGATACCTGAACAACTCCTTATCCAGTATTTCTATGAGGGTTTGAACAACATGGATCGGTGTATGATTGATGCTGCCAGTGGTGGAGCTCTTGGAGACACCACACCTGCTGAGGCCAGGCAATTGATTGAGAACATGGCCTCTAACTCCCAGCAGTTTAGCACCAGGAATGATGCCATTGTGGTGAAGGGTGTACATGATGTTGTTGCTCAGTCTTTATCAGCTGTTGAAACCAAGTTGGAAGGCAAGATTAACTCTCTTGCGAAGTTGGTGATACACTTGACTACCAACCAAAGATCTGCAGCTCCATCTGCATCTGTTGCACGACTATGTGCTATTTGTCCTTCTAGTGACCACTATACAGATGCCTGTCCTTCTTTGCAGCACCCTGCTGCCTCTGATGCGCCTCAGGCTTATGCTACGAACATCTACAACAATAGGCAGTCACAACAGCAAAATCATGACTTGTCCAGCAACAGGTACAACCCAGGGTGGAGGAATCACCCCAATCTTAGATGGAACAATGCGCCACAGCATCAACAGCAGGCACCACCTTTCCAGAATGTTGGAGCACCTAATAGATATGTGCCTCCACCTATGCAACAACACTAGAGGCAACAACAGCAGCAGCAAGAGGCACCTGCCCAACTAGCTACCCACCCTTCCACTTCGTTTGAACCTTTATTGGAAGAGTTAGTGAGACAGATGACTATGCAAAACCTGCAGTTTCAAAAAGATAACATGCAATTTCAGCAGGAGACTAGAGCTTCCATACAGAGTCTCACTAACCAGATGGGTCAGATGGCTACTCAGATAAACCAGGCGTAGTCTCAGAATTCTGATAAGTTGCCATCCCAGACTGTGCAGAATCCAAGGAATGTGAGTGCCATAACCCTCATATCAGGGAAGCAGATTGTTGTGCCTTTAGAGCCCGCTTCTACACCTACACCCGTGCTTGCCACTTGTCCTAGACAGGACAACCATGACGGTCCACGTAGAGCATTTGAGGTGGGTGGATCTTCTTCTCCAGCCGGTGGTTCTTCTTCAGGTGGATCTTCTCCCTTTTCCACCACTACCGCTGCCGCACCTTCTCCATTGGTTGACTGACCTATTCCTCTTCCTTTCCCTTCACGGGCACTTCCTAGCAAAAAGATGGAAGAGGTGAATAGGGAAATTCTGGAGACCTTCAGGAAGGTAGAGGTGAACATACCTCTACTCGATGCCATCAAGCAGATACCGAAGTATGCCAAATTCTTGAAGGAGCTGTGCACACACAAGAGGAAGATGAAGGGCAATGAGAGGATTAGCATGGGAAGGAATGTATCTACGCTTATTGGTAAGTCAGTCCCGCACATTCCTGAAAAGTGCAAGGACCCAGGTATATTTTGCATTCCTTGTGTGATTGGAAACAATAAATTTGAGAATGCCATGCTTTATTTGGGTGCTTCTGTTAATGTCACGCCTTTGTCTATATATGCATCTTTGTCTCTTAGTCCTTTGCAAACCACGGGTGTGGGTTGGCCAATAGGAGTGTTACCCACCCAACAGGTTTCATAGAGGATGTCTTGGTTAGGGTTGGTGAATTGATTTTTCCTGCTGACTTTTATGTTTTGGAAATGGAGGAGGGATTCTCTCATGGATCCGCTCCCATTATCTTAGGCAGGCCATTCTTGAAAACTGCCCGAACTAAGATTGATGTGTATGCTGGAACTTTGTCTATGGAATTTGCTGATATTGTTGCTCATTTTAATATCCTTGATGCAATGAAATTTCCAGCTGAGGACCATTCTCTGTTTAGGATCGATGGATTGGATGACATTATTGATGAATTTGTTGTTGATGACTTTCATTCTTTACATGAGAAGAAACATTCTTTTCTATCTTCTTTGCATTCATGCATTGAATCTGGATTCGAATCAGGATTTGAGAATGATGTTTATAATGTTGTGGATTTGATGAGGATTGTGATGTCCAGGATATTGATGCTATGCATGATATTGATGATGTTGTTGACATATCTGTGATGGACATTGATTTGGACTGTGATGGGATGAGTGTTTTGCCTTTACCTGTACACTCTTTAGAGTCAGAATGCATTAACCACGTTGCAGGAAGTACACTTGAATCTGACTTGCAGGCACCCACTCTTGAGCTGAAACAGCTCCCGGATAACCTCAAGTATGTGTACTTGGAGGATGATGAGAATAAACCGGTGATCATTTCTACCTCCCTTGATTCTGTTAAAGAGGAGAAGTTGCTTGGTGTGCTGAGGAAGCACAAGAAGGCCATTAGTTGGAGTTTGGCTGACATACCTGGTATTAGCCCATCCACATGCATGCATAGAATTCTTTTGGAAGATGGGGCAAAGCCAATGAGACAGCCACAAAGAAGGCAAAACCCCGTGATCATGGACGTCATCAAGAAGGAGGTGACCAAGCTTTTGCAAGCTGGGATCATCTACCCTATTTAAGATAGTCAGTGGGTGAGCCCCATCCATGTTGTGCCCAAGAAAACTGGCCTCACTGTGGTGAAGAATGAGAGGGATGAGCTTATCCCAACTAGAGTGCAGAACAGTTGGAGAGTCTGCATTGACTATAGGAGGCTCAACCAAGCAACCAGGAAAGATCATTTCCCCTTTCCATTCATTGATCAGATGCTGGAGCGCCTGGCAGGTAAATCTCATTATTGTTTTCTTGATGGTTTTTCTGGTTACTTTCAAATAAATATTGCGCCTGAGGATCAAGAGAAAACCACATTCACCTGCCGCTTTGGCACTTTTGCCTATAGGAGGATGCCCTTTGGTCTATGCAATGCCCCTGGTACCTTTCAACGGTGCATGCTTAGAATTTTTAGCGACTTTCTTGAGAGTTGCATAGAGGTGTTTATGGATATTTTACTGTGTATGGATCCTCTTTTGATGCATGTTTAGACAGTCTGGAAAAAGTTTTGAAAAGATTCATAGAAACAAACCTTGTTCTCAATTTTGAGAAATGTCACTTCATGGTTGAACAAGGTTTGGTTCTAGGGCATATCATTTCTGAAAAGGGAATAGAGGTAGACCCTGCTAAGATATCTGTGATTTCGCAGTTGCCTTACCCCTTTTGCGTGCGAAAGGTGCGATCTTTCCTTGGACATGCAGGTTTCTACAGGCGCTTCATCAAAGATTTCAGCAAGAAGGCGCTCCCCTTGTCCAAACTGCTACAGAAGGATATTGACTTTGCTTTTGATGACAGATGCAAGCAGGCATTTGATTGCCTGAAGGAAGCTTTAACCACTACCCCTATCATTCAGGCACCGGATTGGACAACCCCATTTGAGCTCATGTGTGATGTGTCTAATTATGCATTGGGGGCTGTCTTGACACAGAAAATTGACAAGCTGCCGAGAGTGATCACTATGCTTCACGCACTTTGGATGCTGCCTAAGCAAATTATACCACCACTGAAAAAGAGTTGTTGGCAATTGTTTTTGGCCTTGATAAGTTTAGGTCATATTTTCTTGGATCACCTGTTATTGTGTATATGATGGACAAATTTGTAAGCACCAAAATATGATGTCACAAACTTGTTTCACAATCGGCAAGTATGACCGAATCGTTCAAGTAATAAAACTTGGTAAGACCAAGTATCGTTCTTCCCAAAGGACACACGACCTAGTTTAGTTATGTGGTTTCTTGATTAACTAAGACTTACAAACGAAATATTTGAGTTTAAAATGCAAGACAGAAAATAAACATGTATGCATGAATTTTGATCAATGGCAAAGACAAAAGATAAACACTTTCAATGGAATATATGAATGAATATGTTGTTGGGGGTCAATTTCATCTCATCCACTCTCATATATTTTAGGAATTCAACATTCAAATCATCATTGTTAATGCCACTCTCTAATGTACCATTCTAGATGGCTTCTCCCTAATCAAATAGTTCATACAATTCCTAGCATTCCTAATGATTAGTTCATGAGTGCAGGAGCTTAAAGGCAACCAATAGAATATTGTCAGTATAATATTGGGAGAAATTCCCCGGATCTAGACTTCCCCGTACGTGTCCGTATCGACAAAACCAATAATCATGCATTGGAATGAGTTAAACAATGCAAGCATTGAGCAAAGAGGAAAAACCCTAACTAATGATGAAAGAAAGCATATGTCTTAATTCAAAGATGTACTCAACAGATTCCATATATGAGAGCTTCAAGAGATTACATTGATTCCCCAACAAACATACAAGGTTTAGTTCACCATATTCATGGTTAACCTAGATGAATAACAATGAAAGTATGAAAGAATAAACCCAATAAAGTGGAAGAGGTAGCCTGAGCATCCAAGATCCTCCTTCAAAGGGGTGAAAGAGAGAGTGTTTGCCTCGTTTCTGCCAAAGATCCCTAACTAAAGGACGTGCAAGCCCTTATATACTAATCTAGAGTTACAAAAGATTACAAAAGCCCAAGCCCAAAAAGTGCCGCTCAGCGCCATTTACCGCTCAGCGGTGGTTACGCGTCTTCTTTCTTCCCCTCAGCGGCCATTTGCCCCTCAGCGGTTCCAACGCCACCTCTTGAGTGCCGCTCAGCGGTAGTTTGCCGCTGAGCGGTGCCTTCGACTTCTCTTTTTGCACTCTTTCTTGTCTTTTCTAATGTCCTCTCTCTCATTCTTCACTTCTTTCACCAAATTCACCTCAAAACCTGCACAAAAACACTCAAATCAAGCATAAACCTGTCCAGCTCTCTTATTTCTGAAAATATAAACAAAATGCATGATTTCAAGCTAGTTTCTAAGTCTAAAGGTTGCTTTTAGTATCACTTTTAAGCATGAAAATAACAGTTTTTCAACTGTTATCACAACCCCAAACTTAGAACTTTGCTTGTCCTCAAGCAAACAAAATGTAACTCCATCTCCAATCAATTCATATGATGGTTCACTCATTCAAAATCCTCTTTTCAAGATAAGTAATAACTTCACTCAAACTTATGACCAAGAGTTAATTCAAGATGTGCACATGCTTTAGTGTTCACAAAGTCATTTAAGTTCCAACAAATGCTATTTTTCATGAATGATCAATCAATTAAGCATGGATGTTCATGTGCTTATGGAATCTTTCCTCACTAGGTAAAGTGTTTCACTCAACACACAAGTGTATAAGAGGTAAAGTGTTTCACTCATTCACTCCACTATCACAATGTCACATGAATCAACTTTGCCTTTCATTTAACCACAATCAAATACATTCACAAGCATGCATCATCACAAGGACTTTTCAATGGCTTATAATGTGGCTGGGCTAACAAGAAAATTGGTTTTTCTGGATCACAAAATCCTTGAGTTAAGAGAATCATAACAACACAATCTTCTTATTCATTCCCAACTTTCTTTTGCCTTTGCTTTTGCATTTGCATTGAGCTTTGCTTCTTTTTCTTTTCTTTTCTTTGCATATTCTTACTTTTTAGCTGTTAGCTCAATGCTTTTTCCTTTTTCATGTTTCCCCAATAACCCCAAACTTGAACATTTAACAATACCACACAAGATCTTCTACTTAACTCAAGGTAAAGATTTTCAATCAAGGGTGTTCAGTGTATATTTAAGGCTAAGGGTTCAAAGGATAGAACACAACGTGTTCTCTTTTAGAAGGCTAACTTTATGAATTTGGCCAATAAAAAAGGTTTCAAAAACACGGCCTTTGATCATATGATGCAAAACAAGCAATTTATTCAATCATAGAAAACTTGGGCAAAGTCATTCATGCTTTCAAAGTAATAGCATTCAACAATAACAACTCTGGAGCTCAAAACCTCACATATAAGCTCATTCACATTTGACATGCACATCCTGTTTAATTTCACAATCACAATCATGATATTATGCATTTATTCACAAAGCTTGTGAATCACCTGTATAAGCATTTTAATGTGCACATCATCTCAACATCAATCAATCAATAAGCATCATCAAGCATTACTTATCACACAATCACAGTTAATAGCAAACCATCATAACAAACCAGGTGTTCAATAGAGTACATCAAACCCTAATCTAAAAACAAAAACAAATAAGTTCAGAAAACTTAAACCACAAAAGCATAATCATATGATAGCATTCATCAGTAAATGCTATCTCAGCTCCTCATCAGTCCGAGCTCTCTGTATCTTCCTCTTCTTGAATCTTATAGTCTTGATTCTTTTTGCCCGATGAGGAGGCCATCCCTACATCAAACATAATTCACAAAACCAACAGATACATTGTTAAGCATTAGTAAACCACAATGAAGAAATCATCCCCTTCAATGATGCTCTCTCCCAACCCCAAACTTAGATGGAAAACTAGTGAGAAAGTGAGTGAAAGGGAGATTTTCTTAAAAGGGAATAGGGAAAAGATGTGGAGAACCTTGGAAAAGGTATGTGGGAGTGTGTGTGCAGAGAAGAGCCTGAAAATATAAAAACGCGCAGCTTAGGGTTTAAAAATACCCCAATGGGCTCGGGTTCCGCTAAGGGGAACTTAAGCCCATCTGCGATAGTACCGCTCAGCGGTAATTGCCGCTCAGCGGCACTTTCGTGATGTGCCCTTCTCCTTCTTTTCTTGACCTAAGTGCCTTCCTAACATACCCCTCATAGATTCCCTGCAATTCAATGTTAAAAATGCTTATGCAAATCCTAAAAATAAACAAACAGAAAACAATCAATCAACTGGGTTGCCTCCCAGGTAGCGCTTGTTTAACGTCACGAGCCTGACCCAAAATCCACCAACACCCATCAGTAGGTGTTTCAAACTTACCAGCACCCATCAGTAGGTGCAAAATCTTCTCACCAACACCCATCAGTAGGTGTTACAAACTTAGTATCCTTCAGTAGATACTTAATCACCTAGCATCCTTCAGTAGATGCTAGATCCAACAAAATAATGTCCAGAATAATGTTCACAAATTATAAATTACAAAATCAAATCAAAAGTTTTTAAATCCACTGGGTTGCCTCCCAGCAAGCGCTCTTTTAACGTCATTAGCTTGACCCAGTAAAGCTCATGTTCCTTCTTCTTTTTCTTCTTTCTACTGAACTTCTTCAGAAATTTGATCAAACCAGGAACCTGTTGCAATGTCTCAATCATAGGAACTTTAATCTCCAATTTCTTGAAGATTTCCATAAAGCACTTAAATTTCTTTTCCTTCCTATGATTCTTCTTTAGATGAGGATGTGATTTTTCATGTGATTTCTTCTTCTTTCCTCTCATCTTCTTTTTCTTCCTTTTTCTCTCCCTAAATTTTCTCTTTTTCTCTTCTTTTATTTTTTTCTTCCTTTCTCTTTTTCTCCTCAACTTCTTTATCTTCACACAAATTTTCTTTCTCTCTTTTCTCTCAACCAATTCTTTTTCTTTTTCTTCATCTTTATCTTTCTCACTCAACTCTTCTTTCTCTTTTCTCTCTACCCTTTCCTCATCTCCCTCTAATTTTTCCTCATCAAGAATCTTGTCACTTTCAGTGATAATGACTTGCCCTTCCTCCTTAAGGTTAACATCAGTATTAACATCATCATTTAATATCTGACTAATGTGACGAAGTTGCATCTCCATTCTTTTACATGATTCTTCAATGCTTTTCTGAGTAGAGTCGGAATTTTTCAAAAATCGTTGAAGGGTATCCTCCAACCTATCCAAACTTCCTGATAGAAAGGGTTGTTGCTGCCATTGTTGTTGTGGTTGGTTCTCAAATTGTCCAGCAGCTTGCCAAAATTGGCTTTGATCCATGCTTGAGTGAGGTTCCCACCATTGGTTGAGATTACTTTGGTAGAATTGAGTGCCCCTATAATTAAACTCTTGACCAAATTGCATTCTGCAGACATTAGGCACAAAACCCTAAAAACAATTGTTAGCACAAAAAGATAGAGAAAAGAAAATAAAGATTGAAAAGATATAAGAAGATAAGAGATTTAGAAGATAGAATCAAATAAAATAAAATAAAACCTAATCTAAAAAATAAAATCTAATCTAAAAGATAAAATAAAATAAAATCTAACCTAACCTAAAAGATAGAATAAGAATAAAATAAAATCTAACCTAAAAAGATAAAAAGATAAAATCTAATAAAATAAAATAAAATCTAATCTAAAAAAAAATAAAAATAAAATCTAACCTAAAAAAAAATCTAATCTAATCTAACCTAAAATAAAATCAAATCAAATAAAAACCGAAAAATAAAAAACAGAAAATAAAAATAGAAAACAGAAAAACAGAAAACAGAAAAATAAAATAAAATCAAATAAAATACAAACTGAAAAATATAAACAGAAAAATAAAATAAAATTAAAAAAATTCGAAATTTAAATTAAAAATAAAAAAATAAGTCAAAGATAATCAATAATCACACAAATTAACCAGTTAAACCACGAGTCCCCGGCAACGGCGCCAAAAACTTGATGGACAAATTTGTAAGCACCAAAATATGATGTCACAAACTTGTTTCACAATCGGCAAGTATGACCGAATCGTTCAAGTAATAAAACTTGGTAAGACCAAGTATCGTTCTTCCCAAAGGACTCACGGCCTAGTTTAGTTATGTGGTTTCTTGATTAACTAAGACTTACAAACGAAATATTTGAGTTTAAAATGCAAGACAGAAAATAAACATGTATGCATGAATTTTGATCAATGGCAAAGACAAAAGATAAACACTTTCAATGGAATATATGAATGAATATGTTGTTGGGGGTCAATTTCATCTCATCCACTCTCATATATTTTAGGAATTCAACATTCAAATCATCATTGTTAATGCCACTCTCTAATGTACCATTCTAGATGGCTTCTCCCTAATCAAATAGTTCATACAATTCCTAGCATTCCTAATGATTAGTTCATGAGTGCAGGAGCTTAAAGGCAACCAATAGAATATTGTCAGTATAATATTGGGAGAAATTCCCCGGATCTAGACTTCCCCGTACGTGTCCGTATCGACAAAACCAATAATCATGCATTAGAATGAGTTAAACAATGCAAGCATTGAGCAAAGAGGAAAAACCCTAACTAATGATGAAAGAAAGCATATGTCTTAATTCAAAGATGTACTCAACAGATTCCATATATGAGAGCTTCAAGAGATTACATTGATTCCCCAACAAACATACAAGGTTTAGTTCACCATATTCATGGTGAACCTAGATGAATAACAATGAAAGTATGAAAGAATAAACCCAATAAAGTGGAAGAGGTAGCCTGAGCATCCAAGATCCTCCTTCAAAGGGGTGAAAGAGAGAGTGTTTGCCTCGTTTCTGCCAAAGATCCCTAACTAAAGGACGTGCAAGCCCTTATATACTAATCTAGAGTTACAAAAGATTACAAAAGCCCAAGCCCAAAAAGTGCCGCTCAGCGCCATTTACCGCTCAGCGGTGGTTACGCGTCTTCTTTCTTCCCCTCAGCGGCCATTTGCCCCTCAGCGGTTCCAACGCCACCTCTTGAGTGTCGCTCAGCGGTAGTTTGCCGCTGAGCGGTGCCTTCGACTTCTCTTTTTGCACTCTTTCTTGTCTTTTCTAATGTCCTCTCTCTCATTCTTCACTTCTTTCACCAAATTCACCTCAAAACCTGCACAAAAACACTCAAATCAAGCATAAACCTGTCCAACTCTCTTATTTCTGAAAATATAAACAAAATGCATGATTTCAAGCTAGTTTCTAAGTCTAAAGGTTGCTTTTAGTATCACTTTTAAGCATGAAAATAACAGTTTTTCAACTGTTATCAGTATACTGACCATGCAGCTCTAAAGTTTCTGTTGAAAAAGGCTGAGTCAAAGCCTAGATTGATTAGGTGGATGCTACTACTCCAGGAGTTTGACTTGCAGATTGAAGACCGGAGTGGAGCACAGAATTTGGTTGCAGACCACCTCAGCCGGATTGAGAAAGCTGGGAATGAAGTTGATGTGTTGCCCATCCAGGATGACTTTCCTGATGAGAGTTTGTTGATGATTTCTTATTCTCACCCCACTCCTTGGTTTGCACACATTGTAAATTATTTGGTTGCTTCTGTTTTTCCTCCCTTAGCATCACGTGCTCAGATTGCTAAAATTAAGAGTGATGCTAAGTATTATGTTTAGGATGACCCATATTTGTGGAAGTTGTGCAATGACCAGGTTACTAGGAGATGCATTCCGGACCATGAGATTGACTCGGTCCTGCAGTTTTGTCATGCCTCCTCACCTGGTGGTCATCTGGGGATACAGAGAACAGCTCGCAGGGTGCTTGACTGTGGTTTCTATTGGCCTTCCATCTTCAAAGATGCGGAGAGGATTTGCAGCACTTGTGAGCCTTGTCAGAGAGCAGGAGGATCAATTTCACAGAGACAAGAGATGCCTCAATAGCCTATGCTGTTCTGTGAGGTGTTTGATGTATGGGGTATAGATTTCATGGGTCCTTTTCCTGTTTCTTTTGGTTTCTCTTATATTCTCCTTGCTGTGGATTATGTTTCAAAATGGGTGGAAGCTAGAGCCACCAGGACTAATGATGCTCGGGTTGTTGTAGATTTTGTTAGATCTCACCTCTTTTGCAGGTTTGGAGTGCCTAAAGAAATTGTTAGTGATCAGGGAACCCATTTTTGCAACAGATCCATGCAAGCTTTGCTCAAGAAATATGGGGTGACGCACAGAGTTTCTACACCTTACCACCCCCAAACAAATGGGCAAGCTGAGATCTCCAACAGGGAGATTAAGAGGATTTTGGAGAAGATTGTCCAGCCCAACAGGAAAGATTGGAGTAATCGATTGGACGATGCTCTTTAGGCCCACAGGACTGCCTACAAAGCACCCATTGGGATGTCTCCCTATCGGGTTGTCTTTAGAAAGGCATGTCATTTACCAGTTGAGATTGAGCATCAGGCATATTGGGCTGTGAAGACTTGTAACTTGTCCAATGACCAAGCTGGAGAGGAAAGGAAGTTGCAACTGAATGAATTGGATGAGATCCGATTGGAGGCCTATGAGAACTCGAAGTTCTACAAAGAAAGGACCAAGAGGTTCCATGATAGCTCCATTGTTAGAAAGGACTTCGAGGTTGGCCAACAGGTTTTGTTGTATAACTCTAGACTCGGCCTCATGGGTGGTAAGTTGAGATCAAAGTGGACTGGACCTTTTGTTGTGACTAATGTTTATCCTTATGGTGCAGTAGAGATCCAAGGTCCATCTGCAGCTAAAAGCTTCAAGGTGAACGGGCATAGATTGAAGCCTTTCCTCAGCAATCCTTCTTTGTTGGATGCAGTGGTGGAGGCGACATCTTTGGTCCACCCCACCTACCCTCCCATCTGACTCAGGGAGTTTCTTTTCTCCTTCCCTCCTCACTTTTATTGCACTTTGTCGATATCTGATGACTGTTCTGATTGTTTGATCTGCTGATTGTGACACACTGAGGACATTGTGTCGTTTAAGTGTGGTCTATTAGGGGAGGTTGTTTCTCTATTCATGTTTCGGTTTTTATGTAGTTTGTTGTGTTTTGTGTACAGTTTTGCATGCTTTTCGTGAATTCTGGATTGTGATTAGGTTGTCAGTTTTCCTTCACTTCATTGATACTCTGATTTGTTAGATTCCTTGCTTTTCTTTGCTTGGAAGATGATCATGATGTTTTAGAGTTGAATTGATGGTGACCATATTACCTGTGTAAGATTTGAGCCATTTGATGATCTTTCTTGTGTGTGATATGTCTCTTGATTGCTTGCACATATGACTTGGCATGACTCTTTTTGATGATTCTTGATTGATACGCATGTTTGAAAGTGATAAAGGCATTTTGTTGTTGAGCCTCTAGAGCCAGATGAGGCTACCCTGTTTTGATCCGTTGATAACCCTTTTGAGCCTATGTTTTTCCTCATTTCTTTGTTTTGAAGCTCATACATCAGCCCTAAGTGAAAAAGCATTATTACCTTAGCCTTAGGGAATTTTGGAGCTTTGGAATTGTTTTGGGAATAAGTGTGTTCTCCTGGGAGTTTCAGATGAATTGGCTAGTGAGTCCTCTTCTTATCGTGTTTTTGTAAATATGTGGTGTATCTTGTCTCTTGAAATTGTGTGCTGAATAGAGTAAAAAAAGAGACAGGATGAAAATAAAAAAAAAGAGAGCAGAAAAACAGTGAAAAATGAAAAAAAAATAATGGAGTCAAGAAGAGGATGGAATTAGAGGTTGTGGGTGTGTTTGAATGTGTTTACACTTGTTCCCCATTGCTCCTCTGTTCCTTATGGTTTGTAGCTTCTTATCCAGATATATCCTCCCTTGTCCTTGGCCCCATTACGACCATGAAAAGACCTTTTGATTTGAACATGCGTATGTACTTGAGTGTTGATATTAGAGGCTTGCCAAGTCTATTTGTGTTTGCTTCCTTGAGTGCATTGAGTGACATTGATTTACCTTAAACACGTGAGAGAAACAC
The DNA here is from genome assembly GCF_029865625.1 of Vigna umbellata. NCBI lineage: Eukaryota > Viridiplantae > Streptophyta > Magnoliopsida > Fabales > Fabaceae > Vigna > Vigna umbellata. Next base: position 16,671,086 of record NC_142175.1, on the reverse strand, counting down.
TGATTGTGTGCATCTGTGAGGCTCTGTTGCTTTTGATTCATCTCTTGAACTGATTGACTGTTTTCCTTGTACTGAACTGTTTGGATGATTCTTTAAGTATTTGCTTTCATTGACTCAGTGTGGGATTCTACCTATACCTTTTATTGTCCAAGTTTTGTGAGAATTGTGCAACTGTGTTTCTGTTTTGGAGTCTTTGTTGTTTGTTTGTCGAGTCTGTGTCACCTCCCTGATGTTTGAGTAGTTCCCTAGTTTTCGTCTTGGTTTTGCCTAGGAGTGCAAAAGACTAAGTGTGATCTATTTTGATGAGTTGTTATTTCTTGAACTATATTTAGTTTATTGCACTTAAATCAACCAGGGAATTGTGTTTAATTGTTTGTTATTTCCCCGTTTTCCGAATTCTGCTTAATTTCGTCAGAAATTCGTAATTGTGCTAATTTGGGTTTTCTGAGCTGATTAAGTGCATTTCTGGTTGCAGGGAAGTTGTGGAAAAATCATCTGGAGCATTGGGATATGGCGTGACACACTCAAAGGCTCAACATTTAGTCATTTAGATTCTAATTAAAGTTGTAATTTCGTTTTCTAGAAGCCCTTAATTAGAATTAGGTGTTTTGGACCCTTTTAGGGGCAATTTTGTAAAAAGACCCATTTGTAGGATGATAACAGTTGAAAAACTGTTATTTTCATGCTTAAAGTTGATACTAAAAGCAACCTTTAGACTTAGAAACTAGCTTGAAATCATGCCTTTTGTTTATATTTTCAGAAATAAGAGAGCTGGACAGGTTTATGCTTGATTTAAGTGTTTTTGTGCAGGTTTTGAGGTGAATTTGGTGAAAGAAGTGAAGAATAAGAGAGAGGACATTAGAAAAGACAAGAAAGAGTGCAAAAAGGAGAAGTCGAAGGCACCGCTCAGCGGCAAACTACCGCTGAGCGGCACTCAAGAGGTGACGTTGGAACCGCTGAGGGGCAAAATGGCCGCTGAGGGGAAGAAAGAAGACGCGCAATCACCGCTGAGCGGTAAATACCGCTGAGCGGCACTTTTTGGGCTTGGACTTTTGTAATCTTTTGTAACTCTAGATTAGTATATAAGGGCTTGCACGTCCTATAGTTAGGCATCTTTGGCAGAAACGAGGCAAACACTCTCTCTTTCACCCCTTTGAAGGAGGATCTTGGATGCTCAGGCTACCTCTTCACCTTTATTGGGTTTATTCTTTCATACTTTCATTGTAATTCATCTAGGTTCACCATGAATATGGTGAACTAAACCTTGTATGTTTGTTGGGGAATCAAAGTAATCTCTTGAAGCTCTCATATATGGATTTGTTGAGTACATCTTTGAATTAAGACATATGCTTTCTTTCATCATTAGTTAGGGTTTTTCCTCTTTGCTCAATGCTTGCATTGTTTAACTCATTCTAATGCATGATTATTGGTTTTGTTGATACGGACACGTACGGGGAAATCTAGATCCGGGGAATTTCTCCCAATATTATACTGACAATATTATATTGGTTGCCTTTAAGCTCCTACACTCATGAACTAATCATTAGGAATGCTAGGAATTGTATGAACTCACTAGTGGAAAAATGACTTTTTATAACGTACAAAAATGACATTTTATATCGTAGTTACTGGGGATATAGTTCTGGGCGATATAGTAAGTCTGCACATTTTATAACGTAGCAAAAATTTACGTTATAATATGTTCAACATATTATAACGTAGTTTCTGATGTACGTTATAATATGTGCAGTTTATTATAACAAATTCTGCATTTGTCCGTTATAATAGGTGGAAGATATTATAACGTAGAAAATTTTGTACGTTATAATATGTTATATATTATTACGTATATATTATTGTACGTTATAATATGTGATCAACATACCATATCATACATTGCTTAGTACGTTATAATAAATGTTTTTAAAAAAAAAATTGATTATTAAATTTGACATCCAATGAAATTATAATAATATTCCTGTATTATCATCTCATCCAATCCATTTATAATAAATATAGCTTTAAATAAACAAATTTATTGAAACTAACAAAATAGAATTCATTTCAAATATTAAATAGTCTAATATTTAATACATCATTTATACATGAGTCTATATATTAGATCCAAAATATTACATTAATGTACATACACTATTTAAGTGTAGCCAAGTTTCTACTAACACTTAAAATAAAAGAAGCCCAGTTCCTTCTAATTTCTTCCATGTCTGCAGCTTCCATGGGAGATGAATCATTAAAGATCTACAAATAAAATAATAGAGTTAAAACAATATTGTAATGAATAGTTGGATAAGTATTTAGTTAGTATTTTAATACCTTATTCCATGATTCAATAATGTTTGTACAAATAATGGTATGCATGTGTTTCATTACATAATACCCACACTCATAGCTGCCCAATTGACGTCGACACTGCAAATTAAATACAAATAATGAAGACTCATTCAAATCAAAGACACAAAATATCAGATTATACTCTAGCTAGCCTTTGCACCATGTAGCTCTGTATATTTTGCTAAACCAAATTTCACAAAACCAACAACAGAACCAATTGGTCATAAAAATAACAATCACAAAACACAAAACAAAGAAGGTGAACTTCTCTTACATTAGGTGTGATTATTTGCATCTTCTTCCTAGAAATAGATGGAACACCCCGCAACCTTGAATGAGCTTCCAAAGACCTATACAAAAGTTTGACATCCATCACATCATAATAATAATAATAATATAGGAAGGAATCAAAATAAAAAGGAAAACTTACGCCTCTAATATATTTTTGATGGACAATGTGTTAGCTTTCTTATGCAAGGAACATAAGAGAACTACAAGAGAACGATCAGGAACAATAACTAGCAATTGCCAATGACCCCTACAAGTTAGAATAATATTAATTAAAAGAAACTTTTAAACTACTCATGAAAAATTAAAAAATTATGTACTTACTTATGCAAGTAAGGTGCTAAATAGACCTCTTTACCAGCTTTTTCAAACATTTCTATCAAGTACTTTTGCACCTCCTCTGATTTATTTCCTACCGTTTGAATTATAACAGGATCAAGAAATCCATAGATAGTAGCATTCCTTCTCTCGATGCAGAGGTGATGCAAATACCTTCAATATCAACAAATAATGTTCAAATAAATACACGAATGCAATATGATAGTATTTCCATGGTTTGTGAAGGTTTACTTACAAATTCCAAAGTTGTAGAACTGTTGTAGAGAGGAGATCATTACCAATGACAATTTCACAAATATCCCTATGACATACATATAAAGTGGTGGTAGTAGTCTTGCATGTGAGTTCAGAAGGCATATCTATCTCAATAGTTTTATTCCCCATTGTGACTACCGCTGCACCAAGTTGTTGGAGAGGAGACAATTGTGGTTGAGGAGGTGTAACAATGTTTGTATTCTTAGAAACGTCCTATATTTGACCACAAAATAAGTCCAATATTATATGCATCCAAATACAACAAATACATAAGTAATTAAGGCAAATATGAATATAAATTCTTACTAAAATTGGCTTTGCCAATCTGGCTGGCCAAATGATAAAATTTCCTGGAGCTTGCCCCACTGTTTGAACCTCTTCACTAGGCAAAGGAACACGAGCAGAAGAATCTTTAATATCTACAACCACCACTCGCAACATATCATCTTTAATAGCCTCGTGGTGGATGGTGCTTCCCAAATTATATATTTTACCTAAGATACAAAAAAGATGACAATTGTTGAGTAAAATGGTATAAATGACTTACTTAGCACATATATAGAGAGGCAACAAGTATAGAGAGGCTGCAAGTATAGACAACATTGTGGTTCAAAGGCTAAATGCAATTTTCAAAATGATTCAATATCAGGAATGTGGATACAGATTTCAATGATTCAACAATTTACCTAGAGCCACCAAATGCCAGTGGGGATCATCAACATACAATTCACAATCAACAGGGACATCAACACCATCCCCTGATTCCTCAGGAAGAGGACAACTCCCCTTTGTGCTAGCAACATGGGAAGCCCCCTTTGGTGGACCTTGAATAGTCAATCCTAAGGATGCTATCTCTGATTTGATTTCTGATAATAACTCATCTCTCAATTCTGGGAACAATTCTTTCTTAAACTCATTTCTTAACACCTTTTTATCGGATTCACTAAGTTGTGCTAAAGTAACCTTTCGAGTAGGACCACCAAAGAATTGCTTGAGTCCTACCCCTCGTCCAACACCACGGATATATCCTGGATGCTCCGGACGTCCAATGGCAACCGCTAATATGTCATCTCGGCCTTCTTGAGTGAATGACCCTTGAGACCTTTTCTCCACTAAGTCATCCTGAAAAAATAGTGTTTTAGTTCATCTATTACAGAATATATGCCAAAAAAGATATCTAAAGACATTAAAATTAAAATTAGGCTTATTATGAGTTTCTAACAATCTTCTCCGCTACAAGTCGAGTTTCTTCAGAAGTGTATTCTCCTGATGGCTTAGTGCGAGCTCTCTTCCATTTCTCATGACGTGGAGGTGGAGAAATCTTACTCAAATCTGACCCATCATCGGTAGCTAAGGAAGAGGCCTCATGGATCATAATCTCCTCTAACCTATCGTATCCCCCACGAGACAATCTGTGTGGGTGGAGATTATTTTTTTGAAGGTCTTGTGCAACTTTTCTCTTTTCCTATTTCAAACATGTGACATAAACAATTAATAACAAATTATGAAACAGAAAAAATGAATCTCAAATTATAAATAAAACATTAAATTTACCTGAAAGACATGTTCTAATCGTTTGTCCCGAAAAGCCTGCCACGTTTCCTCATCAAGGAACTGATATATCTCACAAGGATTCTTGTGACTTAACTTACCATAAATATACCGACTAGTAAGGTCAGTCTTAAAACCCCTCCACCGCTGCCCAGCATATGATATCCATTTACTTCTCAATAAGTTGTTGTTTGGGACGTCATATGTTAGCTAAATAATAAGTACATGAATGTTATATTTACAAATTTTTTAATAATTGTGGAAGTTAAGTTAAGACTTTCATACCATGATAGTTTGCCATATTTGGTTCTTCACTTCTTCAGGAACATGGTCCCATTTGTCAATAAGAATACTAACCTTACTTCTACCAAGTAAGGCCACAAAGCTAGTGAATCTTGCACGGTTGTCTCCAATAACTTTTCCTGTACTCATATCAAATTGAATGGGCAATTTCTGATCAGCATTACGACTAACAGTCAAGTCTTTTAGCCTAGTCGCACGTCTACACTTGGGTTGGGTAGACGATTGACTTTGGTCCTCACTTTGTGGTGGTGTAGGTGTAGATGGATCAGCCATAAACCTGTTTTAACAAAAAATTGAAAATAAAATTTAATTGAATACACCAAGGATTCTGATGCATGGAAACCTGGATTTGGTATACTAAGGCAAAGCAACAGAACCTTAAGAAAATAAGGAAAAGTAAGAAAAATGGCTAAAACGAAGCATTGGTTTTTCAGAATTTATAGGGAGTTATAACATCACTAGTGATAAATTATGACTTACAAACGCAAAATATATTGAATTGCTTTTTCATGTTATTTTTTCTTGTGCAATCCCATTCTTTTCAATCTAAAAAGGATGTAGTATTTGTGAGGATAAGCCAATGACTTTGGGTATGTATTGAATTTCCTCATTCAAGTGAATTTGATATGAGGCTTACGTTCTTTGTCCTTTTGTGCAGGCACTTTTGCATGCTTCTGTTGCTTGCAACCGTAAGCTTGTTGTGGACTGGGTTCTAAAACATAGTCTATCACAGCGACGTTTCCCTTCTATTATTTACACATCTAATAGAACTTAAAAATCATCTTTCGTTTTTTATACTAAACCAGCAACAGGAAAATTTACTTAGCATTTCTAATTCATTCCCTTCTCCACACAAAGTAGCTTGCCCTCGAAAGTAACTTCACAGTATTGGTCTCTCACATACCCAATTAGTTATTTATTGCATTCTTAGTTACTTCATTGACAGAAGATCCAGCAGAAGATATCATGTTCCAGAGCAGAATTTGAATATAGATCAATGGCTTTAGACACTTGTAAACTTGTATGAATTAAACAACTCCTTCAAGAATTATAAATTTGTGATTTAAGAAGGTGAAATTGTACTATAGGCAGCCCTTAATATCACCTCCAATCCAGTATGTATATATAAAACACTTTCAAAAGAGGAAGATTTTTCAAATAATCTTGGCTTCACAACCAAATTAATCCCCCTTTTGAGTTGTTGAAGCCATTTAGTTAACATTAGCACTCCATCTAGGATCTCAAACAACAAAAGAAACAAACAAACATAGTGAAGTAAGAAAAGTAGACAAACAACCTAAAGTCCAGATTATTGACTAGATCAGCACAGATTAATAGACAAGCATCAACCCTCTTACTTTCTCTCTTTTGAACATAATATTATCAAGTAAATAATGGCGAGTTTCGTTCCCAATCTGAAAGTGAAAGACCAGAAATGTGTCCTATATTATATGAGCAGTGAAGTTGTAGAAGTTGTAGAAAAACGTTGACAAAAGAGCATTGAACTCACCTATTAAAAACTGGTGTTAAATTTCAAAAAGGTCACAGATTTCTTGCAACAACAATGGCAGCATCAACAAGGTACACGTTTCTTCAAGTCTCGTAATGGCAGCATCAACAATGGCAGCATCTCAAATAGTAAGACCTGGATTTGTGAGAGAAGATGTGAAAGGTTCAATCCTTTACTAGGTGACCTGGATTTGTGAATAAAGTTGAATATATTGAAGCACAAATAGAAATTCTGATTTTATCTATATCTCAGGTTTGAACATAATACTTGTTAATTTGGAAGGCCTATCATACTCAAAATAAAGAAATTTAGCAATTTTTTAATGATGTTGGGATAAAGATTAAGCAAACTACTGAGGAAGATATAACTAAATCTTGATCCAGAAAATGACAACTGATAAAGCCTTTAACCACATTATATACAATTAATCATGAAAAATTAATAAAGCTATGGGGTAATTATATACAATGAATCATTTATAAATTGGTGACAACATAAACAGTAAAAAGAAATAGAAAGTTGGATAATTCCTTGTTTCCAACAGAGAAAGAAGTAACAAAATTGACAAAAGCTGGTGAGACAACAAAGCAAGGGAAAGAAAGCAAAAACCTTCTCCACTATGTTGGAATATTCTCCCATAACCCTTCATGATGGTCATCACGTGTGGCATGGACATCATCAACTTCGGTATCAACATCCAATGTTGGTATATTTGTGGAGAAAGATGGTGTCTCATAAATATCAAGTGTTGAACCGTCATTTGGATGACTACCATGTGTAGTTCTTCCTTGGAGCACAATTGACCATCTTTTGTTAGAAGGATCATTGACATAAAAAACTTGTTTTGCTTGAGATGCCATGATGAATGGCTCATCAGTATATTTGGCCTTATGTAAATCAACTAAGGTAAAACCCAAATCATCAGTTTTAACACCATTATTACTATCAACCCATTTACATTTAAAAACAGGAACTCTAAAACTTGTATAATCAATCATCCATATATCTTCAATTACACCAAAGTAACACATTGAAGCCATAATAGGATGTTTATCCTTTGAGCTAGAAAAATGCATTGATTCAGCCACAACCATAACTCCACTATTTTGCATAGTACTTTTATCATCTTCAGATTTTGTATAAAATGAACAATTATTAATATCATATCCACTCCAACATATGACATCAAAGTTTGGCTCACATGCTAACCATTTCAATGTATCACAACTTGTATTATCAATTTGAACTTTTTCTTTGAACCACCTTAAGAAAGTCTTGTTATGCTCATTAATCAACCACTTCTCAGGCATCCGTGGATTATCTCTCTTTACAATGTCTTTGTGAGCACTTAGGTAGGGTTGGACAATGTCAGTGTTATTCAAGATATAAAAATGTGCTTGGATAACTTCATGTCGTGCCAATGTCACCACTTTTGCACTTCGAGTACCTTTACCAGCAATTCTTCCATGGTGGCGAGTTTTAGGTACCCCTATAGCTTCAATTTCTGATATGTATTCTGTACAAAACTCAATAGCTTCCTCTGCAATATATCTTTCAACAATTGATGCTTCAGGACGATATTGGTTCTTGACGTACCCTTTCAATATCTTCATGTATCGCTCAATTGGGTACATCCATCGCAAGAACACAGGTCCACAAAGTCTAATTTCCCTTACTAAATGTACAATCAAGTGAACCATGATATCAAAAAATGATGGAGGGAAATACATTTCCAACTCACATAATATAACTTTAGCCTCATTCTCCAAATAGTCCAACCATGCAGGCTCAAAAACTTTACTACAAATGGCATTAAAAAAGAAGCATAATCTAGTTAATGCATATCTAATATTCTTAGGCAATATTCCTCGAATCGCCACTGGTAGGAGTTGTTGCATTAAAACATGACAATCATGAGATTTTAACCCAAGTAATTTTAAATCCTTCATAGATACAAGTCGTTTCACATTGGAAGAGTAACCATGCGGAACTTTCACACCATGTAAAAACTCACAGAAACTTCTCTTTTCTTGTTTAGATAATGTGTGACATGCTGGAGGCAAGTATGTTCGTTTGCCATGAGATTGTGGAGCTAATTGTTCTCTTATTCCCATTTCAACCAAGTCCAAGCGACTCTTCATACCATCTTTTGTCTTGCCTTGAATATTAAGGAGTGTTCCAATAATACTGTCACACACATTTTTCTCTACATGCATGACATCTATACAATGTCTCACATCAAGCATCCTCCAATATGGGAGATCAAAGAAGATTGATCTTTTCTTCCATATGTTTGTAGTTGTGGCTTGCTTTTTTGTCTTGCCAAGCACAACATTTATGTCCTTTACACGTTCATATACTTCTAATCCACTTAAAGGCGTTGGAGCTATTTCATTTTCTTGACATCCATTAAATGCTTTTTTTAATTTACGAAAAGGATGGTTTGCACTAAGAAATCTTCGATGTCCAATGTAAACCGTTTTCTTTCCATGCTTAAGTTGATGGTGACATGTGCCTTCTTCACATATAGGGCATGCTTTGTGACCCTTTGTGCTATACCCACTCAAATTACCATATGCTGGAAAGTCATTGATTGTACAAAATAACATGGCATGCAACTTAAAAGTGGAGCCTGCGTACCCGTCGAACACATCAACGCCTTCCTCCCACAACATTTTCAAATCTTCAACTAGCGGGCTTAAATAAACATCAATGTCGTTTCCTGGTTGTCGTGGACCAGAAACCATTAAAGATAACATGACGTATTTACGTTTCATGCACAACCAAGGCGGTAAGTTGTAGATCACTAACATGACAGGCCATGAGCTATGTCTACTACTCAAGTTACCGTACGGGTTCATTCCATCTGTAGCAAGTCCAAGTCTAAGGTTTCTTGGATCATTTCCAAAATATGGAAACATTGAATCTATTGTCTGCCATTGACTACAATCAGCTGGATGTCTTATTTGACCATCTCTTTTACGTTCATCTACATGCCATCTAATGAGTTTTGCATCTTTGACATTAGCAAATAATCTTTTAAACCTTGGAATTATGGGAAGATACCACAACACCTTTGCTGGAACACCCTTCCTCACATCATCTTCGAAGTCACCATCTTTTTGCTTGTATCTTGATAACCCACAATGTGGACACTGATGTAACTTTTCATATTCCTTCCTGTACAACACACAATCGTTCGGACAAGCATGAATCTTTTTATACTCCATACCCATTGGACATAATATCTTCTTCGCATCATAATTAGATGTTGGCATCGTATTACCTTCAGGAAGAATGTCACTCACTAACTCAAGCAATTCGGTGAAACTCTTATCACTCCACCCATTTCTTGCCTTCACATTAAATAGTTTTAATATTGCCGACAATTTAGTGTACTTAATGCACCCTGAATACAAAGGCATTTTTGCATCACTACACAAAGTTTCATACATATGTGATCGTGCAAAGACATCATCTCCAACATCACGAATCATTTGCTCCAAACCATCTTCCATAACCAAATCCACTTCTTCTGCTTCAGTTTGAGACACATGTGCTATTGGCACTTCTACTAATTCACCATGCCATGTCCACTTGGTGTAGCTCCTTAGGAACCCATCACACAAAACATGCTCTCGTATTACTGCAATGGGTAGTCTCCGCTCGTTCAAGCAATTCACACATGGACAATAAAATCTTCCATTATTATTTGCTACATTCCTCGTAGCAAACTCAATAAATTGTTCCACTCCTCTCTCATATTCTTCGGTTGTTCGTTTAGATTTTATCCAACTTCGGTCCATACTAACGTTCTGTGCCAATGAACTGAAACCAAGAAAGTGGTGACACTTTAACGTTTATTTAACAACGTTAGGCTTTGTAGACCGCTACAACTCAAAAACACTATAAATGTTATTTAATAACGTTTATGAAAACCTCTAAGATTATTTTTTTGTGTTGTGTTCATTCTCAATGACCCTCATACTACTCTTATTCCTAAAAGACAATAAATTAAAGACAATATATAGGAATGCTATCATACGCACATAATCATACATACCACCTACCTCCTATTATTCACACATCAATCATTAACCATCACCACATATTTTATCTTCTAAATGTTAAAATATATTTTATTCTTTAAATTTGAATAAAAGCATGCTTTTAGCTTTTAAATACTATATTCTAAATTTCGAAAATACTAAAAGATTTATTTTATTTTCTAAAAAGATATTTTAAAATTTGTTCCATTACTTTGAAGAATGATCAAATTGTATCGAACAAGTTTAACATCATAACCGTTATGAGTCTTAAAAAATAAAAATAATAATAGATTATCACACATTTATATTTAATAAGAGTAAAAAAATTATAAAGAGTGAATTTTTGTAATTATTTTTTTTAAAAAAAGTGAAATATATAAAAAATCAAATAAATAAAAAAGAATTATGTGGGTAAAAGTATATTTTTACATAATAAAGAAGCTTATCATAACCAAGTTTCTGCTCAAAGCAAAATCCAAGACTACCATACTTGAAGCCGACTTTTCATATAATAAATATTAGTTATAAGTAAATAATATGCAATCACTTTAGCTATCTTCATGAAAATAAAAGTATTCTTGGCGTATAAAAAATCATTCTACATGTGAAGGTTCTCCTGCTCCTGTAAAAGGAACTCTTCCATACACAATCTTATGCCACATTTATATATTAATAATCAAAGGCATATGACTTAGTATTATGCTTTGATGTAAAGGCAGCAAGAAAAATATACTTGAAGACTACTACTACTACTCAGTGTGCCCTGCAATAACACTCCCAACAGACTTTACTTCAAAGTATCATCACACAACCTATATATATATAGACTCCTCTGTTTTCCCATTCTTCTTCAAAGGAACAAATTCAAAGGAAAGCTCTGTGCAATTTGTTCCATTACTTTTGTGTATATTATAGGCACCATTGGTGTTAAACTAAACCACTGTCACATCTCACCTAACTTATCAAACACATTAGTTATTAAATTAATCACAGAGAATTTTGTGAAAGGACACACATACGAAAAGAAGTTTTCCTGATAAATTTAATCTAAAGGGAGCAAAAGAAATCTCTAGAGTCATATATGAATAAAAAAAGGCTAAAATAAACTGAAATAAAAATCTTACATTAACCAAGTTGAAGCAATAATAATGGCAAAGGTGTGGAAATCACTGAACAACTTGATTGTCTTCCTGTAGAGAACAAAGCATAAAATTTAAATTAGAACTGAAATATCATCTCACATTATAAGTCACAACAAATACAAACTGAAAAAATCAGCTTCCCATGGGATTGAGGATGCTATAGTAATATCGTGCATATGTATCTAAGCAGTCTACTATACAACCCTTTTTGTCTGAAATAGTTATTTGAAAGGAACCATCAATTATTTTGATAACAAAAATCTTAGTTACTATATCAACTTAGAAACTAACTTACTATAGTATTTTTTATTTTATCAACTAGCTTAAAAAGAAGAAGAATTGTTTGATAATACAGTAATGATATATACCTTATCTATTGGAATCTTAAACATCTTACCTAACTCTTCTTTTAATCTTGCTTTAATATATTATTAAGCTTAAACACAATTATTACTCTTAAATTAATATTACACACTTACGTTAGTGGATGAATCACAGGTACAATGTATATATTTGACGAATATTCGTAAGGTGTGGAGGGATATGGACATGATAACATCATGTTGAAGAGCTAATTGACCCAAATCTGATTTAATTGGAGAGTGTTGTAGGAAAGGGGATGAAAGTAAAGGTGGAGAGACAACAGCTTAATATATCCAAGCATATGCCAATGCAGTGGTTGTAAGTTCAGATTTGTGAAAGCTACACATTGAGTTGCTTTGTTGTGTTTCCTACATTAAACGTACATAGCTTCGTCTCAACTTTAATGTCCCCTCAACTATGAAGAATAAATAGCTAAGTAGGAAAAGAAAGAAAGAACTTATACTCCAACAACAGTAGAAAACCTTTTTTATTTTTATTTCAAAGTAATATTTCCCACTTCCTTTCATTTCTTCATAAAAGTAGAAATCTCTTTATTTATTTCTCAAACTTTTCTTTTATTAATTTTTTTTTGTATCTTGGTTTTTTTCAATAATTATATTTTCTTCGATTTTTCTTGATACAAACTGCTCACATCCTTCTCCAGAGACAACCTTTCTTGAACAAATTATTATGTCAAATTGTTCTAAGGTTTAAGAAAATCGTGAAGACAAAGCTCATCAAATAAAAATACGTACAAATTATTATAACAGTAAATGGAGAGTGTATAAAATTTAATACAAATCAATATGGAGTGAGCAAATTGATTTAAGCATGGGCAGTTGAGAGAAAGAGTAGCAGAGATAATGGAAGAATACAGTTCAACATTACTATGCCCAATACACACGAGACTTAAAACACGATTTTTTGTTCTTCAAGAATCAATGAAAACTAAATTAACAGGATAAAAAGAGGGGAAAAGTGTTACAGAGAAGAATGTGAACTATAATTACCTTCAAAATTCTCCAATCCCCGCTGTGGATAAGGCTCCCTCCTCCACCTCTCTCTCGTGTTAACGCCGCTAATTTCTCCACCAAACGAAACACAATCCCCACCAATCTGAGAAATTAGTGAAATTAATAGAAGAAAAACATAACAAATTAGGGAAAAACATAAAACCTACTTGGTTAGACTTCAGAGAATTCGAGGAAGAGGCAGCGGAGCTACGTGAGCGGAAAGAGGCAGCGGAGCTGCGTGAGCGGAAAGAGGCAGCGGAGCTGCGTGAGCGGAAAGAGGCAGCGGAGCGTGAGAGGAATGAGAGTGAGAGGGAACGTGAAGAGAGGAATGAGACGAACGCAATGAGACTGAGAGAAAACGTAAAGAGAGAAATGAGACGAAGAGGAAGAGAGGAATGAGAGTGAGAGGGAACGTGAAAAGAGGAATGAGAGTGAGAGGGAGCGTGAAAAGAGGAACGAGAGTGAGAGGGATCCTGAGATATTATAACTGATTTCTAAAAGTCCGTTATAATACATCAATAATAGGTTTTCAACTTATTTACAAGTTTGCCACCGCTTTTCATATTATAACTGATTTTCAGAACTACGTTATAATATGTCTTAAACTTATTTACAAATTTGCCACCGCGTCTCATATTATAACTGATTTAAAAAACTACGTTATAATATCTCCCTATTATGATGGATAATTTTTGTCCGTTATAATAGGTTTGTTATAAAATGTCATTTTTCTACTAGTGACTATTTGATTAGGGAGAAGCCATCTAGAATGGTACATTAGAGAGTGGCATTAACAGTGATGATTTGAATGTTGAATTCCTAAAATATATGAGAGTGGATGAGATGAAATTGACCCCCAACAACATATTCATTCATATATTTCCTTGAAAGTGTTTATCTTTTGTCTTTGTCATTGATCAATTCATGCATACATATTTAATTTTCGTCTTTGCATATTAAACTTCAATTATTGTGTTCTTAAGTCTTAGCTAATCAACAAATCACATAACTAAACTAGGCCGTGAGTCCTTTGGGAGAACGATACTTGGTCTTACCAAGTTTATTACTTGAAACGATTCGGTCATACTTGCCGATTGTGAAACAAGTTTGTGACATCATATTTTGGTGCTTACAAATTAGAGCCATCAAGTTTTTGGCGCCGTTGCCGGGGACTCGTGGTTTAACTGGTTAATTTGTGTGATTATTGATTATCTTTGACTTATTTTTTTTATTTTATTTTAAATTTCGAATTTTTATTTTATTTTATTTTTCTGTTTATATTTTTCAGTTTGTATTTTATTTGATTTTATTTTATTTTTTCTGTTTTCTGTTTTTCTGTTTTCTGTTTTTATTTTTTGTTTTTTATTTTTCGGTTTTTATTTGATTTTATTTTATTTGATTAGATTATATTTTATTTTATTTTATTTTATTTTCTGTTTGTATTTTATTTTATTTTATTTTATTTTATGTTTTTATTTTTCTGTTTTTATTTCCTATCTTCTTATCTTTTCAATTATATCCTTTGATTTTTTTTCTTTTCTCTATCTTTTTGTGCTAACAATTGTTTTTAGGGTTTTGTGCCTAATGTCTGCAGAATGCAATTTGGTCAAGAGTTTAACTATAGGGGCACTCAATTCTACCAAAGTAATCTCAACCAATGGTGGGAACCTCACTCAAGCATGGATCAAAGCCAATTTTGGCAAGCTGCTGGACAATTTGAGAACCAACCACAACAACAATGGCAGCAACAACCCTTTCTATCAGGAAGTTTGGATAGGTTGGAGGACACCCTTCAACGATTTTTGAAAAATTCCGACTCTACTCAGAAAAGCATTGAAGAATCATGTAAAAGAATGGAGATGCAACTTCGTCACATTAGTCAGATATTAAATGATGATGTTAATACTGATGTTAACCTTAAGGAGGAAGGGCAAGTCATTATCACTGAAAGTGACAAGATTCTTGATGAGGAAAAATTAGAGGGAGATGAGGAAAGGGTAGAGAGAAAAGAGAAAGAAGAGTTGAGTGAGAAAGATAAAGATGAAGAAAAAGAAAAAGAATTGGTTGAGAGAGAAGAGAGAAAGAAAATTTGTGTGAAGATAAAGAAGTTGAGGAGAAAAAGAGAAAGGAAGAAAAAAATAAAAGAAGAGAAAAAGAGAAAATTTAGGGAGAGAAAAAGGAAGAAAAAGAAGATGAGAGGAAAGAAGAAGAAATCACATGAAAAATCACATCCTCATCTAAAGAAGAATCATAGGAAGGAAAAGAAATTTAAGTGCTTTATGGAAATCTTCAAGAAATTGGAGATTAAAGTTCCTATGATTGAGACATTGCAACAGGTTCCTGGTTTGATCAAATTTCTGAAGAAGTTCAGTAAGAAGAAGAAAAAGAAGAAGGAACTTGAGCTTTACTGGGTCAAGCTAATGACATTAAAAGAGCGCTTGCTGGGAGGCAACCCAGTGAATTTAAAAACTTTTGATTTGGTTTTGTAATTTTTAATTTGTGAACATTAGTTTTGTAAATATTTTTGTTGGATCCAGCATCTACTGAAGGATGCTAGGTGGTTAAGCATCTACTGAAGGATGCTAGGTTTGTAACACCTGCTGATGGGTGTTGGTAAGAAAATTTTGCATCTACTGATGGGCGCTGGTGGAATTTGGGTCAGGCTCGTGACGTTAAACAAGCGCTACCTGGGAGGCAACCCAGTTGATTGATTGTTTTTGTTTGTTTATTTTAGTTAGGGTTTGCATAAGCATTTTTAACATTGAATTGCAGGGAACCTATGAGGGACATGTAGGGAAGGCACGTAGGTCAAGAAAAGAAGGAGAGGAGCACATCACGAAAGTGCCGCTGAGCGGTATTTTACCGCTGAGCGGTACTCTCGCAGACTGGGCTTTAGTTCCCCTTAGCGGGACCCGAGCCCATTAGGGTATTTTTATACCCCAAGCTGCGTTTTAGGGTTTATTTCCAGACTTCTCTCTGCACAAACACTTCCACACACCTTCTCCTAGGTTTTCCACATCTTTTCACTCTTCCCTCTTAAGAAAATCTCTCTTCTATTCACTTTTTCACTAGTGTGCTATCAAAGTTTGGGGTTGGAAGAGAGCATTCTAGTTTGGAAGCATTCTCATATCATCTAGCATCTCCACCCAAGTAAGTAAAATGCATTTTGTTCATTCTAGGGTTCTTGAAATTGAATGTGATTGTCAAAGCATGAATATTTAGGGGTTTTGATTTCTATGCATGATTTGATGATATATTTGATGTTTGAACCGATTAAACTGCTTGATTATGAACTGGAAAACTGAAAATTGCATTTGGGTGGAGTTAGGACAGTTTAAAAACGAGATTTGCAAAAATCTGCAGATCACCGCTGAGCGGCATTTACCGCTGAGCGGCATTTACCGCTGAGCGGCACTCTGCCAGATTTGCTTTTTCTGGTTTGTTGCGTGTTTGAATGTGGCACTGGTGGCGCTGAGGGGAAATTCTGGCCCTCAGCGGTGGTTTAGCTTCAAAAGGAGTTTTGTTTTGTGTTTACTAATGATTAACATCATGTTCTGTGGTTTTGGATTTATGATTGAATGCAGGAATGGCATCTTCTTCAGGAAAGAGATTGAAAACCATGGCAACCAAGAGAAAGGAAAAGGAACCAGAGCAGCCCCATAATGGCAGGTTCCTCTCTAGGAAACATGAGAAGCACTTTAGGGTGGTTCAGGACAGGAGACTTTTAATGGAGAGAAAGGTTGGAATGATACCTAACTTTGCTCCTCAATTTGGGGAGCAAGTGTTAGGGAATGATTGGGGGAAGCTAGCCACTTATCCATCACCTGCCAACATAGCTGTGGTGAAAGAATTCTACACCAATGCAAAGAAGATTGGTGATTATCCAGCTGAGAATTATTTGGGCTATGTTAGAGGCCATGCTATCAGGTATGATCCTGACTCCATCAATAACTTTCTGGATACTGTGTGGGCTGGTGAGCAATGTCAGTTTGCTCTTAGCATGGAGGAAGGTGCTGACTTTGAGGATGTTGAGAGAGTATTGTGCATACCTGGAGGACACTTCCAAAGGAATAGATCTGGCTCAGTGGTTAATATTAGGAGGACAGATTTGACTCCTCTTGCAAAGTATTGGATGGCGTTTTCTCATGCCAACATTCAGCCATGTTCACATGTGTCAGATATTACTCTCAGCAGGGCACTATTCATCTACTGTGCTATCAGAAGCTTAAATGTTAATATTGGGCAGGTGATAGCTGATGAAATTAGTATGTGCGCCAACACCTCAAACAACAAAGCACCATTAGGACATCCCTCCTTGATTACTCACCTTTGCAAGCTAGCTGGGGTGGATACTTCTGTTCCACCATTTGAGAGGCCAAGAAAAGCTATAGATGAGGCCTATTACAGACAGTACTGTGGAGGTGAGGAGGCAGCCCAGCCAGTGCCACCACGCCAGGCTCGTAGAGAGAGAAGGCCAGCACAGAGCAGGACTTCTGCTGATACTCATGAGGCAGAACCATTCCAGATGAGGGACATGTATATGTCTCTTATAGGTGCTCAGTTGCAGTCCATCCACAGAGGGCAGGTGGCCACGGCTGAGATGATAGTGGGGATGTATGATACCTCTCCAGCACACAGGTGGACTATGGATGAATTCCATAATGTGGTAGCTTGGCCAGAAGAACCATGGCATGGAGGAGCTGAAGCAGCTGAAGCTTCAGCCCGAGACATGGATGAAGATGAAGCTGAGGAGGAGGATGCATTTGATGAAGATGATGAAGAGGAAGAAGAGGAAGATACAGAGGACAGCTCAGACTGATGAGGAGCTGAGATAGCATTTACTGATGAATGCTATCATATGATTATGCTTTTGTGGTTTAAGTTTTCTGAACTTATTTGTTTTTGTTTTTAGATTAGGGTTTGATGTACTCTATTTGAAACCTGGTTTCTTGTGATGGTTTGCTATTAACTGTGATTGTGTGATAAGTAATGCTGAATGATGCTTATGATTAATTGATGTTGAGATGATGTGCACATTAAAAATGCTTATATAGGTGATTCACAAGCTTTGTGAACAAATGTGTAATATCATGATTGTGATTGTGAAATTAAGCAGGATGTGCATGTCAAATGTGAATGAGCTTATATGTGAGGTTTTGAGCTCCAGAGTTGTTATTGTTGAATGCTATTACTTTGAAAGCATGAATGACTTTGCCCAGGTTTTCTATGATTGAATCAATTGCTTGTTTTGCATCATATGATCAAAGGCCGTGTTTTTGAAACCCTTTTTATTGGCCAAATTCATAAAGTTAGCCTTCTAAAAGAGAACACGTTGTGTTCTATCCTTTGAACCCTTAGCCTTAAATATACACTGAACACCCTTGATTGAAAATCTTTACCTTGAGTTAAGTAGAAGATCTTGTGTGGTATTGTTAAATGTTCAAGTTTGGGGTTATTGGGGAAACATGAAAAAGGAAAAAGCATTGAGCTAAGAGCTAAAAAGTAAGAATATGCAAAGAAAAGAAAAGAAAAAGAAGCAAAGCTCAATGCAAATGCAAAAGCAAAGGCAAAAGAAAGTTGGGAATGAATAAGAAGATTGTGTTGTTATGATTCTCTTAACTCAAGGATTTTGTGATTCAGAAAAACCAATTTTCTTGTTAGCCCAGCCACATTATAAGCCATTGAAAAGTCCTTGTGATGATGCATGCTTGTGAATGTATTTGATTGTGGTTAAATGAAAGGCAAAGTTGATTCATGTGACATTGTGATAGTGGAGTGAATGAGTGAAACACTTTACCTCTTATACACTTGTGTGTTGAGTGAAACACTTTACCTAGTGAGGAAATATTCCATAAGCACATAAACATCCATGCTTAATTGATTGATCATTCATGAAAAATAGCATTTGTTGGAATTTAAATGACTTTGTGAACACTAAAGCATGTGCACATCTTGATTGAACTCTTGGTCTTAAGTTTGAGTGAAGTTATTACTTATCTTGAAAAGAGGATTTTGAATGAGTGAACCATCATATGAATTGGTTGAAGATGGAGTTACATTTTATTTGCTTGAGGACAAGCAAAGTTCTAAGTTTGGGGTTGTGATAACAGTTGAAAAACTGTTATTTTCATGCTTAAAGTTGATACTAAAAGCAACCTTTAGACTTAGAAACTAGCTTGAAATCATGCCTTTTGTTTATATTTTCAGAAATAAGAGAGCTGGACAGGTTTATGCTTGATTTAAGTGTTTTTGTGCAGGTTTTGAGGTGAATTTGGTGAAAGAAGTGAAGAATAAGAGAGAGGACATTAGAAAAGACAAGAAAGAGTGCAAAAAGGAGAAGTCGAAGGCACCGCTCAGCGGCAAACTACCGCTGAGCGGCACTCAAGAGGTGACGTTGGAACCGCTGAGGGGCAAAATGGCCGCTGAGGGGAAGAAAGAAGACGCGCAATCACCGCTGAGCGGTAAATACCGCTGAGCGGCACTTTTTGGGCTTGGACTTTTGTAATCTTTTGTAACTCTAGATTAGTATATAAGGGCTTGCACGTCCTATAGTTAGGCATCTTTGGCAGAAACGAGGCAAACACTCTCTCTTTCACCCCTTTGAAGGAGGATCTTGGATGCTCAGGCTACCTCTTCACCTTTATTGGGTTTATTCTTTCATACTTTCATTGTAATTCATCTAGGTTCACCATGAATATGGTGAACTAAACCTTGTATGTTTGTTGGGGAATCAAAGTAATCTCTTGAAGCTCTCATATATGGATTTGTTGAGTACATCTTTGAATTAAGACATATGCTTTCTTTCATCATTAGTTAGGGTTTTTCCTCTTTGCTCAATGCTTGCATTGTTTAACTCATTCTAATGCATGATTATTGGTTTTGTTGATACGGACACGTACGGGGAAATCTAGATCCGGGGAATTTCTCCCAATATTATACTGACAATATTATATTGGTTGCCTTTAAGCTCCTGCACTCATGAACTAATCATTAGGAATGCTAGGAATTGTATGAACTATTTGATTAGGGAGAAGCCATCTAGAATGGTACATTAGAGAGTGGCATTAACAGTGATGATTTGAATGTTGAATTCCTAAAATATATGAGAGTGGATGAGATGAAATTGACCCCCAACAACATATTCATTCATATATTTCCTTGAAAGTGTTTATCTTTTGTCTTTGTCATTGATCAATTCATGCATACATATTTAATTTTCGTCTTTGCATATTAAACTTCAATTATTGTGTTCTTAAGTCTTAGCTAATCAACAAATCACATAACTAAACTAGGCCGTGAGTCCTTTGGGAGAACGATACTTGGTCTTACCAAGTTTATTACTTGAAACGATTCGGTCATACTTGCCGATTGTGAAACAAGTTTGTGACATCATATTTTGGTGCTTACAAATTTGTCCATCATAGGACATGTGCCTTTTTGGTTAGGGTTTTTAATTGATTGTGGACCCCATTTGGAAGAAAACTCTCGACATTTTAGAGAGCCTTAGCCAACCACACAAAAAAAAACTCTTACACACTTCATTTTTTTCATGTTTTGAGCTTTTCTCTCTTAGGGTTTCTTGTATGAACACTCTTATGGAGAGCTTGACTTGGGTGTCTCGTTTTTTGCCATTTCAATGAGCAAGATGCAGATTTTCTTCTTCTCTTAATTTACTCTTGGTTGTCTTAGTTTATTGGGGGTGAAAAACTATTCATTTCCACTTCCATTTGCTTGTTCTTGATGCTTGGAGTTTGAGTTTTGGAGCTTGTCTTTGCATTTCCATGGTGGATGTTGGGTTTGAGTAACTTTATATTTCGGTTTCTTCTCCCTTTGCTGTTGTTCCTCTCATTTTTTATCTCATTCTATATGGTTGGATGATAAAAATGAAGTTCTATGTAGTTTTAGGTTGAAGAGAGCTTAAGATGATGTGTGGGTGTTGTGGGTTTAACTCTTTCCTTGCATTTTTCGGTTTTGATGCTTGAGACTAGGTTGGGATCCGATCTTGGTGATGTTATGGAGGCTGGACAGAACTGGAATTGATGGTCTAAGTATTATTTTCGTTTTTGCAAAGAAACTTGAAGAAATGGTAGTGTTGAAGATGGGTTGATGAGTAGAAGTTTGGGTTTATTGTTCTTGTGTTCATTTGCAACTTTAACTTTGGTTTCTTGAAGTTGTTCTCTGTATTGAAGAGTGGAAGAAAGCTTTTGGATGCATAATTCTTGAAGAAAAACCGTTTGGAGTTTGTAGGAGAGAGGAAATTGCTTCATTTAATTTTTACCACTTTTGGACCAACACAAAAGATGCTTGTTTTGACCCAAGGAATGTTTCCACTTTGAGATTTGGCCTTTGCTTGTTCCAGCCGTGAATTGCAATGAGACATGGAGGTTTTTGGAGTTTGTTTTCATTTGATTTAGCTTACTTGGCACATTGGTAGGAGCACCCATGGTATCTTCCATTTGCACATTTGTCTTTGAAGCATTCTTTGGCATTTCCACTTGGTGGTTCACGTAAATTGTGTGCTTTGGGTTATAAAATCATTTCTTTGCTGCATGGAAGGAGAGAGGGGACGGTCTTGGAGAGTGTGGAAGGCACATGCTTAATTTCTTGAAAACTGGTGCACATGGGAGAAGAAGTCAACACATTTTGTGGCTTATTTAAGGTGAAATTGAAGTTTGACTTGGGTGCATGGTGACTCACGGCCATGTGCTCTTTCTTTGGCCAATTGGACTTTTAAATTCATTTGTTAATTGCCATTATGACAAGTAATTTGCTACGACTAAATTAGGCTTGTTGGTTTCTTTGGTTTTTAATTAATTTAATTAATAGGTTGAGTTTATGTGTTTGAGTTAGTGTTGCATTTAATTATTTTTAACTGTGTTTGTTAATCAGTTTGTAACAGTGTTTGATGTTTGAATGTTGTCTAAGGCTTTTAATAGTGCTAGTTTAATTACCATGCTAGCTTAAATTAGTTTGTTTGCATCTGTGTCTTTATTGAGTTCTTTACTTTTTGCAAAACCTTTTCAAACCCCCCCCTTTTTTTGTGTTAGACTCGATTTTCGAACCGCAAAATTGGTCCTTGAGAGACGACCTAGGAGTCAATTCCTAGCTATACTGCATTCCTTATATGCAATCTAATTTGTATGGGTTGCGAGAGCCCACATCACACTTCCTCCACTTACTCCATCTCTTCCACTTCCTACACTTCCTCCACTTCCTCCACTTCCTCCACTTTCCCCACTTCGTCCACTTCATCCGCTTCGTCAACTTCGTCCACTTACTCCACTTCGTCTACTTTCTCCACTTCGTCCAGTTCGTCAACTTCGTCCACTTCCTCCACTTCGTCCACTTCGTCAATTTCGTCCACATCGTCAACTTCGTCTACTTCGTCCCTTTCGTTCACTTTCTCCACTTCCTCCACTTCCTCCACTTCATCAACTTCGTCAACTTCGTCCACTTCCTCCACTTACTCCAATTCTTCAACTTCCTACACTTCCTCCACTTCGTCCATTATCCCCACTTCGTCATCTTCGTCCACTTCGTTACTTTCGTCCACTTGCTCCACTTCGTCCACTTCCTCCACTTCGTCCACTTCGTGAACTTCGTCCACTTCCTCCACTTCCTCCACTTGCTCCACTTCCTCCACTTCGTCAACTTCGTCTACTTCGTCAACTTCGTCTACTTCTACAACTTCGTCTACTTCGTCAACTTCGTCTACTTCGTCAACTTCGTCTACTTCGTCAACTTCGTCCACTTCGTCAACTTCGTCCACTTTGTCTACTTCGTTCACTTCCTCCACTTCCAACCACTTCCTCCACTTCGTCCATTTGTCCACTTCCTCCACTTCCTCTAGTTTGTCAGCTTCCTCCACTTCCTCCACATCCTCCACTTCCTCCACTTCCTCCACTTCGTCAACTTCGTCCACTTCGTCAACTTCGTCCACTTCGTCCCCTTCGTCCTCTTTGTCAACTTCCTTCACTTCCCCCACTTCCTCCACTTCCTCCACTTCCTCCACTTCCTCCACTTCCTCCACTTAGTCAACTTTGTCCACTTCCTTCACTTCCTCCACTTCCTCCAATTCGTCCATTTCGTCCACTTCGTCCACCTCGTCCACTTCGTCCACCTCGTCCACTTCGTCCACTTCGTCCACTTCCTCCACTTTCTCCACTTCCTCCACTTCGTCAACTTCGCCCACTTCGTTAACTTCGTTCACTTCGTCAACTTCGTCCACTTCGTCAACTTCGTCCAATTCGTCAACTTCGTCCACTTCATCCACTTCGTTCACTTTCTTCACTTCCTTCACTTCCTCCACATACACCAATTCTTCAACTTCCCACACTTCCTATACTTCCTCCACTTCGTCCACTTTCCCCACCTCGCACTTCGTCAACTTCGTCCACTTCCTTGACTTTGTCCACTTCCTCCACTTCGTCAACTTCCTCCACTTCGTCCACTTCCTCCACTTCCTCCACTTCGCACTTCGACAATTTCACCCACTTGCTCCACTTCATCCACTTCCTCCATTTCGTCCATTTCGTCCACTTTGGCAATTTCGTTAACTTCGTCAACTTTGTCCACTTCGTCAACTTCGTCAATTTCCTCCACTTCTTCCATTTCGTCCACTCCCCCACTTCCTCCACTTCCTCCACTTCGTCCACTTCGTCCACTTCCTCCACTTCGTCAACTTCGTCCACTTCCTCCACTTCCTCCACTTCCTCCACTTCGTCTACTTTCTGCACTTCCTCAACTTCGTCCACATCGTCAACTTCGTCCACTTCATCCACTTCGTTCACTTCCTCCACTTCCTCCACTTCCTCCACTTCCTCCACTTCCTCCACTTCATCCACTTCGTCAACTTCGTCCACTTCCTCCACTTAATCCATTTCTTCCACTTCCTAAACTTCCTCCACTTCCTCCAGTGTCCCCACTTCGTCAACTTCGTCCACTTCATCCGCTTCGTCAACTTCGTCCACTTGCTCAACTTCGTCTACTTTCTCCACTTCGTTCAGTTCGACAACTTCGTCCACTTCCTCCACTTCGTCCACTTCGTCAATTTCGTCCACTTCCTCCACTTCGTCCACTTCGTCAATTTCGTCCACTTCCTCAACTTCGTCCACTTCATCCCTTTTGTTCACTTTCTCCACTTCCTCCAGTTCCTCCACTTCATCAACTTCGTCAACTTCGTCCACTTCCTTCACTTCCTTCACTTCCTCCACTTACTCCAATTCTTCAACTTCCTAGACTTCCTCCACTTCGTCCATTTTCCCCACTTCGTCATCTTCGTCCACTTCGTCACTTTTGTCCACTTGCTCCACTTCGTCCACTTGCTCCACTGCGTCCACTTCGTCAACTTCGTCAACTTCGTCAACTTCGTCCACTTCGTCCACTTCCTCCACTTCCTTCACTTCCTCCACTTCGTCTACTTCGTCAACTTCGTCTGCGTCGTCAACTTGGTCTACTTCGTCAACTTCATCACGTCGTCAACTTCGTCCACTTTGTCTACTTCGTTCACTTTCTCCACTTCCAACCACTTCGTCCACTTCGTCCACTTCGTCCACTTCCTCTAGTTTGTCAGCTTCGTCAACTTCCTCCACTTCCTCCACTTCCTCCCCTTCCTCCACTTAGTCAACTTTGTCCACTTCGTTCACTTCCTCCACTTCCTCCACTTCGTCCATTTCGGCCACTTCGTCCACCTCGTCCACTTCGTCCACCTCGTCCACTTCCTCCACTTCCTCCACTTCCTCCACTTCCTCCACTTGCTCCACTTCCTCCACTTTCTCCACTTCCTCCACTTCGTCAACTTCGTTAACGTCGTCAACTTCATCCACTTCGTCAACTTCGTCAACTTTGTTCACTTTCTGCACTTCCTTCACTTCCTCCACTTACTCCAATTCTTCAACTTCCCACACTTCCTATACTTCCTCCACTTCGTCCACTTTCCCCACCTCGCACTTCGTCAACTTCGTCCACTTCCTTGACTTTGTCCACTTCCTCCACTTCGTCCACTTCCTCCTCTTCGTCCACTTCGTGCACTTCCTCCACTTCCTCCACTTCGCACTTCGACAGTTTCACCCACTTGCTCCACTTCATCCACTACCTCCATTTCGTCCATTTCGTCCACTTTGGCAATTTCGTTAACTTCGTCAACTTTGTCCACTTCGTCAACTTCCTCCACTTCCTCCACTTCCTCCACTTCTTCCATTTCGTCCACTCCCCCACTTCCTCCACTTCCTCCACTTCGTCCACTTCCTCCACTTCGTCAACTTCGTCCACTTCCTCCACTTCGTCCACTTTCTCCACTTCCTCAACTTCGTCCACTTCGTCAACTTCGTCCACTTCATCCACTTCATCCACTTCGTTCACTTCCTCCAGTTCCTCCTCTTCCTCCACTTCCTCCACTTCGTCAACTTCGTCCACTTCCTCCACTTAATCCATTTCTTCCACTTCCTAAACTTCCTCCACTTCCTCCAGTTTCCCCACTTCGTCAACTTCGTCCACTTCATCCGCTTCGTCAACTTCGTCCACTTGCTCAACTTCGTCTACTTTCACCACTTCGTTTAGTTCGACAACTTCGTCCACTTCCTCCACTTCGTCCACTTCGTCAATTTCGTCCACTTCCTCCACTTCGTCCACTTCGTCAATTTCGTCCACTTCCTCAAGTTCGTCCACTTCATCCCTTTTGTTCACTTTCTCCACTTCCTCCAGTTCCTCCACTTCATCAACTTCGTCAACTTCGTCCACTTCCTTCACTTCCTCCACTTACTCCAATTCTTCAACTTCCTAGACTTCCTCCACTTCGTCCATTTTCCCCACTTCGTCATCTTCGTCCACTTCGTCACTTTTGTCCACTTGCTCCACTTCCTCCACTTGCTCCACTTCGTCCACTTCGTCAACTTCGTGAACTTCGTCCACTTCGTCAACTTCGTCAACTTCGTCCACTTCTCCACTTCGTCCACTTCGTCCACTTCGTCCACTTCGTCCACTTCGTCCACTTCCTCCACTTCCTCCACTTCGTCTAGTTCGTCAACTTCGTCTGCATCGTCAACTTGGTCTACTTCGTCAACTTCATCCACTTCGTCAACTTCGTCCACTTTGTCTACTTCGTTCACTTTCTCCACTTCCAACCACTTCGTCCACTTCGTCCACTTCCTCCACTTCCTCTAGTTTGTCAGCTTCGTCAATTTCCTCCACTTCCTCCACTTCCTCCCCTTCCTCCACTTAGTCAACTTTGTCCACTTCGTTCACTTCCTCCACTTCCTCCACTTCGTCCATTTCGGCCACTTCGTCCACCTCGTCCACTTCGTCCACCTCGTCCACTTCCTCCACTTCCTCCACTTCCTCCACTTCCTCCACTTGCTCCACTTCCTCCACTTTCTCCACTTCCTCCACTTCGTCAACTTCGTTAACGTCGTCAACTTCATCCACTTCGTCAACTTCGTCAACTTTGTTCACTTTCTCCACTTCCTTCACTTCCTCCACTTACTCCAATTCTTCAACTTCCCACACTTCCTATACTTCCTCCACTTCGTCCACTTTCCCCACCTCGCACTTCGTCAACTTTGTCCACTTGCTCCACTTCATCCACTTCGTCCAGTTCGTGCACTTCCTCCACTTCGTCCACTTCGACAACTTCCTCCACTTCGTCCACTTCGTCCACTCCCCTACTTCCTCCACTTCATCCACTTCCTCCACTTCCTCCACTTCGTCAAATTCCTCCACATCCTCCACAGCCTCCATTTCGTCAACTTCGTCCACTTCGTCCAATTCGTTCACTTCCTCAACTTCCTCCACTTCCTCCACTTCCTCCAGTTCCTCCAATTCCTCCACTTCGTCCACTACGTCCACTTCGTCAACTTCGTCCACTTCGTCCACTTTGTCCACTTCGTCCGCTTTGTCCACTGATAACAGTTGAAAAACTGTTATTTTTATGATTAAAATTGACACTAAAAGCAACCTTTACACTTAGAAACTAGCTTGAAATCATGCTTTTCTTCATATTTTTAGAAATAAGAGAGCTGGACAGGTTTATGCTTGATTTCAGTGTTTTTGTGCAGGTTTTAAGGTGAATTTGGTGAAAGAAGTGAAGAAGGAGAGAGATGTAATCAGAAAAGACATCAAAAAGTGCAAAAGGAGAAGCCGAAGTCACCGCTCAACGGCAGTTTACCGCTGAGCGGCACTTAGGCACTCAAGGGAGATCCGCTGAGGGGCAAAATGGCCGCTGAGGGGAGAAAACAAGACACGCACTTACCGCTGAGCGGCACTTTAATGGGCTTGGACCTAATTTTTTGTAATTTACGAATGGTATTTAAGCTTTAGGGTTTCCTAGGGTTAGGTATCTTTGGCTGGAACGAAGCAAACACTCTCTCTTCCACCCCTTTGAAGGAGGATCTTGGATGCTGAGGCTTCCTCTTCACCTTTTTAGGGTTTATTCTTTCATTCTTTCATTGTAATTCATCTAGGTTCACCATGAATATGGTGAACTAAACTCTGTATGTTTGTTGGGGAATCAATGTAATCTTGTGAAGCTCTCATATATGGAATCTGTTTTTACATCTTTTAATTAAGACTTATGCTTTCTTTCATCATTAGTTAGGGTTTTTCCTCTTTGCTTAATGCTTGCATTGTTTAACTCATTCGATGCATGATTATTGGTTTTGTCGATATGGGCACGTACGGGGAAGTCTAGATCCGGGGAATTTCTCCCAATATGATATTGGTTGTCGTTAAGCTCCTGCACTTATGAACTGATCATTAGGAATGCTAGGAATTGTATGAACTCGTGATTAGGGAGAAGCCTTCTTGAAAGGTACTTTAGAGAGTGGCATTAACAATGATGATTTGAATGTTGGATTCCTAAAATATATGAGAGTGGATAAGATGAAATTGACCCCCAACAACATATTCATATATCTATTTCATTGAAAGTGTTTATCTTTTGCTTTTTGCCATTGATCAAAAACTTCATGCATACATATTTAATTTTCGTCTTTTGCATATATAAAAATCCAAATATTTTGTCTTTAAGTCTTAACTAATCAGTAACCCACACAACTAAAGTAGGCCGTGAGTCGTTTGGGAAGAACGATACTTGGTCTTACCAAGTTTATTACTTGAACGATTCGGTCATACTTGCCGATTGAAAAACAAGTTTGTGACATCATAATTTGGTGTTCATAAATTTGTCCATCATCCACTTCGTCCACTTCGTCGACTTCCTATACTTCCTCCACTTTCTCCACTTCCTCCACTTTGTCAACTTCCTCCACTTCGTTAACTTCGTCCACTTAGGCAACTTTGTCCACATCGTCAGCTTTGTCCCCTTCCTCCACTTCCTCCACTTTCTCCACTTCCTCCACTTCGTTAACTTCGTCCACTTCGTCAACTTCGTTCACTTCGTCAACTTCGTCCACTTCGTCAACTTCATCCACTTCGTTCACTTTCTCCACTTCCTCCACTTCCTCTTCTTCCTCCACTTCCTTCACTTCGTCCACTTCGTCAACTTCATCCATTTCCTTCACTTACTCCAATTCTTCAACTTCCTACACTTCCTATACTTCCTCCACTACGTCCACTTTCCCCACTTCGCACTTCGTCAATTTCATCCACTTGCTCCACTTCATCCACTTCCTCCATTTCGTCCACTTTGTCCACTTCGTCAACTTCATCCACTTCGTCCACTTCCTCCACTCCCCCACTTCGTTCACTTCCTCCACTTCCTCCACTTCCTCCACTTCATCAACTTCGTCCACTTCCTCCACTTACTCTAATTCTTCAACTTCCTAAACTTCGTCCACTTCCTCCATTTTCCCCATTTCGTCAACTTCGTCCACTTTGTCAACTTCGTCCACTTGCTCCACTTCGTCCACTTCCTCCACTTCCTCCACATCGTCCACTTCGTTCACTTTCTCCACTTCCTCCACTTCGTCAACTTCGTCCACTTCGTCAACTTCGTCCACTTCGTCGACTTCGTTCACTTCATCCATTTCCTCCTCTTCCTCCACTTCCTCGACTTCCTCCACTTCCTCCACTTCGTCAACTTCGTTCACTTCCTGCACTTACTCATTTCTTCCACTTCCTACACTTTCCCCACTTCGCCAACTTCGTCCACTTCATCCGCTTTGTCAACTTCGTCCAAGATGACAAATTTATGAACACCGAAAAACAGCACCACAAACTTGTGTAACAATCGGCAAGTGTGACCGAATCGTATCAAGTAATAAAACTAGGTAAGACCAAGTATCGTTTTCCCAAAGGACTCACGGCCTAGTTAGTTATATGATTTGTTGATTATTTGAGACTTGTGAACAATTGATTATAGGTTCTAAATGCAAAAGACAATAAGTAAACATGTATGCATGGGTTTTGATCAATGGACAAGATGAACATAAACACTTGAACGAATTAGATGGATGAGTATGTTGTTGGGGTTATCAATTTCATCTTATCCACTCTCATATACTTTTAGGAATTCATCATTCTTTTCATCTATTGCTAATGCCACTCTCTAAATCACCTTGCAAGAAGGCCTATCCTTAATTACGAGTTCATACAATTCCTAGCATCCCTAATAATTAATTCTGAAGTGCAGAAGCTTAACGGCAACCAATATGCTATTGGGAGAAATTCCCCGGATCTAGATTTCCCCGTACGTTCCCATATCGACAAAATCAATAATCATGGCATTGAATGAGTTAAACAAAGCAAGCTTTAAGCAAAGAGGAAAAACCCTAACTAAAGATGAAAGAAAGCATGTATCTTAATATAAGATGTTAAAACAAATTCCATATATGAGAGTTTCACAAAACTACATTGATTCCCCAACAATCATACAAAGTTTAGTTCACCATATTCATGGTGAAACTAGATGAAAAATAATGAAAGAATGAAAGAGATAGAAAAACCCTAGAAAGAGAAGAGGAGAGCCGTCACCATCTCCCAATCTACCCCAAGGGGTGAAAAGTGTGTTTCTACTTCCTCCCAGCCAAAGATACAAACCCTAGGAACACCTAAACCTTATATACTATTCGTACAATTACAGAAAATTAGGCCGAAGCCCAAAATAGTGTCGCTCATCGGTAAAGTACCGCTCAGCGGTAAGTGCGTGAGTTGATTCTTCCCCTCAGCGGCATTTTCACCCCTCAACAGATCCAACGTGAGTTCCTGAGTGCCGCTCTGCGGTAAACTGCCGTTGAGCGGTAGTTGCGACTTCTCCTTTTGCACTTTTTTATGTCTTTTCTGATTCCATCTCTATCCTTCTTCACTTCTTTCACCAAATTCACCTTAAAACCTGCATAAAACACTGAAATCAAGCATAAACTTGTCCTGCTCTCTTATTTCTAAAAATATGACCAAAGCATGATTTCAAGCTAGTTTCTAAGTGTTAAAGGTTGCTTTTAGTATCAATTTTAAGCATGAAAATAACAGTTTTTCAACTGTTATCACAACCCCAAACTTAGAGCTTTGCTTGTCCTCAAGCAAACAAGATGTAACTCAATCTTCTACCAATCCGTACAATGGTTCACTCATTCAAAAATTCTCTTTTCAAGATAATTACAAACTTCAATTAAGCTCATGACAAAGACTTCAATCAAGACATACACATGCTTTAGTGTTCACAAAGTCACTTAATATCCAACAAATGCTATTTTTCATGAATGATCAATCAACTAAGCATGGATGTTCATGTGCTCATGGAATATTTCCTCACTTAGTAAAGTGTTTCACTCAAACACAAGTGTATAAGAGGTAATCACTCATTCACTCTACTATCACAATGTCACATGAATTGACTTTGCCTTTCATTTAACCACAATCAAATAAATTCACAAGCATGCATCATCACAAGGACTTTTCTATGGCTTATAATGTGGCTGGGCTAACAAGAAAATTGGTTTTTCTAGATCACAAAACCCTTGAGTTAAGAGAATCATATAAACACAATCATTCTTACTTTTCCCAACTTTCCTTTGCATTGAGCTTTGCTTTTTCTTTTCTTTTCTTTCTCTTTTTCTTTCTCTTTTCACATACTTAATTCTTAGCTCTTAGCTCAATGCTTTCAATTCCCTTTCTATTTTCCAACAACCCCAAACTTGAACATTTTTCAATACCACAAAATATTTTCTACTTAACTCAAGGTAAAGCTTTTCAACAAGGGGTTTTCAAATTATGTTCAAGGCTACGTGTTCAAATGATAGAACACATAATGCTCTCTTTTAGTGGGCTAAATTTATGAATTTGGCTAATAAAAGGGTTAACAACAAATGGCCTTGATCATATGATGCAAACAAGCAAGTAATTCAATCATAGAAAACCTGGGCAAAGTCATTCATGCTTTCACAGTAATAGTATTCAACAATAACAACTCTGGAGCTCAAAACCTCACATATAAGCTCATTCACATTCCATATATAACATCCTGCTTAGAATCATAATCACAATCACAATATCTTGCATTTGTTCACAATGCTTGTGAACCACCTGTATAAGCATATAATGTGCATCTCAACATCAATCCATATCAAAGCATCATCAAGCCTTACTTATCAAACAATCACAATCATAAGCAAACCATCATAATAGACAAAGTTTCCAATTAAGTACATCAAACCCTATTCTAAAACTAAAGTAAATAAGTTCAGAACACTCTCCCAATAAGCGCTTGTTTAACGTCACGAGCCTGACCCAAAATTTCAAGGATCAACCAACTGCATCATTGTGGACAAGTGATAACAGTTGAAAAACTGTTATTTTCATCCTTGAAATTGATACTAAAAGCAACCTTTAACACTTAGAAACTAGCTTGAAATCATGCTTTTATTCATATTTTCAGAAATAAGAGAGCTGGACAGGTTTATGCTTGATTTCAGTGTTTTTGTGCAAGTTTTAAGGTGAATTTGGTGAAAGAAGTGAAGAAGGAGAGAGATGAAATCAGAAAAGACATCAAAAAGTGAAAAAGGAGAAGCCGCAACTGCCGCTCAGCGGCAGTTTACCGCTGAGCGGCACTCAGAAGCTCACGGGGGATCCGCTGAGGGCCAAAATGGCCGCTGAGGGGAAGAAACCAACTCACGCACTTACCGCTGAGCGGTACTTTACCGTTGAGCGACACACTTATGGGCTTGGGCCTAAATTTTCTGTAATTTTAGAATAGTATATAAGCTTTAGGACGTCCTAGGGTTTGTATCTTTGGCAGAAACGAAGCAAACACTCTCTCTTCCACCCCTTTGAAGGAGGATCTTGGATGCTCAGGCTACCTCTTCACTTTTCTAGGGTTTTATCTTTCATTCTTTCATTATTATTCATCTAGTTTCACCATGAATATGGTGAACTAAACCTTGTATTGTTGTTGGGGAATCAATGTAGTCTTGTGAAACTCTCATATATGGAATTAGTGTTTAAACATCTTATTTGAGATACATGCTTTCTTTCATCATTAGTTACGGTTTTTCCTCTTTGCTCAATGCTTGGTTTGTTTAACTCATTCAATGCATGATTATTGATTTTGTCGATACGGGACGTACGGGGAAGTCTAGATCCGGGGAATTTCTCCCAATAGTATATTGGTTGCCATTAAGCTCCTACACTAAAAGAACTAATTATTAGGAATGCTAGGAATCGTATGAACTCGTAATTAGGGATAGGCCTTCTTGCAAGGTAATTTAGAGAGTGGCATTAACAATGATGAAAAGAATGTTGAATTCCTAAAGTATATGAGAGTGGATAAGATGAAATTGATAACCCCAACAACATACTCATCCATATATTCCTCCACTTCCTCCACTTCGTCCACTCCCCCACTTCCTCCACTTCCTCCACTTCATCCACTTCCTCCACTTCCTCAACTTCCTCCACTTCGTCAAATTCCTCCACTTCCTCCACTTCCTCCACTTCGTCAACTTCGTCCACTCCGTCAACTTCGTCCACTTTGTCTACTTCGTTCACTTCCTCCACCTCCTCCACATCCTCCGCTTCCTCCACTTCCTCCACTTCCTGCACTTCGTGCATTTCGCCCACTTCGTCCACTTCCTCCACTTCCTCAACTTTGTCAGCATCGTCCACTACGTCCACTTCCTCCACTTCCTCCACTTCCTCCACTACCTCCACTTTCTCCACTTCCTTCACTTCGTCAACTTCGTCCACTTCGTGCACTTCGTTCACTTCCTCCACTTCCTCCTCTTCCTCCTCTTCCTCCACTTCCTCCACTTCCTCCACTTCCTCCACTTCCTCCACTTCCTCCACTTCGTCAACTTTGTCCACTTCCTCCACTTACTCCATTTCTTCCACTTCCTACACTACATGCACTTCCTCCACTTTCCCCACTTCGTCAACTTCACCCACTTCATCCGCGTCGTCAACTTCGTTCACTTGCTCCACTTCGTCTACTTTCTCCACTTTCTCCACTTCCTCCACTTCCTCCACTTCGTCAATTTCGTCCACTTCGTCAACTTCGTTCACTTCGTCCTTTTCATTCACTTTCTCCACTTCCTCCACTTCCTCCACTTCCTCCACTTCATCAACTTCGTCCACTTCCTCCACTTACTCTAATTCTTCAACTTCCTAAACTTCGTCCACTTCCTCCATTTTCCCCATTTCGTCAACTTCGTCCACTTTGTCAACTTCGTCCACTTGCTCCACTTCGTCCACTTCCTCCACTTCGACCACTTCCTCCACTTCGTCCTCTTCGTCAACTTCGTCCACTTCGTCAACTTCGTCCACTTCAACAACTTCGTCCACTTCGTCAACTTCGTCCACTTTCTCCACTTCCTCCACTTCGTCCACTTCCCCCACTTCCTCCACTTCCTCCACTTCCTCCACTTCCTTCACTTCCTCCACTTCGTCAACTTTGTCCACTTAGTCCACTTCGTCAACTTCGTCCACTTCAACAACTTCGTCCACTTCGTCAACTTCGTCCACTTTCTCCACTTCCTCCACTTCGTCCACTTCCCCCACTTCCTCCACTTCCTCCACTTCCTCCACTTCCTTCACTTCCTCCACTTCGTCAACTTTGTCCACTTAGTCCACTTCGTCAACTTCGTCCACTTTGTCTACTTTGTTTACTTCCTCCACTTCCTCTACTTCCTCCACTTCCTCTACTTCCTACACTTCGTCCATTTCGTCCATTTCGTCCACTTCCTCCATTTCCTTTAGTTGGTCAGTTACGTCCACTTCCTCCACTTCCTCCACATCCTCCACTTTCTCTACTTCGTCCACTTCGTCCACTTCGTCAACTTCATCCACTTCGTCAACTTCGTCCACTTCGTCAGCTTCGTCCACTTTGTCTACTTCGTTCACTTCCTCCACTTCCTCCACTTGCTCTACTTCCTCCACTTCGTCCATTTCGTGCACTTCGTCCACTTCCTCTAGTTTGTCAGCTTTGTCCACTTCCTCCACTTCCTCCACTTTCTCCACTTTCTCCACTTCCTCCACTTCGTCAACTTCGCCCACTTCGTCCACTTCCTTCACAATTGATAAGAGTTGAAAAACTGTTATTTTCATGCTTAAAATTGATACTAAAAGCAACCTTTAACACTTAGAAACTAGCTTGAAATCATGCTTTTGGGTATATTTTTAGAAATAAGTAAACTGGACAGGTTTATGCTTGATTTTAGTGTTTTATGCAGGTTTTAAGGTGAATTTGGTGAAAGAAGTGAAGAAGGATAGCGATGGAATCATAAAAGACATAAAAAAGTGCAAAAGGAGAAGTCGAAACTGCCGCTCAGCGGCAATTTACCGCTGACCGGCACTCAGGCAATCACGGTGAATCCGCTGAGGGGTGAAAAGGCCGCTGAGGAGAGGAAAACAACTCACGCACTTACCGCTGAGCGGTAGTTTACCGCTGAGCGGCACTATTTTGGGCTTGGGCCTAATTTTCTGTATATTTTAGAATAATATATAAGCTTTAGGTCGTCCTAGGGTTTGTATCTTTGGCTGGGAGGAAGCAGAAACACACTTTTCACCCCTTGGGGCTAGATTAGGAGATGGTGACAACTCTCCTCTTCTCTTTCTAGGGTTCTATCTTTCATTCTTTCATTATTGTTCATCTAGTTTCACCATGAATATGGTGAACTAAACCTTGTATTGTTGTTGGGGAATCAATGTAGTCTTGTGAAACTCTCATATATGGAATTTGTTTTAACATCTTATATTAAGATACATGCTTTCTTTCATCTTTAGTTAGGGATTTTCCTCTTTGCTTAATGCTTGCTTTGTTTAACTCATTCATTGCCATGATTATTGATTTTGTCGATATGGGAACGTATGGGGAAATCTAGATCCGGGGAATTTCTCCCAATAGCATATTGGTTGCCTTTAAGCTCCTGCACTTCAGAACTAATTCCTAGGAATGCTAGGAATTGTATGAACTCGTAATTAAGGGTAGGCCTTCTTGCAAGGTGATTTAGAGAGTGGCACTAGCAATTGATGAAAAGAATGATGAATTCCTAAAAGTATATGAGAGTGGATAAGATGAAATTGATAACCCCAACAACATACTCATCCATCTAATTCATTAAAGTGGTTGTTTTCCTCTTTTCCATTGATCAAATTCATGCATACATGTTTAATTACTGTCTTTTCCATTTAAACCCTACAATCAATCGTTAACAAGTCTTAAATAATCAACAAATCATATAGCTAACTAGGCTGTGAGTCCTTTGGGAAGACGATACTTGGTCTTACCTAGTTTTATTACTTGATACGATTCGGTCACACTTGCCGATTGTTAAACAAGTTTGTGGCGCCGTTTTTCGGTGTTCATAAATTTGTCATCACTCGTCCACTTCCTCCACTTTGTCTACTTCCTCCACTTTCTCCACTTCCTCCACTTCGTCAACTTCGTCCACTTCGTTCACTTCCTCCACTTCCTCCTCTTCCTCCACTTCCTCCACTTCCTCCACTTCCTCCACATCCTCCACTTCCTCCACTTCCTCCACTTCGTCAACTTCGTCCACTTCCTCCACGTACTCCATTTCTTCCACTTCCTACACTTCCTCCACTTCCTCCACTTTCCCCACTTCGTCAACTTCGTCCACTTCATCCGCTTCGTCAACTTCGTCCACTTGCTCCACTTCGTCTACTTTCTCCACTTCGTCAACTTCGTCCACTTCTTCCACTTCCTCCACTTCCTCCATTTCGTCAATTTCGTCCACTTCGTCAACTTCGTTCACTTCGTCCCTTTCGTTCACTTTCTCCACTTCCTCCACTTCCTCCATTTCGCGTACTTTTCGTCCACTTCATCAACTTCGTCAACTTCGTCCACTTCCCCCACTTACTCCAATTCTTCAACCTCTTAAACTTCCTCCACTTCCTCCACTTTGTCCATTTTCCCCACTTCATCAACTTCGTCCACTTGCTCCACTTCGTCCACTTGCTCCACTTAATCCACTTCCTCCACTTCGTCCACTTCGTCCACTTCGTCAACTTCGTCCACTTCGTCCACTTTCTCCACTTCCTCCATGATGAGTCAATATTTTCTCGATTTCACTTAGTTTATTGTGCTAGAATTAATCAGGGAATTGTGGTTAAATGTCCGATATTTTTCCGTTTTTACTAATTGTGCGTAATTTGACCGGAAATTCTTATTTTAATTAATTTGAATGATCTGAGGCTTATTATTTGATTTATTAATTACAGGAAAATTTTGGAAATACAATTTGGGACATTTGGAAGGTTGTCACTTAATTCAAGACTCTTCATAAAAGAAGTGTGCACAAGAAAGAGGACACTATGGTGATTTTACTCTTTGGGCCTTTGAGAAAGGGGTGCTTCAATTGAAAATGGGGGTGACGTCCAGCAAATTAAAGGTGATGGCCTTGGAGAATAAAAGGTGTTTCATCATTGAAAGCACACAGCAGCCATGTCCTTGAAGGAAGAAGCGTTGTAAGTTGGACAGTCACGTGTTGCATCAAATTACACTTTCATTTTTTTTATTCAATTGGTTGGAGCAAAGCAACACGGCCCACACCTTCTTCCATTCAGCAGCACGAGTCCACGAGAAAAGAAGAGGGGTCACGGCCCGCTTGGAAGCATCACACGTGGAGGTAGGTGTGTCCAGCAAGCACGCCCACGGTCCAACAGCAAACGACCCACATCCAGGAAATCCAGCAGCAACGTTAGGAGGTAGGTCCAGTAAGCTTGGAGATGGGGCTGGACACGCTGGCAGCAGGGAAGGTCTCCACGGGTCATTCAACCTTCAAATAAGGGCAGCCGCCAGCCGAGCAAGGAGGAGGTTTGGAGAGTGATGTAAGGTAGAGAAAGAAAAAAAGGGAAGAACGGAGAGGGAGATATGGAAGGCTACGGGTAGCAGCAGGAAAGCATATGGTTGATTTTGGAAGTGATACATTTACTCTTTGCAAGCTGGAAGCACACTTCAACCAGGGAAGAGAAGCATTTCATTCTCTTTTCTTAGACGCATGGTGATAGCAGTGTAGAAGGTTTTTTCGTTTTCTTTTCTATGTTGAAACAGAGAAGAATTCTGAAGAGTCTTATTCTTGATTTTGTCTTCATATTTGAACCAGATATTTATTTTTATATTAGTGTTAAAGTGTGCATGCTGACAGCCTTTATCATTTTCATTTGGTAATTAAATGCTTTGAGAAATGAAGAATTGATTAGTTGAAAGTTGATGGGAAGCCACGAAGAGTTGCTCACGGTGATGGGTGGTTTCTTTTAGAAAAAGTTAATTTATTTTAGTTAAAAGAACATGCTCATGGTGTCAAATTATTTCCTTTCCTTGATGAAAGAAGAGAGCACGGTTTTTGAAGGTAAGTGGGGTCACGGTGCAGCTGCCATGTGGAGAAGAATTCATTCACTTTAGAAAGCAAAAGTGGAAGGATGGTTGGTGATTTACGTAAAGAAAGAAGAAGTGGTCTACATGATTAATTTTTCTTTTATTTCTTTGAGTTGGTGCAGCCGCAACACACTTTTATTTGTTTAGGATGCTTTCAATTTTTTTATTCTAGCTTGGAGTAGTTTTAGTTTATTTTATTTGCTGCCACTTATTTTGATTCCTTAAGTGTTCACGTTTTTTCAATTTAGAAGTAAGGTGTGTCCACGTGAAAGTGAAGCATTGTGCGGTGATGGGACACGTTGAAGGACAGAAAGTTTTATTTTTTTTAGTAATTGAATGAGCATTTGTCCATTTTCCTCCACTTCCTAAACTTCCTCCACTTCCTCCACTTCGTCCATTTTCCCCACTTCGTCAACTTCGTCCACTTGCTCCACTTGCTCCACTTCGTCCACTTCGTCCACTTCATCAACTTCGTCAACTTCGTCCACTTCGTCAACTTCGTCCACTTCCTCCACTTTCTCGACTTCCTCCACTTCCTCCACTTCCCCAGCTTCCTCCGCTTCGTCCACTTCGTCCACTTCCTCCACTTCGTCAACTTCGTCCACTTCGTCAACTTCGTCCACTTTGTCTACTTCATTCACTTCCTCCACTTCCACCACTTCCTCAACTTCGTCCATTTCGTCCACTTCGTCCACTTCCTCCCTTTCCTCTAGTTTGTCTACTTCGTCCACTTCCTCGACTTCCTCTACTTCCTCCACATCCTCCACTTCCTCCACTTCCTCCACTTCGTCAACTTCGTCCACTTTGTCAACTTCGTCCACTTCGCCAACTTCGTCCACTTCGTCAACTTCGTCCACTTTGTCCACTTCGTCCACTTCGTCCACTTCGTTCACTTCCTCCACTTCCTCCACTTCCTACACTTCCTCCACTTCCTCAACTTCCTCAACTTCCTCCACTTCGTCCACTTCGTCCACTTACTCCAATTCTTCCACTTCCTCCACTTCATCCACTTCGTCCACTACGTCAACTTTGTCAACTTCGTCCGCTTTGTCCACTTCGTCCACTTCATCCACTTTGTCCACTTCGTCCACTTCCTCCACTTCCTCGACTTCGTCCACTTCGTCCATTTGCTCCACTTCCTCCACTTCGTCAACTTCGTCCACTTCGTCAACTTTGTCCACTTCGTCAACTTCCTCCACTTCCTCCACTTTGTCAACTTCGTCAACTTCGTCCACTTCGTCAACATCGTCCACTTCCTCCACCTCGTCCACTTTGTCCACTTTGTCCACTTCCTCCACTTCCTCCACTTCCTCCACTTCCTCCCTTCCTCCACTTCCTCCACTTCGTCAACTTCGTCCACTTCCTACACTTACTCCATTTGTTCCGCTTCCTACACTTCCTCCACTTCCTACACTTTCCCCACTTCGTCAACTTCGTCCACTTCATCTGCTTCGTCAACTTCGTCCACTTGCTCCACTTCGTCTACTTTCTCCACTTCGTCAACTTCCTCCACTTCATCCACTTCCTCCACTTTGTCCACTTCGTCAATTTCGTCCACTTCGTCCACATCGTTCACTTTCCTCACTTCCTCCACTTCCTCCACTTCCTCCACCTCCTCCACTTCCTCCACTTGCTCAACTTCCACCACTTCCGCCACTTCCTCCACTTCATCAACTTCGTCAGCTTCGTCCATCTCCTTCACTTCCTCCACTTCCTCCACTTACTCCAATTCTTCAACTTCCTAAACTTCCTCCACTTCCTCCACTTCGTCCACTTCATCAACTTCATCAACTTCGTCAACTTCGTCCACTTTGTCAACTTCGTCCACTTCGTCCACTTTCTCCACTTCCTCCACTTTGTCCACTTCCCCCACTTCCTCCACTTCGTCCACGTCGTCCACTTCCTCCATTTCCTTCACTTCGTCAACTTCGTCCACTTTGTCTACTTCATTCACTTCCTCCACTTCCACCACTTCCTCAACTGCCTCCACTTCGTCCATTTCGTCCACTTCGTCCACCTCGTCCACTTCCTCCCTTTCCTCTAGTTTGTCTACTTCGTCCACTTCCTCGACTTCCTCCACATCTGATAACAGTTGAAAAACTGTTATTTTCATGCTTAACATTGATACTAAAAGCAACCTTTAACACTTAGAAACTAGTTTGAAATCATGCTTTTGGTCATATTTTTAGAAATAAGAGAGCTGGACAGGTTTATGCTTGATTTCAGTGTTTTTGTACAGGTTTTAAGGTGAATTTGGTGAAAGAAGTGAAGAAGGATAGAGATGGAATCAGAAACGACATCAAAAAGTGCAAAAGGAGAAGCCGCAACTGCCGCTCAGCGGCAGTTTACCGCTGAGCGGCACTCAGGCAGTCACGTTGGATCCATTGAGGGGTGAAAAGGCCGCTGAGGAGACAAAAACAACTCACGCACTTACCGCTGAGCGGCACTATGTTTGGCCTTGGGCCTAATTTTCTGTAATTGTAGAATAGTATATAAGCTTTAGGACGTCCTAGGGTTTGTATCTTTGGTAGAGACGAAGCAAAAACTCTGTTTTCCACCCCTTGAAGGAAGATCTTGGATGCTCAGGCTACCTCCTCCTCTTTCTAGGGTTCTATCTTTCATTCTTTCATTATTGTTCATCTAGTTTCACCATGAATATGGTGAACTAAACCTTGTATTGTTGTTGGGGAATCAATGTAGTCTTGTGAAACTCTCATATATGGAATTTGATTTAATGTCTTATATTAAGATATATGCTTTCTTTCATCTTTAGCTAGGGTTTTTCCTCTTTGCTTATTGCTTGCTTTGTTTAACTCATTCAATGCCATGATTATTGATTTTGTCGATACGGGAATGTACGGGGAAGTCTAGATCCGGGGAATTTCTCCCAATAGCATATTGGTTGCTGATGGACAAATTTATGATCACCAAAATATGATGTCACAAACTCGTTGAACAATCGGCAAGTATGACAGAATCGTTTCAAGTAATAAACTCGGTAAGACCAAGTATCGTTCTCCCAAAGGACTCACGGCCTAGTTTAGTTGTGTGGTTCGTTGATTAGCTAAGACTTAAGAACGAAATATTTGGAGTTTAATATGCAAGACAGAAAATAAACATGTATGCATGAGTTTTGATCAATGGCAAAAGCAAAAGACAAGCACTTTCAATGAAATATATATATGAATATGTTGTTGGGGGTCAATTTCATCTTATCCACTCTCATATATTTTAGGAATTCAACATTCAAATCATCATTGTTAATGCCACTCTCTAAATTACCTTGTCAAGAAGGCCTATCCCTAATTACGAGTTCATACGATTCCTAGCAGTCCTAATAATTAGTTCTCTTAGCACAGGAGCTTAACGACAACCAATATAATATTGGGAGTAATTCCCCGGATCTAGACTTCCCCGTGCGTTCCCGTATCGACAAAATCAATAATCATGCATTGGATGAGTTAAACAAAGCAAGCATTAAGCAAAGAGGAAAAACCCTAACTAATGATGAAAGAAAGCATAAATCTTATATTAAGATGCAAGCACAAATTCCATATATGAGAGCTTCAAAAGATTACATTGATTCCCCAAACAAACATACAAGGTTTAGTTCACCATATTCATGGTGAACCTAGATGAACAATAATGAAGGAATGAAGGATAAAACCCTAGAAAGGTGAAGAGGTAGCCTGAGCATCCAAGATCCTCCTTCAAAGGGGTGGAAGAGAGAGTGTTTGCTTTGTTTCTGCCAAAGATACCAAACCCTAAG
This sequence comes from Vigna umbellata, assembly GCF_029865625.1. Classification (NCBI taxonomy): domain Eukaryota; kingdom Viridiplantae; phylum Streptophyta; class Magnoliopsida; order Fabales; family Fabaceae; genus Vigna; species Vigna umbellata. The sequence goes on along the minus strand of NC_142175.1, from coordinate 16,629,371 downwards.
ACATCTAGGTCTTTAAATAGGACATAAAAATAATAGAAAACGGGTCCAAGCCCAAACAGATCATAAAATCGCAGAAAACTGGCCTAAAACTCGTATGGTTGACTTTTTCCGTATTCTGGTTGACTAGTTGACTTTTTGGTTGACTGGTTGACTTTTCTGGTAGACTGGTTGACTTTTTTGGTTTCTGGTTGACTTTTCTGATTCCATCTCTCTCCTTCTTCACTTCTTTCACTAAATTCACCTTAAAACCTGCACAAAAACACTGAAATCAAGCATAAACCTGTCCAGCTCTCTTATTTATGAAAATATGGATAAAAGCATGATTTCAAGCTAGTTTCTAAGTGTAAAGGTTGCTTTTTGTGTCAATTTTAAGCATGAAAATAACAGTTTTTCAACTGTTATCACAACCCCAAACTTAGAACTTTGCTTGTCCTCAAGCAAACAAGATGTAACTCAATCTTCAACCAATTCATATGATGGTTCACTCATTCAAAAATCCTCTTTTTCAAGATAAGTAACAACTTCACTCAAACTTATGACCAAGAGTTCAATCAAGATGTGCACATGCTTTAGTGTTCACAAAGTCATTTAAATTCCAACAAATGCTATTTTTCATGAATGATCAATCAATTAAGCATGGATGTTCATGTGCTTATGGAATATTTCCTCACTAGGTAAAGTGTTTCACTCAACACACAAGTGTATAAGAGGTAAAGTGTTTCACTCATTCACTCCACTATCACAATGTTACATGAATCAACTTTTCCTTTCATTTTACCACAATCAAAAACATTCACAAGCATGCATCATCATAAGGACTTTTCAATGGCTTATAATGTGGCTGGTCTAACAAGAAAATCGGTTTTTCTGGATTACAAAATCCTTGAGTTAAGAGAATCATAACAACACAATTTTTCTTATTCTTCCCAACTTGCCTTTGCATTTGCATTGAGCTTTGCTTCTTTTTTTTTTCTTTTCTTTTTCTTTTTCTTTGCATATTCTTACTTTTTTTAGCTCTTAGCTCAATGCTTTACCTTTTTCATGTTTTCCCAACAACCCCAAACTTGAACATTTAACAATACCACACAAGATCTTCTATTTAACTCAAGGTAAAGGTTTTCAATCAAGGGTTTTCAGTGTATGTTCAAGGCTAAGGGTTCAAAGGATAGAACACAAAGTGTTCTCTTTTAGTGGGCTAACTTTATGAATTTGGCTAATAAAAGGGGTTCCAACAAACGACCTTGATCACATGATGCAAAACAAGCAATTGATTCAATCATAGAAAACCTAGGCAAAGTCATTCATGCTTTCAAAGTAATAGCATTCAATCATACCAAAAACTCTGGAGCTCAAAACTTCACATATAAGCTCATTCACATTTGACATACACATCCTGCTTCATTTCACAATCACAATCATAATATCCTGCATTTGTTCACAAAGCTTGTGAATCACCTGTATAAGCATTTTAATGTGCACATCTATCTCAACATCAATCAATCACTAATCATCATCAAGCATTACTTATCACACAATCACAGTTAATAGCAAACCATCATAACAAACCATGTTTCCAATAGAGTACATCAAACCCTAATCTAAAACAAAAAAATAAATAAGTTTAGAAAACTTAAACCAACAAAAACATAAGCATATGATAGCATTCATCCGTAAATGCTATCTCAGCTCCTCATCAATCTGAGCTGTCCTCTGTATCTTCCTCTTCTTGGATCATCCCTGCATCAAACATAATTCACAAAACCAAAAGATACATTGTTAAGCATTAGTAAACCACAATGAAGAAATTAGCCCCTTCAATGCTACTCTCTCCCAACCTCAAACTTAGATGGAAAACTAGTGAGCAAGTGAGTGGAAGGGAGATTTTCTAAAGAGGGATGAGGGAAAAGTTGTAGAGAACCTTTGAAAAGGTATGTAGGAGTGTGTGCAGAGAAGAGTCTGAAAGTATGAGCAAATGCACAGCTTAGGGTATAAAAATACCCTAATTGGGTCCCGCTAAGGGGAACCAAAGCCCACTCTGCGATAGTACCGCTCAGCGGTAATTTGCCGCTCAGCGGCACTTTCGTGAAGTGCTCTTCTCCTTCTTTTCTTAACCTACGTGCCTCCTAGACATGCCCCTCACTGGTTCCCTGCAATTCAATGTTTAAAATACTTATGCAAACCCTAACTAAAATAAAACAAACAAAAACAATCAATCAACTGGGTTGCCTCCCAGGTAGCGCTTGTTTAACGTCACGAGCCTGACCCAAAATCCACCAACACCCATCAGTAGGTGTTACAACTTACCAACACCCATCAGTAGGTGCTAAATTTTCTCACCAACACCCATCAGTAGGTGTTACAACTTAGCATGCTTCAGTAGATGCTATGTCAAACTAGCATCCTTCAGTAGATGCTATCTCCAAAAATAATGACAAAGTAATGTTCAACAGATTAAAAATTTACAAACCAAAGAAAACTTAAAAAGTTCTTAAATCCACTGGGTTGCCTCCCAGCAAGCGCTCTTTTAACGTCATTAGCTTGACCCAGTCAAGCTCAAGTTCCTTCTTTATAGTTGATGTTGTCATCCCACCAACTCCTCAGCTGTTTCCTATGAACTATTTTGGTCCTTCTAGAATGTGGAGACTCTATCTCTATCATCTCCTTCTCTTTAAAGCCCTTCACAACCCACAACTTGTTTTTGATTCTCACAGGTGTACCAAGTTGGGGTCTTCTTTTCTCCCAATCATCAGGAATTTCTCCTCCTCTTCCAATCTTTTCTTCCTTGTGCACCTGAAACAACAAACAATGGTTACCTGTAACCTTGGGATTTTCATCTTTATGACTAGTCATGTGTGCATCTTGAAATGCAGCTTTATAACTAGCTTCCTCCTCCTGTGCTTGCGTCTCATCTTTGAAGACGTCTACAACCACTCTCTCCTCTCTGTCCTAGAGCACTACTATACCTTCATTTACATCAATGATAGCTCTGGCCATTTTCATAAACGGTCTTCCAAGTATGATAGGTATCTTCTCTGTCTCCATCTTCATCACCACAAAGTCTGCCAGGAATTGAAGTTTGCCAACACAAACTATAATGTCCTCTGCAATCCCACATGGCTCCTTTGAAGATCCATCGGCCATTACTAGATTAACCTTTATAGGTTTCACATTAACATTGCCGATTTGCTCCAGTAAAGAGTAAGGTATCAAGTTAACACTTGAACCTAGATCAAGAAGAGCTTTCTTCACCCTTTTCTTCCCTATGGTACAAGGGATAGAAAAACTGCCTGGGTCTGTTGCTTTAGGAGGGAATGACTCTTTTTTAACAGTTATACACTCTTTTGCCTCATCATCTCTACGTCTCTTCTTTGTAGAGATTTCTTCATTAGATTTAGTGTAAACCGTAATCTGTTGCAGAATCTGTTCCCAAGGTGCATCATTATCCACCATGTTGAATAACTCTGTGAAGTCCAGTTGTTTCCCTTGATGGATTGGAAAAGGAAAAGTGCTATTGCTCTCTATTTCTCTTCTCTCTTCTGTATCTAACTCAACTTTCTCATCATCAACACTCTCTACCACCTTGCACTCTTCTTTGGGGTTAACCTCAGTATTAGCCCCAAAATTTCTACTTGGCCTTTCTTCCACCTGTTTGGTGATCTGCCCCATCTGAGTCTCCAAATTTTTGATAGCAGCTTCAGTGCTCTTCTGTGTAGACTTAGTCTTTTGTATGAAATTGTTGAGAGTTTCCTCCATCCTCATTGACCTTTCATTAAGCATAGATAACTGTTGCCATAAGGTGGGTTGCTGCTGCTGCTTATTATATTGACCAGCTTGCCCAGTTTGCCCTTGACCAATACTTGGGTGTGGTTTCCACCCCTGATTGTAGCTTCCTTGACGATACTGATTGGTCATGTAGTTTACATCCTCTACGGCTTCAACTGGAAAGGCACATTGACCATTGATATGGTCGCCCCCACACAATTCGCACAACTAGGTTTGTACCTATGTAGCAGTTTTCAACTCTTTGGGTAATTGTGCAAGAGTTTTAGTCAGAGTCTCCAGCTGTTGAGTTAGAATTTTGTTTTGAGCTAGCAGGGCATCATGTGTATGTAATTGAAGGACTCCTTTTTGCATAGGAGCTCCTCTCTCACTGTGTAGCTCATTATCACTAGTAGCCATGTTTTCTATAATCTCTGTTGCTTCCTCTGGAGTTTTCCATTTAAAATTGCCTCCTGCTGAGGCGTCCAGCATCATCTTGGTTTGTGAACCAAGCCCTCCAAGGAAAGTTAAGACTACTTCCTGATCTTCAAAGCCATGCGTGGGTGTTTTTCTTAGCAAGCTTTTGTATTTGTCCCATGCATGCCCCAGTGATTCTTCCATACCCTGCTTAAATGAAGAAATCTCTTGCTTGCCTTTTGTCACCTTAGATTGTGGGAAGTACTTGTTTAAAAATTGTGTGACCACTGCTTCCCACTTTGTGAAACTTTCTGCTGGGAAAGAATTCAACCAAAGCTTAGCATTGCCTCCCAATGAGAAAGGAAACAAGCTAAGTTTGATAGCTTCGTCTGGCACCCAATTAATTTTGACTGTGTTGCAAATCTCATTGAAGGTAGTGAGGTGCTCATATGGGCTTTCATGAGATAACCCATTAAATTGGTTGCTTTTCACCAGTTGAATCAGTGCTGGTTTGACCTCCATATTAGCTGCATTGACTCTAGGTCTATCTATACTGTTAAAGTGCTGAGGTCCAGCTATATTGGTGTAGTCAGCAAGAGTTCTTCTAACATTGTTGTTCTCCATATTTTCTGTGCTATGAACAGAACCTTGTGGTGGTGATTGTAAGAGAGTTTCTGGAGAAGGGAAAAGTTCTCTAGATGTTCGAATTCTTCTCCTCCGTCTACTCTCGTCTAGACCTTCAAGCAGAGGTTCTGTAGTTTTCTTGCTCCTTGTTCTAATTGCTTCCTGCATGCACAAGAAAACAAAACCCTAGAAAAGATTTGTTAGCACAAAAATATATAGGAGAAGATATAGATTCAGAAGATAAAAGATTCAGAGGATAAAATAAAATAAAATAAAATAAAATCTAATCTAATCAAATAAAATAAAATAAAATAAAATCTAATATAATCAAATCAAATAAAATCTAATCTAATCTAATCAAATCAAATCAAATCAAATCAAATAAGATAAAATAAAATAAAATAAAATAAAATAAAATAAAATAAAATAAAATCAAATAAGATAAAATAAAATAAAATAAAATAAAATCAAATAAAATAAAATCAAATAAAATAAAACCAAATCAAATAAAAACCGAAAATAAAAACAGAAATTCAAAATTAAAGTCAAAGATAATCAATAATCACACAAATTAACCAGTTAAACCACGAGTCCCCGGCAACGGCGCCAAAAACTTGATGGACAAATTTATGATCACCAAAATATGATGTCACAAACTTGTTGAACAATCGGCAAGTATGACCGAATCGTTTCAAGTAATAAACTCGGTAAGACCAAGTATCGTTCTCCCAAAGGACTCACGACCTAGTTTAGTTGTGTGGTTCGTTGATTAGCTAAGACTTAAGAACGAAATATTTGGAGTTTAATATGCAAGACAGAAAATAAACATGTATCCATGAGTTTTGATCAATGGCAAAAGCAAAAGACAAGCACTTTCAATGAAATATATATATGAATATGTTGTTGGGGGTCAATTTCATCTTATCCACTCTCATATATTTTAGGAATTCAACATTCAAATCATCATTGTTAATGCCACTCTCTAAATTACCTTGTCAAGAAGGCCTATCCCTAATTACGAGTTCATACGATTCCTAGCATTCCTAATAATTAGTTCTCTTAGCACAGGAGCTTAACGACAACCAATATAATATTGGGAGTAATTCTCCGGATCTAGACTTCCCCGTACGTTCCCGTATCGACAAAATCAATAATCATGCATTGAATGAGTTAAACAAAGCAAGCATTAAGCAAAGAGGAAAAACCCTAACTAATGATGAAAGAAAGCATAAATCTTATATGAAGATGCAAGCACAAATTCCATATATGAGAGCTTCAAAAGATTACATTGATTCCCCAAACAAACATACAAGGTTTAGTTCACCATATTCATGGTGAACCTAGATGAACAATAATGAAAGAATGAAGGATAAAACCCTAGAAAGGTGAAGAGGTAGCCTGAGCATCCAAGATCCTCCTTCAAAGGGGTGGAAGAGAGAGTGTTTGCTTTGTTTCTGCCAAAGATACCAAACCCTAAGACATCTAGGTCTTTAAATAGGACATAAAAATAATAGAAAACGGGTCCAAGCCCAAATAGATCATAAAATCGCAGAAAACTGGCCTAAAACTCGTATGGTTGACTTTTTCCGTATTCTGGATGACTGGTTGACTTTTTGGTTGACTGGTTGACTTTTCTGGTTGACTGGTTGACTTTTCTGGTTTCTGGTTGACTTTTCTGATTCCATCTCTCTCCTTCTTCACTTGTTTCACTAAATTCATCTTAAAACCTGCACAAAAACACTGAAATCAAGCATAAACCTGTCCAGCTCTCTTATTTCTGAAAATATGGATAAAAGCATGATTTCAAGCTAGTTTCTAAGTGTAAAGGTTGCTTTTTGTGTCAATTTTAAGCATGAAAATAACAGTTTTTCAACTGTTATCAGTTGCCTTTAAGCTCCTGAACTTTAAGAACTAATTACTAGGAATGCTAGGAATTGTATGAACTCGTAATTAGGGATAGGCCTTCTTGCAAGGTAATTTAGAGAGTGGCATTAGCATTGATGATAAGAATGATGAATTCCTGAAAATATATGAGAGTGGATAAGATAAAATTGATAACCCCAACAACATACTCATTCATATAATTCATTGAAGTGTTTGTTTTGTTCTTTACCATTGATCAAATTCATGCATACATGTTTAGTTATGGTCTTTTGCATTAAAACCTATAATCAATTTGTTCTTAAGTCTTAAATAATCAACAAATCACATAGCCAAACTAGGCCGCGAGTCCTTTGGGAAAACGATACTTGGTCTTACCTTGTTTTATTAGTTGATACGATTCGGTCACACTTGCCGATTGCTAAACAAGTTTGTGGCGCCGTTTTTCGGTGTTCATAAATTTGTCATCAACATCCTCCACTTCCTCTACTTTCTCCACTTCGTCAACTTCGTCCACTTCGTCCACTTCGTCAACTTCGTCCACTTCGCCAACTTCATCCACTTCGTCAACTTCGTCCACTTCGTCCACTTCCTCCACTTCGTGCACTTTCTCCACTTCCTCCACTTCCTCCACTTCGTCAACTTCGTCCACTTCGTCAAGTTCGTCCACTTCATCCACTTCGTTCACTTTCTCTACTTCCTCCACTTCCTCCACTTCCTCCACTTCCTACACTTCCTCAACTTCGTCAACTTCGTCCACTTCCTTCACTTCCTCCACATCCTCCACTTTCTCCACTTACTCCAATTCTTCAACTTCCTACACTTCCTCCACTTCCTCCACTTTCCCCACTTCGTCAACTTCGTCCACTTCGTCAACTTTGTCGACTTGCTCCACTTCGTCCACTTCTTCCACTTCGTCCACTTCCTCCACTTTGTCAACTTCGTCAACTTCGTCCACTTCGTCAACATCGTCCACTTCCTCCACCTCCTCCACTTCGTCCACTTCCTCCACTTCGTCAACTTCATCCACTTACTCCACTTCCTCCACATCCTCCTCTTCCTTAACTTCCTCCACTTCCTCCACTTCGTCCATTTCGTCCACTTCATCCACTTCCTCCACTTTGTCAGCCTCGTCCACTTCGTCCACGTCCTCCACTTCCTCCACTTCATCCACTTCCTCCACTTCGTCAACTTCGCCCACTTCGTCAACTTCGTCAACTTCGTCAACTTCTTCCACCTCGTCAACTTCGTCCACTTCGTTCACTTCCTCCACTTCCTCCTCTTCCTCCACTTGCTCCACTTCCTCCACTTCGTCAACTTCGTTGACTTCCTCCACTTACTCTATTTCTTCCACTTCCTACACTTCCTCCACTTCCTCCAATTCCTCCACTTTCCCCACTTCGTCAACTTCGTCCACTTCATACGCTTCGTCAACTTCTTGCCCTTGCTCCACTTCGTCTACTTTCTGCACTTTGTCCACTTCGTCAACTTCATCCACTTCCTCCACTTTGTCGACTCTATCAATTTCGTCCACTTCATCAACGTCGTCCCTTTCATTCACTTTCTCCACTTCCTCCACTTCGTCCACTTCATCAAGTTCGTCAACTTCGTCCAGTTCGTCCACTTCATCCACTTCGTTCACTTCCTCCACTTCCTCCACTTCCTCCACTCCCTCCACTTCCTCCACTTCCTCCACTTCCTCAACTTCCTCAACTTCGTCCACTTCCTCCACTTACTCCAACTCTTCCACTTCCTCCACTTCCTCCACTTCCTCCACTTCGTCAACTTTGTCCACTTCATCCACTTTATCCACTTCGTCCACTTTGTCCACTTCCTCCACTTCCTCCACTTCCTCCACTTCCTCGACTTCGTCCACTTCGTCCATTTTCTCCACTTCCTCCACTTCCTGCACTTCGTCAACTTCGTCCACTTCGTCATCTTTGTCCACTTCGTCCACTTCGTCAACTTTGTCCACTTCGTCCACTTCGTTCAGTTCCTCCACTTCCTCCACTTCGTAAACTTCGCCCACTTCGTCCACTTCGTCCACTTCGTCCACTTCGTCCACTCCGTCCACTTCGTGCACTTTCTCTACTTCCTCCACTTCGTCAACTTCGTCCACTTCGTCAACTTCGTCCAATTCGTCAAGTTCGTCCACTTCGTCCACTTCGTTCACTTTCTCTACTTCCTCCACTTCCTCCACTTCCTCCACTTCCTACACTTCCTCCACTTCGTCAACTTTGTCCACTTCCTCCACTTCCTCCACCTAGTCCAATTCTTCAACTTCCAACACTTCCTCCACTTTCCCCACTTCGTCAACTTTGTCGACTTGCTCCACTTCGTCCACTTCGTCCACTTTGTCAACTTCGTCAACTTCGTCCACTTCGTCACCTTCGTCCACTTCCTCCACCTCCTCCACTTCGTGCACTTCCTCCACTTCCTCCACTTCGTCAACTTCGTCCACTTCGTCCACTTCCTCCACATCCTCCTCTTCCTCCACTTCCTCCACTTCGTGCATTTCGTCCACTTCATCCAATTCGTCCACTTCCTCCACTTTGTCAGCCTCATCCACTTCGTCCACGTCCTCCACTTCCTCCACTTCCTCCACTTCGTCAACTTCGTCGACTTCCTCCACTTACTCTATTTCTTCAACTTCCTACACTTCCTCCACTTCCTCCACTTTCCCCACTTCTTCAACTTCGTCCACTTCATTCGCTTTGTCAGCTTCTTGCACTTGCTCCACTTCGTCTACTTTCTGCACTTTGTCCACTTCGTCAACTTCATCAACTTCCTCCACTTTGTCGACTCTGTCAATTTCGTCCACTTCATCAACGTCGTCCCTTTCATTCAATTTCTCCACTTCCTCCACTTCGTCCACTTCATCAAGTTCCTCAATGTCGTCCAGTTCGTCCAGTTCGTCCACTTCGTCCACTTCGTTCACTTCCTCCACTCCCTCCACTTCCTCCACTTCCTCCACTTCCTCAACTTCCTCAACTTCGTCCACTTTGTCCACTTCCTCCACTTACTCCAATTCTTCCACTTCCTCCACTTCGTAAACTTCGTCCACTTCCTCCACTTCGTAAACTTCGTCCACTTCCTCCACTTCGTCCACTCCGTCCACTTCGTGCACTTTCTTTGCTTCCTCCACTTCGTCAAGTTCGTCCACTTCGTCAAGTTCGTCCACTTCGTCAAGTTCGTCCACTTCGTCCACTTCGTTCACTTTCTCTACTTCCTCCACTTCCTCCACTTCCTCCACTTCCTACACTTCCTACACTTCCGCCACTTCGTCAACTTCGTCCACTTCCTTCACTTCCTCCACTTCCTCCACCTAGTCCAATTCTTCAACTCCCTACACTTCCTCCACTTTCCCCACTTCGTCAACTTCGTCCACTTTGTCAACTTTGTCGACTTGCTCCACTTCCTCCACTTCATCCACTTCCTCCACTTCCTCCACTTTGTCAACTTCGTCAACTTCGTCCACTTCGTCACCTTCGTCCACTTCCTCCACCTCCTCCACTTTCTCTACTTCCTCCACTTCCTCCACTTCCTCCACTTCGTCAACTTCGTCCACTTCCTCCACATCGTCCTCTTCCTCCACTTCCTCCACTTCCTCCACTTCGTCCATTTCGTCCACTTCATCCAATTCGTCCACTTCCTCCACTTTGTCAGCCTCGTCCACTTCGTCCACGTCCTCCACTTCCTCCACTTCCTCCACTTCCTCGACTTTGTCAACTTCGTCCACTTCGTCAACTTCATCCACTTTGTCCACTTCGTCAACTTCGTCCACTTCGTCCACTTCGTTCACTTCCTCCACTTCCTTCTCTTTCTCCAGTTGCTCCAGTTGCTCCACTTCCTTCACTTCCTCCACTTCGTCAACTTCGTCCACTTCCTCCACTTCCTCCACTTTCCCCACTTCGTCAACTTCGTCAACTTCATGCGCTTCGTCAACTTCTTGCCCTTGCTCCACTTCGTCTACTTTCTGCACTTTGTCCACTTCGTCAACTTCATCCACTTCTCCACTTTGTCGACTTCGTCAATTTCGTCCACTTCGTCAACGTCGTTCCTTTCACTCACTTTCTCCACTTCCTCCACTTCCTCCACTTCATCAAGTTCGTCAACTTCGTCCACTTCCTCCACTTACTCCAATTCTTCAACTTCCTACACTTCCTCCACTTCGTCCATTTTCCCCACTTCGTCGACTTTTTCCACTTGCTCCACTTCGTCCACTTCCTCCACTTCCTCCACTTCCTTCACGTCCTCCACTTCCCCCACTTCATCCACTTCCTCCACTTCCTCCACTTCCTCCATTTTGTCCACTTCCTCCACTTCCTCTAGTTTGTCCGCTTCGTCCACTTCCTCCACTTCCTCTACATCCTCCACTTCCTCCACTTCGTCAACTTCGTCCACTTCGTCAACTTCGTCCACTTCGTCAATGTCGTCCACTTCGTCAACTTCGTCCACTTAGTCCACTTCGTCAACTTCGTCCACTTCGTTCACCTCCTCCAATTCCTTCTGTTCCTCCACTTGCTCCACTTGCTCCACTTCCTCCACGTCCTCCACTTCGTCAACTTCGTCCACTTCCTCTACTTCCTCCACTTCTTCCACTTCCTACACTTTCTCCACTTCCTCCACTTCCTCCACTTCCTCCACTTCCTCCACTTTCCCCACTTCGTCAACTTCGTCAACTTCATTCGCTTCGTCAACTTCTTGCACTTGCTCCACTTCGTCTACTTTCTGCACTTTGTACACTTCGTCAACTTCATCCACTTCTCCTGATGGACGAACGCCCGAGGAGAGGTCGATTGAAGTTGCATGAGCACGAATCTGACCTCCTCGAAGCTTCTCCGACGAAGAAGGATGTAGCGGAATGTTGAGGAACTCGAAATCGAAGAATGACTCGCAGGAAATCTAAGGAAACTGATAGTGCACACAACGAAACTCTAGACCTAGGTTTAAACGGTGGAAAAATGGATTTTAAACGGTGACAAAGGTGTTTAATCGGTGGAACATGATAAACAAGGTGAGGAGAGGTTTTTAATCGATCCAGAAGCTAGATCAAACGGTGAAAATGAAGAAATGGTGAAAAGGATGTGAATCTGTGAAGAGAATAAGGTTTATAGATGATGAAGAGGTGAATCTGTGAAGAGAGAAATGGAGTAGAGGCTTACGGTAATGATGATGCGTTTCAGAGGAAGAAACCCTAGCAGATGCGCGAGTGAAAAAATGAAAAATGATGCGTTGAAGATGATCTGACAGAAAACGCGTGGCTGAAGGAACTTTGACGCGTGCCTGAAGCAGATTGGAGGAGAAGTGATTATGCGTGGATGATGAGAGAGAAGCACCGTGAAGATGGAATATGGAAGGGAAAGAGTGTGCTTGGAAGGTGGCTAGAGGGAGTCTCTCTGTACTCTCTAGCCTGACTTTCAAGAGAGAATAATTTCTGATTTCAGAAAATTCAATTCTCATTAATCTCAAAAGTGTCCATACAAGAGAGGAGCTGGGTATTTATAGTAACCCATGCTCCTTAAGAGCTAAGCTATGAAAGGTAAAAATACAAAAGGAGGACTATGTCAAGCAGGATTCCATCATACCCTCCCTCTTAAAAAAAGATTTGTCCTCAAATCTGGCAATCGCCTTATGAAGAAACTCCACACAATCTTTGGTGGCATGGCCATCTTGGAGTGGCCTTATTCTTTTTATATTCACTTTTTCTTCCTCCTGGATCAAACACAAATCTGCAATAAACATCAAATATATTTTCAATTAATATCAATCCAAGAAAGAAATTTTCTATAAAAACAAGGAAATAAGGACTTCTAATATTTTGTTTAGTAGTCTTTGTAAATTTTAGAAGTCGAAATTCACTTTTGTCTTGAGTTATTTCTTTCCTTAAAGATAAGAATAACTCAAGATATGAATTGCTATATTTTGAAAAGGTTTGCATGGAATATGAGATGTGATGAGTCAATATTTTATTCACTTCACTTAGTTTATTGTACCGAATTTAATCGGGGAATTGTGCTTAATTGTCCGGTATTTTCCCGTTTTTGATAATTGTGCTTAATTTGACCAAAAATTCTTATTTTAATTAATTTGAATTATTTGAGCTAATTATTTGCATTATTAATTGTAGGGAAATTGTTGGATAATATTTGGGACATTTGGAGGTGAAAAGAAATACCACATCAATTATGTTTTAAAATAAATGAGAGAGGGGGTGTGGATTTCATCTTATTTAGGGGTGCACATGGAGATGGGCCGAAATTAAGAGCACATGCTGGAATCAATTTTGGAGCTGCATGGAGTGAGTAGAGTCACGGGCTGAATCCAGAAGCAACATCCAGCCACGGAGAATGGGAAGCGGTTTGGGGGTGCATCCAGCACAGATCCAGTGGCTTTCATTTTTCCAGAGTGGTGTGTGCATGGAGAGAAAAGGCTTAGCAGCAGCACACGGCCCATGAGCAAAGAGGAAGCAGCTAGCATTAAAGTGGTGTGACGATGAGAAAAAAAGATTCACGGTCCTGCTGCCAGCATCTTTGGAGAGGTGCACACAGAGAACAACACGTGCAACAGCCACCGAGAGCAATCCACGCGTCCACTAAGTCCAGCAGGAGAAGCATCAACACGTGTGCAGCAGGTCCAGCATCCAAGGAGCATCCACGTCCAGCATCCAAGGAGCGTCCACGTCCAGCTGAAGCAAGGAAGCACACGGCCCACACAGTTTTCGGTCCAGCACATTCCGCACCTTCACACGTCCAGCAGGGCAGCTTTCTTAGGTGGCTAAAGAAGAAGCGGTCAAGGGTTTTTGAAGAAGAAGCACACAGCAGCAAGGCTTTAAAAACAGGTCCACGCACACGGGAGTCCAGTAGCATCCGGAAGCAGCTAGAGGGGTGCGGGGAGAGAATGGGAGGTGCACGAAGGGCTTCACCACGCTCGAGCATCACCACGGCCCAACATGTTTCTTCAATTCCCAGCAGCTTGGGGTGTGCACGGGGAGAATAGAAGAGTCCACACAAGGGTCCAGCGGCTATAGTAAAAAGAGGGGGAGAAGAGGTCTGGGAGGTGTGCACACTTGGAGGGCTCCAGCCGCCACCTCCAGGGACTTTCTTCGAAGAAGTTTTTATTGAATGGGACAGTGAGAAGCATGGGAACGTTCAGCTGAATGTGCAACGGTGCACACGTGGAGTTGGAAAGGAGGTGTCACGGTTTGGCTAGGAGAAACACGTTTCATTCTTGTTAGAAGCACAGTGATTTAAATGGTGATTTTCACTTAGAAGAAACCAGCAAAGGCTTTATTTGCATTTTATTATGTGGCTTGCTTTAAAAATTTCGGTGCTGACTTCATTTAGGATTTGCTTTGCTTAAGCAGTGGTTTTGTTTGGTTTTAAATAGATGTGTTTGTTGATTTATTATGTTTTAATGCTAGCACCGAGAATCTTTTATACCATATACATTTAAATGCATTTAGTTTGGAAGCAGCGTATTCATTTTTTTTTAGCTCACTGTTCACGAAATTTTCTTTTTAGATTATTGTTTTCGATGATGGAAGTGGGTGGCAAGCTACTGCAATCAACGTTCCATTTTCATAGCTTAACCGTAGCTTCTTCTATTCTAGTTGAATAGTATGTTTTTTTTTCATTTATTTTAATTTTTTTATTTTATCAATTGCTTTTTGAGTGGGTCATACAAGTTTCTTTAATTTAGTTGTGATGTTAGCTTAATAGACCAATGATTTAATTTTGTATTTGATATCGTTTTTTTTTATTTACATTTTATGTTTGCATTCGTGTTTTATTCAAGTTCATCCGCAATCGCAAAAACACTTTCAAACCCCCCCACTACGTGTTTGACCTAAGACTCGAACCATAAATTGGTCCTTGAGAGACGACCTAGGAGTCACTGCCTAGTCTATACTGCATTCTTTTATGCACAACTTTTGTGGGAGGTGCGACCCTCTCATCAAAATGGCGCCATTGCCGGGGACCAATGGTTCAGTCTTAGGTTTTTGTTGTGTTTGTGTGTGTTGTGTTTTGTCTTGTGTTGTGATGTGATGTGATGTGATGTGATGTTCTGTTTAGTGTGTGCGTGTTGCATGTTTAAATGTGTTGTGTTGTTTCGTAATTTTTAGTATTTTTCTTTTTCCATGTCTACCTATTCTGGTTATGTGAATAATGCTTATTCTGCGAGTGCCTCTGATCATGATTCTCCTTCTGCATGGTACTCTGGTTGTAATTCTGCTGATTTTTATGTTGAGAACTATATGGCTCATCCTCAATTTCCTGAGAGCGCTCCTTGGGAGCCGGTTCTACCTAATAGGGATGGTGATCATCTCTTTCTCAACACTGGAATGATAAAATTGTTGCCCCAGTTTCATGGTTTTGCAGATGAATGCCCACATGCACATTTGGAGCGGTTCTATCGAATTTGCTGTTTTATGAAACCTCCAAATGTCCCGGATGATCAAGTTTTCTTAAGGGCATTTTCGTACTCATTAAAAGGAGCAGCAAAGGATTGGAAAGATCGTCTTCCTCGAGGATGCGTTACCAGATGGGAAAATCTTAAGCATCAGTTTCTGAAGAAATTCCCTCCTGTGCAAAATAGTTACAACAACGATTCTGGATGGAATGACACTGGTTTGGGATGGTATGAAACTCCACAAAAATATCAGGAAGCACCATCTCAAAATACCTTTATTTCTCCGCCAGTCCAGTAATACCAAAGTCAGCAATATGATGATCCTGCCCAAATAGCTCCTCAACCTTCTAATTCCGAGCCTACATTGAAGGAGTTACTGAGGCAGATGGCCATGCAGAACATTGAGTTCATGCAAGAGACCAGAGCGTCCATTCAAAATTTGACTGATCAGATGGGGGAGATGGCCACACAACTTGATGGAGGACCATCTAAGCTTCACATAGGACCTTTAACAAGAGCCATCTCCAAGAGAATCCAAGAGGAAGAGGGAGCACTCAATACCTTACTCTTATGGAGTATTACTTACTAAGTTCTCTTTCTCTTTGCTAAATACTTTTACATTGCTTTTGTAGAATATTAATAAAAGGGAGGAACCATGTCTATGCAACTTAAAAGGGCTGCCACGTAAGTAAAGCAAAAGAAGCACAAATGGATGGTTGGTGCCCATGGCTTTGCATTACGTTCAACACCAAAGACAACAACTCAATCTTCTTCAATTGCTTTGCTGAGTTGGCACTTATAGCTTGCTGCCCAAGCTTCCTATATCTGTTTTACAGCATGTGTACATTTAAATACATATGTTTTAGAAGCTCTCCTTCTTCTATAAATAGAGAGCTTCATCACTTGTAAATAGAACTTGATTTGTAGTAAAGAAATGCTGCCAATTTTCAGCTTTCACTCTCAAGTTCAACCTTGTGCTTTGTTATCTTGCACCTCCTCTAGCTTCTTTCTCCTTTGGAAAGCTTGCTGAGCTAGAATTCTACCAAACACAACTACTCAAACACTTCCAGCATCTTATCAAACACCTTCCGTGCATCCAGAAACTCCACTGCATTCTCTCAATCCGCTGCCACTTCTCTGCGTCTTGAAGCATCCTTCTACACGTCATGGAGCTGCTTCCATCATTTGGCATCAAGAGCCAGGTTCTCCACGCAAGTCTCCAAGAGATAAGTCACTTTTTCAGTCATCTCTCACTTCTGTCATGTGCTGTTCCAGTATTTGCCACTGTCTGAATTTTTTTTTTTTTTCTTTCTTTCTCACTTCTATTGTTTGATTTCGTGATTGTAGTGGATGTTTGTCCTCATTCACTGTTCCTTAGTGTTTGTTTTCCATTTTAATCGGTGCAACTTCTTTAATTTTCGTTTGAATCCAGCTTAATCATCATTTTCTGTTTTTGTCAGTCATGTGCAGAATTTACTGCAATTTTAATTCTGTCTAGTATTTGCTTCTGTTCCAGCATTATTTCTTTGTTGTTTAAGTGAATCCAGTGCACTTGCTAGCTATATGTTGATCTATAAAGCAATGACATAAAGTCAGCTTTGATCATTTGAGCTCACAAGCATGGTACACTGTTTTCCAGTCCACATTCTGCAGAAAAACTCATTTTCTGGTTTGCTTTACTATAATCTGTTTTTGTCCAGATTTTTGGATTCTAAAGCTTGAAACAAGTTTGTTTGTTGCTTTCACATATGTTTCAAGTGTTAACAATCAGTAATACACATTGCATTCCAAAATGAGTGGTTGAGTTCTTCATAATCTGTTTTCCAAATTCTGCACAATATTTCCAAATCTGGTGCATTGGCTATAAGCTGTTTCAGACCAGATTTGTTGGTTCTTAAGCTTTGAACAAGTTTCCTTGGTGTTGTTCAGCAGTGCTGGAAGTCTAACAACTCATTTTAATCACAGAATTTCAAAAACAGTAGTTGAGTTGATCAAAATCTGGTTTCCAAAACTGTCACAGTATTCTCCACAAGTTTTTGCACCGTGCTTGAATCCTTGCCATGTCTTAGGTCATATAACATCTGCTAGCTCAAATTTTCAAGCTAGATCTAGTTGCTTAGGACTTTTCTTACATGTTTCTTGCTCCAGCCAGCTTTGATTTACAGGAATTTCCAAATCTGCTGCAGTTCTGGTTTATTTCTTCTACACTTTTAGCAACTGCAACTGTGTTTTGGTGAATCTGCATATTACAGTGCAATTTAAACATTTGTGCAAGTGTATTTCACCATTTGAAACTTGTGTAAACTGTTTCCTTGGTCCATTTTCCTTAAATCTGCAAAATCATAGTTTGACTTCCCATTTTTGCTTCAAATTTGGAACTCAACTAGTTATATTCTGATTCAGTGGTTTTTGGCACATTTTGGTTGTCTATATACATACATTTGGTGCATCAAAGTTCATCTTTACTGTTCATTTGGTCACTTTTAAACCTTTGTGCCAAAACACTTTCTAAAACATCAAATTTGCCTAAATTGGGAAGTGCACTACTGATTAGCTGCTGCAGTGTGATTCTTTGCTGTCTAAGTGTTTGTACACATCAAAATTGATGATATAAACTTGTTTGACATATCATTGGAGCCTTTGATACACTGTCATTTGTTTTGCACACTGCTGTTCCAATTTTCCAGCCACATTTTTGGTGCAGTATGCATTTCTTTGCTGTTTTCTATACTTTAAAAGTTTCAATTTGAAATTTGGATTGGCAAAAGCTAGGGGATTCTGTACCAACCCTTTTTGAATAATTATACAAGTGAATTCAAAGCATCAAAAAGCAAATAACCCCTGCAATCCAGTGTTCATGAATCCAAAACCAGAAAACACCAAAATCTGCTGTTCTTTGTGGCATTTTGTCAAACAGTTTGGCATTTTCATCAAACACTTTCACTACACTTGAATTTGCTCTTTGTTTCGAGTTTTTTCTTGCTTTTCTAATCTGTTCTAGACCCTATCTTAGGTTCCTTTTGTGTGCTAGCCTTTATTCCAGCCCCAAACTGTTTAGAAATCACCTTTTCTTGACTTCCATATCTGCTGTCATATTAATTCTACATTTAAATTGGATGCACCTTGCTTTTCATCACTCACGGGTTTTGTGAATTTTGGTGTGCTGGAATATCATTTGGTGGTGGAGTTTTAACATCCAGCTAAGCCTTAACAAAGGGGTAGCATCTTAAGGAGTGGAGGTCTTGCTAACGTTGCTACAAGGGAACTTCAAGAGGAATTTACATTGGATGTCCAACACTTCTTTGCAGCAGAAAAACACCATTTTAAAGTTCCATTTCAGCTCATTTACTTTGCTTTTGCAGCCACACTTGGCTTTGTTTAAATAGTTCTACATTTCATTGTATATTTGGCTTTCTATCACGGAACCTTTGTAGTATATTCTTCTTTGCTTTTGAAACTTGAGTTACTTGGGGAAAATGCTTATCAAGCAATTCCAAGTACTCCATTAAACATTGTAATAGTCTAGTTGCGCATCTTAGTGTGGAAGTGTGTCAAGTGGCTCCCAGTGTCATTTGCACTTTCACTTAGGGCCGTTTTTTTTTTTTCTTTTTCCATTCATTTCATACTTTCTTTCTTTTGCTTGTTGAATATTTGTGTTCTACGTCTCCGTGATAGCTAGGTGCGCTACCATATAGACAAACCTTCGTTTGGTTTATTAGGGGCATAACATCGTTGCATTCCTAAAAGGTTTTGAAAGACTTCTATCTAGAAACTTTGGTAAGAAACGTCAGGAGACACTCTGGCTAAGGAAGGACAAGGTTTCTAAGCTTGTCCATTGTGACTCACCTCTCCTTCCTGGGAGCTATTCGGTTTCTTCAGTTTTAGAATCTCTATAGAAGTCATTCACCAAAAACAAGAAAATCCTCTTTTCCAACAGTTTTGATTCATACTTGTGCAAGGTTTTCAAATCATTGTGAAAACAATTTCTCTACTTCACAAGCATGAGTCACTCTAGTGTTCAAGGTAATGTCACTCAAGATCAAGAGAACATAGAGTTGCGAGAAGAGCTCAATAGAACTAAGACTGAGTTGAATGAGCTAAGGCAAATAGTCGCCACTCTTACTATCAATCAAAGCAGGCACACACAGGGAAATCACTCTCATAGGCAAAATTATGATCAAGATGATCATTCCCACCATAGTGATCACCATACTTACCAACCTTATGATCACTATCAACACCCTCCTAGGCGACATCACAACCATAAAGAACATCATGTAGAACCTAAGCTTGACCTTCCTCCTTTCTATGGTAGAGATAATGTTGAAGAATACTTTGAGTGGGAGATGAAGGTTGAACAGATTTTTGAGTGCTACCACATAGATGATAGGAGGCGAGTGACCTTAGCTACCTTGACTTTTCAAGGTGCAGCCCTTTATTGGTGGACATCAATCATAAGAGATCAAAAGATGAGTGGCGACTATACCATCCAATACTGGAATGAGTTAAAAGCAGCCTTACACAGAAGGCATGTACCAGCATATTATGCTAGAGAAGTCATGGACAAGCTCCATAGACTTCAACAAAGAAACATGAGTGTTGAGGAATATCGGCAGAAATTAGAATTACTCATGTTAAGAGCTGGGATTAAAGAGGAAGAGAGATTCACCATAGCTAGATTCCAGAGTGGATTGAACTATGAGATTAGAGATAAGGTAGAACTCTTACCTTACTTAGATCTCAATGACTTTGTCCAGCTATGTGTGAGAGTGGAAGAACAAAATAGAAGAAAAGCTTCCACAAAGAGACCTTATGCTACCTCCTCTTCATATAGGAAAGATTTTAAGAGGGAGGGTAGTTTTCCAAGATATGAAGAATCAAAAGAGAGAGAGCGTGAACGAGAGAAAGATAAGATCAAAAGCAAGGATAGAGTGCTAAGAAAAGAAAAAGAGAACTCTCAAGGAAAGGAACAACGGTCTCCAAGAGAGCAAACTAGAGATTCCAAGGGTAGGGAGACTAGATGTTTTAAATGTGGGGCTCGAGGACACTATTCAACTGAGTGTCACTTCAAAAAGTCAACCTATATCCTTGAGCATGAAAATCATAGTGAGGTATCAACCTCCAGTGCGTCTGAGTTGTCCTCATCTGAAGAGGAACATGAAGCTCCACCTTGTGATGGAGATCTTCTTATGGTTAGGAGACTCCTTGAAGCAAAGCATGTGGAGTTACAACAATCTCAACGAGAAAACCTATTCCACACACGCTGCAAAGTTCTTGATAAAACTTGTTCTCTAATTGTGGATAGTGGTTCTTGTTGTAATTGTTGTAGCTCTAGAATGGTGGAAAAGCTAGGCTTAACTCCTAGTCCTCATCCTAACCCTTACAAACTTCAATGGATAAAAGAGGATGGAGGAATAGTTGTTAAAGAACAAGTAAGTGTACCCATTTCCATAAGCAAGTATGAAGATCAAATCATTTGTGATATTGTTCCAATGGAAGCAGGTCACATCTTACTTGGGCGACCTTGGCAATTTGACAAGCAAGCTTTGCATGATGGGGTCACCAACAAGATCACCATCCAACACAAAGGCAAAAAGATTATCTTGAGCCCTCTTACACCATCACAAGTGCGAGAGGATCAAATAATACTTAAGACAAAGTGGGATGGTGAGAAAAAGCTCAAAACTAAAACAGTTTCCAAAGAGAAGAATTTGAGTTTGGTAGAAAGTGCCTCAACCAATGTAGTTGTCCCAACAAAACATTCTAAAAATCTTTTTCTTGGACAACCTCACTTTCTTCTCTATTGCAAAGAGGCACTTGTTTCCATAAATCATCCACTTGATTCTCTTCCCAAAGGGTTACAAAAGCTTTTGAAAGAATTTGATGATTTATTTCCTAAAGAGGTTCCAAGTGGTTTACCACCTCTTAGAGGAATTGAACATCAGATTGATTTGATCCCTGGAGCTAGTCTTCCCAATAGACCAGCTTATAGGACTAACCCTACAGAAACCAAAGAGATAGAGAGGCAAGTCCATGATTTATTGGAAAAAGGGTGGATACAAAAAAGTCTTAGCCCTTGTGCCGTGCCAGTGTTGTTAGTCCCAAAGAAAGATGGTTCTTGGCGAATGTGCACAGATTGTAGGGCTATCAACAACATTACAGTCAAGTATAGGCACCCTATTCCTCGGTTGGACGATATGTTAGATGAGTTACATGGAGCAAACATGTTCACCAAGATTGATCTTAAAAGTGGATATCATCAAATACGAATCAAAGACGGAGATGAATGGAAAACCGCTTTTAAGACCAAATTTGGCCTCTATGAATGGTTAGTCATGCCTTTTGGCTTAACCAATGCTCCTAGTACATTCATGCGACTAATGAATCATGTCCTTCAGGAATACATCGGTAGCTTTGTTGTAGTCTACTTTGATGACATTCTAATCTATAGCAAAGGTCTTAAAGAACATCTTCACCATGTGAGGAAAGTTTTGATTTTACTTAGACAACATCACTTATTTGCCAACTTTGACAAATGTACCTTTTGTCAAGAAAGTGTCATTTTTCTGGGATTCAAAGTTGGGAAAGAAGGTGTACATGTTGATCCTAGCAAAATCAATGCTATCCAAGAGTGGCCTGTCTTGAAAACAGTGGGAGAAGTAAGAAGTTTTCTAGGTCTAGCAGGTTTCTATAGATGATTTGTAGAAAATTTCTCTACTATTGCTGCTCCCCTCAATGAACTTTTAAAGAAAGATGTGTCATTCAAATGGGATGAAAAGCAAAGTCTAGCCTTTGAGACCTTGAAGCATAAGTTAACACATGCACCCATTCTACATTTACCTGATTTTTCTAAAGCTTTTCAAGTCGAATGTGATGCATCTGGGATAGGAATAGGAGCTGTCCTTATACAAGACGGTCACCCCATAGCTTATTTTAGTGAAAAACTCAGGGGACCTACATTGAATTATCCTACCTATGACAAAGAACTATATGCCCTTATTCGAGCATTGCAAACTTGGGAGCATTACTTGGTGTCTAGAGAATTTATTATCAATACTGACCATGAATCTCTCAAGTATATTAAAGGGCAAGGAAAGCTGAACAAAAGACATGCCAAGTGGATAGAATATCTCGAGCAGTTTCAATATGTCATCAAACATAAAA
The DNA here is from genome assembly GCF_029865625.1 of Vigna umbellata. NCBI lineage: Eukaryota > Viridiplantae > Streptophyta > Magnoliopsida > Fabales > Fabaceae > Vigna > Vigna umbellata. Next base: position 16,607,114 of record NC_142175.1, on the reverse strand, counting down.
AGGGAAGTACTAATGTTGTTGCGGATGCTCTATCTAGACGTCATGCATTGTTAGTTACTTTAGGATCACAAATACTAGGTTTTGATGACATTAAGCAACTTTATGAAACTGATCCTACATTTGCATCCACATATGCATCTTGTCTTAAGAAGCCATTCGACGGATTCTATATTTCTGAGGGGTATCTTTTTAATAAAGGAAAATTATGCATACCCCAAGGATCCATTCGAAAGCTTCTTATCAAGGAAAGTCATGGAGGAGGACTCATGGGCCATCATGGAGTTGATAAAACTCTTCATACTTTAAAAAGCAAATTTTATTGGCCACACATGAGAATAGATGTCCAAAAGCATTGTTCTAGTTGCATAGCTTGTTTACAAGCTAAATCTAAGGTCATGCCTCATGGACTCTATCTTCCTCTTCCAATAGCTAGCACCCCTTGGGAGGACATTAGTATGGATTTTGTCCTAGGTCTACCAAGAACTCAAAAGGGGTTTGATTCAATCTTTGTGGTAGTTGATAGATTTAGTAAAATGGCTCATTTCATACCTTGCCACAAAGTAGATGATGCTAGCTATATAGCAAGACTTTTCTTCAAAGAAGTAGTCAAATTACATGGCTTACCCAAAACTATAGTTTCTGATAGAGATGTTAAGTTCCTTAGCTACTTTTGGAAAACACTTTGGGCCAAGCTAGGAACTAAACTACTATTTTCTACTACATGTCACCCACAAACTGATGGGCAAACAGAAGTAGTAAATAGATCTCTATCAATTCTATTAAGGGTAATGTTAAAGGGCAATATTAAAAATTGGGATGATCATCTACCTCATATAGAGTTTGCTTATAATAGAGTAGTTCACAAGACTACTAAACTTTCTCCTTTTGAGGTTGTTTATGGTTTTAACCCTATCACACCGCTTGATTTACTTCCTCTTCCAGATTCATCTTCTTTTCTTCATAAAGAAGGTATTTCTAAAGCGGAGTTTATCAAAAAGTTACATGAAAAGGTTAAAACCCATATTGAAAAACAAACTCAAAAATATTCTGACTACAACAACAAAGGGAGAAAACAAGTAATCTGTAAAGAGGGAGACTTAGTTTGGCTTCACTTGAGAAAGGAAAGATTTCCTTCTCAACGTAAATCCAAATTAAGCCCAAGAGGTGATGGTCCTTTCAAAGTGGTCAAGAAAATAAATGATAATGCATATCAATTAGACCTTCCTGAAAGTTATGGCGTCAGTCCTACTTTTAACATTTGTGATTTAATTCCTTTCACAGGAGATGCCCAACAGGATTCCCAAGATCTGAGGACAGATCTTTTTCAAAAGGGAGGGACTGATGGAGGACCATCTAAGCTTAACATAGGACCTTTAACAAGAGCCATGTCCAAGAGAATCCAAGAGGAAGAGGGAGCACTCAATACCTTACTCTTATGGAGTATTACTTACTAAGTTCTCTTTCTCTTTGCTAAATACTTTTACATTGCTTTTGTAGAATATTAATAAAAGGGAGGAACCATGTCTATGCAACTTAAAAGGGCTGCCACGTAAGTAAAGCAAAAGAAGCACAAATGGATGGTTGGTGCCCATGGCTTTGCATTACGTTCAACACCAAAGACAACAACTCAATCTTCTTCAATTGCTTTGTTGAGTTGGCACTTATAGCTTGCTGCCCAAGCTTCCTATATCTGTTTTACAGCATGTGTACATTTAAATACATATGTTTTAGAAGCTCTCCTTCTTCTATAAATAGAGAGCTTCATCACTTGTAAATAGAACTTGATTTGTAGTAAAGAAATGCTGCCAATTTTCAGCTTTCACTCTCAAGTTCAACCTTGTGCTTTGTTATCTTGCACCTCCTCTAGCTTCTTTCTCCTTTGGAAAGCTTGCTGAGCTAGAATTCTACCAAACACAACTACTCAAACACTTCCAGCATCTTATCAAACACCTTCCGTGCATCCAGAAACTCCACTGCATTCTCTCAATCCGCTGCCACTTCTCTGCGTCTTGAAGCATCCTTCTACACGTCATGGAGCTGCTTCCATCACAACTTAATCAGGAACAGTCTCAACTGTTAGAGGAATCACCATTTCAGACTGTTCAGATTTCAGATGATGATGATAGTGTCATCCACATAGAAGATGGGGAGCAGAGTTATGAGCTTACTACTGCGCCACATACTTTCCCACCTTCAGATGGCCCCACTCTTGCACCTGAGGAGACCGAGAAAGGTTTTGAGGACCAGGCAGATATGAGCAACATTTTTGAGAAAGGTAGACCATCATCATCTTCCACCACTCTTCCAATCTTCAGGGAAGTGGAGGTAAACATACCTCAATTTGATTATGTTGATGATTATGTTGTTGAGGATTATGTTGATGATTATATTGTTGATGAGCATGCTTTTCATTTCCACTCTTTGCATGATGAGAAACAACTTTTGTCATCCTATCTGAATACCTCTTATATATGCATTGAACATGAATCTGAGCATGTTGTTGATATTGTTTCTAAATTTGAAAGTGATTCATGTTCTGAGAGTATATTTGAAGTTCAGATTGATAAATTAGGATTGGGTGTTGTACCTCTGCATGTCATTTCTTTGGAGCCACATTGCACTAACCATGTTGCAGGAGGTACACATGAATTTGACCAACATGCACCCACAGTGGAAAATAAAGGTGCTAACACTGACAAAAGCTTCAAGATCAATAGGCACCAGCTGAACCTGCTCATCAATAATCTTTGCTTCTTAGATCCAGCTGTGGATGATATCTCCCTGCTCGATCAAATATGGAGGATGAAGCAATTCTTCCTCAAAACTTCCTTGCTGGATCCGGTGGTGGAAGACATCTCCCTGAAAGTCCAAAATTGGCAACTGCCACCATGATCAGGGGAGTTTTCTTTCTCTCTTCTCCCCCTTTCCCTACTTTTATTGCACTTGTCCATGATCTGTTGACTGTTTTGATTTCTGATCTTATGCTTATGACACATTGAGGACACTGTGTAGTTTAAGTGTGGTCTATTGGGGGAGATTTTGATTTTTCTTTGTTAATTTTTGTTTTCCGTGTTAAATTTTTTTTTTCTTTTCTAGGTAGTTTTGTTGTGTCTTGTGTACAGTTTTGCATGCTTTTCGTGAATTCTGGATTGTGGTTAGGTTGTCAGTTTTCCTTCACTTCATTGATACTCTGAGATGTTGGATTCCTTGCTTTTCTTTGCTTGGAAGATGATCATGATGTTTGAGAGTTGAATTGATTGTGACACAAATGCCCTGTGTGAGAATTTGAGCCACTTTATGTTCTTTCTTGTGTGTGATATGTCTCTTGATTGCTTGCACATATGCCTTGGCTTGACTCTTGTTGATAATACTCGATTGATATGCATGTTTGGAAGTGATAAAGGCAATTTTGTTCTTGAGCCTCTCTAGCCAAATAAGCTTACCTTGTTCTAATCCTTTGATAACCCCTTTTGAGCCTATACTTTCCTCATTTCTCTGTTTTGAAGCTCATACACTAGCCCTAAGTGAAAAACCATGATTACCTTAACCTTAGGGAATTTTGGGAGCTTTGGAAGTGTCTTGGGAACAAGTGTGGTCTCCCTGGGGATTCTGATAAATTGGCTAGTTGGTTCCTCTTCTTGTTTTGTTTTTAGAAATATGATTTATATCTTGTCTCTTATAGTTGTGTGCTAAAGAGAGAAAAGAAAAGAGATAGGATGAAAAAAAAGGTGCAAAAAAATGAGAAAAATAAAAAAAAAATTGTGAATAATGGAGTCAAGAAGAGGATTGAATTAGAGGTTGTGGGTGTGTTTGAATGTGTTTACACTTGTTCCCCATTGCTCCTCTGTTCCTTATGGTTTGTAGCTTCTTATCCAGATATATTCCCCCTTGTCCTTGGCCCCATTACATCCATAAAAGACCTTTTGATTTGAACATGCATATGTTTTGAGTGATGATATTAGAGGTTTGCCAAGTCTCTTGTTGTTTGCTTTCTTGAGTGCATTGAGTTGATATTCTTTACCTTAGACACTTGAGAGAAACACTAATAGTGCATCTGTGAGGTTTTGTTACTTTTGATTCACCTCTTGAACTGATTGATCATTTTGCCATGTCTTGAATTGCTTGGATAAATTCATGAGTATCTGCTTTCTCTGATTGATTCTGTTTTGGATATTGTCTACTTCTTTTCTTGGTCCAGATTCCTGGAGAACTGTGTAATTCTGTTTCTATCCTTGTTGAGTCTTTGTTGTCTGTCTGTCGAGTCTGTGTCAGCTCCCTGATGTTTGAGTAGTTCCCTGGTTTGCGTCTTGGTTTTGCCCAGGAGTGCAAAAGACTAAGTGTGGTCTATTTTGATGAGTCAATATTTTCTCAATTTCACTTAGCTTATTGTGCTAGATTTAATCAGGGAATTGTGCTTAAAAGTCCGGTATTTTTCCGTTTTTGCTAATTGTGCTTAATTTGACCAAAAATTCTTATTTTAATTAATTTGAATTATTTGAGCTAATTATTTGCATTGTTAATTGTAGGGAAATTGTTGGATAATATTTTGGGACTTAAAAGAGAAATGCCACATCAAATATACTTTAAACTAAAATGAAAGGAGGTGTGGATTTCATTTTTGGGGTGCACATAGAGATGAGACGTGAAAGAAGTGCTAAATTAGTTGGCCTGGTCGAGCAGATTTCTTGCACATGGGTTACATACACATCCAACACGGTCCAGCAAGGCACTAGGGAAAAGCTGCCACGGCCTAAAGCGAAAGCACCCAGCTGCTTTCACACGGAGGTGCTTCACTAAAGCAAGGTGTCCAAAGAAGACAGCAACACGGCCCAAAGCAGTCCAGCACGTTCAGAAAGCAATCCACGTCCAGCTTGGAGAGAATGGAGGGAAGCGGTCCAGCTTGGCACCACGGAGAAGGTAGTCCAACACCTTCATTGACGCATCCGGCAGCTTGGTTGTAGTCCAGCAAATGGTAGCAGCAGGGGTGCAGAAGAAAAGAGCAGTATCCACCCACGTTGGTTTTTCTCTCGGGTTTTCTAGTCCAGCAGAGGTGGCATTTCCAGCACAACAGCTTGGCACAGAGGCCCACGGACAACTTAATATCCAGCAACATCCAGCTTCACCACGGCCCAGCAGACTGCTTACACTTGAAGGGCTCCAGCGGACTTTCTCACGGGTGAGGGTTGGGGGCACTAGCTGAAGCCGCCACTTGCCACTCACTTCGACGAGGCTCTCGGTTTTGATTTTATTGGCTTTTGCTTGAACATTTTGGGATGATGGAAAAGAAGGAAGCAGAGGGGAGGCCAGCTACGCCAGCAAGAATGAAATGATGATTCTCGGTTTTTGCTTTGCTTGTGCACTGTTACAAATTTATTCACACTCATGCTAGCTTTGTTTATTTTTTTTTACACTGTTGTCACGGAGAATGGGGAAATGAAAAGAAAACACATTTTCTGTTCCTTTGAATTTTGTTAAAGGCTGGAATGTTTTATTTTTGGAGTTTATCATTGAATGAAGCTTTGACTTAGCACTTTGCATTGAAGTTTTATTTATTCCAGCTATCATTGTTGTTCCATTTTGAACACTTGGTCACAGAGGTGGAGGAATCGGTGATGCTGGTTGGAAGAATGTGCACACGTTGGACGCCTTTGGGAGAGGTGTTGCACGTTGTCGCATTCAGCTGCTACTGCCTCATCAAACATTCTTTTAGAAGAGCACACGGTGATAGGAAGTAGTCCAACAACTCACGGGATTGATTTTGCTGGAAGAGGTGTTTCATTATGGGAGTAGGTGTCACGTCCAGCAAAGGGAGAAGTCACATCAATTCTAGCACATTTGGAACATCAGCACGTGAATGAGCAAATTCTCATTACATTTTTTTCATTTGGTTTTGTCCATACGGTTGCTGGAAGTGCTAGGAAGTAGCCTTGCTTTTATTTAATTCTTTCTTTCTTTAGAAAATAGTTGTAGTGTCACGGCCAAAGAGGAAGGGAAGCATTTCACTTATTTTAATTTTATTTGAATGGAACACATGGAAGTGTCACGGTCAAGAGGACTTTTAGAAGCATTTGCAATTTCAATTTCTTTTGATAGATGAATGGGTCACGGTAGAAAAGTTTTATTTTCTTTTATTTCTTTTGCATTAAAATATTTTATATTATATGCTGAAATGGTTTTCTTCTTTTTAGTGGTGAATGGGTAGGATAGATGACAATATTGTGCATTTAATGTTTTAGCTCAAGTGTTGTATTTTTACATCTTAAATTGTGTTTGGATATTTATCTGTTGAAGTTCCATTTTAATGCTTTCAATTATATTCGGTTGTGTTAAATTTTCATTTCTTTTAGTTCAATTGCATTCACAAACCTTTCACAACCCCCCCAACTTCATGTTTGACCTAAGACTCGAACCACATTTGGTCCTTGAGAGACGACCTAGGAGTCACTTCCTAGTACTATACTGCATTCTTTTATGCAATCAATTTTTGTGTGAGGTGCGACCCTCTTATCAAAATGACATGATGTGGAGCTCCTCCAAATGTCTGTGTGGGCATTCTCCTGCAAAACCATGAAACTTAGGCAGCAAATGTATCAGTCCAGAGGTGAGATCGCAATGAAGATCATCCTCCTTAAGTGAAACCGGCTCACAAAGAGCACCTCCGTGTTAAAGCAGCTGGGTGCTTTCGCTTTAGGCCGTGGCAGCTTTTCCCTAGTGCCTTGCTGGACCGTGTTGGATGTGTATGTAACCCATGTGCAAGAAATCTGCTCGACCAGGCCAACTAATTTAGCACTTCTTTCACATCTCATCTCTATGTGCACCCCAAAAATGAAATCCACACCTCCTCTCATTTTAGTTTAAAGTATATTTGATGTGGCATTTCTCTTTTAAGTCCCAAAATATTATCCAACAATTTCCCTACAATTAACAATGCAAATAATTAGCTCAAATAATTCAAATTAATTAAAATAAGAATTTTTGGTCAAATTAAGCACAATTAGCAAAAACGGAAAAATACCGGAATTTTAAGCACAATTCCCTGATTAAATCTAGCACAATAAGCTAAGTGAAATTCAGAAAATATTGACTCATCAAAATAGACCACACTTAGTCTTTTGCACTCCTGGGCAAAACCAAGACGCAAACCAGGGAACTACTCAAACATCAGGGAGCTGACACAGACTCGACAGACAGACAACAAAGACTCAACAAGGATAGAAACAGAATTACACAGTTCTCCAGGAATCTAGACCAAGAAAAGAAGTAGACAATATCCAACACAGAATCAATCAGAGAAAGCAGATACTCATGAAATTATCCAAGCAATTCAAGACATGGCAAAATGATCAATCAGTTCAAGAGGTGAATCAAAAGTAACAAAACCTCACAGATGCACTATTAGTGTTTCTCTCAAGTGTCTAAGGTAAAGAATATCAACTCAATGCACTCAAGAAAGCAAACAACAAGAGACTTGGCAAACCTCTAATATCATCACTCAAAACATATGCATGTTCAAATCAAAAGGTCTTTTATGGATGTAATGGGGCCAAGGACAAGGGGGAATATATCTGGATAAGAAGCTACAAACCATAAGGAACAGAGGAGCAATGGGGAACAAGTGTAAACACATTCAAACACACCCACAACCTCTAATTCAATCCTCTTCTTGACTCCATTATTCACAATTTTTTTTTTATTTTTCTCATTTTTTTGCACTTTTTTTTTTCATCCTATCTCTTTTCTTTTCTCTCTTTAGCACACAACTATAAGAGACAAGATATAAATCATATTTCTAAAAACAAAACAAGAAGAGGAACCAACTAGCCAATTTATCAGAATCCCCAGGGAGACCACACTTGTTCCCAAGACACTTCCAAAGCTCCCAAAATTCCCTAAGGTTAAGGTAATCATGGTTTTTCACTTAGGGCTAGTGTATGAGCTTCAAAACAGAGAAATGAGGAAAGTATAGGCTCAAAAGGGGTTATCAAAGGATTAGAACAAGGTAAGCTTATTTGGCTAGAGAGGCTCAAGAATAAAACTGCCTTTATCACTTCCAAACATGCATATCAATCAAGTATTATCAACAAGAGTCAAGCCAAGGCAAATGGCCATGCAGAACATTGAGTTCATGCAAGAGACCAGAGCATCCATTCAGAGTTTGAATGATCAAATAGGGCAGATGGCCACTCAACTCACTAAGGAACAGTCTCAAGATTCAGAGTTACCGTTTCAGACTGTTCAGATTCCAGATGATGTTAGTGTCATCCGCATAGGAGATGGGGAGCAGAGTCATGAGCTTACTGTCGCGCCACCTACTTTCCCATCGCCCTATGGCCCTACTCTTGCACATGAGGAGATTGATGAAGATTTTGAGTTCCAAACAGGTATAAGCAGTAATTCTGAACCAGGTAGACCACCTTCATTTTCCCACACTCTACCAATCTTCAAGGAAGTGGAGGTAAACATACCTAATTTTGACTATGTTGTTGATGATTATGCTGTTGATAGGTATGTTGATAATAATATTATTGATGAGCATGTTTTTAATTCCCCCTCTCTGCATGATGAGAACCAATTTTTGATATCAAATTCGTATGTTTATTCTCCATGCACTGAACTTGAATCTGAGTTTGTGGTTGATATTGTTTCTAAATTTGTAAGTGATTCATGTTCTGAGAGTATATTTGAAGTTCAGATTAATAAATTAGGATTGGGTGTTGTACCTCTACATGTCATTTCTTTGGAGCCACATTGCACTAACCACGTTGCAGGAGGTACACATGAATTTGACCAACATGCACCCACAGTGGAAGGAAAAGGTGCTTACATACACACTAGTTTCAACATCAATAGGCACCAGCTGAACCCGCTCATCAACAATCACTTCTTAGATCCAGCTGTGGATGATATCTCGCTGCTAGATCAAATCTGGAGGATGAAGCAATTTTTCCTCAAAACTCCCTAGCTGGATCCAATGGTGGAAGACATCTCCCTGAAAGTCCAAAATTGGCAACTGCCACCATGATCAGGGGAGTTTTCCTTTTCTCTTCTCCCCCTTTCCCTACTTTTATTACACTTGTCCATGATCTGTTCACTGTTTTGATTTTCGATCTTATGCTTATGACACATTGAGGACACTGTGTAGTTTAAGTGTGGTCTATTGGGGGAGATTCTGATTTTTCTTCGTTAGTTTTTGTTTTCCGTGTTAAATTTTTTTTCTTTTCTAGGTAAGTTTTGGTTTTGTTTTGTGTACAGTTTTACATGTTTCTCTTGATTTCTGGACTTTGTTTAGGTTGTAGATGTGTCTTTCACTTCATTGATACTCTGATTTGTTTGAAATCCTTGCTTTTCTCTGCTTGGGAAGATGATTATGATGTTTGAGAGGTTGAATTGATTGTGACAATTACCCTGTGTGAGATTTGAGCCACTTTATGTTCTTTCTTGTGTGTGATACGTCTCTTGATTGCTTGCGCATATGCCTTGGCTTGACTCTTGTTGATAATTCTTGATTGATATGCATGTTTGGAAGTGATAAAGGCAGTTTTGTTTTTTGAGCCTCTCTAGCCAAATAAGCTTACCTTGCTCTGATTCTTTGAAAACCCTTTTTGAGCCTATACTTTCCTCATTTCTTTGTTTTGAAGCTCATACACTGGCCCTAAGTGAAACACCATGATTACCTTAACCTTAGGGAATTTTGGAGCTTTGGAAGTGTTTTGGGAACAAGTGTGTCTCCTTGGGGATTCTGATGAGTTGGCTAGTTGGTTCCTCTTCTTGTTTTGTTTTGGTAAATATATGTGTATCTTGTCTTTTACAATTTTGTTTTGAAAAGAGGGAAAAGAAAAGTGACAGGATGAAAAAAAAAGTAGAGAAAAATGAAAAAAAAAATAAAATTTGTGAATAATGGAGTCAAGAAGAGGATTGAATTAGAGGTTTTGGGTGTGAGTTGACTGTGTTTACACTTGTTCCCCATTGCTCCTCTATTTCTTTTGGTTTGTAACTTCTCATCCATATTTATCCTCCCTTGTCCTTGGCCCCATTACACCCATAAAAGACCTTTTGATTTGAACATGCACGTGTTTGAGTGTTGATATTAGAGGCTTGCCAAGTCTGTTGTCGCTTGCTTTCTTGAGTGCATTGAGTGACATTGATTTACCCTAAACACTTGAGAGAAACACTGATAGTGCATCTGTGAGGTTTTGTTACTTTTGATTCACCTCTTGAGCTGATTGATCATTTTGCCATGTCTTGAATTGCTTGGATGATTTCATGAGTATCTGCTTTCTCTGATTCATTCTGTGTTGGAATTGTCTACTTCTTTTCTCTGTCCAGATTTCTTGAGGACTGTGTAAATTCTGTTTGTTTCCTTGCGAGTCTTTGTTTTCTGTGTGCTAAGTTTGTGTCACTTCCTGATGTCCTTTGAACTATTCCTTGAGCTGCGTCTTGATTTTGCCCAGGAGTGCAAAAGACTAAGTGTGGTCTATTTTGACGAGTCAATATTTTATTCACTTCACTTAGTTTATTGTACCGAATTTAATCGGAGAATTGTGCTTAATTGTCCGGTATTTTCCCATTTTTGATAATTGTGCTTAATTTGACCAAAAATTCTTATTTTAATTAATTTGAATTATTTGAGCTAATTATTTGCATTATTAATTGTAGGGAAATTGTTGGATAATATTTGGGACATTTGGAGGTGAAAAGAAATACCACATCAATTATGTTTTAAAATAAATGAGAGAGGGGGTGTGGATTTCATCTTATTTAGGGGTGCACATGGAGATGGGCCGAAATTAAGAGCACATGCTGGAATCAATTTTGGAGCTGCATGGAGTGAGTAGAGTCACGGGCTGAATCCAGAAGCAACATCCAGCCGCGGAGAATGGGAAGCAGTTTGGGGGTGCATCCAGCACAGATCCAGTGGCTTTCATTTTTCCAGAGTGGTGTGTGCATGGAGAGAAAAGGCTCAGCAGCAGCACACGACCCATGAGCAAAGAGGAAGCAGCTAGCATTAAAGTGGTGTGACGATGAGAAAAAAAGGTTCACGGTCCTGCTGCCAGCATCTTTGGAGGGGTGCACACAGAGAACAACACGTGCAACAGCCACCGAGAGCAATCCACGCGTCCACTAAGTCCAGCAGGAGAAGCAGCAACACGTGTGCAGCAGGTTCAGCATCCAAGGAGCGTCCACGTCCAGCATCCAAGGAGCGTCCACGTCCAACTGAAGCAAGGAAGCACACGACCCACACAGTTTTCGGTCCAGCACATTCCGCACCTTCACACGTCCAGCAGGGCAGCTTTCTTAGGTGGCAAAAGAAGAAGCGGTCAAGGGTTTTTGAAGAAGAAGCACACAACAACAAGGCTTGAAAAACAAGTCCACGCACACGGGAGTCCAGTAGCATCCGGAAGCAGCTAGAGGGGTGCGGGGAGAGAATGGGAGGTGCACGAAGGGCTTCACCACGCTCCAGCATGACCACGGCCCAACATGTTTCTTCAATTCCCAGCAGCTTGGGGTGTGCACGGGGAGAACAGAAGAGTCCACACAAGGGTCCAGCGGCTACAGTAAAAAGAGGGGGAGAAGAGGTCTGGGAGGTGTGCACACTTGGAGGGCTCCAGCCGCCACCTCCAGGGACTTTCTTTGAAGAAGTTTTTATTGAATGGGACAGTGAGAAGCATGGGAACGTTCAGCTGAATGTGCAGCGGTGCACACGTGGAGTTGGAAAGGAGGTGTCACGGTTTGGCTAGGAGAAACACGTTTCATTCTAGTTAGAAGCACAGTGATTTAAATTGTGATTTTCACTTAGAAGAAACCAACAAAGGCTTTATTTGCATTTTATTATGTGGCTTGCTTTAAAAATTTCGGTGCTGACTTCATTTAGGATTTGCTTTGCTTAAGCAGTGGTTTTGTTTGGTTTTAAATAGATGTGTTTGTTGATTTATTATGTTTTAATGCTAGCACCGAGAATCTTTTATACCATATACATTTAAATGCATTTAGTTTGGAAGCAGCGTATTCATTTTTTTTAGCTCACTGTTCACGAAATTTTCTTTTTAGATTATTGTTTTCGATGATGGAAGTGGGTGGCAAGCTACTGCAATCAACGTTCCATTTTCATAGCTTAACCGTAGCTTCTTCTATTCTAGTTGAATAGTATGTTTTTTTTTATTTATTTTAATTTTTTTATTTTATCAATTGCTTTTTGAGTGGGTCATACAAGTTTCTTTAATTTAGTTGTGATGTTAGCTTAATAGACCAATGATTTAATTTTGTATTTGATATCATTTTTTTTTATTTACATTTTATGTTTGCATTCGTGTTTTATTCAAGTTCATCCGCAATCGCAAAAACACTTTCAAACCCCCCCACTACGTGTTTGACCTGAGACTCGAACCATAAATTGGTCCTTGAGAGACGACCTAGGAGTCACTGCCTAGTCTATACTGCATTCTTTTATGCACAACTTTTGTGGGAGGTGCGACCCTCTCATCAAGATGACAATTTGTTTGAAAGAGAAGTTAAAAATTGAAAAATGATCAATTATTGGAAAAGAAGTAAAGATTTGGAACATTTTCTCCTTTTCTTTCTTCTCTCTTTCTTGCCTTTCTCTCTTTTCTTCTTCTTTTCTCTCTTCTTCTATTCTTTTATCTTCTTCTCTTTCTTTCTTTTCTTCTTCTCTTCTTCTCTCTTCTTCTCTTGTTAATTCCTCTCTTCTTCTCTCTTCTCTTTTCTCTACTTCTTTCCTTTCTTCCTTTTCTTTTCTCTCAATCTCTCTTTCTCTTTTCTTATCCTTGATCTCTTTAAGTCTTGCCCCAAATTCTAATTCTCTATGAAGAAACCCATGATCATTTAAACTCTCAAGAAATAATTTTCCATCATTAATGCAATCCCTAATTAGTTCCAGGTTTCTTTTAATACTTGAAGGCACAAACTTTCTTCTCATGCAAGCTTTTAAATCATGCCAATCACGTATAGAGGACTTTCTACCTTTCCTAACATGATATTGTCTTTCATTCCACCACTCTCTTGCATGCACTTCTAACTTAGAGAGATATATACTAAGAACATAATATTCACTCTCTTCATAAAACCAAGGATTTATTTTATCAATTTCTTTTTCCCAAGCTAGGTATGTTAATGCACCTATGTCTTTACCAAAGGATGGAAGATTCCTAGCTTGTTTAAACATTTCATCAATATTATCTAACCTAGAAGACCTATATGAACCATAAGAAGACATCTTTGTTTTTAAAAGTTTTCTTAATTTAAAGGGTTCAAAACTTTCACTTAGACAAGTCCCAGGTAAGAGAGGTGAGCTATAGAGCTGCTTAAGTACCAAGTCTTGCCTTGCCAGAAGTGTCTTAGGCTACTAACTAATTACCCCTTAAACTAAAATCACCTTTAGAAACAAAGTACACAACTCAAACAATTAAACACTAAAATACTAGACTCTTCGGACTCTAATGTGAAAAGGCTTAGAGTTTAATCCCTTTTAGCCTAATCACCCCTAAACGTGAACACAAAATCAAACAAACAAAATACTTAAGAAACCAGCAGACTCTAATGACCCCTACGAGATACACAAATCAAGTCAATATTAAATTCTACTCCTATGGTGAAGCTTGTAGCTTTGGCTAACAAGACACATTCACCTATCTAGCTATGCTAAAAAAAAAATCAAAGCAATCAAGAAAAGTTGCCAAGAGTTTGAAAGAGCACCAAGGACTCTTCCAAAGAACTTGGACTTTATAAAAGGCCTTTTTACAAAACAAGCTAAAGCTAACAGTAGGCTAACACAAGCCTATTACAAATAATTTGAACAAATCAAATACAAAAACTATGCTACGGTCCTGGTCCACTTCTTGTGCTCAACGAATACACTCTTGTTGTTAACCAGCCTTGGATCTCCTAGCTTTTGTCTACTCTTCCCTTTCACTCGGTCTGGTGCAACTGAGACATTGAATAATTCCTATTTGCTCTCAAACTGTTCCAAGTATTCTGCACAGTTAATTTTCAACCAAAATCAACAGGATATTCATTCAATATTATCATTTACATCACTTATAAGCTAAAACAGAATAGCAATTCACAACAAAGGGTAAGTTAGACAACTTCCCTATTTGAATGGTTGTTTCTAGCCTGTTTCAAGCTCCACAGTGAGGTGTTCCTGCTACTGTTTCTTCAGTAATATTATGCTCAACTAATGATTCATTCACATCAGCTCTGCACACATAAATCTCAACAAAATCCAGCAACAGAATCCAGCAAGTGCAAATGGACAGTGAATTAAATTCAGATTGGATGTAATTCAATGCAGAAACTAACCACCTAATTAATTCAAACGCCAAGTCAGAACTGGAATTTAGGTGCTTTAATCACTTCTTAAAACTGGAGGATGCATTGGCAATTAAAAACAATTTGATGCACAACTGATTATGACAAGAGCAGCCTTTTCAGAAAAATTAGTGAATTACACTGGGCAGAAACAATTGACTAAACTAGTCAAGAACAATGTTCTAAACTAATTCAGATATCAGTGGACCATGCTAATCAAATAAATGAACAAAGAGTAATGTGAGGCAAAATCAGAATTGGCAGTTTTAAAACAGTGTTGTTGCACTTCCAGAAATGCTCATAAAACAATCAGCACATTATTTGCAAGTCCTATGCATCCACCAAGTTCCCATAGGTCTTATCAAATCAGAATCAGCATTCAACATGCCCAATTAAACCATGAAATCAACAATTCATTTTCAAAACAGTGATTACATCAATGAATTCAGCAAGCAATGTTTTCACTAAAATGAATGCAATGACAGTTTAAAGATTCACAAGCACAAATAGCATTTCCAGGAAATCAATAATCAATTAGAACAACAGTGATTACAGTTGCAGTTGCAACAAATCACAGCTGCTCCAATCTAATTACTCCAATTTCTTTTCCTGCACAATGAACACAATCAACAAATGGTTAAATGAAACTGAACTCTCTTGCAAATGCCAAGGAATTTAGGCTAAATTAGCCTTACTAAGCTCACTGCACTGAGGTTTCTCTTTAAAAATTTAAAGCACATGAATGAAAAGGTTTGGAAGGGAGATTCTCCCTTGGCAGTTCAAGGCTTGAGAGTCTTTCAGACCACCACTGATAACAGTTGAAAAACTGTTATTTTCATGATTAAAATTGACACTAAAAGCAACCTTTACACTTAGAAACTAGCTTGAAATCATGCTTTTCTTCATATTTTCAGAAATAAGAGAGCTGGGCAGGTTTATGCTTGATTTCAGTGTTTTTGTGCAGGTTTTAATGTGAATTTGGTGAAAGAAGTGAAGAAGGTGAGAGATGGAATTAGAAAAGACATCAAAAAGTGCAAAAGGAGAAGTCGAAGTCACCGCTCAGCGGCAGTTTACCGCTGAGCGGCACTCAGGAGCTTACGGGAGGTCCGCTGAGGGGCAAAATGGCCGCTGAGGGGAAGAAACGACTCACGCACTTACCGCTGAGCGGTACTTTACCGCTGAGCGGCACTTTTATGGGCTTGGACCTAATTTTCTGTAATTTACGAATAATATATAAGCTTTAGGGTTTCCTAGGGTTAGGTATCTTTGGCTGGAACGAAGCAAACACTCTCTCTTCCACCCCTTTGAAGGAGGATCTTGGATGCTGAGGCTTCCTCTTCACCTTTTTAGGGTTTTATCTTTCATTCTTTCATTGTTATTCATCTAGGTTCACCATGAATATGGTGAACTAAACTCTGTATGTTTGTTGGGGAATCAATGTAAACGTTTGAAGCTCTCATATATGGAATTTGTTTTTACATCTTTTATTTAAGATCTATGCTTTCTTTCATCATTAGTTAGGGTTTTTCCTCTTTGCTTAATGCTTGCATTGTTTAACTCATTCGATGCATGATTATTGGTTTTGTCGATACGGGCACGTACGGGGAAGTCTAGATCCGGGGAATTTCTCCCAATATTATATTGGTTGTCGTTAAGCTCCTGCACTTATGAACTAATTATTAGGAATGCTAGGAATTGTATGAACTCGTGATTAGGGAGAAGCCTTCTTGAAAGGTACTTTAGAGAGTGGCATTAACAATGATGATTTGAATGTTGAATTCCTAAAATATATGAGAGTGCATAAGATGAAATTGACCCCCAACAACATATTCATACATATATTTCATTGAAAGTGTTTATCTTTTGCTTTTTGCCATTGATCAAAACATTCATGCATACATATTTAATTTTCGTCTTTTGCATATAAAAATCCAAATATTTCGTCTTTAAGTCTTAGCTAATCAATAAACCACACAACTAAACTAGGTCGTGAGTCCTTTGGGAAGAACGATACTTGGTCTTACCAAGTTTATTACTTGAACGATTCAGTCATACTTGCCGATTGAAAAACAAGTTTGTGACATCATATTTTGGTGTTCATAAATTTGTGACATCATATTTTCCTGCACAATGAACACAATCAACAAATGGTTAAATGAAACTGAACTCTCTTGCAAATGCCAAGGAATTTAGGCTAAATTAGCCTTACTAAGCTCACTGCACTGAGGTTTCTCTTTAAAAATTTAAAGCACATGAATGAAAAGGTTTGGAAGGGAGATTCTCCCTTGGCAGTTCAAGGCTTGAGAGTCTTTCAGACCACCACCACCTAAGATGCTACCAAGCACACAAACCTTCCTTCAATTTCCAGAAACCAAAGTATAAGAGCTTCTCAAACAAGAATGGCTAGGCTAGGGTCAGAAATCAGAAACCATAATAGAACAGCACAGCCACAAGACAATGGCAACACAGCAGATCTATTGCTTAAGACAACTCTAGATCAGATGAATAAAGCAATTAAAGCTCAAATTAAGAACAGCAGATCAAAGTTTACACGTGAAAGACAAAACCAAGACAGCCAACAATTGACAAACAAGAAACAAGGCTAGTTAATAAAGGTACGCACAACAAATAGAGCCTAAGGAATAGAACTAGAAACAGATTAAAAACACAAGAAAATCACAGCAAGTTGAATCATACATGACCAAACAGATTTGCAACTGAAATAGAATAATGCATTGCCAATTGCTCTAAAATGTTCACTCCAATCCAATTATATGATGAACCAGAAAAAGGAGAGAACATTAAGAGTAAAACTGTGTTGTGAATTGCACTTGCCACTTGACTCTTTATGTGGTTCAATCAATACTTCTTTTCTAATTGCTTTTTCTTTTTCAAATCACAAGAACTCATGCTTTTATACTTTCACTTTCTTTTGCTACAATTCACAACATATAATTTGACTCTATTTCAATTCAACTTCACAAGATATGAGTCATGATAGAAACAAATGATTCAACTCAAAAAAATAAAAATATCCAAAGGAAAACAAGAGGCTAATCACTCTCAGCCACAATTATATTTTCAAATACCACTGGTTTAGGCTTCCTTGAGTGACCAAAAATTTATTCTCAATTGCAGAATTGATAACAAAGTGAAAACAGTGAATGCACATTATGGATCACAAACTCAGAAGTTCAAACTAAGTTCAATCACTGTTGTAAACAGTTTTAATGCAATTCTGCAGATTCATATACCTTAATAGATGCCAATGAAACGAAGACAATACTAGAAAAATATTTGAATCAGAACTTGGCAAAGAATTTAAAACCAAGTATGAATGACTCACAGACTCTTCAAAGAAAAACCAGTTCGGTGTAGCTGGCCAAACCACAAATCTGTTGATTAATCAATGTGCAACCGAGCTAGGCTGAGCCTTTCATTGCTCACTTGGTATGCACTTGTTAATGATTAGGCAGAAACCAAGCAAAGCTATCATTAAACAGATTCAAAAACATGAGATTCATTATCTCTACCACTGAAATCTGCCACCAAGCTCATTTATCTAAATGTCATAGCTTATATATGGTGAACAGAACTTACTCAGTGCAGGCAACTCAAATGAATCACAAAACACAAACATCAGCTAGTTAAACTCGAATTTAATTGACAATTAAAACAATGCACAAGACTAGAACATGACAGAAATGTGATTTAGAAAATAAAAACTCAAATAAAGTGAAATCACCGAATAAAATGAAAATAAAACTCAAAGTAATGACTCAAGGCACAGAACAAATCAGAACACTCAAGACAATGAAGGAAAATGATGAACACCTCAGAAATGAAAAGAAACAACACAAAATACTCAGAATCAAAATCAAACCGAGACATAACTAGAAACAAAAACAGAAACGCGAATCAAACGCAAGAACTGAAGAATCGAAACAACTCAATAATGGAAGAAAACTCAGAACAGAGACGAACCGAGATACTTACCTTCGAAGCGTGTTCGACCTTGCTCTGAATACCACTTGATGGACGAACGCCCGAGGAGAGGTCGATTGAAGTTGCACGAGCACGAATCTGACCTCCTCGAAGCTTCTCCGACGAAGAAGGATGCAGCGGAATGTTGAGGAACTCGAAATCGAAGAATGACTCGCAGGAAATCTAAGGAAACTGATAGTGCACACAACGAAACTCTAGGCCTAGGTTTAAACGGTGGAAAAATGGATTTTAAACGGTGACAAAGGTGTTTAATCGGTGGAACATGATAAACAAGGTGAGGAGAGGTTTTTAATCGATCCAGAAGCTAGATCAAACGGTGAAAATGAAGAAATGGTGAAAAGGATGTGAATCTGTGAAGAGAATAAGGTTTATAGATGATGATGATGAGGTGAATCTGTGAAGAGAGAAATGGAGTAAAGGCTTACGGTAATGATGATGCGTTTCAGAGGAAGAAACCCTAGCAGATGTGCGAGTGAAAAAATGAAAAATGATGCGTTGAAGATGATCTGACAGAAAACGCGTGGCTGAAGGAACTTTGACGCGTGCCTGAAGCAGATTGGAGGAGAAGTGATTATGCATGGATGATGAGAGAGAAGCACCGTGAAGATGGAATATGGAAGGGAAAGAGTGTGCTTGGAAGGTGGCTAGAGGGAGTCTCTCTGTACTCTCTAGCCTGACTTTCAAGAGAGAATAATTTCTGATTTCAGAAAATTCAGTTCTCATTAATCTCAAAAGTGTCCATACAAGAGAGGAGCTGGGTATTTATAGTAACCCATGCTCCTTAAGAGCTAAGCTATGAAAGGTAAAAATACAAAAGGAGGACTACGTCAAGCAGGATTCCATCATCTCCACTCTGTCGACTTCGTCAATTTCGTCCACTTCGTCAACGTCGTTCCTTTCACTCACTTTCTCCACTTCCTCCACTTCCTCCACTTCCTCTAGTTTGTCCGCTTCGTCCACTTCCTCCACTTCCTCTACATCCTCCACTTCCTCCACTTCCTCCACTTCGTCAACTTCGTCCACTTCGTCAACTTCGTCCACTTCGTCCACTTCGTTCACTTGCTCCACTTCTTCCACTTCCTCCACTTAGTCAACTTTGTCCACTACGTCCACTTCGTTCACTTCCTCCATTTCCTTCACTTCCTCCACTTCGTCTATTTCGTCCACCTCGTCCACTTCCTCCCCTTCCTCCACTTTGTCAGCTTCGTCGACTTCCTCCACTTCCTCCACTTCCTCCACTTTCCCCACTTCGTCAACTTCGTCCACTTCATTCGCTTCGTCAACTTCGTCCACTTGCTCCACTTCGTTTACTTTCTCCACTTCATCCACTTCGTCAACTTCGTCCACTTCCTCCACTTCCTCCACTTCGTCAACTCGTCCACTTCGTCAATGTTGAGAGGGTCGCACCTCACACAAACATTGATTGCATAAAAGAATGCAGTATAGTAGTAGGAAGTGACTCCTAGGTCGTCTCTCAAGGACCAATTGTGGTTCAGTCTCAGGTCAACACGTAGTGGGGGGGGGGGGTTGTAGTGTTTTTGGTTGCGGAGAATATTAAAATGAACTGGAATTTGAATAACACCAAATTAAATATGGTGAAGTAAAATGTAGTACAGTAGAACGAAAATACAGCAACGTGAAACAATTAAAATAAATCTAGAACAGTAAAAGCAGAAATACAGAAAAACAGAAAATACAGAGAACGGAAATACAGTAAACAATAAAACAAAAAACAGTGAATTTCAAATATGAAATCAGAATCAACATTACAGAAGCAAAATACAGAGAACTAAATTACAGTGAATGATTTAATATAAATTACTCAACAACATAATAAAAACAACAGTAGAAATTAAATTGTAGAGAAACAACAACAAAAAATAATTTGCAGCAGAATCTAAATCACTTCAGTGAATAGAGCAATAAAATAGCATTGTAATTTCAGCAACAAAAAATTAACTCAGATTGTGCATTGAATTTAAATTCATTACAACAGAGAAACTAAAATTGGAATGCTAGGAATTGTATGAACTCGTAATTAAGGATAGGCCTTCGTGCAAGGTGATTTAGAGAGTGGCATTAGCAATTGATGAAAAGAATGATGAATTCCTAAAGTATATGAGAGTGAACAAGATGAAATTGATAACCGCAACAACATACTCATCCATTTAATTAATTAAAGTGTTTGTTTTCCTCTTTTCCATTGATCAAATTCATGCATACATGTTTAATTACTGTCTTTTGCATTTAAACCTACAATCAATTGCTTACAAGTCTTAAATAATCAACAAATCATATAGCTAACAAGGTCGTGAGTCCTTTGGGAGAACGATACTTGGTCTTACCGAGTTTTATTACTTGATACGATTCGGTCACACTTGCCGATTGTTAAACAAGTTTGTGGCGCCGTTTTTCGGTGTTCATAAATTTGTCATCAAGTTTCTAGCGCCGTTGCCGGGGACTCGTGGTTTAACTAGTTTATTTGTGTGATTATTGATTATCTTTGACTTGAATTTTGAAATTTGAATTTCTGTTTTTATTTTCTGTTTTTATTTTTCGATTTTTATTTTATTTTATTTTATTTTTTTTAGGTTATTATTTATTTTATTTTTTTGTTTTTATTTTTTCTGTTTTCTACTTTTATTTTCTATTTTTATTTTATCTTCTTATCTCTTATTTTATATCTTCTCTATCTTTTTGTGCTAACAATTGTGTTTAGGATTTTGTGCCTAATGCCTACACGAAGCAATTCGGTCAAGAATTTAACTATATGGGCACTCAATTCTTCAAGGGTCAACAAAGTGATGAGTCAATATTTTCTCAATTTCACTTAGCTTATTGTACCGAATTTAATTAGGGAATTGTGCTTAAATGTCCAGTATTTTCCCATTTTTCCTAATTGTGCTTAATTTGATCGGAAATTCTTATTTTAACTAATTGGAATTATCTGAACTAATTATTTGCATTATTAATTGCAGGGGAAAATTGTTGGATAATATTTGGGACATTTGGGACATTTGGAGGTCAAAATAAATGCCACATCAAATATACTTTAAACTAAGCAAAGACGTGGTGTGAAATTCAATTATGGGAGTGTACATGGAGATGAGCTTGGTTGGAGAAACATTGAAGTGGTGTGACGGTGGGAAACAGAGGGCTGCACGTCCACAAAAGCAGAAGGAGGTGCACGAAGAAGGGGTAGCAGGCCCAACAGCAGCTGCAACAAATAAAAGGAACCGAGCGCTCCTTTATTGTGACGTGACCGGGCGCTCTCTCCACGTGACCGAGCGTTCTCTCCACCCATCTCAACTCATTACAGCAAATTCAAAAAGACCCAAGTGCACCGCTTCTCCAGCAAAGAAACACACGGACGTCCACGCGGGCTTCGCGCACGTCCAGCAACTCTGAAGAAGACAGCGCACGTCAAGCACACTCATATGAAGAGAACGCACGACCTGGTTTGGCTTCACGCGGATAGCAGCGTCCAGCTGGGGCAGCAACGGACGTCCACGCGGGGTTCATACAGAGACGGCCCATGGGGAGCGTCCACCAAGCACAGAAGGCACCACGCGTCCATCTTTTGAGCAGCAGCAAGCCCAGCAGAGAGAATACGCACGTCCAGCAAGGATGAAGTGCTACGTCCGCACATGTGACGCACGCGGGTAGCAGCTTTTGAGAGAAGTGGCCAGCAGCTTGAAGAAGAACGCACGTCCAGGAGCATTACGCACGTCCAGCAGGTGCAGCACATCACGGCCCACCACACACACACTTCACAATAGCGTCCAGCAAGTGATAGACAAATTTATGAACACCAAATTATGATGTCACAAACTTGTTTTCAATCGGCAAGTATGACCGAATCGTTCAAGTAATAAACTTGGTTAGACCAAGTATCGTTCTTCCCAAAGGACCCACGGCCTAGTTTAGTTATGTGGTTTCTTGATTAACTAAGACTTACAAAAGAAATATTTGGGGTTTAAAATGCAAGACAAAAAATAAACATGTATGCATGAATTTTGATCAATGGCAAAAATCAAAAGATAAACACTTTCAATGAATTATAGATATGAATATGTTGTTGGGGTTCAATTTCATCTTATCCACTCTCATATTTTAGGAATTCAACAGTCAAATCATCATTGTTAATGCCACTCTCTAATGTACCTTTCCAGAAGGCTTCTCCCTAATCACGAGTTCATACAATTCCTAGCATTCCTAATGATCAGTTCATAAGTGCAGGAGCTTAACGACAACCAATATAAAATTGGGAGAAATTCCCCGGATCTAGACTTCCCCGTACGTGCCCGTATCGACAAAACCAATAATCATGCATTGAATGAGTTAAACAATGCAAGCATTAAGCAAAGAGGAAAAACCCTAACTAATGATGAAAAGAAAGCATAAGTCTTAATTAAAAGATGTAAAAACAGATTCCATATATGAGAGTTTCACAAGATTACATTGATTCCCCAACAAACATACAGAGTTTAGTTCACCATATTCATGGTGAACCTAGATGAATTACAATGAAAGAATGAAAGAATAAACCCTAAAAAGGTGAAGAGGAAGCCTCAGCATCCAAGATCCTCCTTCAAAGGGGTGGAAGAGAGAGTGTTTGCTTTGTTCCAGCCAGAGATGCCTAACCCTAGGAAACCCTAAAGCTTATATATCATTCGTAAATTATAAAAAGTCAAATCCAAGCCCATTAAAGTGCCGCTCAGCGGTAAAATACCGCTCAGCGGTGAGTACGTGACTTGATTTCTCCCCTCAGCGGCCATTTTGCCCCTCAACGGACCTTACGTGACTTCCAGAGTGCCGCTCAGCGGTAAAATACCGCTCAGCGGTAAAATACCGCTCAGCGGTGAGTGCGTGACTTGTTTGCTCCCCTCAGCGGCCATTTTGCCCCTCAGCGGACCTCCCACAAGCTCCTGAGTGCCGCTCAGCGGTAAACTGCCGCTGAGCGGTGACTTCGGCTTC